>NC_073723.1:41688730-42331349 GCF_023634155.1 Falco peregrinus
GGATGACATTCAAAATCATACACCAGCTGAGCTTGTAACCACTGACTATTGTTCTCTTTGCCCAAGTGTCTTGCCAGTTTTTCAGCCACATTATAGTTCACCCATACAATCCAGCTCTCCTTGGTTCAGCTACAAGGATGCTGTTGAACAGTGTTGAAGGTCTTGCTGAAGTGACATTCACTGCTTTCTCCTCATCCACAAAGCCAAATATTTAATCACAAAAATTAGTCGGGTTGTTCAGGTGTAATTTTCTTTGATAAATGCTTTCTGACTATTCCCAGCCACCTTGTCTGTCATAGTATCATAGAATCATAGAATTGTTTAGGTTGAAAAAGACCTTTGAGATGATCAAGTTCAGCTGTTAGCCCAGGACTGCCAAGTCTATCACTAAACCGTGTCACTAAGCACCACATCTATGCATTTTTGAAACACCTCCAGGGATGGTGGTTCCACCACTTGCCTGGGCAGCCTGTTCCAATGATTGATGACTATTTTGGTGAAGACATTTTTCTTAATATACAATCTTCCCTGACATAACTTGGGGCCATTTCTTCTTGTCCTGTCACTTGTTATCTGTGAGAAGAGACATACCCCCACCTGCCTACCTCCTTTCAGGTAGCTGTAGAGAGCAAGATTCCCCCTGAGTTCCCTCTTTTCCAGATTAAACAAACCCAGTTCCCTCAGCTGATCCTTGAAGACTTGTTCTCTGCACCCTTCACCAGCTTTGTTGCCCTTCTCTGGGTGTGCTCCAGCACCTCTACATCCCTCTTGAAGTGAGGGATCCAGAAATGGCTTCCAGAAGGATGTACTTTATAGTCTTCCCAGACACTGAATTTAAGATGAACATCATCCTTCTCACTGTTTTTTAATGTAGGCATGGCATTTGGCTTTTTCCAGTAAACAAGAGCTTACCACAATTGCTACAAACTTATCAAATGCTCTTCAATGTCTTAAGCCAGTGCCTTTGACATTGTTGAATACCTCCTGATATGTCTGATAGACCTGTATATGTCCAGCATACTTAAGTGTATCCTAACTTTCTCTTCCTCTGCTTTGGGCGATACCTGTCTCCCTTAAACTCTTCTGTAATGCACAAAGACCACAGAGGTCTGTGAGCAGTGAAGACTAAAGCAAGGAAGGTATTGACACCTAAGCCTTTTCCATGTCCTTCAGCACAAGAAGGACATTAAGAAGTGGAGTCACATTTTCTTTCATCTTGCTTTTAGTACCAATATAGTTGTAGAAGCTCTTGTTCCTGCTTCACACCTTTTGCCAGTTTTAACCACAGCCAAGTTTTAGCCTTCCTAATTCCATCTCTGCTTGCCTTGGTGATGCTTCTGTATTCCTCCTTGGTTGCCTGTTCCTGCCTCTCTCTCTTGTGCATTTCCTTTTAGCAGCTGAACTCACTCAAGCTGCTCATCCAGACCTCCCTCTGCTGTACATGCCCATATTCTTGCCTACCCAGGTCAAGGTGGATGATTCTTGTCATTAGAGGATGATGTCCTTGAAGACTGGCCATCTTTCCATTGCTCCTTTGTCTCCTACAGGATCCTGTGTACCAGTTCCCTGAGCAACTCAAACTCTAGTCTCCTGAAGTCCAGGGCTGTTTTCAGCTGACTGTCTTGCTCAGTTGCCTCTGGGTCTTAAATTCTACCATCTCCCTGTCAGTGCTGCAGCTATCAGATCTCCAACTATTTCTACCTTAATCATGAGTAGCAGGTCCACAAAAACACCTTCCCTAGTCCAGCCCCTGTATTAAATTCTCTCTGACCATCTCCAGAAATCTCCTGGATTTGCTTGCAGGTGCTGGGAACCAGGGCCTGTGATCATGAGACTTGTCCATTTCCTTTTCTGGGCCCCTCACCTACAGTAGCACACCATGTTCTTAACCATAGGGCAAAGCTCTGTGCATTTAAGCCAATTCTTTGCATAGACAGCAAATGCCCCTTTGTGTCACCTTTCACTGTCTTTCCTAAACAGCCTGTGGGTCCCAGCTTTCTCTAGGACTGACACATGGCATTCTTCATTATATTTTAAATGTACATTTTCTCTGGTTTTTTACCAAAAAATCTCAGTCTGAACCATCAACAAATGCTTGCCTAAAATAAGTTCAGAACACGTTCCTCATCTTTATCCCTACTTATCTGTCATGCACATCATCTGGACAGCAGGATATAAGCACAGGGGCTTGTGTCTTCCCTGTCAGGCATGTTGCATTGCACATAGTACACCAAATTCGCCTCTGATAAATCTTCATTGCAGTCAGCAACTACATCACTCAAGGCCTCTGTGACAAGCCTCAGTTGTAGTCAATCCACAGAATTGCTCCAGCTATTGCATCTTTGTCTGTGTATGTTTCCTTGATTTATTTTCACCCTGCACAGGAAATCTCCAATACATCATTTACCATGAAACTGGCTGTTACAAGAGATGAGATTATGAAGAATAATTACAACAGAAGCAAGTTGCTTAAAAATCATTAATGCAGTTCAATGAAAACGGATATTAAACTTCCCTGGAAAGAATAATTTCCCTATAGAGAAATGCTCTACATTTAAGGTCCGCAATCTTTTTTTTCATTTCAGTTTGCCTTCTTTTCTTTCCTTTCTGTATTCCGCGTCAACACCAAAGTGGATACTTGAAGATTTGTCCAGTGGTCTTGCTTCAGGCTTTAGCTGTCAAACAAATTTAAGGGATTATGCATAGATAACAGGACCAATACTATTTCCAGAGGTCTAATAAATCAGAGCAGCTGTCCTCTGCCAGGAACTCCAGTGTGATCCTGCATGCAGACTGCAAGACCTAACACACCTGTGCACTAAGAAAGCATGGTTTTAAGTCCTTGGGCTTCTCTAATGATATCAAATAGACCATTTACTACCGAATGAACATTCTGTGATTGTTCCTGATGAATAATTGCTATTAGAACAAGCCAGGGTCTTTCACGGAAAAGAGTTTCCTGCCTGATGTATAAATAGGCACAGCCATAGCATAACTTTCTCAACCCCTCACATAAACTCCTGCTGGACTTACTGATAATGTTGAAACAAATATTTTTATTCACTTCTGCCCAAGTAAACCTTATGGATTAGTCAAAAGCTCAATTAAACAATAAGATGTTTAACGTTCTTTATAGTACATTTTTTTCTTCTTGCTTTCAGCTCCAATTTGCCCTAAACATAAATGAATAAACTTTAACTTTTTAAAGAACTATTCCCATAATTTTGGAGCCATTACAAAATATTAGTTCATTCAGAAGGTTGAGAAGGAATTTTATCATTATACTTCAATAAATGAAACTTTTTTAGAACTGAAAAAAAAACCCCAAACTTTGTACTTTTCAGCCTCACTGTCCTACAGATTTGCAAAGCACTTGAATCTCCAGACAATATTTAATTCTGAAAATAAATATTTATATGGACCTGTCAAAGTGGAATTTAAGGTAATGATTTTTAAAATTTGGTTTCTGTTAAACCACTACGCTTCTTTAAGATATAATATTTGTTGAATGTACATCATATTATTAGAATCAAGGATAACAACATATACGGAGAGGTCAAAGTAACCTAAGAAAAAAATTCCTACTGTCCTGGATAATCCTAAAGAAAAAAGAGATTGTCCTTTTATGAAGATAATGTTGTGCCAGATTTCAGCAGCCTCCAGAATGTTAACAATTGTAAAACAATAGACACTTCACTAATAATGCCTACTATCTAATATCTGAATTAAGGCTTTGACAGGATTTATACAATGGATATGTCACATGAATCTGTGCATCTGTGACCCTAACCATAGCTAATACATTTGCCTGTCTTCACAGGAATTTGGAGTATTGTGGGAATATTGTAGACAGGAAATTGGAGTATAATAATTTCTGTTAAAAAGTGGCTTGGGAATATTTTTTTAAGGGACGTTGTGAAGAAGTGCGTCTAAAAAGACATCTGTTATAGCATCCCACAAGGTCTATGAATCTGTACCGTAGTAAACTGTATCAAGTTATCTCCTTTCGATAGACAATCAGTACACCTGAGAGCCAGCCTTTTCTGACAGGGCCATTTCATCTGATAGAGTATCAAATGGCTTGTTGATTATTCTGACTTCAAAGGCCAACAGTGCTGATATCTTCAAGGTGGTCTGTAATGCCTGAGTGATGAGGCCACCTGTCAATGTGACTGCAAAATTAAAGAGAATCTGTTGGGAAATGGAGGGTAAACTTCCTCTCCCTCAGATTAGCCTGATTAGCCTTGAACAATTTAACTTCTACAAATCAATTTTGTAGCTACAGGAAAATTATTTACCTACTTTTTCTGGTGGGGGGAAGCTGTTTATGGTGAGTAGTTCTGTAAAATGTGCTCACCTACTTGAAAACTAGTTTTCCAGTCACGAGTAACAAAATAAAGAGAATTACTCTTCAATCAATATTTGAAACGATGAACATGTTTTGAATGACAAAAATAATTACTCCTCTGCAGTCTTGTTCTCTTTGTTTTGATGACAATGCTCTGTTGAAGATAGCACAATGTCAGGAACTATGTAAGACAAAAAGGTTTTGTTTATTGAATAATGAGCTTGTGACCAGCGAGACTTTCTGAGCTAACAGCTACATTATTTTAATCTTTCTGACGGGAAGGGGAACGCCATTTTGGATTTGAAGAGGAAGGTGAAGGGTAGAGATAGGCTTCCCTGTTCTCATTGAAATAGGGCAGAAGGAGCTGTTAAGAACCTATAAGATGTCTGTGGAAGTGCAGATCATGTGTTGCAATAATAGGGCATTTTTCTGCTTTTCTTTGCCTGCTATCATAAGTAAAGCAGGAGGTTGGAAGGGGAATCTCAGTGTTAGTGGGTTAATACAATTTGTTAATGTTTAGGCTGTCCTATAGCCTGCTCATTGCCACTTCTCTCCCAAGAAGCCAGTGGCCATCCCTGTCACGACCAGTAGTGCACCCTTTCCATGGCTGAAATGGAGGCAGGTCCATCACCTGACAGGTATATCCCTGGGCACTTGTTTGGAGCACAGTTGCATATCAGATCACCCACTGAGGCTGCCTAAATATTGTTTTAATGACAGTCATGTGCTGGAAAAAGAGAATATCATGTTCAGAACTTCCACTGTCCCCTCTGCAGTCCACCATTTTGGGGAGTTCAGACAGATCTGCTGTTAAGTCTTAAACAATCACGATCACAGCAAGGGAAACACTGCAGCCACTCAGTAAAATCTTTGCCCATATAAATATATATAGGAGGTGATTTTAACAAGCCATCCATCAGAAATAGAGGCCTCATCTGCCAATGAGACGCTTTGCATCTCTGAATCATAGTCTTCTGCAGGGTGTAAATAATTATAAAGGAAGTGCAACAGAAAAGAACAGTGCTGCCACATCAATAAATGCACAAATTTGTCTTTAATATATCTTCACTGAAATGGTGTAGGATTATTTAAAAAAGTTGTCTGCTTAGTTTCTGGCAGGTATGATGTGACATGATTGCCTCCAGCAGCAGCACAGCCCTGCCCTATCCTTTTAGCCCACCTCGGGGAGACAGCATATACCCAAGTGTGCAGTGGGGGTGAGGAGGTCTCACCGTGCAGTGATCTCACTTCTGTACTGGCAGCCAGTCCAATGTGTCAGGCTTGCTGCTCTTGTGTCAAGTGTTTCCTGGCAGCTGTCTGTCAGTGACCTTTTAAGCTGAGGTCCTTCCTTAAGATGACACAAGTGCCACTCAGTATGTGTGTATTTTAATGACCCAAGAGGCTCCTTCCAGCCTCCATTCAGTTTGCATGGCAAGGTTTTGGTAGTGGGGAGGCTACAGGGGTGGCTTCTCTCAGAAGCTGCTGGAAGCTTCCCCTATGTCTGATGGAGCCAGTGCCAGCTGGCTCCAAAAGAGACCCGCCGCTGGCCCATCAGCAGTGGTGGTAGTGCCTCTGGGATAACATATTTAAGTGGGGAAAGCTGCTGTGCAACAGCCACTGCAGCCAGAGAGGAGAGGGAGAACATGTGAGAGAAGCGACTCTGCAGGCACCCAGGTCAGTGCAGAAGGAGGCAGGAGAGGCTCCAGGGCCGGAGCAGAGGTTCCCCTGCAGCCCATGGTGAAGCCCATGGGGAGGCAGGCTGTGCCCCGTGGGCAGCCGGCGCTGGAGCAGCTCCTGGCAGGGCCTGTGGCCCCGTGCAGAGGAGCCCAGGCGGGAGCAGGTTTGCTGGCCGGGCCTGTGCCCCTGCAGGGACCCACACTAGAGCCAGTTGTGCCTGAAGGATGGCACTCTGTGGGTCAACACCCCACCCCACCCCAGCACTATGCTCCAGTAAGTGCTGTGGGATGTGCAAAACTAAAAACCTCCAGGTTCAGAAGTGGATTTTCTGTAAATCTTCAGGACTGAGCTTGAATTTATCAACCCTGATAGAGTCCTGTTAGTAACATTTAATTTATATACTGGTCGTTTTTTTAATAAATCACCTTTACTACGTTATGTATGTTTACTAAGTTATGCACCACCTTTAATTTTTTTTGTCAAAAGAATCAACATTTTAATTGATATAATCCAGACCATGTACATATATTGCTCATCACTCCTTAGCAGGGTCCTTTGATTAAGCTGACAGCAAACTGTGTATTATCAATTTTTTCATATGCTCAGTTTTAGAATACACCAGGCAGTGGATATGAAGAGCAGCAGGACAGCTTTATCAATATGCACATGTGGCTTGAAGAGAGAGAATTATGTTTCTTCATTTAGCCCTAACAGAGAAATCAAGTCTGAACTGGGGCAGCCACCGCCTGCTGTTAGAACAAGTGGTTCGCTTGAGCCAGAGCTAATGAGGCTTATTTTCTTCCAGATTTTTGTTGGCTTGGTGTCTAAGAAATCTGATAGACATGTTTATGAGATCTCTGTCATACACATATGCTCCTGTGACTGAAAAGCTATGCTGCAAACTGTTCCTCGCTTGGGGCGCTTACCTGGCCTTCCTCCTCTACCGGCATATAATATTTGCAGGAACTTAATTATCAGAAGAATACTTACTTGTTCATTTGCCAGTTTTGATTGAGATCAGGCAGCAGGTGCAGAAGCTACTGTACAAAGGAGAGGGAGACAGAAATACAGATCTAAACACATTCACATGGTGACATGGTGATCACGTCAGGCTGACTTCAATGGGAAATCAGCCTAAAATGACTAAGGCTTTTACAGCACTAAGATAGAAAACCAGAAAGAGAGGCATGAAACAAAACCACCAATAATTTGGCATAGCTGCTGACATAGAAAGTCTGGAGCAAAAAAAAGAGACATACTCTTTTCTTTTTACTTTTGATATTCACTTTCTTATGAGCAGGGCACCGATGTCCATAATAGTCGGCTCATGCTAGTAACTGACTCGTTATGGGGCAGCGTGCTTTGCTCACCTTGAAAACATAACCCCTCTTCCCAGTAATGCTGCTACTTTGTGTTTCAGCCACAAAGCAGTGAGCAAATTTCAGTACGGTTTGGTCACACATGGATGGTGTGTTGCTGTTTGTGGTTCATCTGCAAAGTTCAATTAATTGGCTCAATTAATTGTCTTTCTGGATATGGAACTGTAAACAAGGTTTTCATTATGTGGTACCTAGCAGGCAAAGCAAGAGTAAGTTCTACAGATGTCATCTGTAAGAGGCAAGGCTTCTACTGCTCTGGCACACAAATAAATACTTGCTTGGCCACAAGAGTGAAAGCGTGCGGGCAGTAAGGTATGGGATACTGGTAATTCAGTAACATCACAGCTGATTTGCTTCTTCCAGCAGTGGGCAGAGGAAGGCATAGGGTTTCTGCTTAATACTATATAACAGAAATCCCAGAGGAGGTGACCTTCCCACATGAATCAAAGCTACTGGAAACAACTCCCTACAGACCACCAACTAGACACAGCTGGTTCTGCAGCACTTTGTCTGTTTGATATTGAACATACTTGATATAATTTTAGGTTTTAGGTTTGCACTTCTAGCATGGGATATCAACTTCTTTTCTCTTTTTCATTAGTCTTGAAATATTATTTTCATTTTTATTATTGAGCTTTTTCCTTTCAGAAAGACGTCACAAAAATGTGAAGGGCTTACAGATAGTGTTTTGATTCCTCCTGTATACTGTGACTCTCTTTGAGAAATGGCTGCAAATATTTGGCGTCCAAACATCATCTGGATCAACTGAATAAAAGTAGAAAATAGTTTTAATCTCCATTGAATGACCCATAGCATGAAAGGACACATTTCCTAGGCCATGAGAAAGTTAATTGCCAGTGTGTGAGTACTGCCCTTACCTCCTGAAGTCTGTTGTCTTAAAAATGTCATCTCATGACGAAAACTGCCTTTAAATGCCACTTCTCCTACATGGAGAAGAAAAATTGTCTTTTCTTGTCCTTTCTAGTTTTGTCATCATGGTTCCAGAAGCAGAGAATTTTTATGTTCTTCATGTATGTCTATTTTTATTTCTGATTTTACTAAGCAACTTTTAAAAATAACATTCTAAAATAGAGATCTGATTTTGTTATATGCATGAGTAGTATATTAAGCTCACTATTCTTTATCTGCTGCCCTTTAATTATTTTTCATTCTTTAAATTTTGGAAGGACTACTATGCTTTCTAGCTATTGTTATTTTTAATTCTGATGTCCTACTTCCTTTTACTTTCCAAACCAAATAGTTGTAGCATATTTAATCTTTCCTCATATTGAGGTCCCTCCAGTTCCCATGACTTTAATTATTTTTGTTATTTTTTCTTTGGATATAATCTGCATATTAGGCTTAAACTCTAAAAAATCAGTCATTGCCTCACTAACCTCTACTCAGTTTCCAGGTCCTTCTGTAGATGTTTTCTCACACTTCATTAGCCCAGATCTGGTTGCAAAAACTTCAGAGGAAGATTCTCCATGCAGAGCTGCTCTTTTTATCATACTAACATTTTTTAGTGCAGCTGAGCAACGTAGTACATCCTTATGTTTCTACTGTTCCAACACACTCTGTTCCCTTTATCTCTGCACTCTTTAGTCAGCAATGTACAGGCAGCACTACTGTTTTTAGATCCTGAATACATCATTTAACATTTGCTCACATTGAAACTCATGAACGATTTCTTCAGCCATTCCCTTAATGTGTTTAAATATCACAGAGAACAATCTATACCACTTAAAGTATTAATGTTACTTAAGATGTTGCTTTCATCAGCAAAGTTCATCAGTGTATAGAAAGATCGTTAGGATCAGCTGCTGACACCTCTTCCCTGACTTAATACAGAAGTGATGGGCTCAGAAATGTATTGACTAATTTAAAAAATGATATCTGATGTAAATTAAAGAGAGAACAATTAGCTCAATCATGGGAAGCAAATGCATCTGAAATTTATTATAAACACAGAAGCAAGCTGGAGAGACTTCCAGTTCTATCTAGTTTTATAATTACATCCAAGAAAGTTTCCCAGCAGGTTATTGAGACGCAAGCAGAAGTGTCTCTGGTTTGTTTGTTGGCCAAGAGGATTAAAGCTGTATCCAGCTGTATGTAAAGCAGACTTTGGAAGTAAATATTCTGTAGAGGAAATTCCAAGTAAATGATGGGGGAGGGGGCAGGGAGGTGTACACAAATATCCACATGTACACAAAATAACTTTTTTTTCCTATCATGGAACTCTACCTTTACACATTGCTGACTGAGGACACTTTTTCATTTGGTGTAAAGCAGTTTCTCCCAGAGTACACACAATCATGGCTCTCTCCTGACAGCATTACATATGTGCATCTTTCTTTCAGTTCCTTAGAAGTAAAGGCAGAATGTCACACAGGTGATGCAATGCTGAACGCATTGTGCTTGCACCAAGGCATCTGCCCCAGATGTGTTCCAGCTCTCTGTGCTAGGTGCTTGATTTTTATAGGAGACACATTCCTGAGGACAGGAATGAAGATTATCATCCTTCTGAGCAGGCACTAAAATTAGAGAAAGCATTAAGGAACATTTTAAATCTCACCCTCTTTCAGCATAATTTGCCCTCTACTAGGGAACCTGTACAAAATCTTTTCCCAAAGGTGAAACCTCACTTTTTTAAAAAGTCAAACACAACAATATAATTGTTATTTTGAAAAGTGAGCAGATGGAAGAAGACAGATGGACACAGCTCACAAGTAATATTCTAGCTACTGAAGCCATCATGCATGGTGTGAGTGGTCCAGATGCCCAGATTCATCCTCTCAGCTCTTGCTCTCTCTTACCTCCCTGAAGAGTTCCGCGGACCAAGAGATTATTCTGGAGCCCACCATTCATGTTTCTTCCATCCACTGCATAGGAAATACTTTTCTGATGGGGCCAGAACATACTTGTAAGAGAAAGTGTGTGTCATCACTAGAAGGAGTGGAAATTATCTGAATGCCAGACCTTTCATAGGATCTACTTTTTCCAGTGGAGGTTTAACACAAAATGCAGAGATAATCCCCAAATAGCTCTAGGAGAAAGTAGACCCAGAACCAGGGCTTCTCTACTATGCATATTCTGAGTGACCTAACCACTAAACTGTGAGGTCATAGAGATATCTTTGCCTCTAAGAAGGCACATCTCTTTGCCTCTAGGCGGTTTTAATGGAAGAGGAACAGCTTTACGCCCAATTTCCTACAATACATGCAGTGACCTCATATCTAGGGTTTTTTCTGTGGAAGCTTGGATTCTTCCATCATTGCTGATAACAGAATTGGGTGACTGCTCTGGCCTTTAAGTATTTAAGGAAAAAAAAAAAAGAATTATTGCTTCCTTCTCAGTTAAACTCTGATGAAAAAAAACAAGAACCAAAAAACCCACCGGTAACTGCTACTATACTTATGCAAACTTTCATTTATGAAATATGCTTAGAAAACTCTTAATGGCTTGACTTCTTGAAGGGAGTTAAACAAATAAGCTCCTTTTTTATAATGTCTACTAAGTGTCAATAAGTAATTGGAGTGGTGATAACTGCAGAGATTTTGAGCGTGAGAGCGACAACATGGAGAACCTGAAGTGCCTGCACAGCTGTAGGGTCAGTAGTGAGGAATCTTTATGGTAAAACCATTTTCAAAACTAGAGTTTTGATCTCATGTGACTACATGTTGCTCAAATCCTTCTTCAGGTACCTACATGCTTTTCTGAATCAGCCTTTAGAGAAAATAAAAGTGGTTGTGACTGAAAAATGCCTGGCTTTTGCATGTGAAATATTTTTTTTCCTTTGGCAACTGCTATTAAATCATTTGCCAGATAATTGTTGACCTGTAGTTTGAGATAGGGTAGAAGAATCTTATTTCCTAAGACCCTTGTGATTTCTAATGGGCCCACTTTTTGCCTTCACCCTCCCATCCGGATTTATCTTCATCAGAATTTACAAGATCACCCAATGTACTTCTGCATTAACAACTTTACATTAATAAATACAAATCTGTTTTCCAAAAACCGAGTAAAATCAACAAACGTTCCCATGCCATTCACACAGAGCTGGATTCAGTGCTGACTATTGCAAATTGATTAGTAGACTCTTAATGGCTATTTAGTTATGAACAAAGCACATATTGATTTAAATAGCAGCTTGAATTTTGAAGGCTGAATGCATGAAAACAAATACAGTATGCCAGGATGCAGAAATGCAGGGCAATTAATAACGTGACCTAAGAGAGTAAAATCTGCCTTGAAATAGCCAAACACATAAGCGCTACTAAATCAAGGCCTTTATTTTCCTGCCTTTATCTTTCCAATGTTTAGTTTCACAGTAAATGAAAGGGGCTATTTGAAGTGAGGGAGAGGAGAAGACAGGTCTGTGACCTCTAGATAGACCGTGGAGATCAAAGGCAGTCTCCATATGTGTTAGATATTATCTTTTTGAGGCAAGTGGGCATGATGTTTTGTGATGCAGCAGTGTGGAAACACACAAATAACCTGGTTAGTGACCGCTGAGAGAAGAATGATTGACATTGTGCTGGAGAAGCAGTAGTAAAACCATGAAAAAGAGATTTAGTTTTAGTTTACAGAAGAGTCCTTCAAAGCTCTGTAGTGCTCAAATACTGGTTTAATAGAAAATCTCTGAGCTTACATAAACACTGTAACTTACATGGTAAAAAAGAATAGATTGCTACAACTAACAACATTTAAACATCAATGTCCTCTATAAATCTGTTGGTTTAAGGTATCTATGAAACTACTGTTTCAACACATATATTTTTTTGTCAGTTCATTTTTTTCTTTTAAATACATTCATAATTTAGACTGTCTTGATTACTTGAGTACAGTTTTTACTCATTGCAGTACAAAAGGAACACTTTCAGTAGAAAATTACAGAACTAGTGGGAAAAACGTGATTTTGTGGTCAGAACAGCGGATCAACACAGCAAAGCCCCCGCTCTGCTGCTCTCAACACAGCAAAGTATTTTAGCAGGGGCATCATGTTAGGCACATGTATCCCACTGCATAGAGAGCTGAGTATGATAAGGGCTTTCCCTAGATGCTGGTCTAGCTCAAGCAAATTTAACCAGTCTCTGTTGAGTTTTCTTCTCTGTGTAGGGATACATAGTATTATTATTATTCCCTCAGAAAGACCATGAAAATTCCTTTGTGTAAACTTCAAAGTCTGGATTGAAAGGAGTGAAATAAAAGTGAACAGGATTACTGCTCAGGATATTCTATTAGACTAAAAACACTGATGGTTGCAAAAAACACCCTCTTTGGTTTTGTTCTGATTGCCAAGTATGTTTATAGGAGGATGTTGTCAAATAGCTGAATATCATCAAAATCAGCTTAAGAAGACTTAATGCCTCTCTGTCTGCATAATGTCAGTCACCAGTCTGCTCCTTTAAAGTTCCCCAGTTCAAGAGCAAACATAACCAAAGGTGAATATGGTTACAGCCCCATAAGTTGAACTTGACCTTTAAGTAACTCTTTTGCTTTTCCCCACTTTCCTTTCCAATTTATCATTCACTTGGCAAATCTGGAAAATTTATTTGTTCCTTTTATTAGTGCACCTTTTTTCTTTTTTCTTTTTTTTTGTGGTGCTATTCTTAACTTGCATTTTTATCTTATTTTTCTTAAAAACATATATATTTTTAACTTAGAACACCAGACATATTTAGTTGATTATCCATTTTACTATATTCTTGGGTACATTCAGGCTGCCCAAGCACCTGCAAATTCCTTTTTTGTAATCACAGAGAATTCTGAGTTCTTTTTTACAATGTATTACAATAGCTGGAAAGTATATTTCTTTTTAGTGTTTCTGAAAATGAACATTAAGGTCCTCCTAATAACTTACAGTGAGATGGAAAATACAGAACACTTGAAACCATGACTTATGTGGAATGCAACACACATTCTTTAGTAACCCCAAATATAACTGAGAACAGTTCATAATCTTTCCACATTGAAGTATGTCCAGTGCTTTGTTGCTCTTGTTGACCTGAGCTTTAAGAGACTGCTGCATCTCTATTTTGCAGCGTTCAGCCAAAATTTATTTGTAGGACATGCCTACAGAATATACTTGGCTATATATCAACTCTGCTTTATGTACCTGTTACACACTTTGGCCAAGGTCAGGACCATCTGCAAGCCAAAATCACATGCCTGTACAGACCTGTCTAACCCACAGAGAGGATGTGTGTTCCCTCCTTAATGACTATGTGGATGGAAAATAATGGAGTGAGCCATGCAGAAACTCAGCCTGTAGTCAGATGCTCACTTGGAGAAGAGCAGTAGCATTTTAAGAGGTTACTGCCTCTCATCAGTTCATCACAATCCTTCACCTGAGATGAATTACGTGTCCCTGTGACAGCTCTTCATCTATGTCAGCACAGAGTAGAAAACATTCGATTAATTCATTGCTGAAAAAGATTTGAGCTGACTGATGTTATTTGCACTGAAACGGAGCTGGGTTGTACTTTGTCTTTGCTGGAAGAGTGTTAGTTAACAAATAAAAGATGCAAAAGTCTTGATCTGACACACCTTTAGTACTGGAATATTGACTCCCCTAATCTTAGTCCCATGGGAGGTGATGGTAGCTATTGTGAGAAATGTCAGGGCTCAAATTACTCCTTGAGGGACCAGGAGCATCCCCTGAGAGAGTTTCAAATACAAATACAAATGGACATTGGCAAGTCAGGCCTTGGTACCAGTCCAAAGTTTAAATAGCAGTGAAGATATGACCACTGTTGCATCCTTTGTCTTGAAAACACTGGACAGAAAGACTGGCAGGGAGGATGGCCATGTATTCGAGCACCAAGCATTGTAACTAATGCATGGGAAACCATCACTGCCAGATGTTCACTAGAGGTATAGATATTTCTAGTGTGCACTGTTCAACAGCATTGTCACCGACTGATTAATGAGATGCATCAATGAACTACCAAGGAAAGAAGCTCAGCCAGCTCTTAGCAACAAGGATGATTGTCACAATATAGAAATGTTAGAACTGAAAAACTGAAATAAACTATGTTCCCCTCAGTGAGAAAGGAACTTTGTGTGTGTGTGTGTGTGTATATATATATATGTAAAATAGAATACACTCAGTTCAGTGTTGTGGTTCACTTTGTGTAATATCTTTCCAAAGTATGGGTAGAACACAAAATTGGTTTAATTAGATGCCACAAAAGGATTATTTTACCTTCTGTGAAAATATTTACAGTATATCGATTCAAACACTTTACAAGCAGCAATACATAGCTCACAGAACACGTGTGAAAAAACACATCAGCTGGTCTTTAGACTCATGAAGAAATAGACTCATCAGAGTTAGTTATAAAGACTACAATAAATTAAAACCAGTCCCTAGGTACTGCAGAGTGGTTTGGGTAGTTGGTTTTTTTAGCAGAAGCAACTGTTGATTTTCTAACTAGGAGTGTAATGCTTCAGATTCATTAGTAGAGTCAGTCTTGCACTAACAGTAAATTGATATAAAGCCTACTAGCAAGACAGTCAATAACCAATTTGCAGAGAACATTCTCATAGCATATGCAGAAATAATCCATACTTTTTATATCATGTTACAGTTGTACAGAATGACATCCATGCTCCAAATCTTCATTAAAATACCTTCATTTAAATACCTTCAGGTGTCCTGTTTGTTGCTGTATACTCAGGACAAACTGTTCTGTTGATCCAAATCCTGAATAAGTGTACTGAAATCAGTGAATTATTTCAGATTTATGATTAGGTGAGTGTTATACTTTGATATAAGGAATAACTTTATATTAAAGTCTCTAATAACTCTAGGCAAGGTATCTTTGACAGTGGGCCTTATTAGCAACAGAAGTTTGGATTGAGGCAAACAGAAATAGAAATAGAAATAGAAATAGAAATAGAAATAGAAATAGAGATAGAAATAGAAATAGAAATAGAAATAGAAATAGAAATAGAAATAGAAATAGAAATAGAAATAGAAATAGAAATAGAAATAGAAATAGAAATAGAAATAGAAATAGAAATAGAAATAGAAATAGAAATAGAAATAGAAATAGAAATAAATAGAAACAGAACAACTTCCCACCTTAATAAAGCACCCAGCTAAATGTTATCAATGACTTTGGCATAAAAGGGGAATATGGAAAATCCCAAGTAATGCAAGTAAGCAGTTTAAGAATAAGACAGAGGTATGAATGAGTTTTATGTTCAAGAGTTTGACAGAAATCTTTAATTAAAATGTGAAGGAAAATATTTGGGTGGAGAAATGAAAGAAACAGTGAGAATGTGTCTCAAATTTCCACACTGCCATTTGAAAGACTGCTTAATAATTCTGCAATCATCCCTCTGATGATATTGTTCACATTTCAGTCCTTCCTTCAGCACTTTTGTACTTACAGTTATTTTAGGGTGCTCACACAGCACAATTCTGGCAGAGGATGTTCCAACCTGTCTCTAGTCCAAGTTGTTATGCAGAATCGTGGCCATAGCCCTCTACTGCCACAGCGAAAGACTTCTGACCCAGGTTTGGTGGCCCTCTAACCCCTGCAGAGAGGAGCAAGTGTGAAGTTGGTTGCACTCAAAGCAGGCAGTAGCTAGCACATTTGCAATGAGTAGGCAAACTAAGACACTCAGAGTTGACAGTCGCCCTACTCCCATCCTACAGTTCATAGCACCGCTAGCAAGGGTGATTCACCCTTGTTCTGTAGCCCACTAGGGGTTAAAGTAGCCAAATATAATTCCTGCTATAGAAACAAATCAGTGTAAAGAAAGTATTTAAAAGATGACAACACACTCCCGAAAACAATCCTTACAGCTGTAATACACTTCCCCTCCTCTACCCTACTCTGCTTCCCTCATGCCTCTCTTTTTTAATCCTCCGGTCACCCTGGAAAACCTGTCATTTCCCCTGTGCTGGTGGGGTGGATTAATGGTTGGGGGGTGGTGGTGGTGGTGGTGTTACAAGTGTGTCTGCTTTGGTAAGAACTTAATCTCTTCGGAGAAATGGTTATTTATCACAGCAGGTTTAATAGTCCTCTCTCTGCATCTAAGGTATCCCAGTAGTTTATAAATAAGGTAAATGCGCCCAGGGCATCAGCACATGAAGAGGAAGAAATCTGCTCTAGCTACAATAAAGTCTTGTAAATAGCTTCTCCCTCTGAGTCTTCTTTCACAGATGCTCTCCTATGAAAACACTGCAGTTTGGCAAACCTGCATTCTTCAACAAGCCCTTAATTAACATAGAGTTAGGCATGTCCTTTCCCAAAGCCTGGAATGTAGTATTATTGGCCTGCCACACAAAATCGCCACATAACTTAATGAGCAATTGGCACTTCAATTTTATAACACACTTCCCCAATTAAGCTCTCTAGACTCCAGACTCAAACAGCTGTCCGCAGCTGTTGGAAAGTGATTTATCACTGTCAGCCTTCACAGCCAAAACATTCAAAGGTGCAAGTTTTCAATATCACTCGGCAGATAAACATTTGTTTTCATATGTTCTGATGCTGTTTCGATAAAAATTATGTGTATCAATTTATATAGCCTTTCGTTCCTATTCTACAAATTGAATACAAATAATAAAAAAAAAACATGGTACAAAAAACCCCCACCTGGTAATTCTGCATTCCCTTCAAGTGTTGTGCACAATGGACTGGTCAGGGAATACAGAAAGGTGTGTCTTCTGATAATTCTTTTTTCCTGTGAAAATCATAAATGCGAACAGAAATCCTCCAAACTTTATGTATGGTTGGTCACACTAAGGAATGCACTCTTAAACATGTGTTAGATGCTAAACATATGCAAATGGAGATATGCTTTAAAGTGTACTTGGCTGGCCTTTCCTTTTTAAAGGAGTCTTCCAGCTGTGTGATACTGTCTTATAAAACGGGCTGTAGAGCCTCCTGAAGAACAAACCTACTAAATAGGCTGAGGAATCCCAACATGCAGGATTCACAGCCAAAACAGGAAAACAGACATGTTTCCTGGATAAATAATTAGACAAACATTCAACTTCTTATCTATTTCCATACTGTTTCAATGAACAGAAACATTACGAGCATTAACATCACTTTTTTTCATATATATCGTACATTTTCAACCTTAAACAGTATATTTTATTTTGCATTCTTGTATACTATACTTTGGTATAATTAGTGATATTGATTTGGCATACTACACCCTACTTCAGTGACTTTGGTTGGAGTAGAAGATAAGTCACAGAGACTGTTTTATCTGGCTGCCAGAGATTAACACAAACAAAAAAGTCTGGTTGTTGATTTTGACAGGAAACTTTACTGGAGACAGTATTGATTTTTCCAGAACTTGACTTATCCCTTCCAATACAGGGGCCAATACATTGATACTACGGTGAGGAGTCACATTATCTTATTGTATTCTACTTATGTGACTTTCCTTAAATGAATTCTCTATTGCCTTCACATACAGAAACAACAAGAAGCATATGCCTGTAGAAGCAAGCAGTTCTCACACTCAGCATCACCAATAAGGTTGAAAGCATTGCTTGGGCAGTGCATGGAGCTAGAAGTAATGGCAGACTTTTTCCAGTTTTGAATGTAGCACAGCATTAAAAAGCACAGAATACAGACAACTGGACAGAATTGAAGATCTGCAGAGAGAAATGAGGCTTCTTACTTGCATTATTCTGTCATCTGTCCGTCACTCAGTGGCCTGTGTGGGATTAGTAGATGGTCTTGTCTCAGTTACTAGCTAACCATTTACCAGTGCCATATTACAAAGGATGCTCATAAATGAAAGGTTTTACTCCAACTCATTTACAGAAGAATTTCTAAAATAGTAACTGAAGAGAGAGATTACTTATACATGTATATTCCTTATTTAAGGGACACAGTCAACAAATCAGTATTTAAAGTGTAGGACAAGAAATAGTAGAGTTTTTTTCCAAAGGAAAAACATACTCAATTCAGTCAGTCGGTGAGGTCAAAAACAGAGACTTGATGCAGTGTTGCCTATTAGCAAAATACCACAAACAAAGGAAAATCTAGTTCAGCGATAACATTTTCTTTCTGGAAAAAACACATAAAAAACCCCAAGCAGAACTGAAACCTTCAGGTCCCATGAGCCTGAACTGTCACAAAGGTGTTGCTTTCCTTTGGGGGCAGGATAGCCTTGGAAGGTGGGAAGGGATTGTCTTACTCTCCATCCACTTTTCAATCAAGAAGCCTGGAGACAGGTCTTCATTTCCTTCTCTCTGATATCTCTGTGTCATTAGGAGGATGCTCTGTGTTCCAGATGATCCAAAATAAATTAATTGATGCAAGACGATTCAATCATGAGTTATGATCTTGTGAATTCAAAGATGGATCATTTAATCCATCTATGATCACAAAGGGTTAGAGAGTTTATTTAAAGCAGCTCTCAGTGCAACTCTCTAAGCTGAGAACTGAGCAACATGAATTTCTCCCTTAATTTGCATTTGCTTATACCCACTTCTCTGCTAATTTATAGGTGCGTAGCAGGACTATGGGAATAATGCACCAATTAAAGTCAAATGCGGAACTCCGAAGTATAGCTTTCAACGACCGGCTGCTATAAGCATATCAGGCTTGTTTTCTACTCTCCACAGTGTCTTTCTGATGCAGAAACTGGGACACATCATAAAGAAAAATGACCAGTGAGAAGTTTTAAAAGCAGCAATCTCAAAAGTAATTTTTTTGTATTCGATTACCTCAGGACATAGCATCAGAAATAAGAGGTTTATTAAGTAGATGGAACAAATGTACAAATCTGCCAACAGTTACTAAGCACAACGATGCAGATTCAACTTTCAGCTCAGGATGTCCCCAAGCAGTAAATTGCCAGAAGCCATAAAAGGGGGAGCAATATCATATGAATTAACACTCCATACCTGTGCCATTCCTAAGCGTTCAGCTCTGGACATTACCCAGAAAGCTAGAGGACACAGTAGCCACAGCCATTAGAGAACGTAGCATATCTTTGGTGTGATCCAATAGACAGTAAGTTCCCACAGACTATCCAGGAAAATGCAGAAATTTATTACTTCAAAAGCTGACCACATATCTTTAAGGTTTTGAGTGGGCTTGTTTCACCACATCTCAAGCACTGCTTTACACAGCAAGATAATTGCCAGTACAGATATACATCAAAAATATATAACTTCCTACACAGATGTAAAACTCTACAGGGAGAGAATCCCTTCCAAGACTACAAAATAAGGTCCTGTATTGCCCTCCTTACCTGTAATGCAAGTTCCTTCAACCTTGCCACCATTAACATCAGATGGACATGGTCTTGTGCACACTGAAATAAATAAAACCGTATCAAAAAAAAGCCCTTTGTGTCTAAACTTCTCTTCCTGGGAGAAAGCTGAAAAGGCAAAGCAAGTAGCAAGTCAGTCAAGGCACCCAGCACGCTGCTGGGAACCACTTTACTTACTGCTGCAAGGACCGGAACAGTGAACTTTGTTACAATCGCAGCTGTGCTCCAAGTAGGGAAAAAGCCTTGGTTTGAGCAAGGTTTGTTGTCCTGCCTCCAAGAAAGGTCCTGTCCAAGGCAGGTCAGGGTGCAGCAGCTGGAGTGAGGAAGCCTTATTCCTAAAAGGAGGGAGATTTGTTCTGGGAGAAGGTTTCAATAGACAGCACAGACAACATTTAATGGCATAAGAATCACAATCTCATGTAGCAGGAGTGGATGCAGTGCAGTGTTCTACTAAAATGAGGATTGCTTTAAATATACGTCAGGCTAACCCAAAAACTGTCCGAGTGAGGGTCACACTCTATTGAATTTAGTGCCTTTACAGTATGCCTCACTGCAAAGTTACCATGAAATGTACGGATCTTGGTAGCCAAAACTAAATAAATCTGCTATGGGGTTTTTTTTCAGTTTTAAAAACAGTATTCCCAACAAAATTTTGTTCTGCTGTAGAATCAAAAGGAATCATAGCAACATTTTATCTTACCTACTTCCTTGCATGTAAAATTTAACATGATCCACTGAGAGTAGCAGAGTAATATCAAAACAGAATTTTCAGTTCTGCTGTGTGTTTTATGGGATGTTATCCTTTTTCTTCTTTAGTCAGCTGGCACCTCTGAATGACATTTTCCCACTGAACTATTTTTAGCTGAAGCAAAATCAATATTAGTTTGAAAGACTGGGAAAGGAAAAAAAGACTTCAGCATTTTCAGTTAGCAGATGTCGGAGAGATAGAGGGAAAGTTTCTTGCTAACAAAGTGTTTCTCAAGGATAAACAATGATTTAATAACAATTTGATCTAAAGCATATTCTGCTGGGGAATTTACAGTAACTTTACCGCACCTATTTAAGGTACATGTGGCTGAGGTGAGACACTGTGGCCGAGCAGTATTTGTGACTGCCCTGAGCAGGAGGAAGCTCACTGTAGCCTTGCATTCAGTTTTCCACAGCTGTAACCTGGTCTTGCGTGGAGAGAAGGACTCAAAGCTCTCAACGGTGACTGAGTGGATGAATGAGTAACACAGGAACATAACAGCTAACCTTGTCTTGAGCCAGACATGATTACCTATCAGAGCACAGCCCCATGGTATCTGAGCCCTTACATCCTCTTGAGTCTGACACATCATCTTCATCTCATGTGGCTACCACAGATTTAATTTCTTACAAATTATTTTCACTTGGGAAGAAGGATGTGATAACAGAATCCAATGATGTCTGTTCACTTCTGAAGGTTGGCTCTTGCAGGCAAAAGCCAAAGAACAAAGCAAAGGTTTTCTTTTTCAGAAAACTCTGTACCTCTTTGAGCCAGCACCTAACTGGAAAACTCTGCAAACTTACCCTCAGTCAGTCTCAGAGCTTGTTCCAGTTCTCTCTCCTGACCTTGTAAGCTTCTCTCTGCCACACACAAATTGACACTAAACTGATACACAGTCATGCTCCCTATATCCTCCTTCAGTTTTGGCTCGTAATTCAGTAAAACATCACTGGTTAGAACCCCTGGCTAGACTTTCACATGGCCTGTGCCTTTAGTTGTTTTTCAGTTCGGTTCCCTCGTAAATTAAGGGATATTGACTGTTTCTTCAAAGACAGGTGTACTGTCCACCTGCTTGAAGAGAAAGAACCTCCTTCAACCTGTGCTTTTTACCCTTCCATGCTAGAAAAGCACAATTATGCCTACCTTTCTGATAGAAAGACAGAGAGACACAACGGAGGGTGTTATTCTCCGCACATCCCCCTGGAAGTTCATTGTGCACCTGTAACCAGGTCTCCTGGGCTGGCGCCCCAGCCCTTGCACAGCCCACCTCACACCACGCCGCCCCTGTGGCCCCTCTTTCATATGAGAACTGCATCCTTCCCAGCACCAAGAAGCCGCCAAGCTTCACGCAAGCCACAGCACCACACCGGGGCTGACCCAGTCCCCGGGCTGCCCGATGCCTCCCATCAGCCTGACGTTTCTGTGCATCTACAATGCACCATTTAACCTTGCCTGCCTGCAAGCTCTTTTAAGTCTATGGGTTCTGAAACCTTAAATAAACAGGTGCTTTGATGAGTTAGTCTTACATGATTAATTCATCAATAGAAAAATGTGTTTTAATCATGATACTGCAATTGTTTGCATGTTTGTAAAAAAGTATGGAAAGGGGTGCTGCAATAAGCAGTCACTGCTAGGTAATAATGTGTTCATCTAAATTAGAAATTCATTAACCAGTATTTCTATATACTGAATCTTGACTGGAATAGCTCAACATTTCTTACAGCCTGATACAAAGGGGAAAAATTCAAAAGACATTTTGAATTCATGTGAATTGCCCAAAATATAGGAATGGTATATCAAATCCATTACAGATTTAATAAAAGGCTTCTATGTTGGTCATTAAATTAATTAATATTTAACTATGCTTGATCAGATTAAGTATTTTAAGCATGTAAAATATTGCAACATGTGAGACGTCCTTTCTGGATTTGCACAGTGGTATGTAGAAGCAGGTAAGTAACTTCATGCATGTGAGTACAACAGGGCTGTATTCCTTTGAGTAAATACTCACTTACATGAACATTTGTGGTATTTGAGATTTTCCCTGTAGATTTTGGCTCTTCATGAAAATCCATAAACTGGGATTCCAATAATGCAAACACTTGCATATCTGAGTTAACACTGTGCATATGAATAATGTAATTGAACTCACATGCACAAAATTATTCACATATGTTTGTAGGGTCGTGGCCAAAAGAATATTGATTACTATGACATATATTTATTCATTTCACTTCATTTAAGATGAGCCTAAGCCACAAAGTGCTGGCCTAATCCTGCATCTTCTTGAAGTGTGGGGGTGTTCTGAACAAGATCTTTGTCCCAATCCTTTTCTCACACAATTAGCATTATGTATTTCATTTGATTGTCTATTCTTATTTCATTCATCAGAACAAAATGTCAGACTCCAATCGTTGAACAATACCTGGATTATTCATCTCATCTCCCTATGGTTAAAGAAAACATGAATGTACATACTCCAGTATAATAGGAAGCTCAATTTAGTAACTTACTACCTTAATGTAATGACCCTTTTCCTCTGAGAATTGGCTTTGACTCCAACCCAAACTAAGGCAGAGGAAACTCATTTTGACTGTAATGGCTACAAGTATAATGAGATTAGGCTGACAGAATCCTGTTCTCTCCTTGCAGCCCAAAGGTATTCAATTCAAAACCTCCTTCTTTGCTTGGAGGGGGAAGGTGCTAACTTCAGACCCGCTGGTCACTTAACAGCCTACCCAAAACACACTTCTATTTAACTCTAGCAAACTGACTTCTGTAATGAAAAATACTGTACAAAACATGATATCTACTGCTAAAACTTGAGACAAATCTCTGTTGTCTCCTTACCCAATAAACTCTGCTAAGCCCTCTAAGAAACCACAAAGAACATGCTGTTGTATGGTATATGAAATTAGGGGCATAATCTTTCATTTCCTGGCATTCATGTATGCTTAATTAACTTTTTAATTTGGTAACTTCTACCTACCCTGGCTAATGTGAACGTATGAGAAAGGGGAAGAGATTTTCGCTTTAAGGTTGGAGAGAGTACATGCCTTTCAAGGAACCACCAGAAGCAGCATGTAAAATTTTAAGCTTCTGCAGACTGCTTTAGGGAGCAGAGATGCAGAGATACTGGTATGTAGCACAGCACTCCAGCTGACACACAGAGTAAAGCTTTTGCACTGCCCCTGCATAATCTTTTGCCCCACTCTAAAAAGCAATACATTTGGAGACAAGAAGGGCTCATTTTTTTGCAATTTAGTTCTACTTATTTCACCTAATTATTTTTGCACCAAAGCTATCCTTCTAGTTTCAGTTGCAGCCTTGCTTTGTGAAAGACATCCCTCAAGTAAAACTCCAGTATTGATGAATCGGCCATGCTTTGAGAGAGGTTGATTCAATTCCTCCACTTTGAAAAAATTCCCTTACCTGACTCAACTATTAGAAATCATTGTGCGTTTTCATTGAGATTAAATAGCTATCTTTAGGAGAAATCTTTTTTTCCACATCAATATTTGTAAATTGTTGTTGAGTACTGTCTGTGAAGACCTGTGGACCAGCATAGCAGTCAGTGCACCACCACTTTTTCCTGGGACAAAAGCTGACTGTCATGCAGTGCCACTGGAAATGACTTTTCAGCTTCAGGACAAGATATTTTACCAGATTGCCATCACGTCCCATTTATTATTTAACTAGCAATTTTTTAACATTATTTAAAGAACGATCATCAGAATAGCATGTACCCTTTCTGCATGAAAAGGGCTTTGTTATTTTGGTGGAAAGCAGAGCACCACTATGATCTGAAAACAATAACTACGTATTTTCAGAAGGAAAAAAATACAACAAATCAAAGGACTACAAGCTTCTGTAATTTCTTCCAGGAAGAAGCATGCGCGATGTTTGCCTAATCGGTCAGTCCCCGTGTGAAACAAATAGGAGTATTGTTCCACATAGAAATTCTCCAAGCACTAAATCCATCAGACAGAGCTTATTATTCACAGGTTCAGATTGAACATGTCATGAATCTCCTTATACTTCCTAACGTTCTTGTTTCTGATCTCCTGTGATCAGTGCTGCTTATTAACATGGCCTGTGGTGCACCACAGCCACCATTACAAACCTGCTGTGAAATCAATCACTGGGTGGCACCCAAGAGCCAGCTAAGAGATGGATTGAATTGCAGACACTCTCTAATACACATATTTTAACAATTTCCTCCGTCTTCAGTGAAATTATGCTAATATTTTAGTTGAGTTTCCTTAAGTCTGGAACTCAAATTAAGTCTGTCTGTTTCGTTTTTATGATGGTGGTTGAAATCACTTGCAGACAAGGGGTTGTTGGACCATGAGATTTATAGTGGCAATGCCACAAAGGTGAAACACATCCTGAGGAAGAGGAAAGCAATCTGTATAGCCAGTGTTTTCACTGCAGTAAAGTTTATAGCAGTATTAAGGGAATAGTTACAAATCAGTTTGATGGTGTTGATTTCATTGAGAATAAGTATATTTACACTTGCAAGCTTTCTCTTAATAATTTTCAGTATGTTTTACACAATGGGGTTAGTGAAGGTTGAATCTGAGCATATTTCGGGAGTGACAAAATCTGTTTTTCTTTTTCCCACCCATCCTTCTACTTTACTTCACAAAAATGGTTTTATAACAGCTCCTAAGGGGCTGAGTCAAGGTTCAGCTATTTTACTGAGGCTTGTTGATGTTTCTGAAGATGCTGCAGAATCTTTTATGTTCAGATGCTTTTCGTTACGATGTAGACATGTGTGGGAAGTAAAATACAGCGTATGAGTACCAAAAGCCATCTACTTCCTCCACTGGCTCCATACCACCAATTAATTACCTTGAAGGCTGGAGTTAGAGTGTATGATTTCCAAATATAAAGCTTTATAAACCATGCAGGTTATAATAACTTTTCTTCCCTGCTGGCAAATGAACTGTTCACACCTCATTGTGTCTCTATTGCATGTGAACTTGTCACCTCCAGAATATCTCAAAATTCAGCCACTTTGGGGCAGGGGAGGAACCATTAAAACATAAATATGTAACAAATACGCAAGTGTACTTGGGGACAATTATATTAAGTAAGGACAATAAACCAGCTGTCTTCTTCAGATAATATTCCAGTTGAGGGATCACGTTTCTTGAAGGACACTTGGGTCTGAAAACCCTTTCCAGAGTGAGTGGGGGACTAGCAAAAGCAGAGAGAAAAAGAAGAAAAGATAGACTCTTGGAGGGGTTTTAATGACTATTTCCAGCAATGGCGAGTGAAGGGTGCATAATGGTGAATTATGCAACAGCAGCTGCATCCAGCCCGAAAGGGCAGCTGGAGAGTACCCATTACAGGGGCTGGGACGCTGGTCAGCAGGCAGGGAAAAGGCAGTGGGGAATGTCTATCGGATACCCGTTTCAAAGGTATATTATCTAAAAATGCAACAGAGGGTGGGAGCTTGCGTGCTCTGAACCAGCCCATTCCTTCTCTCCTTCCTTTCAAGTCTATCCAGAACTGTTCTGCAGCCAAGCATTTTACACTGTCAGCCCTTCAAAAAGTTGGGTAAATGTTGTTGGTGTGTTGTCCTGGTGCATCATGTTCAAAGTTTGCCCTCACCACAGCCCTGAACAGCACAGACATTACGCTCAGTGCTTCCCAATAACCTGCCTATCCCCACTGGCTTTCCCCTTCACTTTTCTTTCTGCTTCCTTCACATATGCCCAATTTTTGTGTCTTTACTTTTCTAACTAAAACAGGCTTCCAATTAATGTTTGCCTTTAGGATGGCGTACCCTCCACAGTGTGGAGCAAGGCAGGGTCACAGACCTCACTTCCTTCCTTAAACTAAGTAAGTGCAATTGTATGGGCCACACAAAGAGGACTGTCCTTGTTCCTCCCTGCCTTTGTTCATCCATGCAAAAGACTCGTACAATCCAGCCCTAAAGTAGTAAAGCAAACCCTAGCTATATAGCTGAACCTATGACAGACTCGTCTTTCATACTCATGAGAGCTCTGCTTTAAGATGTAGCCATCAAATGCCTAGCTTCTGTCCCCAAAAAACATGTAATAAAAAGTGAACATGCCTGCTCTTACATGCTAACTCTTCGGAGTACATGAAATAGAGCATCAATAGCCTGAGAAATGAGAATTCTCTAGAGATAAAAAGGTTAAGTCTTTTCATATAGCAAATTAAGCTCCTATATAATTCTTACATTTTTTTTATTTCAAGGGGTAGGAAAATGGTCTACTTTTGTCAATTAAATAACTTTAAGTTAAATCCTTTCAGTGATTTTCTTTATAATGAAAACAATATTTTACTTTTATAGAGAGCAATGAATAGCTATGATAGTTACTTTTTTCTCTTATTTTAAAGAACAATAGGTCTATTCAAGAAATGTGTTTTTGTTCTTTTTATTGAGTACTTCAAATTTTCTAGTTTCCAGTTTCCTTAGTATAATGCTTGCTTATTCATTGCAGTAGGAAATTAATATAAATCACTTATTCCAATGACACAATTTGGGGTATTTTTTTTCCTTAGATAATCTTTTAAGAGCAGAGCAATCATAATATAATGTCTTTATATTGAAGAGATTTCTTCCTGTCCCAGTTCTTACAAAAATTTAATTCATAACAGCATGAAATTTAATGTCAGCCTCTACAATTTCCATGCCTCTGTGCAATGCACACCCGAGGCTGGTTTTCTGTTGGCAAAACCGGACTGAAATAAGAAAGAATCATGACAGTTAATTTCTAGAAAACATGTTTAAACTGCAGGGACATGAATGTCAAGGTGCATGCCTGTCCGAGGAAAAGTAACCTTGCTCTAGCATCCCTGCAGAACCGTGTGTCACTGGGTTTGTGTTTATTTCTGATTTATACCCTCATGAGTGAGACAAGAGCCAGTGCAAGTTAGTGACTTCAGAAGTGCATTAGAATAGAGATAGCCTGGTTATACTTTATTGGTTCTCCATCACACGTGTGCTGTGTGATGAGGTTGTGCTGGTGTGCAGGTCACCTCTTTTCTCCCATTCAAACTGTAAATGCATCCAGGTCTGCATATTGTTCCCAACTGAACACCAGCTAACAGATCTTCTTCTTTCACTGAAATTCTTCTTGAATAGTCCACATAGCTGTACAAAAAGTCCTCTTGCAGTTTTTTCATATTGATGTATTGCAAATAATTCCTTTTTAGATTAGTGATATTTTAGTGTAAAACTATAATTTGAGATTAATCTGATGGAGTACACAGTCTTGGAGGCCTATTAACAGTAAAGATTCAGAAATACAAAGGACCCATTGTCCTTTAAATGCTTAATGTGGGTATATCAAGGTATGATAATACCCGACTTGCTCGTATGTGGACTTCCCAGACAGGAGTTAAATACAAATACATTTTTCTCCATCATTAACTTCAAATCTGACTATAGCCCGAGTTTGAGTCTATACTGCCAGATCACAGTAGGAACGTATCCCTAATTCAGGTATCTTAATGTAACAGTTTTCTGCAACTAAGATACTAGGCTATTTCCCCAAAACGTACACTTGCAATGTGACAGTGAGTGAGTAGTGAATAATCTGTACATGACATAAAAGGACATCCTTGATGTCGCCGTGTTTTAATTAAATTTTCTTTAACCATTGGCTAAAACGTCTCCTCATTTTTAAGTACTTCAGTTGAAATGACTGCTGTGATATATTAGAGACAGAAGTCAAATGGATAAAATGAAAGGATTATTTTCTTGAAAACTTACAAGAACATTTGAACCTGCTTTAATAATTCAAAAATTATTGAAAGCGATGTTTTTTATTTTTTTTTTCTTGGACTACAAACTTTTATGCACAGGACCTCACTTTTTTTTCCTTTGCTTATTGTTGAGGAGCCACACAGCCGAGGTGAGCTCTGCGTGGACTCAGGGCACACTGTGCCTTGATGAACAGCAGAAGAGGAAAGCTGTCTGGAGAGGGCTCTTTCCCTTAACACAACGGCTGATCCTCTCCAATGAGTTAGTTCAAATTCAGTCAGGGCTCGTCATTTAAGAGGTTGCAAGTTACTATAGTAACAGAGTTCTAATGACATATTCAAATTCCTCTCTGAAAACTGTTTGATCTTGAGTGAAATTACTCATTATCTCTGTATAACACTCCTCTTCAACCTAATGACTTTCAGTCTGCATTTCATTTCTCCACTGCTCCCCCATCTTTCTTCTCCTTGTCCTCTTCCCTATTTTCTACTAATATACCTGAAGAATCTCTTCATCCATCACTCTTCTCTGTCAATATCTGGACCCATTTCTTCAGTGAAGAAACTGAACCTGACCCATCTCTAATTTGTCTTAGAGATGTCCTGCAGTGCGAGCACATTTCCCAATGACCAAAACAAATTGCAACCAAATCCATAGTCCCAGCTGCCTTTTCACCACGTTTAACTGAGCTCACAGACCTTCTCTTCTCTCCATCTCTGCTTTCATTCTGCACTAGATACAGCATTAGCTTTGATGTTTTCCTCTTCTAAGTAAGCAGACATTTTTCCTACCTCATTTCTATCTCTTTGAAAAGTCTGGCAGAGGCATGAAAGTCTTTCCTTTCTTATGAAGCCTAATCCATAAACTCACCATCCGTCTCCATGCTGAGTCATATATCCTACACCTTTAGTATAAATTGAAGCTGTAGTCACTCTGCCATCTGCTAGCTTATATATATATGTATCTAGCTCCAGACCAGCTATATGGAGAAGTTCCAAGGCTATCACAGTAGTTATCAGATTGCAAAATATCTTACTTCTTGCTAAGCCAAAATAACAGATCAATAGTACCCAGATCATAATCAAAGAAAATTCTGACTCTCTTCTAACTGAGCAGCATCACATACCTCTCCTGCTCTGAAAACCCACCTCTCACCTTAGACTTGCTCTTACCTCAGTACTCCTGTCTAGGCTAGAAGGGTTTTAAACCTTTGCTCTCAGGCATCAGAAATCATTTCTGCTGATTTACATCATCTGCATGTACCTTAGCAAGCTAGTTTTTTCTGTGACTTTAAAAGGAACCACATGCTTCATTTTATCTGCCAGTCAGGTTCAATAAGTTAAAGGAAATAGTGCAGTACCCTTTGACTGCTGTAAAGGCTACTGCTTTTTGTTGCAGTTTCTACTGGAGGCTCTCTCAAGCTCATCTCTACCCTTACTGCTTTATTTGTGTGGAGGTCCTAATGGCCTTTTAAATTTAGCCAGGCAGCCAAAAAGTCATTAAAGCTGTATCTTTGGTGGCTACAATTTTCCTCTCTCTAGCTTTGACAAATAATTGATAGTACCATCAGAATTTTTGGTGATAATCTGCTTAGTTTATCCCTTTGAGTGTATAAACTCCTCTATGGAGTCCCTCGCTTCTGTTTTATTTATCAAATAAAAAATACTTACCTTCAGTTTCGAAGTCATCATACCCTACTTCCAGCCTACTTATACTTCTCATTCCCTACTAAATTGCAGTATGCAATTGCTATCTCTTATGTTTGAGACATTTTAAAACAAATAATTCTATGCTTTGTCATAAGGACCAGCAAAATTTTCTCTCCTGCTCCCCATAAAGATATCTCAGAGGCTTTCCTCAAAGCCTTCCTTTGCTGGGATGGCTCCAGGAGTGAGAGCCAAGTGGCTGGACTTTACTTAGTGTTGTCTTGCAGTCAGACTGTCTGCTTTTTGGGGTACAGGCTGTACTTCAGGGGTTGGAGGAAAAGGAGGACTCCTCACATAGTGCAGTCATAGTTAGTCATTGTTCCTGCTTTGATAACACAAATAATTATTCATAATAACAGCTGCAATAGCAGTAAAAAGTTACAGCTGTCTAATTTATCTAACAGATTAAAGCAGTTTTCAGTAAGGCTTTTCCAGTTGTGGAATTTATCATCAGTCACCACATCATGAGTCTCTTGCTGTTATGGTCACACAATGAAACCATTTCATCTGCTGGGTTTTAGAAAGCCAGACATGTTGATAGGATGGCTTTATGCTCAGGTTGTTTGACAAGTTATGGAAAATCAGTATCATTTGCATATTTTTATCTTCAATGTTTGACATGTTCATAAACAGCCCAACCTTGACTAGATCAGTCATTTTTGCACTTTAAAGGAAAACAGAAATGATTGAAATGGGAATAAAACCTTTTTTTTATTAGGATACAATGAATGCCATATATATGATGCCTCAAACATTTCAGGAAAACTCAGATGGAAAATGTATACTGATGAATAAATCTGCTAAATATAAAGCCATACTAGTTTTGGATGCTGGCATTTAATCTGTATTGCTAGTTTTCCATTGCTAGTATAGACATTCCATAATAAGTTTTACATAAGAACGTGAAAAGGTTCTACATTGAAATGCTAAGTTAATATATACTACAGAAATTTGAAGTTCACTTTGCGTCTCTTCTTACAGTGTAGATACAATGTAATGTTCTTTTCCCATCACTGGAGCTTTTCATTTTAAGTTAAAACAAAAATCTAAGTGTTATTTTCCAACATTCTTGAGATGTGATGCTTCTGATAGGACCTTTATTCCGATGGGGAAAAAAAGTCAGTGAAGTAGTAAAACGTCAGTGGGAAGTGTCATGGAGCTAGTAGTGCTCTCTTCTCAGACTGCTCACTCTTCAATCTGTTTCATTTCGTAAGAGAGCTCAGACCTATATGCCTGTAAGATCTTATCCCATGGTGAACACTGCAAACGAAGGTGCTGCTAAAGTCCTCCACCTCTTTTGGAAGCCATCACCCCCCTCACCCAGCCCTCCCACAGGACCCACAGATCCTCACTGACCCTGCATGTGAGAATGATTGGAAGCGGTGATTCTCCACTGTTTCATTTGTGAAAGAAATAAAGAAAAAAAATCCCAGCTGTAAACTCTGATTTTTGCAACAAAGAAGGAGTAAAAGCCACAGGCTAGGTAAGCCTATATGCTATCACCCTGACTGCAACCCAGAATACCTCCAAAAGCACCACTCTTTCCAAGTCCAAGGAAAGTGTGTTGCTCCCTAAAAATGAATTCTTTTCTCAGAGCTAATATGTCACCTGCTCTCTACATCCTCTAGGGACTTACCATGCAACAAGCTCAGGAAAGCAGCTGCGACTGGTGTTCACATAGGTTAAGCAGACTGATTTAGCCTCCTCACAGCTGCATCTGTTGTTGTGGACAAGAGTATCTGTCACGGTCCAGTTGGGTCTCTCCAATTTACAGGACAACGTATTCTGTGACTATAAATACTGAATACATACATTGTGAACAAACAGTTTCTTACTGTTTAGGCAGAAGACTGCTGCCTAACAGTACATTGAGTCAGTAAGTCATATTTTATATTGCATTTCTGCTCATTTTGGAAACTAAGCAACAGTTTGAATAGTAACAATTAAAGCAACATGATGAAAAATATTATCCACTTTAGATCTACTCAAACTTGTCACATTCAGTAAACACAGTATAGAAAGAACAGCTAAGAAATGTAAATGGCTCTGCAGTAAATTTATATTAGTCCAAACAGCTATTTCAAATGAGGTCAGTAGGGTGCATTTTCCATTTAAGAGACTCATCCAGATTTAACAGAAGGCATTATACACATATTGGATCCTTCAAAGAAGAGCAAAACATGGTTGGCAGGCAATTAAACAAATACTAGGTTGTCAGTTAAAGCTTATAACTGCATGGCAGATATTTATTGTAAAGTAGGGATCACTCTAGTTCACATTGTTTATATCTGATTTGATATTAGTATTTTTAAAATCCAAGTAGAACTGGAACACAGACTGCAGAGTATATGTAGTACTTATCTACATAAGCATCTGTGTCAATTTTTGGGCTAGGAAATATGCCACCACTTCAATTCTGCTGGGAACAGTGGGTGGTCAAACAAAAGCCTTGGTGGTATTAATGCATTTAAAATTAAACTGTGGCTAACAATCACTAACAGACATGCAAAGTTAAGATACTCACCCTTGCACCGGTGTAAATCTGGAATAGCTCCACTGGTTTAAGTGTACAGCTCAGACTCACAGCACTAGAAAAGGAGTTTGAATGCAGTCCTGGTCTTACCATAAGTAAATTAAGAATCTGTTATGTACCTTCTCCTTGCCCCAAAGCATTTGCAAATCGTACCTCCTGAGGTCTTAAAAAATGAAAATTTAAGCTGTCTACTCTCCTTTCATAGCTGGACCACATGCTGCCACTGCCCTTCCCTCTATGGCTTCAGAGGGTTGCAGGCAGTGAGAATAACTATTAAGCAATGTAAAGTGGCATAAAAATATGGAAAAGCAGGCAGAGGTGATTACCTCTGAAGTGGCAGAGTAGAAGAACACAAGCCAAAGTAGGTGTTCAGGGAGAAGAAATGCAGCGCACGGATCTGGGGATGTGTGTCCTTCCTCTCTGTCTAATCCCACACGCCTTAGGATGAAGAGTGCTGCTGGGGCCCAGGGCTGCAGGAGGGGATGGAGAACAGCCGAGCTATGTCCTGGGGCTGGATGCTGGAGTTTCCAGCCTCTGGACACCCAAAGAATATCTCACTGTACAAGAATTCAAAAGTAAAGGATTTTAGCATGTACAGCTCAGCAGTCCAGGGAGACACTTTCACAAGGTGTCCTCTGGGGCTCTGCAGATCTTCCCTTTACAGGGGCAGCTGCAAACAAATTGCTGCCTCTTCTCTGTCTTCCTGCAGCCTCTGCTGAGTGCCTTTATATTTGAAGAGTTTTCTAACTATGTTTAATCCCATCTTGTATTAAACAGAGGAGTGAAAAGTGTTGTGAATTGTGTTTCCATGGGAATTTCCACTGTGGGAGAGTTACCACTGCTGCATAGCTGTCTTTTCATGCTTTGTTAACAGATATTTATATTCCATAAATACCATCTCATACTCCGCCCCTTTCCTACAATGCCACCACTTTACTGGGAAACCTAAAGCCCCATTGGTCCTTTAGCTCCCTTTTTACTCTGAATCCAAAGTAAATAGCATTGCATTGAGAAAGATTGTTTGAAAGATTAGGTTACTCAATTAGAGGGATTTATTCTACCTTACCAACTTCCTTATAAACATTTTCATTTGAATTTTCAAGGACAGGAGCCCATTCTATTAACAGGCATGGGCCAGGCTCCACATACCATCTGACATTTCTTTATGTGGCTTGTCTTAATCAAAATTGAAAGCTTCTTTTGTCAAGTCAGGTGTGTTAGGATCAGCATGGACATAGACCATCACGAAAAGCCCAAAAAACCTAGGTCATTGTCAACACATTTAGACATCAGCCGGGGCTCCACTAATGGCATGCTCTGCATAAACTGGAAGAGTAGATGCTGCCACTAGCCAGAAAGTTAATAGATTAAGTATTGCTACTCAGAAGCTAAGATACAAATATCATCTGGAGAACAGTGACACAAGCATCACAAGGTCACTTACTAAATTTTCAGGCCACCACGCCCTGGAAACAACAGCGTTCAAAGTTCAAGCTAGCCCTGACCTGCACAGTATTGTGCATCCAGAGCTCTCTATGCTGGATAAGACTCCGAATGGTGTTAGGAGGTGTTCCTTTATAGGGCTCATAGATTTATAGATTTCAAGGTCAAAAGGAATCACTGTGATGCTGTGATCCAACTTCCTGTGTAACATGGGCTACCATCCTCCCCTGAACTAGTTAACTGGAGTAAGTGGCAGTAACAGAATCTCTGTTTGCACAGTTAGGACTCAATTAACAATAAAATGCAATACCTACAGTAAATGAGGAGGAGCGAGAGTCTTGTGCCTGATGCAGGAGCCAGTAGACCTGAGCTCTATCCCACTCCCTGCTGCTGTGACCCTCCTACGCACCTACCACATGCAGTCGGGAGCTTTGTCTCCCTCTGCCGCAGGTCGCTCCTGTGGTTCCCTATCACAGGACTCTTGCACACTTGCAAATCGCATTTCGGGCTTCAGAAGGAACATGCCAGGGGGACACAGAACACTCATTTTATGTAACATAAACAGAACAGCATAAACCAATCTCATTCAACAGGCTTCCAGCTGGAGATCTGAAACCTCAGAAAAAAGCAATGTACTTTGATTTAAATGACACTTTCTAGTCATTTACATATTACTGCGATGTAGAGTAGCTAGTCATAGTAAAGGGTATTTTTCCCATTCAAATAAGGATTGTGTGTTCAGATTTGCTTTTAACATTTCTTTTTTTCCTTATTCTTTACTTTAATCTAATGGCAGTAATCCATTGACCTTTATTTTTGACAACGTACATGATATCTAGCCAGCAGGCCATTGGAAAGGACTGAGTAATATTTTACAGCTCAGTGCCAAAGTATGTGCAAAGGTGTTGGTGTAAGTTTTTAGTGTGAAATGTGCTGTTCTTTGCCCAGAAGTTTCCACCCTCATAAGAATTAGCTAAGAAGACACTTTATTAAAAAGACAGGTTTTCTATTATTGTGTGACAAAGGGACTGAATAGATCCAAGCAAGGAAATATCTTGAATAACCACATTTTTCTGCAGTTTACTAACAAGAGTGGCAAGAATCAGCAGGAATCCTGTGTCTCACAGGGTCCTGCACAATCCAGAGGTCTGAAACTGCATGGATTTGTTATGGTGCATCTGGGAAAGACAGAGAGACAGAAGAGAGGCAAGGAGAAATGGAAAATAAAAGAAAACCCTTTTGCATTGCCAACCAGCCTAACAGTTAAACAAAGCTTTCTTTTGCATCCCCCCCCAAAAAACCCTGACACTATTTGGTTTACCAATCAAGTAAATAACACTGTTTGAGCTGGTGTTTGGCTGGCATTGTCACAGTTACTGCCGCTCCAGTATTAACTATCCTGGAGCTGCTAATAATAAATATTTTTGAGATTTTGGTCAGAAAGATTTGTAGTAGATTTCTTAGTCACCGAAAGAGTGTTGCATAACGGCCATCTATGTGTGAGATGCGTCCACTTCATTCAACTTTGAAAGGGAAACCAGTGGACATCATATCAACACAACACAGAAGAAAGATACATGGCTCTCCAGGGAGCACTCACATGCTTATAGGTAAGCATGTGTATAATGTTTGCATAGTCAGAAGCTTACCCAGGGAAAACAATTATTTTAGAGTTAAGATAGGTCACCCATTCAAGGTTAAGTTTACCTGTCTCAGGGGAAAGCCAATTTTGCATGTTATTTTTGAGGTAGCAGAGCTCTCCATGATAGCATGCCCATTTCTGCTTATTCACAAAAACTACTGTTTAAAAATTGCAGTTGGTTTGCATTCTGTGTTCGTGACCTGTTTTGTCAGTTCATTCTTGCATCCCACCTCCCCCTCAGAAACAGAAGGCTTTCTGTATTTTTTGTACCAAAAGCTCACTTAGCCCAGCACAGAGTCTTTAATGGTGTTGGTTGCAATAGGGAAGAGTGTATAATACAAGTTACAGGAAGCAATCCATCCCTTAGTACACTTTCATAGTTTACAGGAATTAACAGTTTAGGAGTTTCCTGAGTCTGTGGTTAAATATGAACAATTGTACTGATGGACTTATCCTCTAGGAACTTGTCTGGTCCCTTTGTGAGCCAGTTCAGGTCTTTGGCCTTCTCAACATCCTATCCCAATGAGTTCCATAATTTAACTATGTGCTAGGTCAAAACATTCCTCCTTTGATTTTCTTTAAATGCAACACCTAATAATTGCATTGAGTGCATTGTTATTATAGAAAATAATCATCTTCTGTTTACCTTCTCAACAATATCTGTTTATCTTACAGAGCCCTATCAGACTCTTCTGTCATATTTTATGAGTGTTCAGAGACAACTATTTTCCCAGAAGGAAAGTCCTACCTTACTTTGCCTCTCACTACATGGCAGTTGACATATGCCTCTAACCACCCTTGTCTAGTTCTGTGGGGTACCAGGATGCAGCAAGTATTCAAAAGATAGGAGCATCAGGATTTGCCATAATTGTTTTTTCAGTTTCTAATTCTTTCTCTACAATTGCTAACATTATGTGGCATTAAGACCAGTCCTGGGCACTAAGCTGGTCTATTCACCTAACAAATGATGACTCTCAAACTTCTCCCTTGACTGGTCAAACCCAATTTAGAGCTTTTGTAGGCACCATTCAGGTTGTCTGTTTGGGTATAGACAACTTTTGCAAAGCTGTTTTTATCAGCCTTGCTGCCAGGCATAAGACCATGGTTAAGGACTGAGGCCTTATCACTGTAGAACTAGGACCACAACTCAGTGGAGGAGTAAAGGAAAAATCCTTTGACTTGAGCAGGGAGGATATATAATAGTTACGTGTCTGATGTGCTGTTTCTGAGACCTAAGATGAAACAGCATTTTGAAGACATTTTAAGATATCAGAATGGGTCTAAATGACATCTGTCCCAGTCACCCTGACATGCCATACCACTGGGACTTTTTGCCTGCAATGACTGCATTCTTGGGCTTGCATAGTCAAAATCTGTTGATCTTTGGGACACACTACAAGCCTACTTTCCTTTCTGGTCATTTGCAGTTTTCTGGGAAGCTGAGAGCAGTCTGAATGGTAGGAAACAGGAGTATTAGTGGGTTGCGTGCTGTATGTTGTAATGTGGACCTTGGTTACTTCAATCTGGATTTTTGCTATTTTTTGCTGTTCATAGGAGATATTTGAAAATGTCTAAATTACTAGGAACTTCACAGAAAACTCTTCAGGCTAAAAGGCTAGGAACAAATAACAGAATCTGGCCTGCTGCTTCCCTCCCTTCATTGACACCTGTGGATGGAGTCAGGAGGCACCACACCAAGTACCTGGCTGTGCTGACCACCCCACTATTGTCAGAGCCAGTATGCTGTTTCAGGGCTTGTGCCAGCAGAACTGGCATCAGGCACCATTTACCATCTCTGCTCTCTCATACCCCTGAGGGGTTCCTGACAGAGTCCAAAGGTATGGAACTTTAGTAATACATTGGCATGGTGATGAATGTAAAGCCATTCTTCACTTGAACTTTTAATCTATTATGTAAAAGCTCCATGTTAAAAAAAACCACGTTTGTCTTGAAGGAAAAACATTTTACTGTTCCTCATCTGTTTTTACAAATCCACACTTACTCTGGCAAAGATATCCACTGTCATTTTAAATGAAAACTGACTGACTGTTACATCAGTTTAAAATTAATTCATACTGCAGTTAGAATTTATTGTAAGGCAGCTGGTTTTTATTCCTATTTTTTTTTTAAGAGAACATATGGATTATGACAGAACCTATCGAATATCGCTGGAGTGTATCTGGGAAGCTCTGTTGCTTTACACTGAGCTCCATCATTGAATTTCTGTCTGAAGATCTTGGTATGCTGTAGGTTCCCATCAAGTTACAAGAAGATAGAAACCAGAAAAGCCTTTCCTAAGCATGCTTGAAAATTTAGCTGGGTGAATTGCAGAGTCTCCTTGCTAATTCTTTGCCTCACTTGCATAGGTGACATTTGAAATTATTCTAGGCTCTTTTTCTTGCCCACGTTAATACAGATGAAATGTGCACACTTGAACGTGTGAATTGGAGATCATCAACTTGTCACCCCACCTCTGCATTATCTGGTACAATGGACAACCTACTATATATACATACAAAATACACAACAGCCGTACCTTTTGTAGAGATTAATGGCCTTGTTTACAAATGCTTTTATTAGATTACTTGCTATTACTAAAGTTTATGGCAAATATATTTCTGTCACTTTGTTCATTTTATTGTGTTATGGTAGCAGTGTTTTCATATTCAGCAAAGTGAGAAAGCATGAAGACAGAACACAGCTGTCAGCCCGCCCCTGCAACGCCCTCCAGCAGTTTCAGCGAGAGGGTGAGTGAAAATAGCTTACTCTGTGGAAGCTGGATGGGCGATTTCTAGGCAGGCTGAGTGCAATTACCTGGCTGGGAATTTGTGGAGGAAATTGTGGTTAGTGCCCCTCCTCTCCTGAAAAGTGTATGGGATCTTTAGCAACCACAATGGTCAAGATTTCAGGGTTTAGTTTAATTACTGGGAGACGCTCTGTACCATTAACACAGGGGAGAAAGGAGGGGTAGAGCTTGGTGTGTAGAGTGTGTGTGGGTTTTAAACGCCATTTGATAGCCTTTAAAAGCTCTGTGCTGGAGCAGATCAGATGCTTTCTTGTTTAGAAAACTTATGAAGCAGAAATTCTGTTGAAAGAAACTTTGCTGGAATACATTAAGATCTTTCATTTGTTGGCAGCTGATATTATGAATGTTACTGGTCTTTACGGAGAAGAAAATGTAATATTTCATTTCATTAAACTGCAGAATTAGTCCTACTTGTTGCACTGTTGCAAACTTCTCAAGTTTTTCACTCTGTTTTGTTTTATAGTACACTTTGTGTTACTACCTGGTAATTAAGACACTGATTCTGTAAACACTGCCTGTGAGTTGCGGCTGCACTCCTTGCCTGTGCATTTTAAACACAATATCTGCTGACCCTAAAGGCAAATATTCATTATTATGAACTGCATCGGTTTTGTCTCATAACAATTTATAGAGTCCTTAGTGTATGAGAGGAAAAAGCACAGTTTGATTGTTATGTTGCAAGTTATTTGCAAAATTGGCAGTAAAAAAAGACCTAACAACATAAGCACTTTTATTCTGTGTGTTTCTGACAACGAACACACCATTTCTGAAAGAAAAAAGCAATTTTCTAGCATTGACTTTTAGGATGCTGATAGTAGAACAAATCATCAATTCATCTTAAGAAAAGAGATGATTAGAGAAATATGAAGCAGTCAGAAGGAAATTAGATGTTTTGAATACATTAAACTTCTCTGAAGGTGAAGCGTTACTGAAAGATTTCATCACACCGACCTATCAGCCACCACTTTTAGCACTGATTACATGTTTGTGACTTGAACTAGAGACATAAATCAGACTACTGCTGACAAATCCAATTAATTTTGCGCCCACAGAAAAGCAACATGCCTTTCTGGCACAATTTGCAATTGCAAACAGGAAGGCAAAGAACCATCAAGTCTGGAAACTTACTTTTGCAAATGTAGCAAAATGCTTCTGAAGATCTACAAAGTGGAATTAATTCTTAAACTTGCATGAAGACAGCTGACAGAAAGCTTTCCAAGGAAAAAATAAAAGCATTGTAGGAATGATAGTCTAGGAAACTGGTGTGCTGGAAAGGCATAAGGGTACAGTGTACTAACCTATAGTCAGTTAGTGGAACCTCTGCAGCCAGATGAAGTCTCTAAATTGCACTATTCACTTTTAAGGTAATGCAGTTCAGAGTACTGTTCATATTGTTTCAGTATTTAACTGTGGTGAAAATAACTTTTTTGTGTCTGCAAAGGAAGCTCATTTTCTGCAGAGATTCCAAAAGTCAGTTTTATCCTTTAAATGTTTCCTGCTGTGCATCTTTTTTCTCAGATGTCAGCGATCCAATCATTTAAATGAAGGCCCAACAGACCAAGTTTCATCATGAATACAGTAGTTGGTGATCACCTCCCCACATGATCAGGTGACAGAAAAGCATCAAAACATCTACAATTATAAATCTTATGGCCTCTTTGCAGAATCAAGGGGACCACTGCATGAGATACAGAAGGATAAAGGGGGGGCTTCACTTTGCATTTTGCAGACCTACAAACACATTCTGCCTTGTCCAGAGTAGAATATCCGTCTCCCGCCAGCTTCTTCAATACCAGACCACCTTCCTCTCAAATTAGTCCAGCTGTAGTGGAAAGACAACACTTTGTATTCAAAAAAGTAAAAGGTTTTTGGAGTTCTGTTTTTAATAAAGCCAAAAGAGCTAAAATATTTTATTAGAATGCCATCAAGTAATCCAACCACCTAATGCATCTCCAAACCAAGATCACTTGGGCTTTTTGCAGTCACAGGTCCCCTTGTTCCCTCTTCCATGAGCAGAGCTTTCTCCACTGAGTGAGGCTGAAGGCAACTTTAGAAACACAGGGAAAAAACATCATTGTTTTCTTGAGCTGCCTTTGGACCAATGAGAAAGAGGCATTCTGAAACCTCCTTTGCTTCCTGAGAAATCACATATGACCAGTCATGGTCTTGCCCATTCTTTGCAACTTGGCTTCCATAAGTCTTTTAGTATAGAAGAATATAAAGACATGAATAGAACAAGATTGGATGGAGGGATGTGTTAGGATATAGATGAAGGGCATTTTTTTCCCTCAGTAGAAGTAAATTCATTTTTATTAAATTACTCCTCAAATTGCTTTAACTCACAACGTTGCACTGTTGTTCTGGGGCAATTGGTATTGGCATACAGAGATTTATTTTTGTTTTTTTGTTTGACAGCTGTGAATGAGGTATGAATATGATTGTGCAAGGCACACAAACACATGTGAGACTATCCATTTCTGAAGTTGCTTTTAATCTTCTCCCTAATAAAACATTTTCTGAGAAAGATACAGAATGAAATTCTGCCTTGTTGTGGCAACTGGAATTATACCTGTGCCACAGGTGAGCAACTTCAGTTGTGGATCTTAATTCTACTCCAGCTGTTTCTCTGGGTGGCTTTCCATGCCACAATGGATGAGCGAGCAACACAGTTCCTCTTCACTAATAGTAGGAATTTCTTTGTTCTCTCTGTGGATCCCTGCATGTCTACTGAATTTGGTGGTCCCTTTCCCATTGCAACTTTAGGGCTACAGTTGAGTATTTTCCTAATTGAATGGTGTGCTTATTAGACGCAGCCCATCTCCCAGGCTGTCTTCCCTACGTGTCGATTATTGTGGGTGGATATCAGGAATTGCGCTGAATAGTGGCTGTGGATGGGGAAAACAGACATTTTACTTGCAGACTAAGTTACACAAATTCTTCTCTTTTTAAGCACAGTGGATGTTTAAAAACTGTATCAATAGGCCTCTTAGGAGTTTTTGTCTCAATCCAACGTTAAGCCTAGCTTTTGTACTTGCTAATTCTCAGGGCAAAATCTCATTTGTTCCACAAGACTCTTTTTCTTGTTTGACATGTGTTCTCCAGTGGGAATTCCATCACCCTTTGATTTAATTCTTCCAGATGTTTCATGCATCCTATTATGAGCCTCTTCAAAGAAAGAATAGTCACTGGTCTAGAAAGCAGTTGCATTTTCATTGTTCCAGGGAAGGTAATAATTTTATGCTAGGAAACAGGAGCAAAAAAGTGTATGGGTAGGTGATCATATATGTGTCTATATGTATATATATAAATCAGTAATAAAGAACTCCCTAAAATCTTGTCAGTTAAACCCAATGGAAATATACTACATTTAAGCAGTAAATACATACATAAAAAATACATTCTATCTGAAGGTAACAGTATCCTTGGGAATGGAAGATTTAGGGCTTTTAACTTCTCCCCTTTCCACATAATGATTTGCTTTGTGTTTATAAAGGGGTGTTGTTACAAAGAGGGGTAGTTTATTGCACCTGAAAGCCATAATGCCCTCATGAAAGACTGTAACAGACATTTGTAGAACAGATTTTGCATTTCAGCATTTAAAGCACTGTTACACTTCAAATAAGTAAAGTCAGAAGCATGGCTGAATCTTTGTGCTCACTCAGAACTTAAAGGTTGCTCCTACAGTAATTATTTTGTGACTATTTCCATATTGGCTATTTGTATCACTTACTGTCAGCAAATTCACTGCACATATCATTCCTCTCCTAGAACAATGCTTTTTCATCATTGCCATGTAACTATTGTTTAGGGACCATTACCTTCTTATTATTCATTCGTGACCTCTAGGCTTGGGAGGAAGGGTTAATTAGCTACATTTTAAAAGATCTTTTGACATCGTCTTGTGTCTTTCCTGGTCCTTTAGACAGAAATCACAGCTTAATTTCTCCTCCTAAATGTTTATCGAGTACATCCAGCTAACACACCCTCATAATTCACTGGCCTACACAAGCTCAAATCACTGGGTTATTGATCAATTATTTTTCAAGAGCCTCTTCAGTTCAAGCTACTCTTCCTCTCGGGAATCCTGGAAAGGCACAAATGTTCTCAGCAAATACCAAAATTTCTGCCCAAATTATATGTCATCACAAACAGTCTGAAAAGAACCTTTTGCTTTTCTTTTGTCTTAAAAAAAAACAAAAAACAAAAAACAAAAAACAAGCAGAGTAATCTTAAACTGTTACTAAGTCCTGTACCTTTCCAGTTTCAGCTCTTTACATCCAATAACATTGTCTCCAGGCTATAATAGGGCAGATTTTGCTGTCCTGGAGTTTCACCAAGAAATCAGGTGAAATTGCACTGATTGCATGTGATTACAATTAGGTTTTGGTTCAGATTTCCTCATAACCTGACTACTCTAAAAGCAGAAAATGCTTCTTTCACTCATACATGGTACTGTGAGAGAGATCTAACTTGTAATGATTGTAGATGGGACATGCTGGAACAGCAGTGCTCCATGCCACTACCCACAGGCCACCTAGATCCTGTTCTCCAGCACAGGAGGACCCACCCACCTTTCCATTAGCAATGAAAGAAGGGCAGAAGTGCTGAGAACCCCAAGTATGAATATCCTACACTGGAAAAACCACCCTCAAACCCAAAACATAGGTGCAAGCACACTGATTAGTCCCACACAAACTCTGTCACTTTAGTGCCATAAATGTATTGAAAATTGAACCTGATGTTTTTTGCTCGAAGTGGTTGAGATTACATTTAGCAACATTTCTGGGAGCTCCATGTTACGAGTATTGATCTTGCTAAAATGTAGTATATGTGCCAGGCATATATTTGTCCCTGTAGAAATACAGCAGAAAGAAACATTTGGATTTAACTAACCTGAGAGAGCCTTCCAAAAACAGCAGCTGGGCACAGCGTCTTCGGACAGCCACATGTCAAATAATGGGCCCAGGTTCTCACAGCAACTCCAGCAGCAGCTAACCCTACAAGTACCAGCATTTTTTCCACCTGTAAAATCTTAATCACTGAAAGTAGGACCTGAAGTTTCTTTACCCTTGCGAACTCTTTTGTCGCAAACAGAAGCGGAAAACTTTTAGAAAACCTGAGTCCACATTGTGTCTAAGACATTACTCTAAGTAATAGTATTGCTAAGCTGTAAGTAATAGTATTTCTGATCATTCAGAGATGTTGGGGTTCTGGGAAAAATGTTTCTTTCTCCAAAACAAAGGGAAATCTGGACAAAGGAAATAAGCAGATATTGCCAGAAGAAATATACGATACTTGATACCAAACCAAAACATCACTTCAAGGTGTATCACTGAAGGAAATACTAAGTTTCCCAAGAGCTAAATAATAACAGCATCATTAGTGGCAAGGCATGAAGGGTGAATGTGAAGAAAGGTTACCGAGGAGCATTAATTACAGATTGTACCACAGTAATACACGTGGATCATCACAGTTACACCACCAGTAATCACTAACACACCAACATTCAGACTTTGGAACAGAGATAAATACATCAGATGTAGAGTGACATTACTTGCTCTAATGGGGTATCTTACCCCTCTCTCAACATGAGGTTATAAACACATCCATAAACACACATTTTTTTAGAAGACTCAAGGGGTAAACTTGGCTTCAGATAACTCAATGAGAATATGGGTTGCATCCTTAAATTTCAAGTTCAGGAGGGACTATGTGTTGAGCCAGCCTAACTGGCAGCTCCCTACAGATCACAGACTTTCATTCTTTTCTGTTAAAGAATTGATCTCTGTTGCATCACCCTTATTGGCAGTGATTAGATCAGCATCCAAATTAGTGAACATTATCAAACTCAGTAACTTGTGACTGAAGAATAAAGATGTTCAGCTGCAAGGCTTCAAGTGACAAAGACCATAAGGAATTATTTTGCTTCAGAGAGCAATTACACACTTAAAAAGTAATTTTATTCCCACCTGTAGCCATTGGATTGCATTATGTTCTAGTTTTGGAGACCAAAGAGGTCCCTATTGCCACGTGTAAGTAATTACAGACTGTGATCTAGTTGTTTTTGTGAGCCTAATAATCCGTAACAACCTAACTGCCAGTTACACATGGAAGGTTTCAGTCATCTCCTCCTGTACCTAAGTCAATAATTGTCAAACCAAAGCCTTTATGTCTAACTAAATAAGTAATTACTTAGTAATGTCCTGAGGGCCAAAACATGTTGGGGTTCCATTTTAGCAGGACATAATTTTCTTTAAAGAGGGATGATAGGCTAAGCATTGAGCAAGTATAACACTCACTGGTAGGGTAAGAAGGGAGAGAGGAACACCTCGAAGGAGAATGTTCCTAGATGGAAAAGAAGAAAGTTGTGTCTGTTACATGAATGGATAGTTTCTTTCTTGAGAAGGATGAGAAGATCAGTAGCAGTCATCTCCAGTCGTCACCTGTCCCATGTGTACTCAAGCCGGTGAGTCCTGCTTGCTCCTCCTGTGTTAGCAGAGGTTTCACTCTGGCTCAGAAAGAAGCAGGATGACCCAGTGTGAAGTGAGTAGGGGGTAAAATGAGTGACAGAAGGATTCAGCAGTAATTCTGCATTTCCTTGATTTTGTCAGTTTAAAGTTGACCTCTTAACATTAATGTAGATTTTGTCATTTATTTTTTATGCCTGGTGTACCTACCTTAATACAGGGACAACAGTTCATGCTGAGTGTTTTATACATAATTTATATCCAATACTAAACCCCTTTGTACTGCTTTAAGGGGTTATAAATTCACTGCAGCCTAGCGGATATGTTAATGCAAAACTCCTGGCCTGCACATTTTACTTGACATGAATTGCCTATGATTTTCCACCCTAGACATTTTGCCAGCAATATATAAAAAAAGTTACAGAATGTATCCATGAGCAATAATAAAAGCTGCCTTCCTGGGAATATTCAGATCTATAATAATAATTATCCACCAAAGTTTGGATCAGATATTCATTGTTCACATTATTTTATTATCCATGCAGCAGTGCTATTTCCAAGACTTGTACAACATCCAAAGTTGTGGTTGTAGAGAAGTGTAACAACACTATATCCAATTTTATTGCACTTGATCATATCAAGTTAGCAACATACTGAGAGTTCTGTCATATTTTGTCTTGTTTGTTTACACTTCAGCTAAAATGAAATAAACCTATTACAATACATAAAATTCATCCTAAGGGTAGTCCATTGTGTTCTGTGAAAATAATACTATAAAATGCATCCAATTAATCTTCACTGCCCTGTTTATTATTGGCTTACTTATCTTTGCACAACAACACTATTGGTTAGTAAGCCTTCTAGATGTGACAAACATAGTCCTTACCCACAAGAACTTGCATTTTTGGGGCACTGTTCTACAGACTGTGCCCTTCATATGCTTTGGTTTTCAGAAGCTTGCAGGACCAAACATTAAATTATGATGTGACATAACAAAATAGAACAGAAGAAAAAAAACATGTGCAGGGCCAAGACAGACCAGTGTGCGCTATCTAAAAGACTTCTGTTTGCATCTTTAGAGCTCTAGAGCAGGATTTAGCCCACATCAGCCTGCAGGCATTGAAAATACCATTTCTGTCGTGGGGTTGATATTAAAAAGAAGAGGTGATAGGGCTGGACATTTGTTTTGAGCCCATTGTTATACGTGTGCAAACAGGGTCCTTCCATCACCTAGATGGTGCTTTCTTTTCATACAGTCTGCATTCTTTGGGTGTCTACAGTGGAGCCCCTTCAAAGAGAACTTTCCAGGTTGCAGTCCTGGCATGGAAGTAGAGAGGCAAAGTGGCAGGTCTTAGATGTAGGCTGGGGTAGGAGCACTGAAAGATGTGGGAAATGAAACCGGGATACATGTAGCCGTTTTGGTTGCATTAAGACTCTTGTAGCAGGAGCTGGAGGAGACCTCCTGCTGCTCTAGTTCCTGCTGTGGCTAGACAGATGAGGATCAGCATATTGTTACTAAATCTCCGGGTCTACCAGTTTCTCTTCCTCCAAGAGCTGCTCAGTGCTGCACAGGATCATGGCCTCCCTGGGTCCCCAGGAATGGCTTGCTCCCCACCAAAACCCCAGGGGCATCCATATGTGCCATAGAGCCAGCTTTTGTCTCCTGGAGATGGAAAAATAATGAATCAAAAGAAAACTGCAAGGGAAATTCAGGAAGCCAGAGCATCATTATTGATGTTATAGTTTCTTATGAAAGGCTGCAAGGGATATTTAAGGTTTAAAATGAGCTTTCAGAGCTTCGGGTTTACATTCAAATAAAATAAAACAAAAATGAAATGAAAAAGGGATTTCCTTATGGACACAGCTTCTCCCAAAACCACACGGGAGCTTTGATCAAACACAGAGCCTTGAGAAAGTGTATTGTATTATGTACAACATTACCAACCGGCCCCAAACTTCCCTTGGCAGCCTCTCATCCAGGTGCTTACGAAACCAAACACACCTTTATTTCATTCAGTCTTGCAGACTTTCAGTCCATCGTGTTAAGGGTGCAAGCCCTTAAGGAATACATAAATCTGCTCTGTAAGTGGTATGGAAATATGGCCAACGAGCTAGGTACTGTGTCTCATAGTAATGTGTACACAGAAAACTGTCATCCCCTGTAGGGTTAAAATAATACTGCCTTGTTTGCCAGGGAAATTGTTTGTTTGTTTTTCTGAAGGGAAGCACAATTGTTCGGGCTGTTGTAAACTGAGTCAGAATAGATTTCAGCGGAGAGTTACATTTCATTGAATTATTTGTGACGGCTTTGATTAATCGCAGATGTGCTAATCAGATTTTTTCAATTTCTTATTAACTACGATACCTTTTTTTTCAGGACCTGATTTTTCTTCTTTGCGGGCGATAATGTAAACCTGACCTGAAGGCTGGCTTTGGTCCAGCCTTGGCAGCTTGCAGTCACTGCGCAAAGGAACAGGTAGCCTCTGGGTCTTTGTTTGTTTTAAAGTTTCTCTGATGATTGCGATCTGGCAGTAAGAAGACAGATTCAGTTCTCGTTTTATACAATTGTTATAACAGGGAAATTCTGTAAGATCCCTTGAAGCCAGTGATGAAACAGGATGATGATCCTCTGCCATTACACCTCACCAAATGCCGAAGATCAGAATCTGTCCTGTGTGTTTAGGAAGAACTCCCCCTGAAAATTAATTAAGACCTAGGGTTTTAAAATGTCACCGAAATATATATATATTTAAGAGATAAAAGGAAAAAATGACTTTGAGGTTACAGTCAACACTTAAGTTAATTTAAGTCAATTCTGTTTATTTTACTTACAGGCAGCAAGAGGTATCAGATTTCAGTACATCACACACCTGCATCTTCAGGGTTTGTTTGCTTTCCATCCCATGACTGCATTCAGTAGACAACAGTAACAGTCAGTCAGAGCACAGTATTTTCTAAGCTAAAATGAAGGAAAATCCACGTCAGTTTCTAAAGTTTGAGTAAACATTAGAGACCATGGGGGAAATTTGGGATATTGCGAACAGCCCATAGTTACACCCTCAGGCTGCACAGAAACCACATTAGTGAACACCAAGGCCTGATTGGTAAGGGCTGATGTTCACCATTGGGCTGATGCTGCTGAAAGTCAGGTTGTCATCTTTAGGTTTGCATCCTTCTACTTTAACATGGAAGTAATGGAAAATTCAAATTTTTTTTCGGGGCACAAAAAATATCAGCAAGTACTGGTAAGTTTCTGTTTCCTCACGTTGCTCATATACAAGGCTTGACCTCCTGAAGTCAGCAGAAGGACTTCGTTTTTACAAAGCTTCAAATCTGCCCGTTAAGTCACAAGGGCTTTTGAACAGGAGGGCAGAGCACAAAGGTTCACACCTATGGACATGTCCACAGCTCTGTGTGTATGTGTGTGTACATGCAGGCAGCTGGGTGGGGCGCATACAGAAATGTTCTTGGCTTTCGTTTTAAATTTTTTTCAAGGAAAGGGAGATCTGTGCTTCAGCCTGAATATAGTCCCTCAGTTCAGTCTTAAGAAAAGTTACATAAAGAATCATGAATTGGGGTAAAAACCATAAGGTTTTCAATGCGCCTTCTGCCTATTCGTAAGTAATTGAGGTCTATGGGGAGAAGACTTCTCTCTGTTTATCTTTCCTTTTTAACCTGAGTTTAAGGACCTAATAAATCTCTCCAAGTAGTCCCCCTTCACCCCATAGACATCTTGAGCCGTACTACTGAGGTTCTGTGCCATACAACTAGCAACTACCACCCATTACAGCTGCTTCATAAAATCACCTGAATGCCATCTTTCTGCTTTTACTGTTTTCCCATAAATTAGTTGGAAAATGTAAAAAACAGCTAAAAATAGAAGGAGAACGTGTTGTAAAAATGTTAAGTATAAGACTGTAAGGAGCTCCCTGGGTACTGTGAAGGGTTTCTGGAAGGATACATAGGAAGCTTCCCCTGATGGGATTTTTTTGTTCGTTTTTTTGTTTTATTTTGTTAATTTCTTTAAGTTGGGGATTTTATAAGTGTCTCCTTAGAAAGGAAAGGTTTGTTTTCTTGGCAGGAAGGGCAGGAGAGCAAGCCCTCTAACATGCGTGAAGTTCAGGGATCAGTAGGGCAAAGCAGCTCAAAACATCCTCTGGCCTCCACATTGAAAGATGTCTGACTCTGGACTCCCCTGAGTGTTGGTACCATGGTTTTTCTCAGAGACACGCTGCCACCAGCAGCTAATGCTTGGAATAGGAGCTGGTATTCCCTTCGATTTTCTAAAAGATGCTGTTGGAGTTTCCTGCTACTCTAAGATATTCCCTTCTCTCCCTGCCTCAGGCTCTTTACTTTGTGGAGCTGCTACAAGCATCTTGGAGGAGGGTGCATATTCAAGAGCAATCTTTCCCACATCTCCTCCTGTGATGGGCATTCAGAGCTTTCCTTTCTCTCCATCATGTATTCGTCTGTCCAAGACTATAAAGCCCAAAGAAAGTATACAATTACACAGAAGTGAACTTCAAAAGCAGAATTGTTAAACTATTTTTTTATATGAACTTGCCATGACTTGTATGCAAGATATTTTCATTTCCCAAAATGGAGAACAAAGGAGACAAGAGGAATGGTTGCAGTGGAAACATGCAGTTCTCTCTCTTACATTTCATTTTAAAAACAGACCAGAAAGGAAATAGTTACCTCAGATACAGTAATTTCTCAGTCTTCTCACCATAGCCAAAGAGTATTGCATTGCTCTGAAATTTGGCACAAGGTTTGGCTTGTTTGTTTCCAGAGAGTAAGGATGTTCAGATTTGAAGATTTTAGGTTCATTAGAAAGAAACAGAGCTGTGACTACCTGTGTCTGCCTTTCTGTAAAACTGAAACGTTTGACAGACTGATGTTCTCTGTCTCTCTTTTCCTCTCTCTGTCTTTGATTCTGTTTGTTTAAGTCTCTTTATTTTATTTTTTTGCAATTTCATGGCTGGAATTTAGCATTTCTTTTCCAGACAATCTTTCCCCTATCCAATGGCAAGCACACCCCATCCCTCACTTTGTTGTGATGAAACATTTTCTGCAAGCTCAGACCTGGCTCTTTATTGCTAACACCAGCTGTTGCTACCAAGAAAACTGGGGAGTTTCCAGGTGAGACATGGCAGATTTCAGCATTGTGTTTTAGATACTGGATCTAGTACAAGTTTTTAGGCCCTGATATTTTGTTGAAGATGTTCAAAATGGAAGGTTGAAGAGGACCATTTATCTAAACAAGAAATAATTACAATATTCAAATGCAGGATTTGATTTTAGTCATCCTCACTTGAAAGCTTTGAGTTTTATGTTGGTAATAAAAAGAACCTGGTCCTTCTTTTATCCATATTCTTTAAGATTTTACCTATGGTAGGAAAGAAAAAATAAACATTCTGAACTATTTCTCACCTATTCCACAGTTACTTATATTTCCCATGTTGGAAGTTAGCTGAGTGGCCATGTGGGAAGATGGTGAAAAAAAGAACCAAAAAAACCCTGGATGATGGAGGATGCTAAAAATACTCAGATGTGTACAGAAAGGCAATTGTTCTTGTTGCCTCTAAAACTGCTTGATTAACATTTGATTACTTGTGGTAATTAGAATTTATTTTTATTCCTAGATTACCTGAATGTTTTAGTACCATCAATGATGGATGATATTTTTCTGGATCTCTTTTACCTCTGCTATGTGGTGAAGTTCAGCCACTCTGTACAAAGGTTATACCCAGTTAAAACAGCCTGTTAATTATTTATGAGACAGCAAGAAGACCAATGGGACTTCCACTTGTCCTTCTGGAGAAATAATGAGACCATTACAGTCTATTTAACACCATGAAAAACAATATCCACAGGTGACCTTTCAGAATCATTGCCAAGTTGGATTTATGGCCATCATGTACTCTCAGCAAGTAAGAATATCAAAGAGGGCCTTAAAGTTAAATCGGCACTTCAAATGGCAACAGCATCCTGAGGTTTGATAACAATAAAATCTCTTCATTTTCCTTTATTTTATTTAAGTGAGTGAATGTCTCTAGCAGACCAGATCTGATAGCTAGCATTGTTTTTTTGAAGTTCTGGGAACCTGCTAAATACTTTGGGTATGTGCTGTGATATGACATAAGGATAATGGCTGAGATACTGCTGTGTCTGTTAAAATGGTCAAAACATCTGTACTTGAAGAAAAACTTCAGCACTCAGCTCCTGCAGCCCCACAGTCCCTGAAACCAGCACTGGCTATCAAAAGACTGAAAGCTTTTTTAGTAGTGCTCAGGCCACTGGTATAAAAAAATTGAATACCACCTCCACCTCTCAGGGATGAGAATTAATTTAAAAGTAAAATACATAAAGCTTTTTTTTTTTTTTAATTAGTAACTAATTCAAAGGAAAATATATGGTTTGCCTGTCTTTCACAGTAGCAGATTATACTGAGGTAGACAGATACAATTTCCATCTTGATCCCTAGGTGGGTTTGTAAAGGCATGTCCGTCTATCAGAATGGTGACTATAGGAAGAAATAATAACTTAATCTAAACGCTGTCACTGGACAAAACAGCAGCATGTAGGACACATGCAGCTGTGAAACTGCAGATGGAATACCAAGGAAACAGAAGCTAACTGCATATCTTGAAACAGATGTGAAACAGAAGGGGCATGTTCCAAGCAGCTGATTTCAAAAGAGAGAGAGAGAGAGAGACACTGAGAGAGAAGTTGCATTCAACTAATCAGAATTGATAGCTTAGCTTTTTTACAATTACAATAATTTGTGATACAGAGTTTCAGAAGGTAGGCTCAGTTCTTGTCTAAATGACTGCACCACAGCATGGCTGCAACTTCTTCATGTGATAATAAAGCATGACCCCCAAGTACCCATGCCATGGGAACTGCTGGGAAGTGAAACCTGGCGTCCGAGGAAAGCTGAGTGCAGGCAGAAGACAGAAAAGTAACAAGCTGTTTATTCGTCTTCTGTCATGAGCATCACATTCATGTGCTTTTCTTGGCCAAAGGGGTAATATATTCTACCTTCTGTCTTGTTTGTCCCTTCCTTCTCCACCGAAGCAATCACAGCAATTTTCTCCTCCCTTACAGCAAGGGAACAGCAAGGCAGAGGTTTACTTCATCATAAACCTCTGGTTATAAGAACTGTTTCTTTGATGTCAGAAGCTATTTCCTCACATTGTTTCAGACTTAGGGTATGAGCAACACTGACTGACTCTTCTGTGGAGCTAGACCCAAGCAGTCTCCTCCTCTATGTTAAATATGCCATCTGCCTGCACAGCTGCACAGCTCCAGCTGTCATCGCTGCTGCTGGCCACTGTGTTCCCAGCTTGTCACCCTAGCCCCCTCCTCCATCACCACGTACCTCTGCCTCCGACCAGTTCCATTCAGCCCATCAGAAAAGGTTGTAAAACCTCAGCATGTGTCTTCTCAATAGTGCCAGAGCCCCAGCCAGCTCCACAAATTCCTGCTTGTGCTGCCTGATGCTGTAATAGCAGTGGATGTATTATTTATAAACAATGATTCAAGGCTTCCAAAGCGTAACTGACTGTAGATTCAGCCGAAATTTTTGTGTGTCTTTTTCACATTGAGTAGTTTCAAGACCCTCACACCTTCTGGAAAAAAGGTGTTTATTGAACTTCTAGTCAGAAGGGCTTCACAAAGAATGTTCTGAGGATAGAATTACCAGATTTTGCTTTAGGGCAACAGAACCTGTATTCCTGTTTGCCCTTCACAGTTCAGAAGCCAGAACAACTGTATATCCTCCCATAACTCATTAGCAGTAAGGAAATTGTAGGATTAAGTACAGTATAATCTTCTCCTTCCTTTACTTACTTTTAAAATCCTTGAACTCTACATTCTGGATTTCTTTTCTTTTCTTTCCTTTTCTTCTTTTTTTTTTTTTTTTTAAATCCCACAGTACATGAACTGGAGACTATTCACAAATCAAATATTAAATGCTCTAATATCTGAGATCACCTAAATCCTGGAAACAATGTTGGCCGCTTTCCAACTCAACAGCCCATAATCTGTATATTTTTTTCCAGTTCACTTTCAGAGCTCTATTAAATTCAGTGTAGTCTGGTGGTCTTCTACAATTCAATATTTTAAGTAGTCATCAGACATTTTTAAAAAAACAACATGAAGTAAAAAGATGCCTATCGGTTTTTTTTCTCATGAGCAATGTATTTGTGGTCTGCTCTTGAAGCCCTCCCACATTCATCCTCTCCTTTCCACCCCCTTGAAGAATCTGATATGCCATGTCAAAAGCAGAGCTAATGTTTGAGGAATAGAATATCTATCCAAACGGTTTCATCTGAGTTTTCACTTTGGGTCTGTAGAGTACCTGCTGACAGGGAGCAGATTCCTCATTTCCTGCTGTTCAACATTCAACTGGATCGTAAATGAAGCTCTTGACATTGCTTCAGTTACTAAAACCTGGCTGCATCCTCCCATCAAGCATTCTCTTCCTCAAGTCCTCATTTATCACTTTCATATTCCACTTTGAAAAAAACCAAACTTCCAGGGAGCAAAGTACCAGAAGGGAACCATTAGGAGAGGATGTTTGGGGAGCAAATTATCCACACAGACCATCAAGTTTTGTCTATTCATTTTTATAGGTTCAAGACAAACCTTGATCAAAGAGTGCTTCCTTCCTACGCCCAACCCCCAAACCACAGCAGAAGCAATTTAAAAGGAGAAACTGGTTTTTTTTAAGACTCTGCTGGTTTATTTTAGAGGGACCATCACAACATACAAGTTCTTCAGAGGCCACCCTTCTTCAAGGCAAGTTTCTGCCTTGCTTATTCAAAGCCGTGTTCTCACCAAAATAATATTCTGTGTATTTTTGATCTGTCAGAGTTTGCTTCTAAAGAACAGGGAGCTGTTCTGTCTGAGCAGGAGCAGCCGCCCTTTCTTCCTGACTAGCAGATACATGCTATTGGTAATTGAATACAGCTGGTCTCCTTTCTGCCTGTTCTTAAGCTTTTGAAGGGAATCCTACTTAGGGAGATGCCAGTGCCTTCAGCAGGGATCCAGAACATGAGGGAACACCAACTAGAAAGACTACCTTTGCGAAGGATAGGTATTGCCTGACCCCATTCTTAAATCATGGCAGAGAATGCGGGTGTGATGTCACAGGAAAGTATAGTTTCAACTACCTATATTTTAGAGTCTAAACAGCTGGCATTCCTTTAAAAGAAGGTCTTCCACAAGTGAGATAACCTTCTGTTCTCCTGGATGGGGATGTCAAACTATTTTGCCAGTGAGATAATGCATATGAAAAAGACCTCTAGGTCTTTTAGTCATCAGTAGTCTGGCCTCTATACACACCTCATCTGTTACCTGTCAGCGTGGCTGCCCTCACAGAGATGTCCAAGAAGTAGAAGTAGAGAGTTCTCAACGATAGACCCATGGGTCCACATGACCTCTCCCATACTATCATGAAATTATTAATGCAGGTGAGCCACCGGATAAAGCCATAAAACGAATGGACTGAAATGGACTTTAAAACTTGCTGTTATTCACAATGCCACCAGTAAACACAATTCTGTGTTTATACCTTCACATTTAGATGAGACTGTAATACGGACCTCGGGCTTTCATAAGCGAATACGTATTTCAGCAGTGCAAATTTTGCGAACACACTTTTAGAACAAAAGATAGATTTCCTCTAAATACAAATTAATATACTGTGACAGCTAATGGAAAGTGCCAGATTAATATCAGTGATTAAGTCTCAGGAGTACTGATAATAACAATAGCAAGACTTCAATAAATTAATAGCTGTACTCAAATCGTGTAATTCTTCAGAGATATGCCAATGCAAATGCGAGTGACAAGGGCAGTGGAAGTGCTGTAACTTCTTGAAATGGATCTTAAATTGAACAGAGAGTTTCATTCTCTCAGGCTACAGACACAGGATCCAGTAGATAATGCTCAAGGCATAAGCCCAGATCAAATCTCACTGCAGCAGCATTATACAAAGGAGCAGAGAATAAGCAGTCAAAAGCATGCTGACCGTGCATTGAAGAGAAGGCGCTTGAAAGCCCCTATTTACCCTTGTTTCAGCCAGGGGTACAGTTCTCAGTGTATGGGAGATGCAAAAATAGCTCTTGAAGATTGTGTCAAGCAACCATCCACAGCATTTTAAATAAAGATGAGCTGATGGGCTAGAGATTAACTGCACTGTAAGCATGTCTGCAGTGCTCTCTGGAGTGAGATGCAGTATTTCCTGAGGCAGGGGAAAAAAAAAAAAGTCATTACTCCCACAAAATGACACATCTCCCAATCTAGTGAGCCAGGATGCCCAGTATTTTGTAACGCTGAGGTAGGTCTGGCTCAGGCACATCTACATCACATCACACAGGCATTAGCTGCTGCACATGTGCAACATGTGTCAGTAGTCCTGAAGAAAAATTCTTCCACAGGTAGTTACTGATAGTTTTACTGGGTTAAAATCAACCAGGGTGCCTCATGTCACTGCTGGCAGGATTTTGCCCCCTGAATCTGGAAGCAAATTCTTCTGCAATTAGAAATCCAGGAAGAATTAGGGCAGCCTCTAAAGTCCGAGGCACTTTCACAGCAGCTGCTTCACGCTTTTATGGACATCAGTGAGACTGCACAGCTCTAGGTGAGGACAGATCGCAGCTCCTGAACACTTATTTATGGGAAGAAAGGGACAATCTGTGAATATAACAGCAGTGTCTGGCCTTCGCTAAAACAAATGTTCTCAATGGCTAAGAAGAATGCCAAATCGCAGGATCCAGACTTTCTTGAGGGGAAATAAACATTTTTCCACTTTTTTTTCCTTCATTTTATTTTCTAACAACCTTAGAGAATCTTCTGGCTGCAGCAGCAAAACTGTCTACAGTAAAAAAATAAATTACTAATTCCTTCAGTTTACACTCTGGCATAAACTTTTTAAAACTTGACTCTCTTTATTACATCCTGAATTAAAGCATTTCTGCTGAATGTGGTGATTTATTTATATTTTTGTTGTTTCTGTTGGCATTTTATGTTCAGACATTTTTTTGAAGTAGTTAATATAAAATAAACTCACATGCAGATAACTTTGGAGCACTGCAGTACTTTAGAAACCACATGTTTACAATAAAACAGTGAGACCTTTGAAATCAAAGTTAAGCTCAGGATGAAACCAGGAAAAAAGTCAGAAAGGTTTCTGTGCTCATGAGTTTGATTCTGCCCACGTTGGGCCGAAATTCTTTTCTCATCAAAAATGACTTAAATCTGGCCTTTCCCCAGTAAGTCAGTGAAGATACTTCATGTATGCTCCTCTCAGGAAAAGCAGAATCAGGGCCTCTGTTCCCACTGTTGGTTTAGGTAATGGAAAATCCCAAAAGCTGAAGAAATTGAGCTGTGTGGATAAAAGACAGGCATCTAAGGCCCAAGGTTTTCATCTTTTCACTCAAAATGTTTTCACTGCCTTTATCCTTCTGTGTGCTCTGACTTTGTAACCTTTTGCAAAGGGTTTTTGTAAGTGTGGGGAGACTTTAAATAAAAATAAATAAAAGTATCTTACAATCTGCATTAAAAATATGAAATACATGGTATTGCATCAACTCTGAGCTGATACGGAACAGCTTTTTTCCTCCTTAGATTTCTGGCAGATTTGTATTGTGTTTTGATGGTGGGGAAATGACCAAGGAATGGTAAGGACAAACCCATCATTCATTGGTAGCCAGATCTTTTCTGGAAAAATATAAAATAAGATAGTGTTCTCTGAAGATTTCATCTTGCTTTAATTATACCTTAATCACAGTCTAGCAACTTAGTTGGAGAAAGGTAAGAAAAGTTAGGCAGGTAATCAGCTTTAAAGATGCCTGACATTTTTTTAACTAACTGAGTAACTAAAAGAAGGCAATTCAGCGTGCAACTCACCTCATTTTTAGTTACTGTGGTCTGGTTCATCCAATTCAGAGCTCAGTGACTGGAAGCTTGGCCTGTGCTTTCTGTTCTGACCGCTTGAGGGAATCAGTCTGTAGCTGTGGTCCATAATTTTTGTTTTTACACTAAGGAAGTAAGAAAAATTATATTTGTTGCAGAAAGTTTTCCAACTTTACTTCAACATGAAAGACATCACAAAGCACCAGCTCAGAAATAAATTACTCCCTACATACTAAATATCCAGGAAGGGAAAAAAAATGTTGATAAATGAGAGTCTTGGGAGTTGCTAAGTGAGGTCCCTGCACACAATTTATGATCATGCACTCTTGGACTTCAGAATGATTAATACAGCTAATTCTCAGTAGAATAAGAGCTGTTTTAGCCCAGGAGAGAACTGTACGCTATTGTTTATAGAAGCAGATAACATCAAAGTGGCCCACTGCTTGTGTTAAGCAAATAGAGAATTCTGGGTCAGTGCAAATTAATCCTAAAGGAGTAAGAAAAAGTTCTTAATGACTGTTAGATCAGTGTGTTATCACTTTTCATACAACCGAAAATGGTAGAACTGTTAATGAGAATTACAAATGGCCTCGCTCGCTGCAGCATGCTGGCAGCTGTCTATTAGCATGGTCACCATTAAGTCCTCTGACGATGTGTACATATGACATTTGCTAATGAAGTGAAGAAGATTTAGGCAATTTTCTGAGATATTTGGGCCATTTCAAAATGGTCTTTTGCAACAAACATGCAGAGTGTTTTACGCTGCAATTAGCCAAGTGGAGTGAAAGCCTTAGAACCCTTATCTTCTATTGATACAGTAAGATGCAGTTTACAGAAATAAATATATTAAATTTACACATGAAGTAATTGGGGGGGGGGGGGGAAGGCTCGTTGGTCATGTCTGTTAAGCTGTGTTTTCTAGTTCAAAGACAGGAACTGTCAAAGGAAAGCACACAGTTTAGCTTTGTTTGGAAGGGATAGGTTGCATTTCACAGACTGACAGTACCGCAAAAAGTCAACTACAAATTGCCTTAGAAGCATTGCTTGATTCCCTTAAAGTACAATCTAACAGCTAGACCACAAGGCGGCCCAGAAAATAAACTTCTTTTTTTTGTTTTTAGGAGGTGGTTTGGTTTTTATTGGTAATGATTTGTGCACCTCTGAACATACCCCAACACATTATAATTCTGTTCCAGTCCCTCTGACGTGATCTACGCACCACGTTATGGGATGGGGCAGGGCTGCTGACAGGAAGGGAGTGGGAATGGGCTGTGAGGGTGCAGTGGCCTTGTAAGCTGCGGGCTCGTTAGCTCTGCTGGCAGAACGGAAGGGAAAAAGCCTCCTCAATCCCTGTTGGCAGGTCCATGCCATGTTTACAAGTTATCAAAAAATGATATGCATACACAGCATGTGGATGATTTAACTCTCCCAGCACAGTCACTGTACAATTATTTGTCCACTAAATCTGTTTCAAAATAAATTGTCTTTTTTCATGCAGGATCATTACTCCAAGAAACTATTTACATAATTATCAGTTCCTTTGATCTGTTGTCCTCTGGTATAGCTGCTATCACTTGGCAAAGCTCATACATACATTTCAGGGCTTCTCAGAATATTTGACCATGAAAGCAAACACTTTTCAGAATGCAGTAACAGCAACAGTAGGTTTTCCCCTTGACTTACAGCTTTCCTTTCTATTGCTTCACGTCTTGGGTGCATTTCTGCATATGGAGACATTTGCTGACATAAGCCAAGGTTGTGGAATACCTCTGTGTACACACAGAAGGAAAATGTTTGTGCTGCATAGGACACCAGCCCTTTTTTTTCCCTCACATAGATATTCTTAAATGGAAGAGTTCTTTGCTGATAGGATGCAACAGAGTAGAGCTGTAGCAGTCTATCTTTATTCTAGCATTAAACTTCCCCGAAGACCTCCAAGATCTTTTTGTATGCATCTGGGTGGGGGGTAACCCAGATCCCTACGTATGCTGTCTGGAGTAAATGAGCCAACTCTTTAGCAACACACAGAGGGGCTCCAGATATTTGCCAAAAAAACTATGGTTGGTAGGAAAAGCTGCCGACTTCCGAAATTAATAGCCTCCCAAAGGAGAGTTTATTAAGGAGGGGAAAAAAATTCCCCACACACAAAATGAAAATACATCTTCTCTTCCTCTATTCAGCCCTCCTTGCACAGTTTGTTTGAGGGAGGCAAGCAGTTTTTCCTTTCACCCATGGTAAATCAGTCGCCTGACTAGGAGGGAGGTTACCTGAAATTGCATAGGTAAAAGTTGCACAGCCTTTGGTCTGTGCTCTAGGGAAAATGTCCATAGGTGGCTCTCATTCCCACTGCCCCATCATTGCTTAACAAAACCATCTATATTTAATTTTTTTTATCTTCTCATACAGGTCTGTCCCGCCTGCCCTTTAATCAGCCTTGATGTTTCTCTCTGAACACCCTCCAGTATATCTAAGTTTTTTGCTGGTATGTATCTGGAACTAAACAGAATGTAATGAGTGCAGAACAGAGCTACAGTGTAACGGGCACACAGGAAAAAACCTGTGTTTTTGGACTTGGGTAACCACTGTCTACCAGAGTTAATTTACTAAGTTTGTGTTTGAAAAGGCAAAATATGCTAATTTTCATTTGCAGATAAACTTCTGCAATGTTCCACCTCTACTCTAATTCCTAGAAAAGAGAGGAACAAAAGGAAACTACTGAGCAACTGCTTGTGTTTCAGCTCTGTCTGCCTCTCAAAAGACCGTGCACAGACCCGTTAAAATGCTCTGCAAACTTTCTTGGTGCCTGGCTTGTCCAGCTCACCCTCTCTAGCATCTTACAAGTAATATGCTGTGCAACCGGCCACTCTGACAGCTTTCATGATGCCAAAGTTTATGGCAACTGTAAATCTATTAAGCCACAATTTGCACTTAATAAAATGAAACAGCAAGTAGTTAAATGAAAGCTCAATCCTAAACTGGAGAACATTTTTCAGGAAAAGTCATTGAGCCTGCCGTTGCTACTGCTGCCTTCCTTTGAGAAATTCAATCGTGCTGATTGAGGAAACCTGGAGAGAGCTGGCTATTCCTTCCTTCAATTCGTAATTGCCCCGTAGACCATTTAATCATCTGTAGATGAAACAAAGCCTGTGCTGTGGAGTCCCGGAAGGGCAGGCATGTGCTTATCAAATGCTTCCTACCCACCGAGCAGAGCTGGGAGCTCATCCCGATGCCTCTGAGCAGCCCTGCTGTCAAAGCAAGGAGCTGAGAGCAGACAGGCTCTTCCTGCTGTCACTGCGCCTGCCTTCCTGCCTGCCTTGGGTTTAGTGTAGTAAAGTCTGCGCAAGCCAGTTTTTCAGGAGCGGCGTTCGGAGCAGAGAATGAAGGTCTTTCTGCCTGAGAAGGCGGGCGGGCACAGAGACACCCACCCGGACAAGAGGTGCTTGATGCTGTCTTGCCGAGAAGAGACAAGCACTGAAAGTTAAATAAGAGGAGTGCGGACTTACTGGCTCCTGTAAAACACATTTTGCAGACAACTTGAAAATGTCGTTCTTCATACTGCTGGCTCTGTCTGTGCTCCATATTGCGGCATTTCTGGGTGACCAAGTGGATGGCCCTGTTTCACAGATGAATAGCCTGGTCAGAAACCATATGCCCAGTTTCATTAACTCGAAGGAAAAAAGGCCTGGCCAGGGGAGGCACTGAATGCTCGAAAACCTGATCCATCATACTAATTGATTTGGAATATTAGCCTTTAGTTCAGATTTGAAATCCATTTCCTCCTGAAAATCGGCAATTTGCCTAACAGCTCAGGCACTACGCATAACCACGCAAAGCTTGACACTGCCCTTGACTCCTAGCTCGTATTTTCTGGAATACACCGAGAAAATGCAGCACTTAAAATAGAGTTACGAGCTGGCTGCTCCTGGGAGGGCATCTCTGGGCACATACCTTCCCCCCTTCCAAGACTTTTGTTGGGAAGAATTCTTATGAGGATTTTTAATTCACAAAAACCACTCAGTGCTGACTAATGCTTGCCAATTAAGTTCTACCCATTGAATCAACAGTTTCCTGTTACCTGTTCCTTCAGGTAGAACAGCAGCTGATACCCCTGCCCTTTCCCAGGCTTCTGTGCAGGGACCTTTCCTGCCTGAAAACAGTGGGGACACCTGTTTTCCGAGCATGGAAGGCCAGCACCTGAAATCCTAGGAATGGGCCCACTATTGAGAAAAGGGTGCTTGATAAGGCAGCCACTGTGATAGGCAGCGGAAATTTGATGATGAAAGGAGATGCCTAATAGATTAATCTGGTGTGATTTGCCAAAACACAGGGTTTTCTGGAAGATTATCCACACTCGCAATAGCAAGCCCTTTGTTTTGTAAAAGTCCCCACTTATCATGGTATTCTTTATCTCAACAAGAAACATAATGGTTTACTTGTTTACATGCATGGAAGCTATATTCAGAGCTGGGCTTAGGAACTGTGAACTCCTTTTCATTTGAAATGTTTCCAGCAGGCAGGTTATTAGCTGAGGGGGAACAAGCAGTTGGACACACATAAAATTTAAATCTGCCTTGCTTAGATTGGCAAAAATGAATGTTATTTCATCCACTGGGAAAATGTTTTACTTCCTGCTCAAATACTTTTGGAAGAAAATCACAAGCTCATTTGTAGCCATCATATATGTATGTATATATTTTTTTAGAGTTAAGTGGTATGTCTACAGAAGTGTATTTGTTACTGTATACCAGTTATTTTCCACTAATATTAATTATTTTATTAGCTTGTCTTTACTTCTTCAATTTTACTTTGCTTACTATAAAATGTGACTGATGGCTTTACATTATTTATACTGAATGTGTGGCTGGAATCTAGCCCTTGATGTACCTTGGATAGAACTGCTTTGGTTTCTGGAATTGATTTTTAAATACCTTACACATCCGGGAATGCAGAACTACCAAAGTACTGTGTTCTTGAACTCTGAAAATAAACAAAAACTACCATGTTAGAAAACAGCTTTATTAAAGCCCTTTTTAGCAATCTTATATCAACAAAGTTTTTCATAGAGTGCAATATTAAGCTTGCTGGATACACAACAGACACACTGTACAAAAGCGTGCTCAGCAAGAACACACATTGTATTAAAGGAGTTGGAGCACAGGAGTTTGACGATTATTTTTTGGTGCTCCTCAGCAGCAGCATACTGTGTGTACCACATAGGTTTTAAATTTACTGCAGAGGCAGCCAGTTTCCATATCATAATAAGTAAGAGGTGGAGGGTCACTTCAAACAAGACTAAAAGAAAGGGAAGGGAAGTAAGCGAGCTGCTCGCCCTGGTGCCACAGGTTTAGTTATGTGGACCTACCTCAGCAGTCCGCTGCAGCCAGCACAACTGTGAGGAAGGAACAGGAATTAGAAAGAGGGGGAAAATGGGGATGGAAATCTGATAAATCCATCAAAAAAGAATAGATCTCCAAAGATTTGTCTGTCTAGACCAGTGGACGGCTACAAACAGGAGTTAGTGGCTCATGCAGATGGATACAGAGTAATGAAAAATTACCATGGAGTAATGCTTGGCATAGACAAAAGATTTTATTTTACTTGTAGGACATATTTTATGGTTTATGAAGACATTGGAAATCTACTTTCTGTTTTCTTCTTCCATATTCATAGTTTACATTACTTACTTTACAATGTGTTCAGGCACACATTGTACTTTATTCTGTCTGCTCCAAACCTTCCTATAGTTCAAACTGCGCTTAAAGCCAAGTCCTGCAATTCAGTGTTCCGTGCACAGCTGAAACTGAGGAGTGCGGGGAAGGCTTTCAGAATTTGCTTGGAATTAGTGCAAAATCATCACATTCTTTGCAAAATTTCCTCTTCAGGCTTGCAGTGTCCATACAGTGTCCAGAAAAACCCTAAGCTAGAATCAGCAAGCAGAATCAAATATGACCACTCCCCCCAAAAAAGAAACACCTTTCTAATGTCATATCCTCTTGTTAAGTTTTACACCAGTTTCACAAAAGGGTCTGAATAAAGTCACATGCTGGAAAATAACAGCATCTTCTGGCCACAATTAATGGGACTACTTTCAGAGGAAAGCCTTTCGCAAAGGAAGAGTGACAGCTATACTCTCTTAATAGTAGCAGTAGAGGGAAAAAACCCCCAATTTCTTAATGTATTTCTTGGCACTTAGTTCTTTCTTCACATTTATTGAAACAATTGCACTTCCAGTAGTTTTCTATACTTTTAATTTAGACTGTTGATTAAAACATTCTAGCAAAGATGAGATGATTAAACATTTTAGCCTTTTAAGGCACATTGTTTCTGCTACAAAAATGAAAACCTCTCTCATTAGGGTAAGTATGGTCACCTTATGTTTCATATCACTGTTTCTCACTTCCTTATCTTGAACGTATTAGTACAGGCTTCTGAAAGGCTCCTTGATTTCTTTTTTTTTTTTTTGGGGGGGGGGGTGGTGGTGCTGGGTATTGGAGTTATTAGAATTGGGGTTTTTTTTGGGGGGTGGTAGCAAATGCATCACACCCATTTGTTTGTTATTAAAAACTTGTGGTTACATCATCAGACACTAAAAATAGGATATTTCCTTTTGTATAGACACTAAAATAATATGTCTGACTAGGATTTCTCCCTAAAAAGTACCTTCTGCATTAGTCAAGTTTCTGCATGCACACTCATAAATGACCTATGGCACTGTAACCCAGCCTCGGGGATAAAATTTGCCTGGTGATGTTAGAATATTTCCATTAGAAGCTGACTTCTACAAATAACTTTTGTTTTTATTATTGTTATTTTAATGTCAGAAGCAAAATATGTCTATCCACATCCCAAGTCTCCTGGAGGAATATGTGCCTCCTTGAGAAAAGGAAATACAATGCCAAAATGAAGAAGGGCTGATGCACCACGAAGGACGTGGCCTTTCCGATGAGCCATGCTATAGCATGGTGTGCTCCAGAGGAATCTACAGCAGTGTTTTAGGTCAGTGCAGAAGTGCATTTCTGAACAAATCTCCTGGTTGCTCCCATTCACTATGCTTTGGTTCACAGCACAGGGTGGTCTAAGAGCACATTTTTTTGGATGAAACCAAGCCAGATGTGCTCCAGGACTGCACCTAATGCACTCCAACAGCTAACAGGTAGGTCCCAGACCCAGGCACAAACTAGGCCAAAGCAAACCCCCTCTGGACTACGCCTGGACCTCCGCACCAACAGATTTGCTCCACTGATCTGATCATACCAGACTATACTACCTGCTACTGTATGCATAGCTTCTGTGACCAGCACCAATTTTGACATTTGGAGGGAAGTTTATGTGAATAAAAGCACAGTGGTGAATTTCAGAGCAGATTAAGATCTGCTGGTGCAAATAGAAGCGCTGCATACTGAACGGGTGGTTTGCTGAGAGGCAGGGTTTCACCCAAAGTCAAGCATCTTGGTAGATGTATGGAGGAAGCCCTGACACACTTCCACACAGGATTGTTTGCTGCATGCTGCTACTTCCCATCAAACCTGTCACTTATCAACAGACATTTGTGTGCATGGCTGAACAAAAGAAGAGACTTTATTTCAGATCAGTGCCCTGTGTTGTTGTGAATGTCCATCACAGGAAAATATCTCTTAAAAATGCATGGAAAGAGCACTGGGGAAAAATGACGCATATAACAATAAAGTAGCAGGTGATGGCACAGCGCTGGATAGTGACACAGACCCTTCAGTATTTCTAGTTTGCCATTAGAGGGGGACAAGACAGACCTTTGCTTCTGGAAGCTCACGGATTGCTTTTTATTTTGTTATGCCAGTTAGGTCTACTAAAAGATACCAGCTCTCCTTACAAGCCTTGACTTGGTTGTAAACTTAGATCATCCAAGCTACAACAGGACAAACTCCACATAGTGCAAATGTAATTTGCAGGGTCAGCAGGAAACTGATCCTGGCTCTTGGATGAAGAGAGAGCTATATATGTTGTGTCCCATCCACAGAGCTGCCAGCACCTGCTAAGAACCTTCAACACAAACTGAAGCCAAAGTGAGCTGAGGTCACGCTTCAGGCATGCCAGGATGGATGAAGTCATTGTGTTCAGCCAGCCTGGCTAAATGTAGTGGCAATGTATACATGTTGCAAAACCACAGTCCTCTGTCCATCCACTGTTCCAGTTGTCCTTGGTCCTGCTTTATGGAGGATATGCAGGAAAGATCACCTTTTGGCTGTATTAAACAGCTACAAAATTGACTTCTGCATTGTTAGATTAACTACAGACTTTGTGTGTGTGGCCAGAAATTAGCCTACCATATTTTCAAGGTTTTCTAGAAGGTGTTAAATGTGTCTTAAATTCATCTTTGAAACAAACGTGTGAAGTACATGTTATAATATGTATTCAGCGCTACTGATTTCCCTAAGGGGAAGACAAACATTGCAGAAATCTTTACTGAACAGAGGGATGACTTTGGCATCTCAGCTCTCCACCACTGGATCTCAGGAAACACAACATTTATTGTTTTCAAGCCTCTGAAATTTTTTGAAAGAAAATTTTGGATCTTTGGCAGCTGAAAAAAAGAGCTTTCAATTCAGACAAAAGAGTTGTTGTTTCTGATGCTTGTCCAAAGGATTAAATACAACGTAAAAAGTAATACACTTCTTCCCTCTGTACCTTAATGCCAATGAAGTGTGTGCTCCTATTTTGCCCTCCTCATCTTTATTCATGGACAGATTTGTCATGTTTTTCTTCTTTGCTCATCTTCCCTGCACCACAAGAGGACATGGTATGTGACATCCTTTCACTCTCTCATTTGGCTGTACACATCCAGGAATTGACACTGTAGCAAAAGGTCATCAGACTATAAATTAATATTATCTTTGTGTAGAAACTCATACTCTTTCACATTAGAGAAGCAGCTTCGACGTCTAGTTCAGTGTCCAGCATAGCACAGAAGCAAATGCAGCTGTTTCATTTTGGAGCCAGTATACAGTTCCCATTATTGGTAGCAAAATGACAACTGTTTGATTCATGCTATCTGCTTGTCCCCTCTGTGTGTCTCTCCTCTTTCCTATCCTTGACCTATCCATCCTGCCCATGGCGCATCACTACCCATGAAACTGGACAGAACTATTTTCAGTTATTCTCTGGAGAGGAGTCACCTTCCTAGTTTCAGCCTTGCAAGACTTTTCACTTAAAGCCAACTGGACAAAGAGACCCCTCTGTCTTTCGCTATCCTTCTGCACAATGCCAGTTCAAACAAAGGCTGTTCAGGAGGAATGAGCATTCCCATTGCCATCCTTCTCTCCCACACAAATGATGATCATTTATAGCAATTTACAATAATACAGCTTTGGAAAATATATGTTGGAGGAGAAAGTGTTGTTTTAAGAACAGTGTGGAATTTTCAACATAAAACTAAGAAAAGCACAGGCAATTTTTAGTGGTAAAATATCTAAATCCCTTCATATTTGACACATTATTCCACATGAATGATAATGGTTTGTTGTAAATGTCACCATAGCAGCTACACAAAAATATATACAGTATAGTCTGACTTCAGAATAAAGCAAGTTTTATCTCTGTTACCTGTATGCCACCAAGAATAGAAATATCCCTTTCATATTCTTGAAAAAGGAGACCCAAGGGTTTGTTTTTTTTCATTATTTTTCTTTCGTTTAAATAGTGAGAAAATTGCAATGCAAGCTAGCCAGAAAATGTTGGCAATTGCACATTAGCTAGACTTGAGGGATGAAATCTGAGAATCCCAGAAACAAAAAAGAAGGATGTTGTCAGGAACAGAAATTTAGGCTTGGTAGCCACCCTCCTAGATTTGGTTAAAAAAAAGCCATGAAAATTAATTAGGTTGCCAAGGGATGGGTGAGAAAAGGATAAAGGGAGCGATGAAAGAAGAAAGCCTTCAGAAGATGCTGAAAGGCAAAGAAGGAGGAGAGGCAGTGAAAGGAGCACAGGAAGGGAAGAACTGAGCAGCTCCAGAAGCGCTAGGAAATCAGAGATGGAAGCAATTCAGTTGTCCAAAGGAGTGAGCGACCACAGAAGTGCAGTGACAGAGAGGCAGCAAGAGAAATCCACTTGAGAAGGCGGCAGTCACCTCGGTGAAAGCACTGCAGGAAAGCCTGTGCAGCGGAAGGCATGTGAAAGGTCAGCCCCTGAGTCAGGGAGTGAAGAGGAGGTGGAAAAACACAGAACCAGTGAGGGAACCTCTCTGTCCACTCTGCACATGGTCATCCCCACCTCTGCCCCTCTGGCACAGGTGGGACGGAGAAGCGATAGCAGACTGCATGGCTGTTACTGTAGCCAAGGGTCCTAACCACATCCCTTCACAGATAAATTACATTTATTTAGGCTCGTCCTGAGGGGGAAAGAATGCTTTCTTAAATTGTTGTGACATACCATGCCGATAGCAGGGTCTGAACAAGCTTCTCATCCACTTAGGTTGTTTATACCACCCATCTGGAGGCATTTGAAAGTAGTGCCTAAGTTGGGTGTTGGGTCTCTCCAGGTCCCACACAGTCAGCAGAACAAGAGATGTTGCTCCAGCGAGCAAACCAGGGCTCCCAGCACAAGCTTCTTTTCTTGAATTCCCTCAGGAAACCACTTTTTCTCTCTCTGGGCTGGATAAGGAACCTAAGGAGTCCAGCCCTCAGGGGGACAGCGCTCCACCACCAGGTCTTCCAAGCCAGCTCTTGCTTTCTTGAGCTGAAAGCAAAAGCTATAGGTAAAGAGAAGTTGAAACCTTAACCGTGTACATCTACCAGGAACCTTTTTTGCCCTTTTAACATTTTTGAACAGGTCATTTCCTAAACACTTCAAATTAAAAATGGTGCGTACATCAATTGGTTGTAGATTTGAAAATGCTTAAAATACATCTGCAAAATAGTAGGAAGAGTTGTAAAGCTAACACATGTGCTCGGCAGTGAAGAATATGAACAGAAGTTTAATGCATTGTCCTTTAAAAGAAGCTAACGTATGCGTTGGTGTGGAAATACAATAGAGCCTGTTTCAATTAAATTACTTCATTGAAAGAGCCATACCATGAAGATCGAATGCTACTATTTATTAAAAGTGATAAATTATCGAAGGATTATAGTTCATAAACATGAGACTCAGGGTCCAGGAAAAAATGTAATAACTGCCTGAGGTATATTTTTAAAAAAAAGCTGTTCTGTGAGTAGCTAACAGAGCCTGATCCCCTGTATGCTTGTGTCTTATATCCTCTATGTGTTATTACTATATTAACCCTATTCATCTCTCACGTCCCTACTTGATAATCCCTTTTGGCAAGAGAGAGCAAAGCCTGAAGCCAGCCCAGAGCTACGGGGTTACTGGTGAGCTGGCCGGTATGTGGCCATAGGTATTCACTGTGCGTTTGGCTGTCGCCAGGCGAGAGCAAAGCTGGCTTTGCCAGATGGAGGCCAAGTTACCTGGAAGAACAAATATGCTTTTTCTCTTCCATCCAACCACAAATTTTCATGGCAGTTATTGGAACTTAATGATGTTTGGGAGTTCTCCTCCTCTCTCAAATGTGGTTGAAATTGGCCTGAATTTTTGTGGGGACAGGAGGGGGTAGTGGGGGGAGAAAGAGAGAGTGGGAGAGAAAACAGGGCTAAAAATAATAATGTTTGGATTTTTGCCAGGCCATCTATCCTGGAATATTAGAAAATGTAATGTGTAAAATAATACCTTTTTTTTTCCCACTAAAGACACAGAGTAGCAGACGTAAACTGATTATTTTTATTTTGATTCAGCAATACACTTTCATACACATTGACAGCTGCATTTTCTTCAGTTCAGAGTACATACACTTTGAGCTCTGTATTTTTCATCTCCCAAAAGGATGGACAACACACTAGGGAGTCATTTGGCTGGCAGGGGAGAATAGCGCTTTCCAGTGCGGGGATGATTATAGAGATAAGCCCACAGCTGTGTGAGGAGCACATTGATAGAACCACATCCCTTTAGATCAGCTGAGGATCTATTGCTTATCTGTAGTAGTATGCTTCCCAAGGCAGTTTAACTGATTTGGGCTTAATATTTGATTGCATTGTTATTTTAAGAACTCTACAATGGCCTATAAGAAAATCTTCCTGTCTGCAGTAGTCTTATCTAATTTATACTCTAGGTCCCACAATTATTATTGATACTATGTATTAGCAAACTAGAGTCCGTTTTTAATAGTCTGTGCCATTGTGTTCACACTAGTCATCAGTGAAGTTATTCATAATTTGGGGGAGTTAAAAACCTTTATTTAAAGTAACGGGGCTCAAAGGCTGGTCCACAGGCATAACTGTTGGAATGAAATTCAAGTCCTACATGCTAATGCCAAGACCAAGATACAGCAGGTCCAGGACAGTTCCCACTGCTTTTGGCATTCTGGTGCCATGGCTAAATATCAATTATTATTTTTGAGAATATTACCCTCCCTCGAGTTCGTATTTTCACACTAGTTTAAATTTGGCTTACTGCATCTTAATTACAAAACTGTCCCGTCTTCTCCATGCCTACCTCCACGGCATCCAGTTAAATGCTACAGAGGTGCAACACACCAGATGGGCATGTGGTGGATAAGATGCAGATACATCTAGCAAAGGCTTTGCTGTTATGTATATAAACTACGTAATTTATAGTTTTCATCAAGTGTCACTCAAAGGAAATAGGTTTACACACATACATATTTATGTCTGCCTTCCCTTTTACCCTCCACCTCTATTTCTTTACTTTCTTCTTCTGTCTCAGGATCTCTCTACCGTTTTGTTGTTCTTGCTTCCTTAGAGAATGGCACCGCTTCATATGTTTAGATGTTTGCAGTGAAAAAAAGCAACAGAAAATGGATCAGTGTAAACATTGGCTTTGCAGAGACCTGTAATGGGCAAATGGCCAAGGAAATTCTGCTGCAAAGTCAGCGAAGAAGCCAAAACTGTTAAGTTTCACTACCTCCAATGCACATCAGCCTAATGTTCATTCCATCGGGAGAAACATGGATTAAGTTAGAAATCTAATTACATTGACCTTCAGGGGTGATTCTTACTTGCTGTCACTCCAAAGCCACCGACACAAACTCCCACAATACAATCTTATAGTGCCCATAGTCCCTTGTTCTCTTTTCTTAAAATTAATGATAGTGCATCTGTCCATAGTCCAGATCTCAAGATGCCAAGCTTTTCTTTTTCATTTTTTGTTCCCACAGGAATGTTGGTGGATGTATGGCTGTGGCTGAGAGTATTGTTCAGATCAACTTTTTACATATACATCGTTCCACATTGAAAAAAAATTAAGATTCATATGTATGGAGAATGAACAACTTTATTTATGGGGAAATAACTGTTTTGTCTGTTCTTAATTTATTACAGTCAGTTGCTTTCTGAATATATCATATGGGCCATTGTACTCCAAATACACCTTTCAGACATCTACCAACACAATAATCAGTTGTGTTTACATTGCAATCAGACTTGACTCATGCCTGTAAAGTCATCCCATTTTACATCTTTACACACAGGCTTTCTCCCCACTCTTTCCCCTAACAGATCACATAAAATGCAAATAATGGTTCCTAAGTTCTGAAGTCAAATCTGCAAAAGTTGCAAAATTTCAGGATAAGGCTGCTGCTTAAGCCAGAAAAATAACTGGTAGTTGGGATTAGGAGGTGGTCACCTGTGGACTGACTCTAGAGGAAGGGCTGGCGTACTCTCTCAGTGAATTTCAGCACTAGAAAAAGGAGAGAAGATTGAACAGTGACCTTCAGGCATCCCACGCCTCATTCCAGGCTGTGACCCAGGCAAGGAAAAATGGGCTTTTAAGAAATGGCAAAAGAAAACAAGCTTCCACTGCCATTATGTTTTTCATAGTGGGTTAAAATCACTGCAGGCAAATCTAAGGCTTGAATGTGTAGCGTCAGGAGCTGAAGCTGCCTATATTCCAAATGTCACTCAGCTGGATTTCAACATGTGGAAATTACGACTGCGACTCTTGCCCTGTGTGAACAGGTTTGTTCTTCCTTGAACAGGAATTTTTCGTGAAATTTGGATGAAATACCATTTGGATGAAAAAAGGGATCAGAGGCAAAACAATGAAAACAAAATTACTTCAGGTACAGACAGCATCCAAAGTACTTAAATTGCTTGTCCCTAGTCCTGCCACACTGCTTGTGAAGGGACTGCTATTTTTATTAGACAGCTCTACAGCATCCCTATTTGATGACTTGAAAACTGTGGAAAACACGTCGCTCCCTCAAACACTTCCCAGTCTATCTGGAAAGCCAAGTGACTTCACCCACAGTGCAGCAGTGTACTAAAGAGCCTGTACCATCTGAAACACAAATGGTCCCCCTGACTTGATGTAAAGCACTAGGAAGAAAAATCAAACAGGCAAAGAACACAGGGGTTCACAGAAGTGTAAATTCAGTGAAAATTACCCAGAGGTTGAATTAAATTGGCAATCACAACATTGTTTTGTCAGGTCTAATAGTGACTTACCATGCTAAAAATCTAAACGCAACAATATGGCAAAAAACAAACAAACAAAAAAACGTGGTCAGGAAAAGCATCACCAAAACCTCACAAGGAGTTATCTGACACGGAAGTGCTAAAACAAACACTTTGCCAAATACTTGTTGGCAAGGCCAACGAGTTTTCATTCAAATCTCCAAAACGGGGGGGGGGGGGGGGGGGGGGGCGGGATATCACTCTAGGACCTATTATTTGTAGCTGTGTTTTCTCTGTAAACTTTGCCTGTATGAAAGGTACCATGCACATTGTTTATTATGATTTTAAATTGGTGAAGTTTAGATTTTCTTCCACTCTGAAGCGATCCCAGAGTGCACTCTGCGTCAGAAAGTTTAATAACACAAATATCATAAAATTGTAATTAATTTATGCAAATAGCCATAATAAAAGCATATAGTAAGATTATAGTGTTGTGGTGAATATTTATTTTTTAAAAAAAACAAACACTTGCACCTTATCTTTCTTCCGTATTCTTTAAATGTTCTGATTTCAAATCTCAAAATGCTTTCCTATGTCAGTGACAATCGTAATAGAGCCCAATTAGTTCCACAAGGCGCTTTCTGATGCACAAGCCCCTGCCTTGATTGCAGTGAATGGTGGGTATTTCCTGTGTTTAAGTCCACATATGGATTGAGTAAGGCAGTGGCAGAGGGACTACTGTTTTCTTTCACTACATCTTCATTTCTTTTTCACGGGCTAAGCCTTTTTTGTTTTTCCTGGCTCTGTTGTCAAAACATTGACCAGAGTTTTGGCTCATGGTATTGGAATACAAGGCCAAAACAATCCTCTGGAAACCAGTGTGGCAAAATGTATTTTAAATCTATACATTCACCATTCAACCATGGGAGTAACCACGCCCACTGTCCCACTCTGTGGTTTAAAAGCAACATGGGTTTGCCCCCAGAACAGTTTCATTTATTTGAAAAGCTTTTTCAAGCTGGGTATACCAACATTTAAACTGTTCTGAGGCTTGGCTTCCTACGTCACATATACAGCAAGTATTAAAACACACTCTAATCATTTTCTGCCTCTATTAAACTAGACAAGGTGAATGCATTGTGCATTCTGCAGGAGTTCTTTGAAAACCTGTCAGTCTCTTCAAAGACAGACAGGCTACAGTGATCCTTCTTTCCCCTCAAAAATATACAATTGGGACCTTTCAAACATTACCTTTGTTACATCCTTTTTGGAAAATGCATCATTATAATAAATACGTAGAGCAAACTGCTGTTCCTGACATACAAAAGTCCAGTGCAAAACAGTAGAAGATGACACATTTCAGGGACTTCTTCATAAAACGTGCCCTGTGACATTGCAGATTATTTTCCTGCATTGTCTGGGTCCTGGAGGGATTGTTTTTTCCTCAGGGGTAACAAGGAATACAAACAAAACCTCAGCTGTAGAACTGAAATCAGGCCAAGACCAATTTTGCACACATAATTGGGAAAATTAAAGTATAGAGGTGGTGTGTGGCAGATTAAATAATCTATCCAAACATAATCTAATAATTTAAGTACCAGGATGTAACTCCCCTGAACCAGAATTCCTGTACGATTTACTTCCAGCCTTTTTCATTCTGTTTTCTGCACTGGGACCGCATCACTGAGCCGGGCCTCTGCGGGTGCGAGGTGCATGGCCATCATCTGGGTCATGCTCCCCTACAGAAATATATGTGTAGGCACGCAACAAGATGCCTAAATTCTGGGCAAGTGGTGATTCTACCTCGCACCACCTACCCGTGATCCATGTGACATGTGAACCAAATTTGAACCCCACCTGGATCTGCTCCCGAACTGCCCAGCAGGAACCAGGGAAGCAGGCCAGAAAGTGCTTTCTGTCGTTAAATAAAACATAAAACTTCTCAGCCAAACCGTTTCGTTGTGCGTGCACAAAGCTTTGCGGGGGGTGGGCGGGAATAGATGTTTGCGAGTGTAGCGACACGTTTTACGGTTTCTCTCTTACCTGCCCCAGCGCAGGGCGCCGCTGCCCGGCGTGCAGCGGGCGGGGTGGGGGGTGCCGGGGTGGGGCGGGGGCACCCCCGGGGGTCGCTGGGCTGCGGCTGACGGACGCCCAGCAGCTCCCGCAGGCCTCCGCCGCCCCGGACCCCGCCACAGCTCGGGCCCCCGGCGCGGCGCGAGCCGCGGGGTCCCGGCAGGGCCGGGCGCGAGCCGCCGCGCCCGGGGACGCGCACCTTGGCGCGCGCACCTTTCCTCCCACCCCGCGGCCGCGGCTTTTTCCTCCGCCGGCGCGTTCCCGTCGGCCTCCGCCACGGAAACCGTAAAACCCCAAAGCCGCGTTTCTAGTGGCTAAATACAGAGCGCGCGCGCGCACACACACACACACACACACACACAGACAAAAAAAAAAAAAAAGGAGGGGGGGAGGGGGCGGGGGCGGTAAAAGTGACACGAAGCAGCGTTTCGACAACCCCCATAAACCCGAGCTGCGAGAGCCAGCGAGAAGGGGAGGGGGGGAAGGGAGGAGAAGCTTGCAAGTACCAGCGGGAACAGCAAAGAGCTTCGCTTCTACCCCCCCCCCCCACACACACACACCGTAACTTGTTTTACGATTAGTGATCTGTTTAAAGATTTGTCCTGGAACTACTTGATATTGGGTTACAGAAGGTTACGTTAATTGCATTAAGCCATAATGACCCATGAAGGACTGCAACGGCTTGGGAGAAAAACTCGCGTCTTCCTTCAAGAAATGAAATAAAATGAAATAAACAAAACACAAGTCGGAGCGCAGCCCGGCGCGGCGGCAGGGCGGGCGGGGCGGGCGGGACGCCCGGAGGGGGAGGCGGCGCCCCGGCCCCTGGTGCCGTCTCCGGTGCCCTCGCCCCCCGCCCGGCTGGGGGGGGACTGTGTCGGCCCTGGGCGCAGCCGCCCGCGTTATGGTCCGGAATTAAATGTGTCTACTAATAATCTATAGTCTCGCTCGCCGGGGCAGAGCAGGCAAACAAAATTGTCATTCCAAATGAAAAGAAAACACTATTTCTTAGAAGTGTTTAGGAGGGTGCGCAGCGGGGCATATTTTCTTTCTTACTGGCAAGAGTTTGTAACTGGATCCCTTAACATTACTGAGAACATGAAAACATGAAACAAAAGTATTGATCCAAGAATTCGCCTAAGAAAAGTATCCAAATACACACTGGTTTGTTTGAATTTTTTTTTAAGGTTACATCAGATGTTTACGGGGGAAAGTGGAAGCTTGCGATACAGCCCTCGCACTCCCCATTCAAACATAGGTGGAGGAAAGCGTTATTTGTGTTGTTAAATTTACATTATGTTCACTTTAATTGCATCAGCTGCTAGATAGATCAAGGAATAATGGCATTTAAGAGGGAAATAGCAATCATCTTCAGAAGACTGAAGCATAATGGAGGAACCTAATTAATTTAACCTTGCAGTCTTCCATAATGGCTGCACTTTATCATTTCCACAGATGGAGCTTGAAGGAATTAACAACGTTGTTTACCCCAGCAGACATCTCTGGCTGTGGTTAGCCAATGGCACATTTCCCACTTAAAGATGCATTTCTTCACTTGAGAAAAACCAACTCGAGCCCTGGCAATAGCTGTCGAAACTTGCTAGTGTTATATGCGTGTGGGATATTGAAAAATGAGAAAATGCATAATATGTGTCTCTTTATGGTCTCATCAAGTGACGCTGGAAGAAGATAGAGTGTTTCCTTGCTCACCGGAGCCAAGACTTTCCCCAATACCATTTCATTTCTCTTCCTTTATTTCTCCCTTCGCTATGTATTTTTTCTTTAACAGCGTATCCTGCTAATCTACTCCTTTTTCACTTTAAAAACGCGGTAGGTGTCTGTTTCTAGACCCGTAGAATTCAGCCCAACACTCCTCCTAGATGATTTGCAATGTTTACAGACTTTTTACGCTTGGGAAACCTGAGTAGACTTGAGGTAAGCACTCCTCCGCACACAAAACACAGTAAAAGCCGGATTATTTGAACAAGTTGATTGTTTATTATTTCAGGAAATAATGCATTTTCCACGCTGTCGTATTCTAGGGTGCACACGCACACTCACACTCGGGTCACTCGTGGGTGTCAGACCAGGGTCGGGAAGGGAGAAATCTTCCGCTTTGCGGCTTTGGGCTGTGAGAGCATATACCCCCTCGTCCATCATCATAACCTAGGAAGAAAGTATAGCGATTAAATGCACTACGCTTTTACCTGCATAGCTGGGGTGTTTAGAAGTGCCGTTTGGCAGCTTTGAGGGGGATGTTTGTTGCCCCCAGCAGCCGGGACCGGAGGAGGTGAGCCGCGTTCATCCGACGAGCGGTTTCGGCACGACCCTCTACCCAGCTCCTGTATGAAGATAAATGTTTGTCGGTGGCTCGGAAACAAGGACAGTTCTGCTCTTTCTGTGTGCAGTAACTGTGCTTCTGTGCTCGAGATAGATCTTAAACAGTATTAAAGTATTGCTTTTTTTTTTTTTTTTTTTTTTTTTAAGGTTTATTGGCATCTGGGGTTTACTGTTGCTGGGGCTGGGATGGTGGTGATGGGGTATACACTTTCCAGTGCCTGGCAAGCAAAACTCCCATCCTTGAACTTAGACCTTGTCCCTGCCCCAAATGATAACTTGATACCGTTCTTAAACCATGACACAGAAAGCATCTTGTCTGTTCCTCCTTTGTACGGAGCAGCGTGCAATAGAAACCCACGCACGCACGGAAGAATGGGGTGCTGTTCTTAAAATTCGTACCGCTATTAGTTGCCATAAGGCGGTAAAGGTGAATGGCAGCCCAGGAGCCACCTGCCCCGTGTCATTGTAGCAGGACAGGTTTGCATCCAAACCTTGGTTTGTTAATCTTGCAGGTACCTCTGCCACCAGCCCGCGGCATGACGGTATGGAGCAGGGGCACATGTCACTCCCCTCCTTGGCGGGGTAGCTTAGTGGCTGCAGCCGGCCGGGAGCACGGCGGGGAGCAGCGCCTGCCTTCCAGCCCAGCTAGGGATGCGCGGCGGCTCCATCGTCCCGCTCTCGCAGGCAGCTGCGGCAGTGAGGGTGCGGTGATTTGGGATGGTGACGTGCGCCGTGACGCTAACCCAGCTAATGGGGAGCTAGTGATGCCGCTTCGCTAAACAAAGGAGGCTAACCGGTTTGAAGCCCTAGTCATTGGCCACCTGGAAATGATCCTGTATTTCCATGTGTATATATTCCCGGGGGGAAGGAAGGAATATAAGGAAGAATCAGCAGAGAAAGTAGCGCAGGGAAGCTCAGACTGCGACCGGCCCGTAGCTGAAGTCTTGGCGTGGGGCAAAGCGTGAGGTGCAGCATCGCTGTCTGCTGCACGGAAATCTTTTAAACCAGCCAAAACAGGGACCACCCTACCACCACCAGAAAAAAAAAAAAGAATAAACACGCTGGGCGCAGCCCGCAGAGGCACGCCGGCACCTGCTCGCTCCGCCAGACCCCCGCGCAGCCCCGCCGGGCGCTGCTTGCAGCGGAGCCCGTGGGTGCGCACAGGTTGTCCGTGCCCCTGCGGTCGCTCTGGGGAGGGGATGGAGGGGCTGCCAGATGTCAGTGATGCGGTCGCTGGGGGATTTTAAGTTTTCGTCCGTAACTTAGGCTAACTCGGCGGTGGGAATGTGCCGCGCTGCAAATCGCGCCCGTGTGGGCACGGCTTTCCAGCGCCTTCCCCTGCTCCACGCTCACATACTCCCAGTGACTGAGATGTCACTGAAAATAAAATAAAATTTAAAAACCTGCAAACTGTCGCTTCTAGAGAGCTAGAATAAAGTGCCAGTGGGAAGCCCGCATGCTGCGTGATCCTCCTTTCCCCTCGGAGGTGCGGGAAGGCCCCGGCCACGGAGGTGCCCACCGCCTGCGCACCCGCGCAGGGCGGGGGGAAGAGCGGCCACCCCCTGCTCCGTGCTGTGCTCTCGCCTCGACCACTCCTCCCCTCGGGTCGGGGGGATCTGCCTGGGGATCCAGCAGGACTTTCCTGTTTACCCAGCCCCGGTGGCCCCCGCTGATGCCGGCGCCCTTGGGAGGGGAAATGGGGGGGCGCGTACAGGGGAAGATGGTGGCGGCGGTGAACCAGGAGACCAGGGAAGGCTGCAAGAGCAGCTGCTTTGCAGTTGGGACCTGGGCTGTACTTGTCCTGCTCAGCCAGGCACGGGAGAACAGTACTGCTGCGCGGGGGCGGCAGCATCCTCCCCCCTCCCGCCTTGCGCCTCTCCAGCCTGGAAATCCCGGAGGCCAGACCTGCTCGGTGCCCCTGCAGACGTGACCTGCGGCTAAGGCACCGGGGCCGCTTAGGGGCTCTGGTCCCCGGTGTGCCCCCCCACCCCGCCCCGCGGCTCAGGCTCCCCGGGCTCGATCACTGCGCAAGCCGCTCATGCAAAGCCGCAGTGCCGGGCCGGGCTGGCCCCAGGTGGGGCGCGGAGCGGCTGCGGCGGGCGCGGAGGCTGCAAACGCCTCCCCCAGCGCTCCCCGCCGGGCCGGGCGCTCCGTCCGCAGGGTGGGCTCCGCTGTAACAGGGGGATCACGTAAATCTTCAAATCTCCTATGAAAATTAATAAAAACACACGAAATCCTAGACAGTCCATAGCAACTGATTTTTATCTACCGTTTTACGCGCTTCATTATCCACCTAAATATAACCACCCCGTGATTTAATGTAGTTTACAGAGACCACAGGCATTTTTGGCTTCCCTTAGCCTTTTCATTCTAGTGCTGGCAACGGGCTGACTTCAGACTTCTCTCTCAACTGTTGAGTATATCTGGGGGTTGGGATAAGACCAAGGAGGAGGAAAAAGACTGTACTCAATGCCTCGGTGCCTCTTCAAACCTACTTGGGGAGCCCCAAGCGCTCCAAACCCCGTATTTCTGTGCACCCCCTGGGTGCTCGCTCACTCTCTCACCCTTATGTCCCGACGGTCAGTGGCTCTGGGAGCTGGAGACCCTGGCCGGGTGTGGGGGAAGGCGGGGGTTGTCTTTAATCAGCATTGTCAGAGAACCAGAATCAGGTGTGGATTTGTTTCAGGCCATGTTTACATCAATCAGTATTTTCGTTACAATCTTGTCAACAGTTTTAATTCAAAGCGTATGCTAAAGCCGGAGAAATCAAGCGGTACAAAGGAGAGCGTTATTTTTAGAAAAATATTGTTAAACAAGTCGGCATGGCTGAAATATTTTGATTGTACGAGAGGCTAATATTTTTTCTTAGCTTTATCGGCAATGAGACGGCTCGATACGGTGTGCGAGGACGGTCTGTAATTTTAGCGAGCTACGGCCGTGGCCTGCCACCGCAGAGGAGCACACGACCTCCTCCGGAGCCTTTCCCTGCACAGCCTAAGCCAGGCGCAGACACAACCCTCCGTGCTCCCCGGCAGCGGCCGCGGCTGGCGCAGGCACTGCGAGCGCAGGGGGTTTGCGGGCAGGGGTAACTGCGCCACCCCTTGCGCGCCCCGCGCAGCGCCCCGCTTGCGGCTCCCGGGGACCCCGCGGCCCCCCGCGCTCACGCCTTCGCCCCGGTGCTGCGGGCCAAGAGCAGGCGGCAGCCCGCGGCGGCCCTGGACCCCGGGCTCCGGGCCTGTACCCGGGGTTGCAGGGGGCAGCCGATGCCAGGCGCGGGGAGCCGCGGAGAGCGTCTCCCGCGGAGCCGGAGCCGGCGCAGCCACCCTGCTCAGGGGGCTGCATCCGCCGGATTAGCGGCTGAACCGACGCAGAACGCTCCTACCTGCGCCGTGGCTTGGGTTTAGCTACTTGCGCGGGGCTGGGGCGGTCCGGCTGCGCGGCGCGGTGCGGGCGCCCTGCGTGCGTCTCACCGGCTCTTTTCGCTCCCGCTCTCCGGCATCCCCGGCTCACTTTTCACATCAAATAGGCCATTAACTTTTGATCCTTACTGTTGCATTCCAGGTTTCCCAGTGATGTTTCCTGCACACTGAGCGCCCCCCCTCCCCCCCCCCTTCTGTCCCACTTCGCGTTTAAACACGACCCCGTAGAACTGAATTTCTGTCGAAAATGTAATTTTGAACATATGTATTCGTTCGCCTCTTCGCGCTTGGCCTCACATCGAAATCCCTCTCGGAGGAGGGACCTAACGTTTTAGATGCCCCAGAAGAGCGTTGTGTTTTTGGCTTGCTTACATCTTTCAGCAAGCGAGCCGGAATGAGACCTATTAAAATACTGACTAATGCCTGCGAAGACAATTTCCATAACTTCAAAGCCCTTAACGCGGCCATTGGCAATGGCTGCTCTCAAGCGCTGCGAACGGCCAAAGGGATCAGAGGGACGATAGCTACTTATTGAGCAGGAGCAGTGACTCAGTCTTCAAGTCTTCAGCCGAATAGGTTCTGGTTGTGCTGTTTTGGTTTTTTTTTTCCTACACCCCACCCCCCACCCCGCTTTGATCTCCTAGTTTCCTCTCTTGGCCGTAGGAAACCACCCGAGCAACTGAAGGCAGTGCGGGAGGAGCACCCCCGTGGTACTGCTACGGGCGGCCCCCTCTGCGAGGCAGCGGGGTCGCCCCAGGGTGGGTGCGAGGGGATGGTTCCACGCATATATCTGGTTTTGCGCCTCGGTCCCTGCCCACCAGCCCGCTCCCCCGACACCTCGCTGTGGGGCGACGGGGCGGCGGAGCCCTGCGGTAGGTCGCTGCCACGTCCCTCAGAGCATCACTCCGGCCCCGTGTCCCCTGCGGGACCTCAAGCCTGGGAAGCCCCGTCAGAGCACCTGGGGAGGGGGGTGTTCACAAGGCAGGGGCGCGGTGTGGGCTCGGCAGCCCCCGCCCGCCTCCGCGCAGCCCCGCGCCCGCGGGAGCGGCTGCGGCTGCGGCTGCGCAGCGCGGCGGGCGGCAAGCGCGGCTCGGCCGCGGCAGTTGCGGCCGGCGGGCACCGCTTTCCCCTCTTCCCTGGTTTGCTCCTAGCACGTTTGCACCGTCAGATTTGATCGTGGGATAATATTTACTTCAAATTTGTCGTTTCTTTAAGTTTCTTGACAATAAATTCGCTTTCTGGGATATTTCCAGAGGTGTGCTCAGAAAAGGCCTGAACAAACTCGGAGAAGGTAATCTCAAATTCAAGCATTTCCCCCCCCACTAGATATCTAAGAGATGGTTTTTTTTCCCTCTTATCCTGTCAGAAATGCGTTTGCAATGCCTTCCTCTCCTTTTGTTCATTAAGGAATACTATTCTTCTATTTCCTCATAATTACAATAAATATTTGCCTTGTGAGTTAATATTTTCTTCGAAGACAATTGAACATCCTGTTATGAACGCAATTTTCTTGAACAGACCAAGTATTTTTCTTTTGTATTGATCTTCAAGAGGATATAGTAATGACAGACAAGCAAGACTTACATTGTCAACAAAATGATTAAATTACTTGGACTAGCCTCTCAAACTGCTAGGAGTTAAACTCAGCCACAATATTCTAAGGAAAATGAGGAATGTTAAATAAAAAAAGTTTTCCGATATCCCAAAATAAGACACCTTTAATAATTAAACTCCTATATCTGATAAACCGCAGTTCCAAAATTACAATAGTGACTATGCGCTTAACTACTTCCACAAATGGTCTCATGCAAAACGATGCCCAAGTCCATGTTAGCAGAATATGACCTTGAACAAGTGGATTGTCACTCTGAATGGTTCAGCCTCCTGTTAATACCTGTGTTATGTACACAGGCTTCTGATTTCAGGCCTTTGCTGCTGAAGAGCCTCATCTACAATTGTAAATAGACCAAAGCTGAGGATGCTATTCCATGTCACATGGAGTATTCAGTTTGAAGATCTTAATGAACAAAGACACAATAAAAATTACCAGAGAGTTAAAATAGGATTTAATAGATAATCTACTTTATAATCTTGTTTCAGCCAATTATTTCATGGAGGAAACTTCTGTAAATCCATGTATTCATAAACAGTCCTGTGAGTAGTTTCATTATAATTACAAACACAGGTGTTTACAGTATTAGATCTTAGAAAGCATTAGAGATGAAATTACAGATACTGAAAAAAAAGTGTTCAAAACTCACTGCAAGTCAGAGGGACTTCTACCACTGACCGGGGGAGCTGTGGGAAGCTTCTGTCTGCTGTGACACAATTACCAGATTATGGAAGACTACCTTTTTATCTGCTCCACAGAATGTTAAGCTGCTGCTTTTCCCACCTCCCTCCATCTTAATCAGTTTTAGATAACCTGTCACAAAGTTACTCACAAACTAATGGAGTATCGGAGAGGGGAAATGAGCAGCATAGCAGAGGGAGAAATATTTCAAGTTTTATTTTCTAAATCAACGTATCACGTGGAAAATAATACAAACATTGGAGGTATGGAAAACATCAGTACTACAGGTGAAAATGGTTTCTTTTGGGGGGTCAAAGAAAACATAACTAAGAGTTAGAAGATGAAATGGATTCATGTTTGGGTGGACTATTTGTCTTCTCATGGGACCTTCTAAAGGAGTAAGTGAAACTGTTGTCACATGTGGCTCCCCAACACGGTATTATAGGTGCCAGTTTGTACTGGATCCCAGTAGCACCTGCCTCAGAAATGTTTCCAGCTTCCATTAGAAACTATTACTGAAAACACTCCCTTTGAATCTTGTATTTTTTCTAGTAATAAAAATTCTGCTTTTCATTACATCTAGATGTAGCTGAGAACAGTGTCCGACTCTGGAACTGAAAAGCTCAGTTTTATTTGTCCTGCTTTGCATGGGTAAGTCATGTTTATACTCATGGTAGTGCTTTTTTTCATAATGTCTGTCCCAGAGCAACACCTAGGTCGTCTGTCACAGCTGTGTACATCGTGCAGGGGACGAGGGGCAACAGCACTAAAAATGTCTTGTGATTGAAGGAATCCACAAAGACTCTGAGGCAGACAAAAGGTTGTTTACTGACTAAGGAGGTTAGGGTTTATACTCTTTTTCTAGTATGAAACTTCGATTAAATGAAGCAATGAATATGTTAGAAACTGAACGTATGCTTGAGTTGCTTACAGAAAGTTAAACCACAGTATAGGCTGAGTGCTGGGGTATTTTTTTGCTCATCAGGGCAAGGCAAGCAGCATGCTACAGTAGACCTGACACAGAAGGAAAAAACCATACAGACAGGGCACAACAATGTCTCCAGTAATGAACTCAGATCTTCAAGTTTGTAAAACCACATTGTATTCTTGAGTGATGAATTTTGTATTTGGATCACTAACTTGGTTGAAAGAAGTGTAAAGACAGCTCCCTACTGGCAAAATATCTGAGGAGGTTACAGAATGCTGTTTATTCCAGCTAGTGTCTGGAATAAATTATGTTCAAGAAATTGGCTCCTGATGCTCCAATTTCAGATGAGAATTTGTACAGTGTGCTAAGTCCTAACACTTCTGGCCAGACCAGAGCCTTCATTAGGATTTGCTGTTCATCATACCTGCCAACAGCTCTGAGATCTGGAGAGGTGCTTGTTTTGAGGAGTGAAAGAATAACAGAAAAGAAACCATTTACCTTGGAGCTACTGTCAGTTCTCAGAGGCACTGGTCTTCCAAATTTCAGGACTCTGAGTTGTCAGCCCTAATACATTTTCTTACTAATCCTACTGAAATTCATTAGCTCTATAAGGAAGATCCAAATTGGTTTTAGGTAACACTATAGGTCGTACAAGCCACTTAACATTTTGGTAGTTTCTGCTGCAGGGGATAATGGCAGCAGGTGACCTGACAGATCTTGGGGTGGGAGGGAGCTTTCACAACTTGCTTTTTACTCCAGTGGCCACGGCAGATGCTTGACAACTCACGACACTAGACTCTAGGAAGTAGGATGCCAACCTGAGTGCTGTTTGAAATATTTTGACCTGTAAGCCATGCTTATCAATCACCTATTGTGAATGTAATTGTGCTTATTTTTACTCAGTGCCTCAATATTATATAGGGTTCACTTGATTCTTCTCACATCAAGAGCTCAAAGCACTGCAGAAGAGGAAAGCCAACAGAAACACTGCAAAGTCAAATCCAAGACAATCCAAATCACTCATCACCATAGTGTCCAGGGCTTCCTATAGGAAGGAGGTCCACTCTTCCATAAGGAGGCTCAGGGCTGTCATGAGAGCTCAGTCCTCCTTGGGGCTGTGTTGCCAGCATTCTTGGACATCTATGCAACATTTACCCTCATGGTGGAGCTGACATTCATATTTTATTCTGAGGTATCTCACATAAAACTAAGAGCATCTTTGGGGACCTAGATGTGCTTTAGCAGACACCTTCTTAAATATTTTGGATATGTGAAAGGTTTTTGAATACTCCTCTACCTGCTCAAAATTAGTAAATACTTGGGATATACAACTCTTAATTTTTACCAGGCAAGATTTCTGGGTGAAAAAGGACAGAATTTGGACATATGCTTAGCCCTACACCTGACTTCAAAGAAAGGCTTCATCACAGTGTGCATAGCCAACCACCTGTTCAGTCAAAGACTGATATTCTGAAGAAACTGCCCTGCAGAATGTAGAGTTTAGGTTGTACATGTCTATTCCATGAGTCCAGGAGAAAGTATTTGCACAGATTCTGTTTCCCTCTTTGCTTTCAGAGATTTTTATGGATCCACATGCTCTATTCTCCATTTCATATTCCACTAGAAGGGAACAAGTGGACCTGTGACTTTACCTCTCTTGAGTCTTTCTTACAATCGCCACAATTTGTACAATCCATAGATCACATTCTCCCCTCAGGTGTGTTAGGGCAATTTAATCTACTTCCCTGCAGTATAAAAATGCTCAGTTGAGGTAGTATCATCCATTACTTCCCATCATCGTGGGTCAAGGTGAGTTTGGCTACTGAATTTAATGGGAATTAGAGTAAACTCTGTTTAATTTCTCAAAATGGTGTTCAACTAGAAATAGTTTAATGAAAATGTTAAAAGTTATATACAGATAAATATCCCATATTTGATAAGTCAAAATACAGCCTAATGGATTAATTTAACTTCAAAAGAATGTGGACTCCATCTCAGTTTGTCAGTATGTTTGTACATGGCCCCATGCTTGACATTTTAATTAACTCTCCCCCTTTAATTTACAGGACTGTTACACTGGAGAAGAAACAAGTGGGGGAAAAAAACCCCCAAAACTGTTAAAAAGTAAGAATGGACTTGAAGGGATTTAGGTCCTTCAGGAGAAACATCTAGATATTCTAGTGATTTAAATGGCATTGTTTGTGTATCTACAGTTAGGAAAGATCATAAATGCTTGTGGGAACATGATTTCAATTTCTCTAAAGGCAGAGATATGTTTTTTACTTTCTGAAATTGGCATACAGGCAGGTTGTGAAGAGCTGGAAAAGAGTGGAAAAGTATGTACTGAAGGCAAAGAAGTACCTGAAATAAATGGAAGAGCTTGAAGCAATGGCAACTTTTTTGTTTTGTTTTCCGATTTAAGAAGGAAGAAAGGGAGGAGGAGGCCTGGACTGGACTGCAATGTTCACCTTTATAGTGCGGGGGGGGGGGGGGGGGGGGGGGAATAATCAGTGGCCGCGCTGCTTCCATATGTGGACCAGCTTACCAAATCGAGCAGGGCATTCGTTAGATTCAGATGCCTGTACATGATGCCTGATGCAGGGTTTCAGTTCATACCTCCGGGGCAGGCAAGCAAAGAGAATGCTCCAACACTGTTTGCACTGACTCCATACCTGAAGTACCAGCCACACGGAGTCAGCCCCATGCTTCCTCTGCCACAGGTAATGAGGCGGGCACGATGTGCACAGGCGCTGATTTTAGGGACGGATAATCCGAGGTCCCTGGGGTCAGGTGCCACAGGCGTAGCAGAGCTTCTCCCAGAGTAGCGTTCCCATGCTCTCCTCGACGCCTTGGCTCACTCTTTGCCTTCTCCACCAAGGGCAGTGATGGATCTCCCAGCGCGGTGCCGAGCGGGGTCAGGCGACTCCCGCGGCCCGGGGATGCGGCAGGTGCCCTCCCGCCCTCGCGCTGCCGGGAGCGGCGGGGCTGCCAGCCGGGGCTGGGGGTGCGTAACGAGCAGCCACCCCTCACGTCCCGCGCACGGCAGGGCGCCGGGATCCTCAGGGCCCATCCTTCCCCTCTCTAACAATACCGTCCTTCTTGGGGAAAAAAACCCAAACCAAAGCCAAAAGGCGTGGGGGTGGAGGGCGGGGGTGTGAGGGTGAGGCCAGCGGCGCTCCCGGGGTGCCCCGGCGAGCCGAAAGCGGCGGGGGGCAGCGGGCGGCGCGGCCGGGCAAGCGCGGTGCTGCCGCCGGGAGGAGGCGGAGGAGGCGGGCGGGCGGTCGAGCCGCGCCGGGGAAGTTTCCTCGCCGCCACCTCCCCGAAACCCCTCCCCGCCCAGCGCGGCTCCGCTCCTCGCAACTTACCGCCGGCCGCCGCGCCTGGGCAGCCGCCGGGCCCGCGCCGCCGCCCCGGAGGTCCCGCGGAGTAAGTGCGCGTCGTGCCGAGCCGTGCTGTGCCGAGCCGGGGGCCGGGGCGGCGGGGCCGAGGCTGCCCGTCACCCGGAGCCAGCGCCGGAGCCGCCGCCGGCGCGGGGTGCCCGGACACGTGGGTGCGGCGGGGGACGGGCGGGACGCGCCGTATGAGCCGCGGGCGCTGCGCCGCTGCGGGTGGCTGCGCGGGCGCGCAGCGCTGAGGGGCTTGCGGCGGGGAGGGAGGGGCGAGGCTGCGGGAGCCGCGGCGGGTGGGAGGGGAAAGGGCGGCAGAGCTCGGGAGCCCGGCGCGGCGGGAGCCCACGGTGCCGGCCAGGAGCTGGGCGCGCGTTGTTGGTGGCAGAGGGTGCAGGTGTGCGGGCGCTGCGCCGCGGTGAGCGTGGCTGCCGTCACCCCTGTCCCCGGGGCCTGCCGGCTGCGGGCACGGCAAGTGTTTGGGGAGGCGTCCGGGCCGCCAGCGAGGAGAGGGCAGCTCCTCCTCCGTCGGACGGGGAGAAGCGGCCGGTGCCGGGTCACCGACGGCGGTCCCATCGCCCGCACTGCCCGCACCGCACCGTACCGCACCGGTGCCCCGGGCACGGCCCCGCTGGGGCGGCCGCCTCCTCGCCGGGAGCCCGCTGGCTGCCGGCCTCCGCGGGGTCGGGGGAAGGCAGGAGGGAAGGAGGGATGTTGTCCGCTCCCCACCCTTCTCCGCACATCCCAGCGCCTTGTTGGGGACAAGGAGGGTGCCGAGCAGGGAGGGGGCACACCCGCAGGTGTCCCTCTCCCCGGTTCGCCTTCTGAGGTTTCGTTTTGCCAGCCTAAGCCCTTCGACAGGATTGTTGGACATGGCTAGTCACGAGATGGGTTCTGTCTGTGGTGGTGGTCTTGGAGGCAAAGCTTATTTTTGGCTGGAAATACTCTGTTCTTTGAAACCGTAATTGAAAAGGCAGTTTTTCTATCACAGAGTCAAAGATCAGAGTTTTCTTCAATTATTAAAACATAACATCAGGCTCTTTTTTTTTTTTTTTCTTCCTCTTTTAGGCTGTAAGGAACATAGTGTTGCATTTAAATTGCAAAGAGTAGCTCACATTGACTTTTAGTAGCAGAACACTTTCATGGTTACATATGCTCTAGCAAAATGCAGTATGAACAGCAGCACTGGACAGTTGCTACGTTTGAAGACTCACACTTTCCACAGTATTTTAAAATAAAAATATGGTTATAAGAAGAGAAATCAGCCATTCGGTGCTGTGAGAAGTTCTTTAAAAAGCAAATGTGGTGTGTGGAAAGTCCCTATGAAACAATTTCCAGATTAGAGCTGTTCGTTCTCTGCCAAAAGCTGTGTAAGCATGAACCATAATGAGGGTAGCTGTAGGATCACAGAGTAGTCATGGAGCAGGTAGTCTGGGTGCACCAGAAAATAAAAGACAGAGGGCAATGTGTGTGAAAATGGCCCTAATTGAGGACTGCAGCTCATGGAGGTAGCTGGCAGATCTTCTGAAGACTAGTCTGGATACACTCGCCACAGATCTGTGTCCTAGCTTGCAAGCATCTTATTCTACCATAGATTTCAGTGTAAGGTAAACTGCAAGTATCTGCATCCTCAAACAAACTTGTAAAATATGTGGACTAGTCTTTGTGACTGGTTCAGCAGTCTTTAGAATTGTAGAATTTGTAATAGCATTGCTGAAAATGTTTACTACCCATCTAAGTAGAAACTAAGTCACTAGTTCCTGACAGCTGTGTTACTTATTCCAGGCCTGATGTTTCACTTCTAATCTTCTTCATTAGCTTCATCTTCCTGTGTAAACTCAATTGTAAAAAGGGTAGAGAGGAAAAGGAGGGAGAAGCAAGTCACTCTTTTGCTTGTTTGTTGCTCTGCCCTTGTTGCACTGCAATTTCTGTCACCATGGGCAAGGTGAAGAATGGACTCTGGCAGGAGCATTTTCAAAATCTTCAAAAGTAATTTGAACAGTTTCTCCAAGTCAGCTGGAAACTGAGGGCCTCTTGCATCCTTTGCATTTGGAGAATTTTAGGGTGTTTTCATTCTTTCTTTCATTCAATTACTTAAGTATAGGATCCCAAAATATTATTGCTCACCTTTCCTTCTAGATTTAGAGAAAGAGAGGGAGAGTGATACAAAATTAAGAGATTAAATTGAATTAAGAGGCTTGAGTTTTTTCCTTCCTTTTATTTTTACAATTTTTATCCTTGAATATTTAATCGGATATATCAGGTATCATAGGGTAATGATTTCCTAAATGTCTGGACGCTTTTAATGGTCTTTTACCTTTTTCTTTTTTTTTTTAACCTCTTTCTGACGCAGTATGTTCTGTTGCTCTGTCTCAGAGTGCTAATCCTACTGCATGGCCATAGAAAGTAAGATGTGAATTTACCATCCCGTTCTACGGTACAGGTCAAGCTCCCATGGAAAGGCTTTAGCAGTTGGACCGAGAAAGCCTTGCCCGAGTTTGGTGGTGTGACAGTGAGCTGGAGTTGCCTGGGAGAGGCACCCGCAGGGGCAATCCTTGGGGGAACCTGGGGGGCAGCTGCTGCCCCATACCCAGGGCAAGCCCCGGGCAGTGTGTTGGCAGCGCAGGCAGAGGATGCCGCCACCCCAGGCCACCACCCAGGGCCCCCGCCGTGCTGGGCTGCTTGGAAAAATCACAGAGGTGAACTCCCACCATGTGAGGTAGGTCTGCATTTTTGCAGCTCCCCTAATAATGAAGTGAGCTAGGAGAAAGCTCTTTTTATTTATAAGAACGGAAATTGTGTGTAAAGTCCTTAAAATCAAGGAGGCCACAGCTGGGTACTTCATCTGCTTTTAAAAGTTTTTCCAACTCAAAGTTGTTTCTCTGTCCTTTCTATGCTGTTTCCATAGCGAGTCACACCTACTGCCACTTTAGGCAATTGGCCTAATTCCTGAAATTTCAGAACTTTAATTTCTCTGCTCAATAGCTTGAGCTCTTTATCATCTGAATATTGAAGAGGATTGCACGGTTTTGTGTGAACAACGCTTTGGGTTTTAGCTTTTAGGTTACACTGGTCTCAGAGGAAAGTGAAACATTATCTTCAGAATGTTAGTGTAGTTCACTCTTCACTTTCTCCTTTATTATGAAATATTATTTATTATAACTTATAGCATTATTTGATAAATGAAATAGTAATTTATCTTTTATAACAAATTGTAAAAATTATGTTATATGGATAACAGCTATTTTCTGTTATGTTTTCCACACTTAATATATTACTATAGCCAGTAATATATAACAATAATTACAGTTTTATCTTGAGCTGTGATGGTGGAAAAGATTGCAAGAATATTAATTAGGATAAGCAAACTTGTAAGAAGTGTGGCTGTTGCTAGAGGACAGGTTGATTTAATGACTTCAACTGTGTTTGCCCTTGTGCGTTTTGTTTTGTCATATATGTACCTAAAAATTGGTCTCATTGGTGGATGCAGTTTGGAGAACTGAAACTGAATACTGCTGTTTGACTAAACTCAGTGCATTTTTTTGCTGACAAAGAACACATAATACGTCTTTGTGTAGTTGTGTAAGCAGAACCTATTTATCAAGGTTCCCAATCCCTAAGTTTTAAGTTTTTATTATGTTAAAAATAATGAGTTACTGAATGCATTTTCATGAAAACGCAGTCTGGCAGAAATTGGAGGAAAAGAATGTAATCTGTCAAGCAAGAGATATGACAATGACAAAGTTGAACAAACCAGCATTTAAAAATGGGGTTTAACATTGTTTTCCAAGGAACTGAGAGTCCCACAAATGCTCTTACAATCATTTCCTTCTCCTCCCCTCTAATATTCGCACCAATTGTCCAAATTTGGCAAAGATTTATTGGTGGGTTTTTAGTTTCATAAGAAGTGACTGCTGGCTGGAGAAGAGAGCTCCTAGCCAGTGCCTCCTCCCTTGACCCATTTGGAGTGCGGACAGCCCCGTGGGAGCCGGCAGCACAGACCCTGGGGTTACCCCTGAGAAGCAAGAGCTTGAGGATGTAGCACAGAAACGTGAAGGAAAGCTGGCATTGTTGTTAGGTAAATTTCTGTTGTAAAATTAACTTTCAGTTAGTGAATTGTTGGTATTTCTGGTCGATGTGGGTCAGAAGGTATGTGGGTGACTAAAGGTGCAGCTGGGTGCTTGCTGGCACCCTTAAGGGTGCTTGCAGGATAAAAAAGCAAGCAAACAAACAGAAAAACAACCAACCAAATGTAAATGGCTACAGATGCTTAACCTGATGTGGTACCTTTAAATATCCCGTTGGACATCACATTGACAACTTTGACAGTTCAGTGGTACAGCCTTCTGGATTTCTCAGGCCTAGGACCATTCCTTCTCTTTCATTTGCACTTTAACAGAGGTTGAAAGAGAACCCATTCTCATAGATGAATCCGAATGAAGAAAATAGACTACTTGCACCTACTGGTGAAACTCGCATCTACTACAAGTAGGTACCTTTACTGTATGACGAGAAGCAGAAGTTTTGTAGATAGAAAATGTGGATTCTGGCATTTGATGACAGAATCACAGGGTCACAGAATGGTTGAGGTTGGAAGGGACCTCTGGAGATCATCTAGTCCAAGCCCCTGCTAAAGCAGGTTCGCCCAGAGCAGGTTGCAAAGTCTCCTGTTAAGACTGGAAATAAGACGCTTCTTGCATTATGTGAATGTTGTGACTTAGCAAAAAAAATGTTGGTTGACTTTGACAGACGGGAAGTTTTCTCATTGTATGGCAGGTAAATAAGAAAGCAGCATCTTTAGCCTTATTGTTGACCATGTCAGGAAGGTCACTGGTGCACACGTCCAGTTGGAGTTGGTCCGTTGTGAGTGCTGGAAGTGCCACTTGCCCAGAGATGCTGGAGCTGTGGCTCTGTGCCACACAAGTGCAGCTTTGCTGCTGTCATGGGCAGGGTGAGCCCAGAGGCAATTTGGTGGTTCTCGCAGAGCGTGGGACCTCAGTCAACCCTAACCCAGTGCTTGGGTGGGAGATGCCAAGACTTTGGCCTGTGTGTGTCCCAGCTGAGTGTTAGCTTTCCATAGCCAGGGTGACTTGCTTACAACCACGCTTTCTGTAACCCATCCTATCTGGGTGTATTTTTCTGCTGTCTGGGATAACGGGGTTCCACTGCTGAAAATACTGCTGGTAGTGTTTATTACTTGAATGCTTTTGTTAGCTTGGGGGAAGCCCTAGGCTTTAATGAAAGTTATTACAATTTCAGACTCAAATGTATCTGATTTATTTTAAAAAATGAATAAAAGTTTAAGAAGCTGATTAAAACATAATTTCACCTAGAGGAAAATTACTTTTAATTGCTCTGTGTAAACCTTAAAACCTTTACATGTGACTTGTATTAATTATAACTAGCAAACTTTTACTTGTTTGCACTGAATTGTGCAGAAGCAGTACAGTCGTTTGTTGTTAGACCACAAACTTTTATAGACTGCATGTATTTTACAAACTACTTTAAAAGCCCATGTAAAATAATAAGAAATGCCTTACCTTTAATCTAAATTTATAATAGGTGTAGAAAGGCTTCCTAGAGCATGTATATAATTATTACTCATTAGAAAAGTTGTACAGAACCACATGGGTTGAATGTTTGCAAAGCATCTTACACTTCTTTCCTGAGCTAGGTGAGTATCCCAGTTGCATGTTATGATTCATAGCTCAACATTTTTCTTGTATGTATTTCATATTCTTTATTAACCTGACGCTTAGCCCAATAGTGTTCATCAATGGATCCCCTCACCTTTTGTAGAGTGTTTGACACATAAAAACAGAAAATGGATGTATTGCCCAAAAAAATAATGACAAAGGAATTGGCTGTTGTATTCTGGTTTTGTTCTTTTTGTTAACGATACATAACTAAAACCAGAGAAATTAGAGATTCTTGTAACATTTTGATAATAAAGATCCCATGGAATGCTAAGAACAAAATTGTTCAATCCTTGTTTGAGGCACAGAATTCATGTTGTAAATGGTAATTTTATTAAATTTTAAAAGCATAAGTTTCCCTTATGTTTTCACAATAAAATATTCTGTATTTCCTGTCCTAAACTATTGGCATATATGTTTGCTGAGCAGTTTCAACCTACATTTCAGATACAAATAAAGTTGATCCCACTGGGTAGTTTAAACATCATATTAATTTTGTAGGTCATTTAAAAATAAATTCTGGCAAGCAGGTTGCCAGTATAATTTCAATGTTGTTCTACAGTTTGACTTTTATGTGTATTTAATATTCAATGAAAAATACGATCTTTTGCTATGTTTGGAGTGCTCTGCTTTTAGAATAACATTATTGCTTTAAAATGATGTATGTGTGTGTCTTCCACTTTGGCCCTTTGTGGACCTTCCTGACAGAGTGTTCTGTTGGGTGCCTCTGCCAGGGAGACACTGGGCAATCTAGCCATGTCTGGCCCCGCATTTCGTACCTGATGCACACACTCACCAGGGCCTCCTGGCTGTTCTCAGGTTAAACCATTCCTGACCATGGCAGGTGAAGGAAGCAGCACCAAGACTTTGTCAAGACAGTCTCTGGACCAGTTATATTTCAGTTTTAGAACTTGTAAAAGCAATGGCAAATTATTAACCTCATTTTTGCGGTTCTCCAGTTTTAAACTTTAACCCTTCCAGGTGCTCTGGGAGTTTTGGCCACTATGTTGTCGGGTTTCTTTGTCCACTTCAGGAAACATTTCTTTGCATTTGACCAAGTCTCCTCCAACATCAGGGGACCAGAGAGTTTTCTGAGCTTGCTGAAATTAGCTGCCAGGAGATTCCCATTCTTTGGTAAACATGCGAACATCTTTTCATAGAATCGTAGAATGGTTTGGGTTGGAAGGGACCGCAAAGATCACCTAGCTCCAACCCCCCTGCCATGGGCAGGGACACCATCTGCTATACCACATTGCTCAGAGCCCCATCCAACCTGGCCTTGAACACCTCCAGGGATGGGGCATCCACAGCTTCTCTGGGCAATCTGTTCCAGTGTCTCACCGCCCTCACAGGTGGTGCAGTTTCTTCCTACTATGTAATCTAAATTTACCCCCTTTCAGTTTAAAGCCATTACCCCTTGGCCTGTTGCTATAAGCTCTACTATATTGTCCGTCCCTATCTTTCTTCCAAGCCCCCTTCAGGTACTAGAAGGCTGCTATAAGGTCTCCCCGGAGCCTTTTCTTCTCCAGGTTGAAAACTTTTTTTTGCCTTTGCTTATTTCTTCAGGTGAGAATTTTCTGTTACTGTCACTCCACTTTCTTCAAATAGCTTCTTCTGAATGATTGTGCAAATCAGGAACATTTTTCTAGGTTGCTTCCACTTGAATGGAAGACATCCCAGGTTAGCAATTTAAGTTAGCAAATTATTCATAAATGACTTGGAGAATGAGGTGAATAGCAATGAGAGCAGACTAGCGAAGAATTGTGCAAGGACCTGATGAGTCAAGTCATTAGACAATAAAATGACAAATAAAATTCTGCAGAGATAAATGTAAACTGCTAAACCTTGAGCAAAATAGTTGTAGCTGTACGTGGAAAGCGATGGGCACTGAGCTGCCCCTCACTGTTCAGAAATGAGATCTTGGCATCAAAGGTAATTCCAAAAGATTTGGTGCTCGGTAATGCCCCCCAAAAATTAATGTTAAGAATTGTTAAGAATCCAAAAAGTTTACATGGGTTCAGGAGGAGGATGGACAAACACTTGAGAGCGCCGTATTGAGGGCTGCTAGAGAGAACTCCATCAGGCTCAGGAAATCCTCTGAACTGAAATAACAGGGAACTGGGAAAATAATGGGGAAAAGGCATGTGCGTGTTCTGTTCTTGCTCTTCTGTGTCCAGTTATGCCTGTTGTTGGAGACAGCACCAGGAAGATTGTTGGTCTGAACCAGTACCGTGGTCCTTGTGTTCTTGACACCTTTCTCTTGTTAAATTTAATTGTATATGGGAGAAAGTGACACAAAGTATTGTCAAATGGTTTCTTCAAGACATACTCAGGCTTACAGTGTTGTGCAATTTTATAAATATAATTAGGATGCAAAAAGTAGTACAGATGTATTTCCCAGGCTGTCAGTAATATCATTTGCCTGTGGTGTATTCTTTGTGCTTATAGTGTTTCCTTCCTCTCTTCTTTCTTTCATCCTTGTGCTCATGAGTCTCCTCTTAATCTGGTCCAGCACCCAGTGAGATTTCTGTGTAGGCAGATGAGACCTCATGTTTCCTTACCAGAAACATTCATTTTCAATGAAATAAAAAACATTAAGTAAAGACTGTCATTTTAGATTGTAATTGGTTTTTATTATTATTTTAATTGATTTTGTTTTCTTTTCCTTTATTTTAAAGTTAAAAGTGATCACCTAGATAGCCAAAAAATCTAGATAGTTAATTTATGTTACTGACTTAGGAAGAGTGAGATTACTTTGCTGCCAACCTGGGCATCACAGTCAGTGCCATGGGTTTTATACATGCCTGTCCAAGACACCAGAGTGCTTGTTCTACATTTATATGAAGGAAGCCTTACCAATAAATCAGTGAGCCTGAAGTTTTTCAGCCCTGTCTTCCACAGGTTTACTTCAGCCACTAGTCCTGACATTGCATGCATTTCTGCTCAGTGGTATTAGAAAAAAAGGTCTGTTGAGGTGGACGTGGATGTTTATGAGGATGCAAAAGTGGTGACCTACCTCGTGTGCTGTTGTTGCAGAGTGTGTTACCTGCAGGCTGCATACCCATGGAGAGGTCTGGGGCTGGCCCAGAGTCTGTGTTTAGGTCAGTGTTAGCACTGCAGTTGGTGTGGGGTGTCTTCCAGCAGATGGGTATGTTAGGTCCTGCACATCTGGGCACCTATCTGTTTCACTGGAGTCCCTGAGGCTTGCTGGAACGCAGGATGCTGTATTGCATCTGCAGGCATTCCAGGCTGAATCAGAGGTGGTCTTTGGTCACAGCACTGGAATTAATTGTTTATAAAGCTGCTGAAAGGTCCCTACTAAATTTCATTTTTAAAAAATATCTTTCCCTCTTCCATTTTATTTCCTTCCTCTTTTTATTTTTTTTTTTTCTTTTTGGTTTTTAGCTGTTGCATTTGGCAAGTTTCTTTCCTAGCATTTGGAAATAATTGTTTTCTAAATGCTACCCAGGTTATCTGCCAAATTTAACACCTTAAAAGGAAGCGGGGGTGGGGGACAAGGGACCTACCTGGGAACGGAGTGAATGTAGTGAGCCTTTAGCAACTGCTAAAACGGAAACTTCCCAAGTATAGCACCTAAAATCAAAACCATCGAGTTCCCTAATATTAACTGTAAAATACCACATGTGATCATCTACATGGTAAAAAAAGACCATTTAGTCCAGCCTCATAACCTCTTCCTTTCTTTCTCTACCAAATGATAAAGCACATGTGCGTTTCATGGTTTTGTTTTTTTTGTGGTTTTTTTTTTTTTTTCTAACAAATGAGTATGGTTTGGGGAGATACAATTTTGTCTAGGTGTTATTAGAAAATCCTACCAGTTCCTGAGAAAGCATGGTCAGTCTGGCAAACTTTTTTTTTTTTAAAGAAAAAAAAGAAAGTAAGAGCAAAGTAGTATCCACTGATGACACCAGAAGTGACCTCATCTTGGAGACTCTGCAATGGTGTAATCACCAGGGTTCTAAAGCAGGAGCAGTTTTGCTGGTGGCACAGGAACAGGAAAAGTTTAATCCCTTCTCCTTGGTGATGGAAGGGGTAAGGTAGCCCAAGGTATTGTTGTGTTCCTGCTGTTTCTGATGGCAGCAAGCATCGGTGTGGGCTCACTGCCACTGAACGTGCGTTACGGCAGCCCTGGGACAGCTCTGGGATGCGGCTGTTGGCAGCAGGGTAGGGCTTGCGCGGGAACTACAGAGCCTTTATGGAGACCAGCTCAGCAAGCGTAGGAAATCAGGTTCCTTGTCCTTAAACATTAGTGTCTGTAAGTGCTGAGAGTCGGCCGTGGCTAGTTACTTTTTGGTCACCCTTGTGTCTGGTGCTGTGTGTGCAAGAGCTCACGCCCCGCCAGTACCTTCTAGCCCTGAGAGGTTATTTCCCAGTGTCCCTGACTGCCTTTAACATCTGCTTGCCAGGCAATGGGCCACTCGCTTGTGTCAGTTTTCAGGTGGGCGCTCAGATGGGGGCAGCCCTTGTGAGATAAGGAGCTTCTTGGAGCACCTGGCCACCCCCCCAGCCTGGCTGGGGAGCAGTTGGCAACCGCCCTGCACCAGGCTGCAAAGGCACACGTTCAGATCCGTGTGCGTGGGGAAAAACTGCACGGCGTTGGCTAATGTTTCAGAAAGAAGGGAATAAAATCTCTCGTAAACCACCTTCTGTACTTTCTTGCTCTTTGTGCCCTTTTTTTTGTTTGGTGTGGTTTTTCTTTGGTTTGGTTTTTTTTTTTTTTAATTCCCTTTAAAATGATAAGAGCTGTTTGGAAAAGGGGGCTGCTGTTTATCATGCCTGGTGCAATAGTATTCTTTAATTGGTAGGGCTCTAGCTGCTACCATCGTGTATTTAATAATAATAATATTTAACCAAGCAAATGACTTCCAAAGTAGTAGAGAAAAATGAAGGGGATATGTACTTTCATGACTTCCCTTCAATTTAGATCTTGTCTTTTTCAATAATTTGAGGTATTTTCCTTCATATTCGATGACATGTTTTGCATATAACAACTTCTCTGTAATAGATACTGCATGTAATTTAGACGTAATTTTTGATACATTAACAACTCCGGGGAATTTAATTAGTTTTTGTAAAGTATTACTAAAAGTTAAAATTAACCTAGGATGACAATTCTAATAGGGATAACTAAGTTGCTGTCATTTAAAAGTTGAATTTTTCAAAATTAAAATTACTTAATTACGTTGTAAATCAGCTGTTCCATATTAATGTCTAAGCCCTCATGTTACTGCTAGCTTGATTCTGCTGCCAGAGGTCTCTGGCATCTGCTGAGAAAGACAAGTCTTTGCCCCTAAGAGTGTGTGTGGGTATATATAGGACCTTTTCTTAAATCTCTTTTGCAGTGACTTGGAGGGCAGAATATGTCAGAGCGGAATATGCAGCAGTGGGTTTTTTGATGCTGGTGTGTTATAGGAACCTCTCCCAGAGAGGGAGAATGTTCCCTACAGCAGCTACTGCAAGCTAGGTCACCTAATTATGCTTGAACTGCGATATACACTAAAACATATATGCTTTTTCCTTATGGGCTTTAATAGAAAATGCTTTTTAAACGTAGACAATTACCAGTCTTGGTAAAGTTTTCTTTCCATTAGTAAAGAGAGCACTGCTGATCTGAAAAGCTGTCAGGTCATCCACATACCAGCATTACATCAATTGACTTTTGAATATTTTTTCCATTAGAAAAAGCTCCATTTTATTCCCTCGCTGAAGTGGCAGACTTTCAGCTTGTGCGGTTTTTCCATTTATTGAATTTTGCAATAAAAGAGTTTTTGAAACAGATGTCAGTCATTGCTTAGGAGTGGGGCATTGTTAGAGAACGGTTTTCTTCTGCTCTTTGCTGTTAATATTTTTTTTAAAGTCAGGAGAAATTCTTGTCCCTATTTTTAATTGTCACTTTTTAAAGCCTTGAATAATTTTCTAACCTATAATTTGGTGTCAGAACAAACATGAACACCAAACCCTGATTTCATAGAAATATTTCAGATTGGCCATTGTTCTCAGCGGGAGTGGGACTGGATTCGATCTCTCAATTGTAAACCAGAAAGAAGGGAGTGGATGCATTACAGAGGCATGGTTCATATTAGCATCTTCCTTAGGGTGTGGAGTGAACCTGTTAACACTTTCTTTATGTTTATATTTTATAGAAGTAGCAGAATGTGTGCAATGAGTAGAGTCCAGTATGGACTTATTGTGCACAGAACAACTGGGCTTGAAGGGATTTTTTTTTTTTTCTTGCAAGAATCCCATTCAGGTAGAAAGATGCAGAATAAGGTTTTGCATCCTGATCCTAAAATATAAGTTTCATATACAGAAAGGCTTTAAGACAAATTGAATACCTTCAGACCATTGGATCTTCACTTATCATAGATAAGCAAAGTGCTATTCACATTTCTATGTATATAACGTGTAACTTTAGATAATCAGATTTACATTTTTATTATTCTTTAGCAGACTGCATTTGCCTCATGTCTTTAAACAAAAACAAGCCAATTTTTCTAATGAGGGTTTTAGTTGGGTTTGTTTGAATTATTTGAATGATTAATTCTGAATTTGAAGAAGGTCACAGCATTTTATTTTAAAGACAACTGCCCCTGTAAGGAAACCATATTTTGAATTGATGTCTGTTTAAGGGCTCATCCTTTGTTAATCCACCTCAGCACTTCAGTGTTATTTTTAGCATCAAAGAACACCGCTTTCAAAGGTGAGAGAACACAAAGCACCCCATATTTATAATTTATAGGGGCTAGGACTGTGACCTAATGTAAACTTGAAGCGATTTAGTATAAAAATATCCTTAGCTTGAGGGCAACATTTTGGAAACTTTGTGGATTTTCTTTTTTATCCTGGCTCAATCTGCAATCATATTTCTTTGTTATTATTTCCTCTTAGCATTAAAATACAATTGACATTGATAGATATCAGGGAGAAGCTGAACTACACAAAAAAAAAAAAAAGAAGAAAAAAAGAAGATATGTTGTTGGCACAGAAGAAGCAGCAGTAGAAGAGTTCCTGGCTGCCTTTTATTTGTCTGCCGACAGCGAGCACAGCGGAGCTCTTGCTGCCTGCTTTTGGCTCATGTGGATTTGCAATAAACAGCTCAACTATATATTTATTTTTAAGATTAATTCATTTCATCAAAGCTAACGGCTTCTAACTTGTTTCGTTAGCTAATGGAAAGATGCAGATGTAAAGATCATCTCTTAACTTCATGCCAACACATTAACACAGCAATGTGGTGCTGTCTTTTCCACAGGTATGTGTGTGTACTAGGACTCCCTGAACCCCACTGTAAATAATAGTCCATATATAATTTGGAAGAAGAAATCTTCAATGGAAGACCCCCAGGGAATAAATGGGAAGTCTGTAAGTAAACAACTTGTCAGTCCTGAGAAAAAAGTTATGGCTTTTAAAATGGTAATTACTTTTGTTGTAACCAAGTGGCTGGAAAATTTTAGAAAACTACATGCACTTCTAGTGATTGGAAGCAGTGAGCGGTGAAATTCATTGAGAGGTGGAGGCTTATGCTAAAGCTACAGAAAATAGGTATAGATCTAAAAATGTTTGTCTTTAATGATTCATATTACAAAATGATGGTTTTTACTTTCCTTAAGAAATATTCGACTTGCTGGCATTTCTGTTGCTAACAGTTTGGTCTGTTAGAGACTTTTCATCCCATTATTTGAAGTTATTTCTCTTCGCCTGTGTGAACATAGGCAAGTACAGCCTCTGGGAGAAGCGGGTGCAACTCCTAGCTGCAGTCTTATGAATAGTAGCAATATCTGTTTCTTTAAAAAAAAGTGTCTTTAGCAGCATTGCTGTTTCTTGTAAATGCCTGTTTATAAAGTCATAATAGTGAGAAATTTTGCAAACTATCAGACACGGTTAATAATGTTTTTAAAATAATATTTCATGCACGGTCAAATGATTAGTGTCTGTTACAGATTTGTTAGTTTAGTTTGTGATATCATTCTTGGCACTCGGTGAACATCAAAATGCTACATATATGTTTTTATTCTGGATTGTTTTAACAGAAACAGTGCACAATGAAATTTCCTTATTTTTACCAGTTGTAAAATAACTCCAAAACCTACTATTTAGTAAATTTGATTAGATTTTTTTTCCTGCACTTTTCTTCTGGTTTGTTTATTTTCTACATTTGACGGTACTCTGCATCATCTCTGCCTCTGTATATCCAGTTTCGCCAATGCTTGTGTTAGTTTTTCACATAGCAACAGAGGAGAAAGAACCAAGGCACCTAATAATAAGCCTGTTGTGTTGCATGTTTTTGTTATGCTTCTCCTCTAGTGTCATTTTTACTGTCTGAAGCAATATGGCTTTGATTATTTTCCAATGTTCATTTGTTCCACAGTCTGTCTCTATGCGTACATTTGGGTATTTATCCATTGCTGCTACAGCAATGTGTGGAAAGGACCAATTCACTCCTAGAGAAGGGGGGTGGCCATGGTTACTGCCTGGTGCTAAACAGGGATGGTCCTGTTTGTAGTTGCAGTCCCAGAGTTTTCAGCACCACCCAAGCTCAGTCCCCTTGTTCTCCGCAGGCTCAGGCTTTCCTCTACGCTTGAAAAGCCTTTTCCCAACACTGTGGGGATTTTCTGTGGCTTCCATGGCAATACTGCCTCTCTGTATGTCTGGCATAGGCTGGGCTTTGGGTGCTGCTGTGGGTTTGGGTCGGATAATTGTATGCTGGAGCTGTATGTTGACAAATGTGACTATCACTTGTCATAACAGGAGTATTAAGGGAAATATTTGTTCATAGTTTGGCACCACCAGCACTCCTGTCGGGGTTATTCATTCCATTCCTTTTTGTCACCACTTAGTCCAGAGAGCCTGTAAAACACTTAATCTGCTCAGGCTTTCTTTTCACATCGTGCAAGTGGGTGGTAGGCATGGATGCTATCCAGATTATCAACATCTAAACCAGTAACTGCTGAATAGCCTTGCTGCATTGACAAGCACTTAGGCTTCTGTAACGGCAAGGACTGAATGGCCCAAAGGTATGTGACACAGGGGATGTACCACTGTGAGGTGTGACTCTTCTGCTTGCTGTGTCATTTGGTAGGTTTAAAATTGGGGTATTAAACTTGTGAATCAAGTCCTGCAATTAGGTCTCACTTCCGTTCATTCATAATTGGACAGGCTGCTGCATTCGCATCAGTCAGTTGACCAACACGGAGATTTCTTAAAAGCAGTAGTCAGAAAGCAAAAAATAGTCTCAATGAAAATAAAGAAGATGGTGTGAACACTTTGTTTATTCTGCTCTGTGTGTGTGCATACAAGAAAGAAAGAAAGAAAGAGAGCAAGGGTAAGGGATAGATTAACACTCTTCAATTACAACACAGAAACCAAAAGCTGTTGGGATTTAAGATCCCAAACACGTTATGACTCTTAAAACCTGGTGGTAGTCCATAGGAAAAGAGGATAACTTTTCTACGAGTGCCAGCTGAGAGGTACTTTAAATTTGGAACTGGCCAATGCAAACTATGCTGTGGAAGCAATTTCAGGGACACGTGGGTAAGGGAGGAGCTTTATTCAACAATTGAGAATCGAAGGTGTATAATGTTTTTGAAAGATAGAGCTGGATGGGTAACAGAGCCAGTACCAGAGAAGGAGAAGGAGAAAGGAAAGGAAAATGAAAAAACTTTGTCAGACAAGACTAAGAGTAGATGAGTAAGTACTTTGCCAATGTCTTTGACCAAGATTTCTCTGTTGAGAAAGAGTGGGAATGCAGCCCGTCAATGTTGACATGTACAAGAGGATGTCATAATAAGCCCAGTAGGGTAACGTCTGCTCTCTGTTACATTCATACATCTGAGAGGGGATTTTAGCATCTAAGCAACACTTTAATCACTTGGAGAAATTGTTCTAATGGTGCTGTCTTGTGTTTGGTTCACATTCTGTGGGACCTGATTTGCAAACTTGTGCCTGCAAACTTGAATGCTACATCTGCCCCTGCCTTTCTGTTACTAGGTGTCTGAGAAAGAAGTGTTTAACACAGATTTGGGGCTGGCTAGACAGAGGATATCAGTGTGTTATGCTCCCTGAAAAAGTCACCGATGTTCAGTTTCTTTCTTTCCAAGTCCAAAAAAGGCTTGCTTGCTAATGATTTATGCACCTGTTAAAGATGGTCCACAGGTGTTTTATCAAGCTAAAACAAGTGGTCCATTATTTTTAATCTGTATTTCTTTATTAGTAAATTGGTTGTTGATTTCAACCCTATTTGTCAGTGAAGCAGAGATCTCAATGATAACCAGGTTGTTGTAAATTCATACAACTGGGCTGCCTCAGTGACTGGGATGTTTCTTCTCAAAGATTGTCAAAATGCTGTGCTGCTCACCTCACCCATCTTCCTGTGGGTGTTTTTCTTCACTTGATTGACTTTGGAGCAAACACTAGCAAAGTAATATTATTTGGCTTGCTACTGAAATCTGCAGGTCTGATACATAGCCGGCGTGTTTACACCTTGAAGTGCCATGCCTAGGGTTGCATCTCACCCCAGATTTGATATACTGGTGCTCCAATCTCCATTTGAGTTTGTAAGCCCAGTTCTTCACCAGCTTGAGGGGGCTTTTCTGCCTGCCAGTCATTTGCAATGAGTCCCACTGCTCACACATGCCTGAGAAGAACGAACCACATCTTGTTTTAAAAATTTTAGAAAACGTCAGTTTGGATGTTAGAGAAATTCTGATTGTAGGGAAACTGAGAATGGGTAACAGTACATCTTATACCAAATCGATTTCCAAAAATTGCTGTAAAATTGTTGTGGCTTACATTTGTGATAGGCTAAATCGCTGCCAGTCCCGAACTTGGCTTTGGCGTGAATGTGTTGCCCTGGAAACCCTCTAGAAGCCCTAGAAACGTGACAAACACTGATAATCAGAAGATTCTGGTGTGATATGCTTGGTGTAGGTATATACCTGGGTTAGAGGTACCCTGATGACAACTTTTAAAAAACCTCCAAAAGGGCGTTGTAGAGGTAAGCAAGTATTTTATTTCATTTGATTTGCCTTTTGATTTTTAAAAAATACATGTGGTGGGTTTTTTTTATTGCAAGCTTCAGCACAAGGAAGTTTTCACAAGTAAATATGAGCATGTTTACAGCAATTACTAACCCTCTGGGAATATTTTGGAGGGTATTTCTTCACCATCAGTCTGTTTTTGGTAGCAATATTAGGTTATTATATAGCATAAAATGCTTTTCGTTCCTACCCCGTCCAAGCTTACAGTTGAAAATTCTCATTGCAAAATTATACACCAAGAGGTATTTTCAGCATTGAGTATTTTTGATGGTGGACTTTGCCCATATGGAAAACAGAGCGAAGACTCAGAGGCCCTCTCAGCAGTCAAGTTAGATCCAAACAGCGCGTACCCAATGAGCCAAGAAAGGAGGTGCTCCTCATCTGCTTCAGCAGTTAATCTTCTCCGGTTCCCCCCGCAGCCCCCAGACCTCAGCTGGCGGGCGGCGCTTTGGGCAGGCGGGTGCATACCTCCAGCTCCTTGCTCCTCCCTGCTGCTCGCCAGACACCGCTCTCCTGCTCGCCCCGTGCCATGGGTTGGAGAGCGGCACTTGCACCGACAATTCACCTCATGCCTCCGCTAGTGGAAAGACACAGAGCGAGTTGCTGGTTTCAGCAAGAAAAATGGTGGAGGGGGGTGGGGTGGGGGAACCCAACCCAAAAAACATCCAGCACCTGGCTGCAGCAAAATAATGAATTTTGCAGCAAACATGCGAGATTCTGTGGAATCTTGGAAAAACGCCAGACTCCACGACCACAGAAATGCTGAGTCCATGGGGCCCAGAGAGCAGGGCTGGGGCAGTTCACATCTCTCCCTCTTTGTTCCAGGCTCCTCGCAGCCTTGCCGAGGCATCGAGTTACAATCCCTTCACATTTTCAAGGTTATCTTAGCTACCAGAAGGGCTAGGAGGTTCATTTTGTTTCCAGGCGAGCTGGGATTCGGCAGCGTGGCTCTCCAGCCCCGGAGCGGTTTCAGGGACCATCACCACAGTGGTGGCATGGCTGTGCCTGTGGGCATGGCTGGTGACAGCCAGACCTCTGGATTTGAACAGCATCGCGGGCAGTGTGTTTGTCCTGCTGTCACATTACCTGTTTGTCCCATTAGGGAGCAAAGTCTATGAGGAAAATGGGTGAAAATGCAAGTGGTTTACCATTGGTTGAAAACTCATAGCATCGTCACCTGTGGCAGTCATGTATATTGGTGCTACCTCAGTTTCTCTGCACGGCTGGCACAGCACTGTACTTACTCGCTTCTGCCTTCCCTTGCTAGTCTGAAGAAATGTGTAGCGCTTCCCTTATGGAAGGCTCTGCAAGGCAATAACCAACAAGCACCATGCAATTGCAATCTGTAACTAAGCCTACAAACTGTGGTTGCCCGCACCCTTCCCATTCACTCCCCTTCCCCCCTCTATCTGCAGTTGGTAGGATATTGGAAACATAAGCCACAAAACCCACTTACAACACTCAGTAAGTGTCAAAAATAGTGAACACCCCGAACTAGCTGATGTATTTAAATTCACCAAACTGAAATGAGCTGCTGCTAGACAGTCTATGGTAACTGCTCTATCAGTAGTATAGTAGAATTTTTTCTACTATAGTAGAAAATAAGTAGAATTTTTTTTTCTTTAAAAATACTGAAAATACTCCTGAAATTGTAAGCTGTGGACAGTTTGAAGAACGTACCTTATTTGCTACAAACTATTCATTCAGCGGGGTTTGCAGTAACACCGTGGAGGAATCCTTGTTACTTGAAACATACTTTTCGTAGCTTGTGGCAGAAACCCTGCAGCGCCATAGACAACGATGCTTGCAGCACTGGCAGAAGTACTTCTACCCACAGCTTGTAGTGTTGGGCATATTCATCTTTGCAGAACCAGAGCCTAGACACAGCATTCATTGGGACTCTTATTTTTAATGAGCATTTGTTATTTTCTGCCAATGATAATGGCAGCTTATCCCACTGCCAGTGTAACTCTTGGTGTGTTTTCCTCACATGCTGCACATCAGCGCTGACCTTATGGTCCCAGCTTTAGGAGCAGGACAGAGACCTTGCAAGGACTTCGTCTGGTCTGTCAACAGATGCCACCACTGATTTGGCTACAAATCCTCTTTTCCTCAGATAATTGGATCTTTGTCCTTGTTACAGTGTGAGGCATTTTTAATCACCTTATAAAAACAGGTATATAATGGGTATATAAAAAGTACACAATCCATCTGACTCTTTCCAGCTGGTATATACATGCACTGTATGTATACTGTTCTGCGTGAAGTCTCTTCTTGAAAATCTCGATGAAGTTGTAGCTTAGCCCTTAACAGTAAAAAGCAAACTGCTAGTGAAGTTTATTTTCTTTTTTACTAGGTTTTCTGGACCATTGTTCCGCTTGAGGAGCCATGTTTGTTAGTTTTGGCTCTCTGACTTTTCTTCCTTAAGGATAAACTCTCCTTAGGCAGTTGTACAACTATGCACTAAAAGACTGCATAGCAGTTTATTCACAGCCCAAGCTCCAGCAGAATTCAACTGTGTGACTTCCTGGCTTAAGCGGGGGTGCATCCGTAATGTAAATACCTACTTGATTTTGTGGAAAACCAGGAGGTTTTTTGTTTGTTCTTGTAAAAGATTCCTGCTGGAAGCTTAACTTTAAAGTTGGCATCCAGCCTTCTCTGCTGTGACTCGGATACTGATCTGATTTTGTGCTTTCATGGACATTTTTATATTTTAAAATTTTTAATTCAACATTAGCTTTGCTTACAAGCTACAGAGCAGAATAAAATCACATTACAAACATTGTAGTATTAGATTTTATCACCATTTATTTCTTCTCGTCTGCCCAGGGATTTCTACATGTTCGGTAGAACTAATTTGCAGTCAGACACTGAGGTCTTCTAGAAGGCCAGCAGGCTCCACAAACTAATTTATCCAAATAACCAATCCCTCATAGGCCAACCATAGAAGGACACCAAAATGGCCTAAGCAGGCAAAGCCCCCTTTTGAAGTCTGGAATGTTTTGACTGACTTGAAACAGGCGGCAGGAATGAAGGGATAATTTTCAGTGACCCATGGGACTTTTTTGCCATTTTCAAATATTAGGTAAAACAAAGAGAAATTGCTTGTTCTAATTTAGAAAGACTTAGCAATCCGGAAGGTAACCAGACTCAGAATTGAGGACTAAGGTAGAGAGCTGAAATTTACTCAATGCATTGAGGGTTTGTGTCTGGGTATATAGTATTTACACACCCAGTCATGCATGCACTGCTTTACTTACACGCGCACATACCTAAACTGTTTTTTGAATTTCATTTTGTAGCAAAACTTTGGTATGGAGTGTATCTGTGCAATATTAAATGAACTACCTGAAACACTGTTCTTAAGTACACATTGTTTTTCTTGAAGCAATCATTTTTAATTAGAAGGATGTGTTTCTGTTGCTTCAAAAGCTGGGATACTCAATCAGATGCCAAGACTTCCATGCCATACCTGTTTTCTTACACCCCCTGTCCTGGTGCCATTTGATTAAATGTGGAAATAAGTATCATTTAAAAATGAATTTTCTAGTCTAAAGTAGTCTTGCAGACAAAAAGAGGGTATTTTGACGCATACATAAAAACACTTTTCTATGAAAACTGCTAGGGGGAGAGAGAGAGAGAGAATGTGAATATTTAGGAACAAAATGAAAACATTACAGATCAGCTACTTCATGTTCAGCTCCTGGAATGTTTATCTTAAAGATAGTATGGAGCAATCTCACAGGTTGCCGCAACTTCTTTAGAGACATGCTCTTGTAAATTTTGTTTCAAATTTACCATGCAGATGTATGTGGTAGGTCCAGCCCTGTGTTTAGCAACACCAATGACACAAACCAACTCCAGCTCGCAGCTTTGTCCCCATGACATTGACTCACAGGTAAGCTGGAGTTTCCTAGCAGAAAGCGTGGTCTGTAAGGAGGAATTGCTAAGCCAGTAGTGAAGCTTCTCTACCCATGATTAATAGAAGTATGTTTCCTCAAAACAGTATTTTGGCAAGAATTTCGGTCACCAACTCCCCCTTTTCCTTCTGACATCTTTGGTGGTTCTTGGGAGCTGTAAAGATGTAACACTCACGGTTAAGGGGGAGGGTGAGTGTCAGCTCCGGAGCACTTAGCTCTGGTGAAGTCTTAGGGATCCGTAGAGCATTGCTGTGGGGCTCACCTCTGTGTCCTGACAACTTTATGGATAGCAAGTTTAAGCTGGCAGTTTAAAGTTGACACTTCGAGCCCTGTGGTACTTGGTTAGGCTATAGCTATAGCTTTTGCTGGTATCACTCCTACATACACAGCAGACTCCTAGTTTTGGTTTGTTATTTTACATGGGATACTGAAATACAAGTTCCTCCCGATTTCAGATTTCTCTGAAATATGTGTGCTTAGTATTGTCCTCCGGTAATGGATAAATATGATAGAGTGACAGAGGAATCCTATTTAAGTGCAGTTTTCAATCTTCCATATACTGACCTCAGATTAGTGGATTTCAGAAACATGATGTTTAAATTAATGTTATTTTGATGTGAGTGTATAGATGTGTGTCTATGTGTGTCTGTGTGCATGGAATGTATTAGATTAAATTAAGTTATGTTCCAGCTTTTACTTGAGGAATATAATTTTGTTAGTAGTTAATAATGTTAATGCCATGATTTTCTCATATTATGTTTACATATATGGCTACGGTAAAATCAAATTATATTTGCTGGGGGTAAGATTAGTCAGTCAAGGACCTGTTTACAACAGGAGGAATTAAAGTTCAGGGTTTGTAGGAAAGAGATGCTTCTCTGTTTCTGTCTGCTGTGCTTTAGCAGTGTTGTCTAGACTGTCCTAGAAGTCACAGACTCACAGGTCTTGCAGTCCGTGTGCATAGCACAGCAGCAGAGCCTGGCAGCGAGTGGGGTGGCTTTGTAGGGATTTCTCATCCATCATGTAGAATTTGTTATTCTGACATTTTGGCATTCAGAGCCTTATACTCTGCCACCAGCATTCACATAGGGTGAACTTTCCATTGTACCAACAATGCACCTATGCAACTGCATAGTGCAGCAGATGGGAGAAAATCTCTTTCCAGCTCCTGTGGTGATCAGCTCGTACCCTGAAGCACAGGATTTGATTATCCTGATTATAATTTGCAGAGTTATAAGTGTTGTTAACGGTCATGAGTCAGTGAATGAAATTGCTTGAAGATAAAAAATATCTTATTCTTTTCTCAATCTGTTTTGAAAGAATCAAGTAGGAGAGTAAGTAATTTCAGGCACAGTTTCACACTGTCCTCATGCAGAGGACATTTCAAAATATAAGCAGAGTAATTTTAAAATATAAGTTACATTTGGGAAAAATGGGGATTAAAAGATAGCTTTTAGAGTAAGCATTGCTTGGGTGCTTGTAGATTCAGGCATTTGCTCTTGCTGAATGTGTGTTTAGTACTGTAGGTATTTTTAGGAAAGTAAGCACGATCTATTTTTTATTTTATTTTTATTCTTAATAATTGGACATATTTTTCATGTTTGACCACCCTTTTAGGCCTGTAAATAATTTAAAAGATCTAAAAGTATCTCTGTATTCAGGATCAACTAGTTAAATGCTTATATGCCTTGCTTTCACCTTCAGTTATTTGTACATAAAAAAAGAATCTAAATTTAGGGATGGCTTGTTTCACCTCTATTTTTCTACTCTAGTTTGAAGCATTAGCTTTTTTAGGAGCAAGGTTTATTTAGGCTGATAGGTACATCAGATTTGTGTCATTTGCAACAATATTTTGGAAAGGGAAAAGGTGTAAGATCTATGCTTTATTTTACTCTGGTTTTAGTAAGGCATTGTAAAAACTAAGTGGCACATCAAGCAGGTTTATATAGTGCAGACACTGCATAAATCCTCTGCTCAGTCCCTGGAAGGGCTGTACGCTGCCATTACGCTTTCTATAAACAGAAGACAAGCACACTGCCAAATCCTTGCAGTACTGGACACCAGCTCTTTCTGTTCTTAGCTTGTCTTGTTTATTGTTGCTCAAAGACTGTCTTATTTGCCAGTATCGCATCACTTTTGGTCGTCCGGAGCAAAGAGTATCTGCCACTTCTTGGTAGCTGGACTCTCCATCTTCTCAATTTCTCCTCCACCTGCAAAATAATTATCTCCAATGAGTCTGATTCATTTGACAGTATTTTGGTCTGACTAAGGAGAGTTAAAGGCAATAGCTACTCAGAAGCAAACACTTTGGGGGCTGGACTGGAAAACAGGAGCCGTGTATGACAGCCTGAAGAACACTCAGATATGGACTGGCAGACAAGAGGGAAAGGTATGTAAGTGCCACTAGATAGGGCTAAACAACATAACTTTGCTTACTGTTCTATGTCTAACAGGGACCAGCGGCAGACCTTTAAAGAGAGTAGGAGAAATAGAGCAAAAACCTGCCTTTGATAGGATGGTAGATACATCCAAACCGTTGTGTAATTAATGCTGTCCTTCATGAACTTACTTTTACTGAGACATGTTTATGCTTTGAGCCTCTGTAGCAATGAGTTCCACAAGTTTACGAGTTTTCTAAGGAGGTCTTTTTGTGCTTTTATGCTTGCTGCCTAATAACTGCAGCAAAAACACGGGGGTGTTGACTTTTCCTGATATGAGAAATAATGAATTGTCCGTCTCTGTTCAGTTACTGCAGTCTCATTCCTGATTTGGTAGACACTTGTTTTCCTGACTCTGAGGTATCTCTTCCAAGCTGAAGAGGCTCGGTTTTTTCCTGAGGCTGCTGCTGATCTTCATGTGAGGGATTCAAGATGTGAGCACTCTGGCTTTATGGTGTTGCCTGTTTTACTCTGTCTTTCTTTCCTAAAAAAAATTTAACACTATATCCACCCTTTTGACTGCTACTGGCCACTGAGCTGTTGTTTTCAGAAAATTATTGGCAACAATTCTATGATCTCTTCCGTGGGAACAATAGTTAATTTAGCACTTATCCTTGCCATTCCTCAGTTTGAGTTGCCTTTGACTTTGCATTTATCAATACAGAATTTCACTGGTGCTTGTCACCATGATGGCAGTTCTTTTAGGCAGCTTTACTTTGAGCTGGCCCAAATAGTTTAGCAAATTTATAAGCTTGCTGTTTGCTGTCTCTTCCAGGGCATTTATGTATAATAGAGAGGTCACTTTGGAATTCCACTAGTAATGTTGTGAAAACTGCCCACTCATTCTGTTCCATCCTTTAAATAGTAATTCATGACAGACCTTTTATTTTACCTTGTGACAAATTGTTTAAGAGCTTTTGGCTTGTGAGAGCTTTTCAGAAATCTAAATATACTACATTAAGCAAATCATCCTTATCCAAATAATCGTTAACTCCTTACAGAAACGCTAGTAATCTTGAAGTTATGACTTCTCTTTACAAAGCCATGCTTTCTCTTCCCCATTACATCATATTCCCATGTGCCTACCAATTCTCTTGTTTATTATAGCAGCTGATTTGATTGTGCTTCCATTGTTTTAGAGCTCTTGGGTGAACTCTTGGGTCTGGGTGTTTTGTGCCTCTTCATTTTGTTAATCTACCCCAAAGCTTCCTCTGCTAATACTTTGGTTTAGAGTTGTCAAGGTCTTCTCTTCTTGCATAGTGAGTATCATGCGGTTAATTCGTTTAGCTTTTCTGTAATGGCCCTGTCTTGACTGAGCATTCCTTTATTACTACAGACAAATGTTGGCTTTTCAAGTTTTCCATTAAGTTTTGACATTAATCTGAGCCAGTAACAAATGGTTTTTCAGGTTTTTTTTTTTTTTTTTTTTTTTTTTTTTTTTTGTCATGGATTCTCCTGGGTTTGCATTTGAATCTACAGAACATAAGCCCTTTCCCACTTTCAGGTATTTAGCTGTAATGTATGGCGCTCAGCCTGTGTAATGTCTAGGACCCTTGGTGTCAGCTCCAGCATGCCTGAGTCTTCTGCAGCACTGCACAGGTCAGCTAGTCCTGTGCAGGTGTCTGGGATATCTAAAATAGTATTAGAGGCCTTGTGCAAGCTTCAGAATTGCTTGCAGTGTCTTTTTATTTTATTAGTCTTGTATTCTCCTGTTTAGTAATTTTGTCTTTTTGTACTTTTGTTGTCTTTGCAGAGTGTAGAGTGAATGTACTGTTGCAGATCATTTACCTCTTACAGGTGGTGTTTGCTATTTTATATATCTAAGTCTTTGGTTTAGTGAGGTCTGTGGATTGTGTGTATAACGTATAAAAATACAAAACCATAAAATGTGGGGCATGAACTGCATGTTGACTTCCAGGTGATACAGTTACAAAACGCAAGCTTCGTAGCTTCCCAGAAATTACAGATTTGCACCTTTGGAACTTCTTATTTCTTAGGAAGTTAAAAAATATTCCTGGTGTTAGAATATAATACTTGTTTAGTGACTTTTCCTGGTTTATATGCTACAGGAGTCCTGGTATTCAAAGGCCTCCTAATGTGAGTGTTGGTCTAATTCTCTGTTGTTTAATTGTATGTTTCAGAAAGTCACCTCCCACACAGGCTTATTAAAAGTTTAATTAGAAGCCTAGAAACCACTTTAGTTTGTCTAACATGCTCTTGAAGGATTTTGGAGATGTGGTTCCTGTGGGTGGGCAGCCATAGTCATGCTCCTGCCTAAGGGTGGTGGTGCCTCCTGCCCCAGCAGGTGCCCAGCTGCCGCCCCCACGGCTGGCACCGCTCAGCACAGCCGTCCCATCCCAACGGAAAACAGCCACGTGGGCAAACGGGGCTTCTCTCTCTGTCGAAGCTAAACCACCACCACCAGCAGGATATTTCAACATCCCTGAAGCATTTTTAAAAATTCAGGATGAATAATTTTTAAATTTTGTTCTGCTGCCTGTTTTGTTGAAGGTGAACTCTCCAAATGATGTCAGGGACAATGAGGTTACAATGCTTTTTGAGGCCATTTCCTTACAGCGTAAACAACTACAGAGACGAAGCTGCAAAACAAGAAGAGTACACTTTTTGTTAGGTGTTGAAGCAGCAGATTCTCTTTACGAATCTCCTTTATCTGTGGGAGATTTTCCACTTTAGTTTTTTTGTTTGTTTTTTTTTTTTTGTTTCTCAGAAGCATTCCAGGTGAGGCCAGAGCACCCTGTGACAATGTGTGAAGCTTGTGCATGATGTGCCAATGACTGAGAACAGAATTTACGAACCTGTGGTAACTTTTACAGTGGGACGTTTTATAATCTGTGCAGATGTGACAGTACAGCACTAGGGTGAGATCCGAGTAAAGCATTTGTTGTTGTTAGAAAGAGTTGTTTGAACAGTTAAGACGAAGAGATTGTCACCAGGGAGTGCTCCCATGTCCAGCTGAGAACTGAGGTGACAAAATTTTGCTTTTCACACAGTATGCAAGACATTTGATGCATGAGCTGAATAGCAGAGCTCATTACAGTAGAAGTGTTGGTATAGCTGTGCTGAACTAGGGTAAATGAGGTAAGATATACAGGAAAAAACCTGTCTCTATAAGATCAAAATGATGGAATAAGGGGTTGGAAAAATATAATCTATTTTAGGTGCAAAAACATTCAGGACATTTCTCACTGAATGTATTCAGTTTAAAAAATGAATAGCTTTGAAGCTGAAACTCCTTTGTATTTATTTGGGTTAATATTTTTGACCCAAAAACCAACAACTGGGGGTGCTGGCATCAGTTGCAAGTCAGGAAGATGTGATTCCACCCCCTCTCTTCACTCTGTTCCCTGGTGATGGTGCTCTGGGATGCGTGGTCATCACTGACAGCTTGGGTCGGAGCAGAGAGGTGAATGAACACCTTGCCCTTGCAAGTGAGTATCCTACCCACTTGCCTGTAGGTACTCAGAAGGAAAGGTTTGAAAGCAGCTTGTTCCAGAAAATCAAGAGGGAGGATGCTTTCCTAGAGGAGCAATTTGAATTCCAGCTCTAATCAGGCAGCGATTGGGTTTAAACTCTATTTTGCCTGCTTTGGGTTGTAGGATAGGTGGTGAGAAACACCCGCTCCAGCCCCCTGCACCCTGCCCCCCCATTTCTTTTGCCATCTAATCCTTTTGTTAAAAGCTCTTTCTGCAAAACTTTTTTCTCTCCTTCCTAGTGAAAAATTCTGGAAAGTTCTGATTTTTGGTCTGATGAGTTAGACAGTTAGGTGTGAGGAGAGTGGGGACATACCCTGCCAGCAAAACTCCATATTCACAGCTCTATATTTTGCATTCTTTTTGGAACCTGTGCCTCCCTGACCAAGAAAAGACAATGTTTGGAAACATTCCATTATTTACGTAATATTATTTTAAGGTCAATTAGTAGCTCTGTGATTTTATTTTTATGCATATATATATATATATATAGTTATTGTTTATATCTAGGGGAAGATCAAAGACTGATTCTGGTAGGTGGCACAGAGAGGAAAGAGAAAAGCAAGCTGTCACTTAAAGAATTGGCAATTTTAGTTTATAGCAAGATATGATGGAAGAGTAAATGTTAGTTGTAAGCCTTTCTGTTCTAAAAACACCTTCTGAGAGCTGAATTACTAATTTAATTTTTTGAAAAAAGATCCTATTAATGGTTTTTATGAAAGATAAATATAATCAATACCCTTAATAAATAAGCCAGTGACTATTTTTAATTTTCTTTTAGTTCAGCAGATGCAGTAGTTGAAGATTGTCTCTAATACAGGGCTTTATTCCCGTTGTTAAAAATCAGTTGTCAGTGAGATCTGTTGACCCTCAGGCCTCAGGTCGTTCAGCCACTCTGGCTTCAGTGCGCACTTGGAGCCAGTGCCTGTTGCAGTGTCGCTGGATAAACCCTAGAGCTTGGGACAGAGAAGAGTCTGCATCACCACTCCTACCCACCTCGGATAAATCCCAAGCAAGTCACTTGGAGTGCACGTGTGGGGTTCTGCTCTTACCTCATGCTCTACTTTCCTTCCTCCGCTTTATTGCTCATCCTTCCCATCTCTGTTGCCTTCTGTTGAAGAAAACCATGTCCTAAGTAGCCAGCATGATTCCTTTAGCAAGTCAGTTGTGGATCCTCAACTGGCAAAGCTGCAAAAAACCCTAAGCCTTGCACTGTCTCATGCTAGCATAGTTTGGTGGATCTGAGAACAGCTGATAAGATCATGACCTCAACCTGGTCAACAAACTACAATTAAAAGTGTGCAGGAGACATAAAAGCAGCTTTTAGTATTTTTTTTTTTTAAGTTTTTAATTGTGCTTCCCTCTTCTTTTGTATTTTTTTTTTAATCTTCAATAATGGAAGACAGGACACCAGCAATATGGCAGTTCCAACTTGTTTTTCTGCCTCTTCCTGTACTTCATCCAGAGAAGAGTTAATCCAATGACAGTTGGATTATAATGACACCACAAAAATACTTTATGCCCCTCTTGACCTTCCCCATGAGATGTTTCGGCATATAAGTGGGAAGAGTAAGAAGTGTTAGCAAAAGGAAAGCAGTATGTCATACCTTAGTATTTTCAAAGTGTTAACTGCTCTTCTTTATTAAAGATTTAGACAGTGTGTGGGGATAGTTGTCGTGGAGTGTGTGCTGGCTTCTCTGTACATGCAATGCCAGATGTATTGGCTGCTTGTCACCGTGTAGTGAGAAGGGTCTTGCTAATGCCTTTGACTCCTTGGGCCTTTTAGAGCATGTCATGTCCATTCTCCCATGTTTTACAGTTGTTAACCTGCATGTTATGGCATTTGATGTGTTGTGCAGGAGGAGGCTGTGGTGAGTGAGTTAAAGGTGGGGAAGGAAGGTGAGAACTGTGCTGTGTGGTGTAATGCATGAGGGGGTAGTAAAGTGCTGTGGAAGGTAACTCTGAACTGTAACAGAGTAAATTTGGAAGAAATTTTCCAAGTAAATTTGGAAGAAAGAAGGACAAGTAATTTGCTCCCTCCTTTTATCTCCAGGTGAAAGAACTCCTCCACTCACCTGCCTTTCCTAGCCTTTGACCTCTCATCTTTGTCTTCACATTTACAGGAACAGGACAGTCATTTTTTTTCAGTTGAGGTTAACACCTCATGACCAAGGATCATACCAGCTCATGCCTAACAAGTTATTTGTGCCTGTGAGCTCTCAAGTCTTATATGACCTGCCATAAAATTAAAAATGCATCTTAAACATTTTCAGAGAATGACTTTGAGAGGTATCAATTATACACTTATCTTCTGCTGATGAGTGTTGCGACTATTTTCTTACTTCACACTAATGCCAGATTTACACTGATGCTTTTTAGGTCATCCTGAGTCCTTTCCTTAACCACTGGTACACCTTTGGATTTCTTCCCATTCACTGTCAGCTTGTGCTAATAATAATTTGTAGATCTCAGCTGTTTTTGTCTAAAGGCCAGTGAGTGCTCTTTTGGGGATTTATTTTTTTTCTGCGCTCATCTTATTCAGCCACTGATGTTTTGTGCCATTCTAGTTTCTCATTGTCAGTGGCTAAGCAGGAAAACATTATACCCTCCAAAGTGTGCACGGGGCTTCAGCGTTAGAGACAGCTGCTAGAAATAGAAGTTGTGTTCTCGGTTTTGCTGAGCAGTTGTGGACAGTTTGTGTCAAACTAACTCAGTGGGAGGCTTTATGTAGTTGTTACTGCTGTTACCTAGAGAGGATTACAAACTTTTGCCATGCTTTTTATTACAGATGGCATTCACTGTAACAGAGTTCTTGTCTTAGTATTTTTTCTTTTTACAGGGTTACTTGGCAAATGTTTCACACTTAAGTATCTTTAATCCAAGATCCTCGTGAGATACAAATTTAGAGGGCATTATTATTCTGCCTGTAAGTGTTGCACCCCGCTGAGAAATTGTGAGAGTGAAGTTTATAAATCAAAGAGAACTGTCAGAAACAAGTGGTGCTGACAAACCCGATGTATTTTGTGCTTTAACATTTGTTTTCTGTGAGTCATTTGTAGGTATACAAGTAACATTTGAGTGAATTAAGTGCTAGGAAGTGTTACACAGGACCTGTGTAGATCTGCCAACAAAAATAAACTTGGCTGTGATGAAGTGTGTGATGGTGATGTTAGCAGAGCTATAGAGGCTCTTGGACGGATGCTAAACGAGAACCATTGGGATCACAAACTGACTGTGGGGAGCACAGGTGCTGGGCTTCCGAACCAGAGATTATCTTCATTCAGCACAGCCTTCCATTTTCAAGTTCATAAAGGAGTTTTAAAACTTTGTTATTTTTAACAGTCCTGAATCTGTCAAAACTGAAGGACTGGGTTAACTGGCTGTAACAGCTGATCTGTTTAATCCAAAATCTTTGTGTTAGCCCATTGTGCTGAGACCATCACTAGGGGGTTCATGATTGCTATGTTGACACTTTTTAAAGATCTAAGACTTCAGTGAGAAAGACATTACATTCCTCTGCTTTGAGATGTCCTTGTCTAATTGGATATAATGTTTAGGTGGCAAGGAGGGTTTTGCCGTTAAGATGCTGACCTGACATTGGGATTTAGGAATCCTTTCCATGGCTGTCCTGCAAACTGCTTGAATGACTGTAGTGATGCCATGTAGTCTGTCTCTGACTATTCTTTGTCTGCAAAATGGAATAGTAATGCTTTCCCTTTCATCATATTAGTCTAATTAATTTGAGCTAGTTGCAGTAAACTTGTGTTATGTATAGAAGTTGCACCAAGCACTGTGTCTTGCAGTCCAGGGTATTGAATTTGTGTTTCCTTTTGAAAGTCAAGTGAGAGAGTGCCAGACATGAAAGATTAAATACTTTAAGCTTTTGCTTTCAGTAATGAAAATGATGAAGCTCAAAATATTCCTATGAACATCTCTGTGTAAATGCTCATAGCGACTGTATTCCAGTGGGCGAATCCAAAGCACACGGGGACTGACCTCTGTGCTTTTGCAGTGATAAAGATCTGAGTCTAGATTTGAACACTGTATAATCTGTCCCTGTGGGGGGAGTGGGAGTTATGTGCACACAGCTACAGCTGTGAATTTGATCCAGAATTTTCTCCTGCACCCTGTAAATGCAGTAATTTCTCTTAAAGCATATATTTGTGTATATTTTCTTCCTCTTTGTGAGTGCACACACAATTTGTCATGACTGTTCTACATTTTGCAAAAAATTGTATGCTTTTGAACTATTTAAATTCTAGAGCAATTATTTTCTATAGCAGACTGACATTTTAAAATACTGAGCACATATTTTAATGACATTGTTTAATGTTTTCACGTTTCTTTGTTCTCATCTGGTCAGAATATAATGTGGGAATATTTTGTGATAACCCAAATTCTAGAATATGTTTTGTAGTTTTTTAGTCTATTGAGTAATTTAATTAACTAATGCAAAGGGGTACTGAGAGGCAAATGAAGGAAATGCCACGATAAATAAAGCAAATTTTAAACTTATTCTTTAGCGCTTTCTAAAATAGGACAAAGTTATTAAACTTACTTTAGAGATTTGCTGTTGCTACTGTGCACAAGTCATACTACATGAACAGAGGGCTACGTGATGCAATTTTAATAGTAGCAAGAATATATTATCTTGTAACTTGATGGGCCATTAAACAATGCAAATTTTAGAACAATTATTTTTAAATTATAAATATAAAGGTAGTTGCCACATGTATTTCTTATATTTATTTTATATTTAGATGTGGTTCCTCTATTAATCTTTGTTTCAAACATTAAATGCCTTCCTTATGGCAGCTGTCCATTCACTTGTACCATGACTACTGGCATGTTAAGTTCAAAGTGGAATGTCATGGAGAATGCAGATAATATATTTAGTTCCTGTCACCAGACGGCACAAGGCACCAGTGCGTCTCGTTCTCAGAGGGGGAAGCCAGCTACTTTCACTGCAGTTTTCCCCTTCAGTTAATATAATTTGGGTTTTTTTTAGAGGAAGCATTGGTCAAGTATATCAGCATGATTTTTACTGTAACCTTTGGTGTTCTAAGTACCTGAAAGAAATGTTTTAAACAAAATAATTTTACAAGCAGTGTAGTGTAAGTCAGAGAGAGTATGTAGAAGAATATATGTTTGTTTTCCAATGCTTTTGATATGTACACGCCAAAAAAATAAGCTGTAGCTGGAGCAGATGCAGGAGAATTCTGGGTCTGAATGATCAGAAGCAAGCCATTTTAAAACAAATTATAGAAGCTTATAGAAGAGAAAACTTTCCCAAGAGCATAGTGAAAGGCTTAATCCATATTTCTAGAAAATTGCAGCTGTCAGGCTTTCTTTTATTACCCTAGCAAAATGCTGTGTCAGGTGTTACGAAGAAGTTTGGCCACGCATTTAGAAAATTAATAGCTTCCTTACATCAGATGTGTTAAATAGAAACATGTCTGGTTGTATAGCCAGTTGTCATATTTTAATGTTCCTATTGAAAGTTATTTCTTTTACTGTGTAATTTATGTTCATTAATTAAGCTATGAGGAAAGAGACATTTTTTTGGAACAGTGATCTTCATGCACACGAAAAACATTTGTAGGATGAGACCAACGTTTGCTATGCCAGTGTTGCTATATATAATGCCAGGTGTTCCTGAGAGCAGTTTCCATTCAGTCATAGCAAATTCCAGTGTGGAACAGTAAAGAATTGTAAATTTGCCACAAAGAAGAAAATGGGTTTTGACAAATTCGTTTGTATCCCTGATAAATTGTGTTCAGTTTGCCAAGAAACCAAAGTGACAGTAGAAGTAGCTTGCACTGATGCTCCCAGTTTCAGTAAGTTCTACCTTGTCATAATAGGCTTTCCAGCTTTCCAGTGCTTTCATCTAACCATAGGTTACTACTTGCATTAACAGCTTAAAACTCAAGTTTTATGGGGTTGGTTTCTTCATTCTATGTTACGCTTAACTGGTGCTGCACTACTGTCATGGTGAACTTATTTTGCCCTTCCATGTAATTTCCCATTTTGGACTTGGTGTTTGTTGTCTCTTACCCTGTCAAGGCACACCTCCAAGAAGAATCAGGCTTCATCTTCTCCTTATCTTCCCACTAGGAAGATGTAAAGAGCAGTAAGATTTCCTGTCAGCTTTCTCTTGTTCAGGCTGATCAAACCCACTTCTCTCAGCCTGTCCTCATATGCCACGTGCCCCTAATCTTCTTGATAGCCTTCTCTTTGGTCTCATTACAGTACAGCAATGTCTCTGTTATACTGGGAAGTCCAAAACTAGACACAGTACTCCAGACATGGTCTCTCAAGTACCAAACAGAGTGAAAAAATAACTTTCTCTTATCTGCTGCTTGCACTTTTGCTAATACAGCCCCATATGCTTTGGCCTTCACTTCTGCTAGCTCATGTTCAAAAACTCTGCCAGGTACCCCCATCCTTTTCTGTAGATCTGCTTTCCCCCAGTCTGCACTGTCACATGAGGTTATTCTGTCCAGGCATGGGACTTGGCATTTTCTTTTGTTGAACTCCATGAGGTTCCTGTAGGCCCATATCTCCAGCCTATCAAGGTCCCTCTGGTGAATAGCAGCACTGCCCTACCAGTTTGGGAGGGCAGGGTTGCAAACTTGCAGACTTTGCAATCTATAAATAGGTTGAGAATACACACCATCCATCTCCATGTTTGTTAGTAAAGACACCGTATTATCAATCTCTAAGAGTTTATACTGGCAACTAGCTGCCAGCTGGCCTTCATATGACTGATCACAAACTTTTGAGCCCAAAGGTTCGGTCAGTTTTCCACGTGCTTTATCTTCTACCTACTTGTCTGAAAGGGTACTGTGGGGTATTTGTGGACTCTTGTCCACAGAGCCAATCATTTCATCTTGAAGGCAATCAGGTCACTTAAGCACAAGTTGCCCTTACTAAATCTGTGCTGGCTGTTCCTAATTATCTTCTTGTCCATCATGTGCCTGGAAATGGCTTCTGAGAGGATTTGTTCCATAATCTTCCTGGAGACAGATTAGGCTTACTGGCCTGTATTTTCCCACAATCTTCTTGTTCTTCTTGAAGATGGTGTGACATTTGCCCTTTTCCAGTCTTCAGGAATCTCCTTTGATGGTTAAGCTCAATCAGGAGTGTCTTGTTCATCCATGCTGGCCTTCTGCTCTTCTTGCTCAGATTTCTACATGTTGGAAAGGACAATGCTTTGGGCATGTTGTCATGATGGTCAACCAGCTTTCCTGGGCCCCTCTATCCCCATGGGATGCTGCCCAGCAGGTTCCATCTGTTCTTCTGAATGTTAAGATCTGGACAGATGACAGAGTGATGCTCAGTCATAGTCTGTAGGATGCAAGTATTCATGGTAATGTGGGGTTGGCTTCTCTCAGTAGGATAGGTTAGAAGAGAAGGGAGAGGGTGTAGGTCTGGTCTCCAAGCTGTTAGCATTGTGAGGGAACGTGGAGAGGAAGAAACGGAGCTACATGACTTCAATTGAGGACTACTATTGGTGACAACAGGGCTGCTGCTAATACTAGCTAATGGTGTTAGCAAGATACATTCTGGAGCTGTGATTTAGAGACTCCGAACATGGAGAAGGTTACTACAAAGAACGTGCAGGATTTGTGATGTTCTAGAGAAGTCTTTTAACACTGGAATCCACAGGCTTACAGTTCATATCTAAAAAAGGTAATAATGAAAGATGGGCCAGATTCTTTTCCCTGACTTGTCTCTTTTCTTCAGAATAACTTATTTTGTAATACACTGCAAATACACAGATGTATAGGGTTGATATTAAACTGTATGTAACTAAGAGGTAATTGCATATTATATAATAGTAGCCTATATTATCTCTGTTAATTTCCTTACACAATGATGGCATACTAGACTCCAACATCAATTAATATTTCAAATGTATCAATACTTCATTGACATTACAAAGCCCCTTAAAAAAACCAAACAACAAAAAACCAACAGAAGACACGGTTCTGCTTGTTCTGTCAATGTTTCTGGAACATTATGTTTTTTCTTACTTTAAGTGTGAAGCTGAATCCATATGCATGTGCCTGTTTTCCATAGAGCCAAGTTAGGATGAAAAGCTCTTGAGTCTTCCAAAGGAATGGGACCTCACATTAGTTTTAATGTATTGCTTGAGTCAGGAGACATTATGCGCCTTAGAATGTAATTGATTTGTTTCTCTCAGTTTTTCATGAAAATCAGTTCGTTTATTTGAGTGCAAACTGGCTAGGAAAACATCACACAGGAGACTTGGTGACAAGGAAAGAAGAAACTGGAGTTTGTGTTTTAGTTGCTGCTGTTGAATTAGTAAATCAGAAAGAAAAAGAAAAAAAGGTATTTACAAGCACTGTTTATGTTTTAACTATAATATTTTGCATTGTGAAAAATCTCCATATTCAGTTTTTGCACGCTCCCTAATTTGCTGGTTTACCACATGCATAATGTAAATTGATTCTGGCAGCACTTCTGAGTGTGCAGCTAAGCAGCTCTTCATTCAGTAGCCTGAAGTCCTCACATCACTAGCTGAGGAAGAAAAAGGCAGTCTACAAGTAATATTTGCAATAATAATCAAACCTCAGTGTTAGGACAAATACAGATTTATTGGAATACAAAATATTTTATTAGAACACAAGTAGTTTTGATGCTTTTTGAGGTGACAAAACAAATGGGAGCCACTCCAGAGAGTAGCCTGCACTGGTGAGCCAGAGAGGTACAACTGGGAGGGAGCAGATGGGTGGCACTATGATTTGGAGGGTTCGGTGGTTCCTGAGAAGTTGTAATCAGAACACTGAGAAGTAGAATATCTGAACAGCCATAGTAGCAGTGATGTGTCTTTACTGTTTTTTTGATCTTGTCCAGAACTGTGCGGTACCCATTGCTAACGCTTCCAGGGCTGTGCTGCCTTCAAACCAGAAGGATGCTTTCTATGGCAGCGTTCTCCTGGCCTTACTAATGGATTTGAGAGATACTCTTTTCTCTCAAGATGAGAACAATTTTTCAAGGCCATTTTTATCCATACGCTTCAAAGGAAATAGCTTTAAATAATTGGGCATTTGCCTAGAAATTGGCAATATTTAAAGCTGGCTGAATGCCCATTTAAATAAAAAAGAAATCGAATAGTAAAACATGAGTGCAGATTGTGGATGTAAACCGTGGATGGTTAGGTTGAAAGAGGAAATTGATTTAAGTGTGCTTTTTTCTTTTCCTTACAGAAAAAAAGTGCAGTAATTATTATATTTTGAATGACTATTGTTTCTGTGTAATGCTTATGGCATAAACACAGCCCTTGATTTCTGAGAGCCTGATAGAATTTTATCAATTCCTGGGGGAAGTTCCCACTTTTGAATGAGAAGCAGTTTTATGTCAGGTTGCCTAATTGATAATTTTTATGCCCGTACAGTGTACAAAACAGAAAACCGCTTTTGTGGCAACTTTTAAAAGCTGAAGCTAGGCTACAAAATTTGATAACCACAAAAGCTATTTAATGCAGCTAAATGCCAAGGCCCAAATATTTTCCTATTATGTAATGTACAAAACAAATCCAATACCCACAACATTAAAACAATGCTTTTCCCTACTTCCTGGGATGTTTACACTTTTATGCCTTATATTTCGAAGATTTTTAGAAGTACTCCATTTGTTGCCCTTGTCTGTGGGGAAGCAGTAACTCTTCAGTAACTGTCAGTGGACTTAGGTATGCACATATTGTGAGATGGGGTATGACGGGGAAAACGATACTGAGTTCATGATTGAGACATGAAGAAGTTGAACGTTGAAGAGATTAAGTTATATAGATGTAGATGTCAAAATGTTAGCAGTTCCTCTGCCTTTTTCACTTTAGCCAGTTTATGTTACTGAATGCTAAAAGGCTGCACAGTTAATTTTGAAATTGCTAAGGAGACTTCAAGAACAATTACCAAAAGCTAGTTTAAGTTCTTTAGCCCCTTCCGACTTGCAGTCAGGTTTCCGGCAAGTAAACTGCTGCCCTGCTGACCTTCAGCCTGGGGATATCATTAAAACAAAATGCTATTTGTACTAAATTATGAAATCTTAGTTTCATAATGTAGCTTATGTTATAAATATATAGGGACTAAACTGGGACCATCACAGATACTTCCCTTAAGTTCCCACATTTCTTTAACCTAGATGTTAAGTATCAAAATACCTTTTCCTTATTTTCTAAAATGTGCAGGGGGAAAAAAAAGGAATAATAGGCTTGAAGTTTCAACTCTTGTTGATACTTTAGGGGTAAGAATTGACTTCCTTAGTGGTTTCTGGAATAGTCACAGTAGCTGAAACTCCATCAAGCAACTCAAAGATCTTAATAAACGGGCAGGTTTTAAAAGACTACTTGATACAAAAGGGTGTTACTGAGGGTTTTTTAATTAAATACTTTTATGCCAAAAACATTTTTGCATTCCTTACAGCTGTGAGTTTCTTACTAATGTGATTTAGACAAGTATTCAAAAAGGGGAAAATGAGGCACACAGTTTAATATTAGTTCAGTTGTTTTCAGCTGTGATGAAAGTAGTAGTTCAGCACTGTTGGGGATGAAGCAGTTAATTTTAAACTTCGTGCCAATAACATGGCTTTTTCTGTAAAACACACATGAGTAAAATATACCTATTGTATAAATACATATATAATTATGTTATATAAATACATATGTTAGTATGTTACATATGTGTTAAGTGAATGGGGAATATGTGTAGAAAGCTTCTCAGTAGTACTGCTAGTATATCATCAGTTGTGAATGCATTCCAAGTTTACATACATGAAAAATGATCTATGAAAGCAAATTTTGTTCTGAATGCTAATTGAATTTTCAAAATATTTTTACGGAATCCCTTGCTTTCATTCTTTCTGTACTATCTTTTAATCTCTGCAGAAGCAAAGTATTAAAATCACAAAAAATCTCAGTCTTAATTTAGTAGATCATGTCTTCCAGAAGGGAACTTGTAAGAGGGAATTTTATACTTAACATTTCTAAATATCGGATTGAAATAAAATTATTGAGAAAACTCTGCTAGTACCATGACTCATTTTTGAGATAACTGACATTTCTAAACCCTGGCCAAGGTGACGATTAGGCAGGTGATTTGCCATGCTGTTTCATTTTCCGTTGTAGGTTGATTTTTGTTTGTGAGCTTTCAAGTTTACAGAGATCTTCAGTATGAACCAAGTCTAAGTGGAACGCGTTACTATAATTAGTCCTACCAGCAAATAGTGCTTTTGCAGACCTTCTGTTTCTATATTTATGAACTATTATTATTTTGTCATAAGAAACAACATAAATAGTTCACTGTAGTGTCTAGGGGCCTAATCACATGTATTCCTAAGTAAATGATGAAATACATTATTATTATTTTTAATGATTGGACCTAATGCAAAGATCATGAAAGAAACTATGACCATGTTGAAATCAGCAGGAGGATTATCAGTGATTTCAGAGGGACTAGCCTCCCAATTTTTTTGCAAGCATCATTTTTTCTTACTTAATACCATTGCCCCAATTTCTCCCTTTTTATAATGCCAGTTTCTACCAGTTGATAATTAGTTTATAGCAGATAAGTCTAATAGTCTATCGTGCATTTCAAAGATTATTATTTTAAATTATATCAGATTAGAAGTAGACATTTGGTGAAATTTATGAAGCTCAGTTTTCAGTAGCTGTCTCCTGCATGGATTTTCTATAATCTAAAATCTGGCTGAGGTTATGAGGCAGCCTTTCCCTTTATGGGGAATTGCTAATCAGGTTCTCTCTCCTAGCTGGGCATCTCTGTCCCTTAGCACTGTAGAAGCTGCCCTCTGCCTGCCAAGTTCAAGTGTTACCAGGCAAAGGGGAGACACATGGCCTGCATGACAGTGAAATACTTGGTGTTTTTTCTTTTTATGTGAAACTGAATTTTTGTTTGCTGTGGCATTAAAAAAAAAAAGGAAAATGAAAAAAAAAGAAGTTATAAACATATCTTCACCTTTCTCAAATGTAAATATCAAAAATAAATAATAGGTACGTCACTGTGCAAGGTAAACCCTTAAGCATCATCCTGCATTGAAAATATGCTTTCTAGTAAATGACATTAGATGCTAAGTAGCATTCCATAGGATCTTTTTAGAAGTCAGATCACATGCTAAAATAAAATTTCAGCTCTTTTACACAGTCTGGTTATAAAATTGATAACTTGCATAACACATCTTGGGAAAGTAATTGGTAATTATTTAAGACCCTGGAAGAAGTGAGATGGGGAGTGTAGAGAAGGAAAGTTTGACTTCTTTTTCCTACATGTTTTAGTAGGAACTCACGCAGTTCTCTTAGAAGTACTAACACCACCCCCTGGAAGTGAATTACCTATGTAATAGCTAGCATTAATAGCAGATGAAATTTCTTGATGTTTTCTGGCTGACAAGTGACTAAGAGCAGGGTTACTCATAATTTAGAAAAAAAAAAAAAAAAGAACAGTTCCTGGCCAACACAAAAAATTATGCAGAACCATAAAACTTGTGATATGTCTCATAATATTTATTTTCCTTTTCCTTATACTAAACAATACTAATAGACCAACAGACTTTTAAAATCCATCTGCAACTATGTATAACTCTCAGGTAATTAAAACTGATTACACTTTATCCAGATATTTGTGGGCCATATTCTCACTTGCCAGGTGCTATGTTTCATCATTAACGTCCCTGACAAGGACTATACAACCTGATTGATTTTATTTGATAGGATTTGATATTCCTTTAAAAACACTCTGTGTGTATGTAAATGATGATGCAATGTCCAGGAGACCCAGATGAATGTGCTTGGAAGATAGTTTTAACCATCCTATTTCAAATGAACCAGAGGGGACAGGCTGACTGTCTTGAGGACCAGAAAAAGTTTCTGTGTCTAGTCAAGACATAGAAATTTAGAGGGATCAGTGACCTAATTAAAGAACATGAATTCTTCTAGTGTTGACGCCTAAAGTTCAAATGTTCTTTTTATACAGGAAACTCGCCTGCCTGGCTGCTACACAAATATTAAAACAACTCTGTGTGAGACAAGTTTTTTCAGCATCTGGTCTGCAGCACCATGAGACAGTAGCTAAATCTTTGCTATGCAAGACCTCCTTGTCAATCTTGAGCCTAAACATAGTAGCCAGTGTAATAGGATGTTTATTAGGGGAAACAAATAATTCATGTCTTGAGATAAGCTCCTAACGGAGACCACATTCCTCTTGCAAGTTACTGTAAAATGACTACTGTGTTTTCTTCCTAACTGTATTCCTTTCAGGAAGAGGCTCGCCATGCCTGCTAAAGTCATTTGTAGCCTTGTCCTCCATATAAATGAATGTCAAGGTTGAGTAAGATAACTAATGAGTTGGACGACTTCATACTTGAACACTAGAAGAGAGGTAGCTCCAAGTTTCCTTCCTTTAATCCTTGGTGGGTCGCTCTTACTCTCATAACTTTTTCTCCCGACAAACTTCTTACCGTATGTTTCTGGAAAAAAAATACCTTATCTAGGGTTTATCCAAATCACATCTACTTCGTTACCACATTCACCTCGGGACAAAAGCCCTTAATCCAAGACAGGGGTAAAATATGAAAACAATGGTTTCCAACTGTTCTAAATCTTTACATTTTTATAACTAAATATTTTAGTGTCAGAAATGTAGCTAATAAATTGAAAGCTTTCAAAATCACAACCAGGAGGTATGCTGTACCCTATAGCACATGTTTTAAAAAGGAAATGACTGAATAAATTAAAACATGGGAAGACAATCTGAGTTACATAATAGCTGTATGTATTAAATCATTCAGGAGAAGTTGCAGCTGAACTAACACTCTGTAAAAATGAACTCTCTATGGTAGACTCTTCACTCACTGAACTTATTTAAAATGTAACAGAGAGGAGTGAATGGTTGTACAAAATGGAAAATTGCTGCCATGGAAGAGATATGTTCAGATTTATTCCTTCCAGAGGAGAAGATGATGATTCAGTTACATACAAGGGAGAAGCAATTAACTCTATCTTTCAGTTTAAATCTGATGCTTATTTGAAATTATGTTTAACCCCAAACCAATTCTGTCCCTCTTATCTAAATGCTCATCTATAAAAGGAAGAAAGCATGATCTATTCATAGAGAAGACATTGTGGATGTAATTAGAAATTTTTTACAGTCTGTGTAAACACCAGGTCTAAATGCTTTCCCCATAAATGCTCATATAAGCACCCCATTGACCGTTTTTTTCTCAGAGCATTCAATCATGTTTTCACTTCAAGTACATGACATAAGTACAGCCAGGCTAAAATGAAAGTCTTAATAGCCTAATATACAGTCCCTTACAGAGGGCCCCTTACAGACCAACCAGCCTTATGAATTCAGATCTTACTGTTTTATCTAAATTAGGAGCCAATGAGCTGGAACACGTAATTAAATTTTATGATGCACTGGAAGTATTTCAGTCATACTAGTCATACTAAACTGCTACAACAATCATTCTTAGAAGGGTATTTTACAGGTTGTCCGTATAATAGATTTTAAAGAACAGAAATTATCTGTTCTCAGTAAATATAGAAACATTTCTGATCTGTCAGAAGGGTATCTTTGTTGGTTTTTAAAGAACTGAGTTTGAAAAATACTTGGCATGTATCAGACCAAAATCCTGCAGTTAGTGCGTGGAGAGCGAGTTCTTTTCCTTTTACAAAAATGTTGCTTGCCAGAGCTGCCTTCTAGTGATCTCCCTTTTGTAGCTGCTATGAAAACATTAGCTTTTACTTTGTCAGAGAAAGAAGCATAAACATATAGCAAATCCCCTATATTCATATGCTAAAACCATTAGTATTTCATTTTTATACCTAGAACTTACCAGTTCAAGAGACTGTCCACTCATGCATCCTGGAAAAAGAGTGAATTCCCTCATCAAGGTGCTCAGAATTGATAACTGTATAACATAAAAATTTTCCTACAAAGATTATTTAAACTAGATTTACTAATTTAGGAGAGATGCAGAGAAAATGGTAATATTAACTAGAAGGACTCCATTGTATTTCCTGGCATGCTTTCTAATCAGTGATTTAAATAAAATCAGAGATACTGTGCTGAGATTTCAGGGAAGAACTTTACTATGTGAGAATGCTTTAGTAGCTTCTCCATTTTTTCTCGGCTGCATGCCACAGCAGCTGGGGCAATTTCAGGGAGGGAAGACAGCACAGATTCAGTGTCTCCTGTACTTTCTGATGTCTTTGAGGACGCCCCAAGGTGAATCCCTTGGGGTTAGGCTGGGGAGGACTTAGAAAGCCAGCGAACTGTGGATACTTACGTTCATCTCATTCAACAGGGCTGCAAATTTTAAACCAGAGGTGGACAAACCTCTTCACTGGAGGAGCCCTATCCTAAAATCCCTGTGGATAAAAAGGTGCATGGTGTCCATTTTATGCTTAGGAGAATCAAGGGTACCAGGAGTGTGAGTTCCCAATAAGTGACAGAAGAGTCCCTCTGCTCCATAGGGCTGGTCTGTCTTGCTTCCCAGTCCCAAAGCAGCTGAGGGATGTAATCTTCAAAAAGCTGAACCTTGCTGGCAGTACGGATTGCCTGGCAACCCAACTAAAACCTTGCTGCTGCCTTCCTATTTAACTTCACTGTAGAGAAATCCCTTTGAACATCCACTTCTGGCTAGCACCACATTTTGGCCAGCCTTATCTGATTGCTTTAAGAATCTGAATCAGCTTAAGCATTAACCTCAGGAGTAAATGGTCTCATTATAATCAGTGCATCTACCAACAGGCTAAACTTACGGTTCATGATTTAGGACCCTGCATTAATAGATGAATAGAGTGGTTTCTAGTGGTTCCATATGTCCACTCATTTTTCATTTATTGAAAGGTATTGCCCAGCCACAGTTCAGACCAAGCTGGTTTACAGCACATTGTTATAATCTATTTGAGATAGGCATATATAGTATGTAGTGAGGTTAGGCACAAGCCCTGTTCATTTGAAAAGATGCAGTCCATATAGCATTGAAGTGAAAATGTTTGTTTCATCTGAAACTCCTGTATGCTCCATTCAAGGACCACAGCTTATTTCTTTTTGCTAAATTTCTGGGGGTTTATTCTGCTTGAAGCTAGGAGTTACTATTTTTAGAGTTACAGAAGAGTGTTTTTCAGGGACACTTATTAGGAATGGGACTACTCTGTTTTGTAGATAATCCAGGGAGGATAAAGTCTATTCTTGACTGATACAGTAGTCTAAGTTGTAATACTAAAAATGATAGAAGACAACTCCTACTCTTGTTACCAGTAGTTGCTTTACCATTTATCTATAAAGGACATTTCTTATACATATATGTATTTGGGGCTCATCTGAGACTAATTTCATTGACCTACGAATAAGAATAAAATCAGCCTTTTTAGACTTTTAATGAACTTTTTCTTTCCTAATGACATCTTTACTGCATTACATATCACTAGCATATTTTAGATATGCTGACTGTAAATTGAACAATATTAATACAAGCATAAATTAGGGAGAACTTACTTCAACAGATCATTTAATCTATCACCATCTCTGAAGCAGGATCAAACACCTTAATTACTATTGTACCAGCGGATGCTTATCTAACATGATGGTGGAGTTCGCTCCAATCCCATTTCACAGCGGGTAATTCACTGCTGTCTTTGTGAGAGACTTCTGGAATCAGTAGTGACTTATCATACCTCTTCTCAATTTTCTCTTTGCTGCATCCACCAACTCTAGTTCCACCAAGCTCAGTCTTTGGTTCCTGATAAGCTTCCTCAACCTGATTGTCTCTGTTGCTCCTTCCAAGGTTCACCTGCTATTTCACATTTTTATTGGGGCATGTTAACCTAAAAGAAGCCGAGGCTGTATTGGAGTAGAGATGTGCGGGAGGATTCATTTGCATGTCTTGCTTTGACTTTGCAGTTTATCTGTCACAATGGGACAAACACTTTTTTTTCACACAGATGGCTTAGATTCTATTTGTGATCTGTTCCAAAGCAGATCTGCTACTTACCCAGTAGTTGCTTTCTCTTATCTGTGCAGTGGCCTGTTGAGATGTTGCAGTCTTCTTACATGTTAAATATAAGTTTAGTTTATGATAATTGAAAGAAACTAAAAATAACAGACTTGATTTTCTGACCTGATAGTGAAGGGAATTCTGTAGACTCAGTGAGCATCTTTAATGCCAACTTTTGCTTTTGTTTCACTGATTTTTATATTTTATCCTCACTGTTCTTGAAATAAATGTTCTGTACATATTAAAGTAGAGTGAAATCCTCAAAGTAATGACTTTAAGTCTGCATTTTAAATGGTTAAAACTTACGTATTTTTTTATTGTCATGGTCCTGTAACTATAATATTATTAGTCCCTTTTTCATTAATATTTAGTGGAAGTCTTGGAAGGCCATTTATTTTTACTAGTAACTTCTGTAATTTTTTTTTTTGTCAGATGCTCAGGTGTAAACTGTTGATTTTGATTATGTGTAGCACTGCTTTCCTAGACCATGTTCTTGAAGACATGCATTTGCATGTAAGTAATGTGCTTGAAGTTGAGGGGACTGCTTGCAGGGCATACATTTAAACATGTGTTTACATCTTCTGAGTACTGAGTCATTACTTTGAGGTTTTCAGGGAGGCAACTCAATCTGCTTTCCACCCTGGAACATGTCTCATGCATTATAATAACAACAAATAATATGAAGAATGGGTATATTTTCTTATTCCACCATACTACTCTACATAAAGAAAAGTAGATTCTTCCACTTTTGTTGACTGATGACCTTTCCTTCATTAGTATGAATTTCCCTTCAAGGCAGGCATTTTTCAATCAACAGTAATTTGCATATAATTTATCAAGAGAAAAGAAAAGCAAAATAATTTTATTTAAAGATTTCCCTTTGTTTTAAGTGTCATTAGCAGTTCTGACTAATCAGATTTTTTCAATCTCATCAGGCGCTTTTAGAAAATCTCTATGAACTCATCTAGAGGATGCATTTATTCCTAAGTGTCCTGTATTGCATTACAGCACAGTAACGAGTCACCGACTGCTACAGATGTTTATGTGAAATGCAATTAACACTCTGCCAATTTAGTTTTTATAGGGACACAATCAATTTTTATTCATTTTAAAGCTAGAATGCTTTCTTTTATTGTGTGCTACCTCTCTGCTGATTATATAGCTAAACAAATTATTCTTCTGTTTGTAGTAAATGGGAATGTTTAGGCAGACAATGCTGTGGCATATTACATGGATCACATATAAGATGGGAATTAAATATTTGGAGTATGTAGAATTTGTGAGAACTAAAAGCTAATTTAAAAATATACTTAAGTTTGGTTTATAAAAAAAAATCACATAGAAATGTTATTGATGGTATTTAGAGATGTTTGTTTGAACACATGCTTGGTCCTGTGATGTGCTTAGTGTCCACAGCTTTCATTATTATGGGAACGGAAAACTCAGCTTGTTCAGGGTCTCCTTTAATAATGACGTTCTCTTAGATACTTGACTTAGTTAAAGTAATTGCAGTGAACAATGCTAAATTACTATACGCTAATCTTTGCTGCATAAAGAGACCCTGAGTAAGTGGTACATTCAAGAAGCATGGGGATATTGTAGGTAAGGGCTGTCAAGGACTTGAGAAGAATGAAGATTTCTGGATGGTCCCTGTTGGGTAATAATTTTTAATATTAAGGGTGATATTAATTCACATAAACAGTAGAAGGCATAAGGAAGTCTGGAGGTGTCATGAATGTTAGGAAAACTGTTAGGAAAAATTTTGCTTGCTTAGAATGATCCACCTTCTGCACTTTGCAAAATTATCGATAAAATTGGCTTGTGCTCATACAGAAACCTTAAATAAATACCTCCTGACTTTAGTGATCACATGCAGAATGGGTAATTAGGGCTTCTGCTTCTTATTCTTTTTTCCTTTAGGAGCATGCCCATATCTTTTTCTATTCCTTCCTCGTGCATTTGTTTGCTTTTCTTCCTTGACTGTTGGGCTATGTTTGTCTGCTTTAGTAAAAGCTTATCAAAGAGTTGTTCCCTGCCTGTCCTTAGCATATATAACTGTATCATTGGGCTGGCCAGGGAAGTACTTGAACATGACTGTATATAGGCCATCTGCTGGCATCTTCTGTTTGGGAAGACTGTGGTTGACCCCCAGGCTGTTCCCCTGCGCACCCCCTGTGTTTTGTACTCCAGCAAGCAGTCTCAGCACTGCCCTTCTGCCAATACTGATGTTTCTTTCTTGGAGGGTGCTCCTGGTCACTTTTCTTTCTCATGGTCAGTTCTAGAGTTCGTTCCTGGGGCATTCCCACCTCTTGTTCTTTCCATCCTCCAACCCTGGGTCCTGCACTGCCCCTTATGCCCCTGCATCCCCAGCTCCTGTCTCATCAGATGTAGCATTCTTCTTCTTCGCTCTGCTCATCTCTCTGCCTATTCTTTATGCTTTTCTCAGCTCATTTTCTCTCTCATCAGCTCTTCTTTCCCTGCATTTGAATCAACTTTTTTCTCTGTCCTTCCTGAACACAATAAGACAGAATGAAGGGAAGGAAAAGATCATTAGAAAAAAGATTAAAAAACCATTTCTGCCCTAATTTTATGAGACATTCCGCTCAGAATTCCCCAAAGCATGCCAGGTATGGATAGATTGGTCCACAGGAGTGACCTGCTAAAATGTAATATTTTGTCAAGTCTCTACTGTAAGCTTTCCAAGGTTAATTATTTTATACCAGATTTGTAGGGAAGTTAATAACTGCTGCCCTGAAATAAATTTCATGTTCCTGATGTGTAGTCCATCTTAAAAATAAAAATTGATTATTTTGAATGTGGGAAAAATTGTTTTCTTTTTTACGATTCTCAGAAACGGATGGACAATTTTGATCGACATTTCATATCAATCAGCTTGATATTGGGGCAGCTGTAAATTTGCTGTGGAACTCGTTCCCCTAGCAGCTAAAGCACGTATACATTTAAGTTTTCTAGACCTCTGCCAGTCAAGCTGGAAAGTAAATTGCAAAGCCATTTCTTCTCTTTGCTGTCAGGCTGTAAGGCTTGGAGTGTTTTTATAGTCCTGGTTGCTCAGCGAATGCTGAGTTTATGCCTGCTGACTATCAGAACCACCTCTGTATAACCTATGCAACTACTAATTTAGTTTTCAGAGAAAGCAGTAAGAGTGTACATCCTATGTGTGTTTAAAGCCCACATTTACATCCTCTGAATTTTTGCTGCACGTTTTAGACAGGTTTCAGTCTAACTCCAGATGTAGGAGTGCTTAAAGGCAGTCTTGTCTTTATACTTGCCTGTCAAGTGTCATGAATGCTTATAGTTTTGTTATCCGTACCAATGTTAATTTACTTAGGATGCAGTTACAGCACACCGCTGAATTTTCTTGACCTCAAGCATAGAGACAGAAGCTTCACTTAAAGCACAGAAGTAGTTTCCTTAAATTTAAACTGTGACTATAAATAATGCACAGAACTTTTGTGTAATGAAATAAATAGTTTTCCCCAAATTTAGTTATAATCTACTGAAGTAAATATTTAATAATCTTTTAAAGTTCAGATTTCTATAAAATGCTTCTAATAACTCTGCAGAGCACCACAGCACAAATCTAAAGAAAATATTTACAGATTATAACGTACAGAATACAGAAATAATAATTTTAAATTGGTTACATAAGGATGACCGTGCATTCAGAGAAAACGCACAAAGGTTTTGTTTTCTTATTCGGATGTTTTTCACCTGATCTGGCTTTCTATGGCAAGTAACAGAGTATTAGCACCAAAGGTGCTAATACTAATAACTCACAACTCGCAACCTAACGCGGAGTTTCTGAGGCCTCCCTGCAGACAGTGTGAAGGCTTCTTGTTTCACTTCTTAAAATTTATTAGTATTCATGTTCAGTGAAGCCTGGATGAATAATTGCAGAAAATAAACACCCCTAGGAAGTAAGAACAAGGTGAGCTATAGAAGCTGCTCTTACACTGAAATCAGATGAGGTCCACATTTGGTTCTCTTTCATGTTTCTCTTGAGATTTTTCAAAGGAAATGGTACAATGACAATGACCGTTTTTAGTAACACGCTGTAATTGCCACAGTGTTAAGATACAAACCATTGTGAAGCAGGGAAAAAAAAAAAGAAAAGGCTGCAAATGACCAGCAAGGACACTTTAATGAACACTTGAATGCACCTCAAATGAAAACCAGATGTTCTTTGTTAACTTCAGCAGTAAGCCTCCTGTTCCGATTGGGGAAACTGTACCTTCATCAAGGACAGAGAACAAGGAGAGCTCTTTCCAACAACAATGCATATTTTTTGTGTGTTTAATTGATAATACTGCAGAGGTATGTTTCTGTACCTTTCTGAACCTTTATGGCATATTTGACATCACTGATATAAATAACAAACTATGGCGCCGTAATTTTATGATTTGAACAGTAAAGTTCTTTATTTAAGAAGGCCCTGTAACAATTTGCTTAGCAAATGGAAAATATTTCTGCAAAATAACTACCAAAAAGCCACAAAAAAGAACTATTTCCTTACCATTTCACTGCACCAGAAGGAATACTGAAAATAAAGTGATGCTGTAAATAGAGTTTGATTTTCAGCATAGTTTTGATTTAATAGATCGTAAATACCATTTTTTAGCTATCCATTCTCCAAGTTCTAGTGGGACTGTCTCAGTCTGGCAAATCGACTGCTGACAGGAAACTAAAAATTCCTGGGAGAATTAGTTGCAGTATTTATGTGCATGTGTGTATCTATATCAATGCATACCTAGACATTCAGAGATATACAGCATTGTGTATAAACTCTAGACCTTAAAAAGATACTGGCTTGTGGAACACCTACAGCAGCTAAGTCAGGTATTAGGTGCTCCGGTTACCCCTGTAGTCCTGCAGTCCTACTGCAAGTACAGCTTCGTGGACACTACTGGAGCAGTAACAATGGTAAATTGCCTCTTCAGACTTTAAGGGTTTAATCAGAGATGTTCAGAACTACTCCTGGAAACCTGTAACATTTTGTAGCTTTAGCACTGATTTCTCCAGGTCATCAGGTTGTTCTGCAGCACATGGTGTGTGGCCAGCTGAATCCTTGGTAGGTGGTCAGAATCTTGTCTCTGCCCTGGAAAGGATACAGAGTTTTCCTTTCCCATTGGGAGAAGTGAAACTGGGGGCAGAGGCAGGTCATAGTGGAGATAACCGCTCTGTGCTTCATCACTTGTTGGACTGTGTTAGTGGAAGTACAGGTGGGCTTCTGGTTGTTTTAGCTGGAGATGAGGAAAGGAGCAAAATAGCCACCTTCTTGTAGCTGTACCTCTCCTTGAAGTCTGAACATATTTTTAGGATTATGTATATTATACTACTTCATAAATTACTAATGTAATATGAATCATTACAACCTGCCACGTCATGGCCTGCTGAATGGAAGTGCAGTGTATCATGCCAGGATCTACTTGGAGACAATTTTATTTATGGTTTGTTGACTAAAATTTGTGATAATTTTCTTCTGAGCTTTTAATGTATGCTGCATAAGGGCTTATGAAAGCACTTGTTCTATAGTAAATGATGTAGGAGCTCTGAAAGACTAGCATGCTTTGGCTAATGCTAAACAATATACTAGAGCTATAGGTTCTCCTTTCTTTGTGGTTTAATTCTTCTGCAATAAATATTTAATTAATTATCCATTTATCTGTTAAGAAAGTTAATAACTTAGGATGTTAGGTTTATAGGAAAATTCAGTTTGGAAGGCAACCAGGAGGTCCCTAGTCCAACCTCCTACTCAAAGCGGGATCACCTGTAAGGTCATACCAGGTTGCTCAAAGCTTTCTCTAGTCCAGTCTTGAGAAACCTCCAAGTTTTTCACCTCAGGGTGAAATATTTTTTTTCCTATTATCTATTCTGAAACTCTTGTGTTTCAGCTTATGACTGTTGTCCCTCATCCCCCCACCAGGCATCTCTGTAAAGAGCCTGGCTCTTGCCTTCTTAATAACCTCCTTGTAGGTACTGGAAGGCTGCTATTAGGTTCCCCTTAAGCCTGCTAAACTTGGTAGAGTTTGCCTACTTTAATCCAGTGGCCAAGCCACATGTTGCTTTGAGGAATAAAGGCCAGGTTTTAACCTTTAAACAGCGCCCAGCAGCTCACCGCTGGCACATGTTTAGGTCCTTCAGACTTTCTGCCCTCTTCTTTGTTTGTCAGTACCATGCCTCTCTGTGCTGTAGGAGTGTTGGTCTGACACTGGTGAGTGATGGTGAGTGTTGTGCCCAGAGGTTCAGCGTGGGGAGAACTAAAATATTGTGGAGGTTGTTTAGGTTGTGGATACTCAGTGTTCTCTGTTGGCTGTGGAAGGGTTTTGGTTTTGAGTGCCTCTTCACATCATAGGAGTAACCTGCTATTTACATTAGTCACAGAAGGTTCCTCTAAAGGTCAGTGGGTCTCTCCTCTCTTGTGTTCTTTCCACTTAATCTATTCAGGAGAACATACCCTCTTTGCATCCTGCTTCCTTTCGGCCCTTCTGCTGGGAATTTAAACTCTAAAATGAAAGTGAGATCCACAAAGCTACTGGAAACACTGGTTCATCTTCAGAGAACTTCAGTTTAGCTCAGCTTCACCAGATTATACCATTTATCCTACTACATAGTATTTCATAAAACTCTTAGGACATCCACTCCTTTTCTTCAACTGTTACCTGATGTGCTCTGCCTTTATTTAACACATTTGATTTGCAACATGAGGTGTCTGAAAATGTTCATAATATGAAAAGCGGTTCACCTGTTTTTATGAATGCCTGCTTTTTTATAAATGAATGAATCTCAGCTTCCTGTGAACATTTCAAAGTTGCCATTAGTTGTTGTCATTACTTTGCATTCAGAATTATTTGGTTCCTGTGGCTGCATTGGAGTGAGTAGGTGGTAACATTCCCATACATCCTCAAAGGGAATTCAAGGGTGTGTCTTACATTACTTTTGAAGGAAAATGCCAGAATTGACCAAAAATAAGTTTTGTCTATATCAATCCTATTTTTTATGTTTTCTGTTTGACAGAAAAGATCCTGTGTATGCCTAGAGATAAAAGTGAAAGTCTTACTTACCAGCCGGTAGTTTAAGAATACAGAACACACTTGTATGGCTGTATGAACAAGTTTGCATACAGCAGTTACAGCACACCAGCAACTACTGCACGTAAGATGTTGGAAGGACCAGATTCGTAGATATTTTCAGGGCCTCGCTCACCTGTCACAACTTTTTGCTTGGCTCCAGCATTTCTGTCCTTGTAGGGGAGCTGTGGACTTTGTAGCTGAGTTGCGTGAAGCTGAAGCTTTCATAAAGCCTGAGTGAAGTATATCAAACAGATCATTTCAAGCACAGACTGTTGGCAGAAAACAGGAGGAATTCCTTGAGATTCTCTGAGAGTTTTATACTTGGTATTTGGAGTTTTTTTTCCCACAATATGTAGTATTTCTACTATAAAGACTCAATTTACTTTGGCTAGATGTAGAGGTGGAAAGCTTTACTTTCTGATTTCTGCATTTATGGAAATGAGTGGCAGTTTAGCATTTTGTTCTCATCCTTGGAAGACTGGAAGGAGATTTAGTGCCATATGAAACTGTGGAGGGATGTACAAGACTGACAGACAGAAAAGCATGAGGAGGGAGGGAAGCAGATCACCAGGTGCTTCTGAATATCAGAAGTTGTGATCATTTAGATTTGGTGATAGCTATTGATGAACAGTATATATGTATGGATAGCTGGACAGTTTGCTCTTTGAGCAGATTTGCTGACTTTTGTTTGATAGTGTCCCTGCAGTGCCTTGGGAAGGCTTTAGTTAGTGACATGTACCCGGTCCAAATTCTACAGATTTTAACTAGATCTATCAGAGCATCCCTCTCGTCCTGCAAGCAGGAAAAATATTAGTGTTTTGGTTTCTTTCTATTTTAAGTAGACTTTTTCTCCAGTGTAACTGAAGTTTTGTTGTTCATTATGCCAACTAGTATGTCTCATGGAGAACTGAGGTCATGGAAATCGGCTGGGGAAGGACTTCACAGCAGCAGGAAGGAGTCCAGAAATGGCAGTAAAACTGTGGGTTTTTCATTTGGTTATTGAGGCCTATTAAATTTATGTTGAAGTGAGCAAACTTATATGCGATATGAATTGGTACACTGAGAAAAAAAACCACATTTGAGTCATTCCTGCATTTCAAGCTTTAGCAATTAAAAGTGTAAATTCATATGCTATTGATTATTATTTTATATAAAAGCCAGGCTGGGATAGTGATTCTTGTGATTTATGGAAATAGTAAAATATATACGTATTTGGGAAGTCTTTCTCTGTTTAATTTACATATTTTGAATAGATCCTGCAAAGTTTATTCCAATGTCATCGTAAAATAGATTCACTTCAGCTTTAAGTGATAGTGGTACAACAAATCCATGTTTAAAGAAGTAGATTGCAAAAGAAATAGGTGATAAACCAAATAAGCCCCAAATGCACAGTAACTTAGGTAAAAATGCAGTTTTAAAAGTGAGTTTTGGGATACATTTAACAAGGCAGATATTACATGTATTTCCTCTGTTTCCTCCTAGTTCCTGTGCATTGAGATTCAGTAACGCATGCCAAAATCAGAGCTTTATTTTTACTGGTACAGTCATTAGTGCCAGATACCAACTCTTTACTAGAAGATGTTGGTGTGTACAATCACTAGTTAGAAAAAACCCCTGGATTTTCAGGTTTAAGTTACAATGTTTCCATACTGTACTGTGGTGATTTTACTGTTTTAGAATACATGGAGCCACTATTCAGCCACATGGCAGTCTTAAATTTTGCATGTAGTGAAGTATTGCATGAAGACTCTGACTGCCAAAGTCTTGGAGTTTAAGGTGACTGACAGGAATTTTCATGAAGAAAAGACATAATGAAAAAGGGAATTATACTACTCAGATATACTTTTAGTTCTCACCCGAATATCTTCATGTTAGTGTCTCATGTGAGTCAAAAAAGACTTTTTATGACTTAATGGAATTTTGTCTTACAGTCTGGGCAAGCATTGTAACAGGGAGTAGAAATCACAGATTCTAATTTAAATCTATGGTATGATCACTATTGCAACATAGGATATAGCTGTCTGCTGAGGTTTTGGTCTAAGAACACTAGTTCATGGGGGGGAAATGGAGTTTGTAATTTAATAGGAAAAATAAATAGAAGGTCCCACTCTTAAACAAACAAAATCCCTCTACCCCTGACTCCTTAACATTTGGACACTATTCAAAGTAATTCAGAATTAAAGTTATACTCCAACAAGCTCATTGTGGAAATGCAACCTGAAAAAGAAAGAAATAAGTGTTTTCTGTATTTGTTGTGTATTTTATATACAGCGGGGAGTCTTCATTTTATAACGCCTCGCATATATTTTAGCTTGGTTTACTGGATCTCTCCTTAGTGAAGCAGAGAAGTGGGTGGAGAACTTCATTACTTGTTGAAGGACAGAAGAGATTATTGAATAATCAGCAGAGATCTTACTTCCCATCTGTTTGAATTAAATTTGCTGTAATAAAATGTACACAAATCCTCCCAGAGATTTAAGTGGGTGACTGTGCCTGAGGTAGCTGAATTATAGAAAGGAACATCTTAATTTCAGTCCACTATCTCTGAAACTCATTTCATAGCCACTGAGAATAGAAATCGGGCTACTGAATTCTGGGCACCCAAGTCAGAAAAATAGCCTCTTGTATTTTCCCAAGGCACGTACTTTTCTTGTTTGTAGAGAAATAGATGAGTGATGTTATCTTATAATTAGAAACAAAAAAAATTGTGATAATTTTTCTTAGGATCCTTTTGCTGTTCCCCACTATAATAAAACCCATCCAATTATGCATTTTGTAAAAGCCAAAACGTAATCAGTCAGGCTATTAAACTGTAAGAAACTAAATATAATAGCTGAGAAGCGAAGAGGCACTACACCTCTGTAACGAGTCATGAATGTTTCATTTATGTTAGTGTAAAATTAAACACCTACTTTTTATACAAAGTTGAGGAATTGTTTGTGTTTACAATGACGAAAGAGGTGCTAAACCAAACAACGGAACAGCAGCAAAAAGCCCAATGGCATTGTATTTGTTCAGTTTAAGAAGCTGTTGGTTAAAAAAATGAGTAAAAATACTGGAAAGTGCTGAGACATATTTTTGTATGAGGTAACCACTGAGTGTGGAGGTGTAAATCCCTCAGTGAACATATGTGAGACACCATGAGGCTTCTGCGTTCTTCGTGTGGGTCACTGAGAAGGTGAACGAAAACCAGAGAGATGTGTTGTATTTGGATTTTCAAAAAAGCTTTAGATTCTCACAAGAAGTAATTCAAGAAATATGTTACTGCTAAACTTTTGTGTGGATTCAAAAGTGGCAGGGACAATAAAGAACAAATAGAAATAGGAGGCTGATATTCACCGTGCAAAACCTTTAGCATCTGTGCTACAAGTATTTTGATAAATACACTTATTAATCAACTAAAAATGGAATGAGTGGAGACGTCGCAAATTTAAGACAAGATAATTGAGATGAAGAAGATTAAGAAAGTCTGAAGTACTCCTGTGGGACATGATGTAACTGGCAAATATGATGCAAACTATTTAGAAGGACTGTGTGAGCTTCTGTAGCCAGAGCTCCTAGAGGGATTCGAGCATCCTTTTGTGTAGCTCATTGCCACTTCTTGGAGCATGGCACCAATCAAAAATTAAAACGGTTTCATTGATACTAGAAAATGTTTCCTTTGTGCAAGTAATAAGTCTGTCTTATCCACAGAAGAAAAATGACTTTCGAAGTTCAGAAAGATTTAAAAGTATATTAACAAGGATAATACAGATAACAAGAGCAATCATAAAAAGATAGGTTTTTTAATGTTACATAATCCTTATGCTTTAGAAGGCAAAACCATGGCCAGTTGTATCCCTGTGGTGTTCTAGAAAAACAGTTGACACCACTGTGATATAAATGTGCCATAAGATGGGTGAGACCCTCTGGAAGGGACAGATCATAAAGCTGCAGCAGCACAGCAGTCATTGTGTTCAGAGTTCACCAGTAAAGATAAAAGTTTCTAAATGAGAAAATGCTTGTGCATGTACAGGTCATTAGAAAGTGGAAGTTCAGATTGCAAACCCAGTCCATTTAGCTTTTGTGTCTTGCACATTTACTGTGTGCAAGATGACACTTTTGTCTTATCTGAAAAGATATAACCTTCACTATTCATATTAATTCATAACTGATCACCTGCAAATGAGCTAACTACTTAGATTTGTATGGTTTTAGTATCCTAGCCTAGCTAAGTGCTTCTGGAGACTTAAAGCTCAAAACTCAGCCCACTCAAAAAGCTTGTTAATGGGTCCCACATGACACAGCTATCAATTTTTTAGTATCAGATATACATGCTGTATCCATTATAACTTTCACTTAGGGGCAGGCTTGCCCTAACTGTACAGGAGCTTGTAAGGCTTTGCTCTTATTTTTGGTCTGAAAGATGGAAAAAAATGAACAATGTTAGATGAGAGTGAAACTGTATTGGAGAAGACGGTGCTCGTTATGTGCCTGGCAAAGAGAGGCCTGATGCATTGCAAAGGGTTGCAAGATTCTCTCTCTGTTTTTAACATTTCCCAGGTTGTTTAAATGTGCATTGTAAGCAATGATAAAATGACAAGTTATCATTGATCTGTCCTTTCCTCCATCTCAGAGGGATTCATTAAATAATGCATGCACCCATGTGAATTACCCTTCTTCACTATACTATCCCCAGACCATTAGCCAAATATAGCAACAGCAGCATCTTTCAACCCCTAGAAACCCTTTGGCTTTCATTTAATTAAATTATCCCATTATGAAAACTCTTATAATGAGATTAAATTTAATTATTTATTAGACACTTATTTGCACTAGGGAACCTATCAATTATGCATGGTTGTGCTAAACATTTTTCAATCCATCACCTTTTCTTTTCATGGAAGGTGCAATTTATTAAGTGCAACTGAAGTACTGTAACAGAAGAGCTCTACCAGAAATGTGCATGCCATCCTAGTTCAACTAATTGCAAATGTAATAGGAAAACAGAAATATGAAAATTTATTCTCTCTTCTTTTGAAATACGGCATGCTGACAAAATTGCACGTTATGCAGTTATTTGGTGCATTTCCTTTTTACATCCTACCTAGTAAAGTTCATGGACAGTCATTTTAATTCATTTTTTTGGTTGTGTTTTGTGTGTTAGTGGTTCCTAATTGCATGTATGCAAAAAAAGAGTAGGCGTAATGCCTCATTAGAGGAGTTCAAAGAAATATTTGTAGCACACTGTGGCTCATAGCTATGTAGATACAAGAATGTCTCATTAATTTATACAAGAAACTAATATTGTCTTAATTTAAATTAGTTGATCATAAAGACTAAATCTTAGGCAAATTGTTAATGTGTATAACCATAAAACACCATTAGTCACACATCTTGATAAGAATTTGGATAGGAAGGCAAAAGCATATAAGCTACCAGCAATTGTTTCAAGCAGAATGACATTTTCTGATGAATGTTAAGAAGAAGATATAAACGTCAATACAGCTCTGAGCTTTTCTTTTATAAGACCTTGTCAATATGTAATTAATTATTCAACTGGAGTTCTGTGTGGCTCAGGGCAGCATTTCAAAGAGCTTTTTTTTATATAAATTGCAAAGTCATCATAAGATTGCTTTTACTTTTTTCCTTTCCTTTTTTCACATTTAGAAATAGCATGTGTATAAAAAGCACAGACACCTGCGAGGTGGCATACATAGTGCAGTGATGAAGAGAGGAGCAGTAGGCATTTTAGTGCTGTAGGCTTTTGCAGACGCTTTTAATACATTACAAAATTCTGCCTTGCTTTAAAAGTGCTTGTGTTTCATGTTCAGATGTGAACGGGGGTCAAACAGAAAGATTTATGTCCTTTTTTCCCTCACTTATGCATGTAAGAGGATGTTTGCTTCATTAACTTTGAAATTCGCTGGACAAATAGACTGCATATTTTAGAGGATTTAAGTAAATGTGCCCCAAAGTTCACATAGATTACTATGGAGCATTTCAATCCTCATCCTGAAGGAATGAGACGTGATGCATCTGTTAATAAAAACAAAGGAGTACTGCTTGCATTTGGCAAAACAGTCATATCTTGTATTTACGACTTTATCAATGTCACTGGTTGTTATTTTTTGGTAATTTCTTTCTGAAACTCAGGACTGTTAATTAAATCTCAGTGTACCCTAGTGGGCTTGATAGGATGGTTTCATTCCTGAGAGGGAGATTACATTCATTAGGACAGCTCTCCAGATGATACTAAGAACTGAAGTTTACTTTTTGGTATGCTGCTTTTGCCAGCTGAGGACTTAGCTCCTATTTTCCAGAACAGCCATTCATCTTCCACTTGGATAGCTGTGCTCGTATGTAAGCCCCGTATGTAAGGTCGGTACGTAGTCACACAGAGGGATGTTTCCTCTGCTGAAGTACCAAGATCATGTATGAAGTGATTGGTGTTACTGTAACTAGTAATTTTGGTGTCTCACACTTCCTCTGCGGAAGCAAACCTCTTGAGTGAAGCTAAAAAATAGTATCTAGACCAAAACCTTTACAACATGGCATTGCACTGAGATCACCATCTGCAAACTCTTGAATGGTGAAAGGGTGAGTTACATTTGACATCCTCTCAGCCTAAAAGCAGCTCTTTAATATATTTTTCAGTAAGTTACAGCAAAAACTTCATTTTAACTTTGGCAAAGATGTAGCAATTGCTGTACTTTGTATTCTGAAACCTCAGTGCTGCCGTTAGCTATGGAACAGCCCATCTCAGTCTGTGTTGGGGGCTGGTAAATTGGCAAGGGTTGTACTTCATTTTTCCCATTGTATAATCAGTTGGCAGCTTTGAACTCTACTTTGAAATCTCTTTAAGGATCATGTAGGCTACACACTATAGTATGTTAGCAAATAAATTTAAATGCATACTTGAGACATGAAAATGAGATTAAAATGAAAATGAACATGAAAAAGCATGCTTGAGACATGACATCTGTCAGCCACCTGCTTAAATTATAGCTATCCAGTCAGGCCAGATGCATTGGTAGGTGTACTCAGTTTTTGCACCTGTATTACATGGAGGTTTCTGTGTTTGCAGACTGGCTGTGGTTGCAAGACTCCATATACTTCTCTCTTCCTTTTCCATGGGTTAATATATATAATTTTTTTGCAAATGGTACAAGAAAGGTAAACCTTCTAAGAGCTTCAGATGCTGAAACATTAAAGAAACACAGCTTATACTGTGGAGTAGGTTTTTTGGAAACAGTTTTTCAATACTTTGGGTGCAAGTTTTGACACTCTCACCTGGGCAAAGACATGATCTGTGAGGAGAAACAGAAATCCATGAGAAAAATCAGGCAGTGATGATTTCATCATTGATATAAAAAACTTGTAGGTAGGCTTTTCATTTACAGCTTGCTAACATTTTTTTAACTTCCATTAACATCCTTTTGTTTTCGTGTTTATCAAAGACAACAATTAATAGCTTGCATAGGTATCAATATGTTAAAAAGCTACTAATTTCAGCTCTGTACCTTTTCAAGCTTTATTTTTAACACTGATGGTGAAAATGCATGATGTGGCCCAATCTAGCTAGTCTTTTCTTGACCCAGTCTTTGGTCTCATGTCTTTCTCAATAAAGAACAGCATGAACTTAGTGTGGTTTTGAATTAATATAATTTTAAAATGTTTTAAAAGAAAGATATCAAGTTTAGTAATAATATTACTTAGAGGCATGGAGTTTCCACCTTTGTTGCTTGTTTATTGCTTTCCCCTTCCGTACCTGTTTAACTAGAAACAGGTTTCTGCACAGAAGTTAGGACAGGAGTAAAAATAATGTTGTATCAGGGAAATTATGTTAAAAAGGAAAAACTTGTTAAAAACGGAGGGAAACATGGGTTTTCAGAAAATTTCAGGATGCAGTAAAATTTTTAGGGCACTTTAAACGCAGCTTTTTTTTTATTCTTACAGCTTTTAAAACATTTTTAGACAAGTAAGACTTTGTTTAGCTTGGGTGAAAAGACTTCTGATTTGAGAACTTCATGTTTCAGGTAAAGATTAATGTTCAACAGAACATTGATAATTTTCCTAATGCAGATAACCATGGCTGGAAATCATCAAGGCATCAGGTCATTAAGCTAGGGAGAAAGACTCTTGCTTCCCCTATTCCTGATGGAAAGCTTTTTTCCCATCATTTTAGGCTCTCAGGTTGCCAACACTCTTCCCATTTTCCTTGAAAGAAGCTGACAGCCTAAGGCTTTCCAGCAGGCTGTGTGACAAAGTCCTTTCAAGACCTACTTGATCTGAAATCAGGTTCATCATGAGCTCATATGTGGTGTCAGTTCTTGTGGCTTTTAATTCTAGTGGTCTCACCCCTTACTACATTCCTGTGCTGCCTTTGATTTCATTTCCTGGTATTCATCAAAGTAGTCTGAACGAATGGCTGCAAAAGGAAGACCCTCATCACTGGTATCACTCATGACCTGCTGCTACATGGTGAAGAAGACAAAGTCAGTCTGGTCCACGTGTGAGACAGGACAGTCCAGCTGCGTACAGCATCAGGCCTGAGATGAAAAAAAAATGTTCAAGTGATCTGTAATATGGAAGAAGTGGCTTTTTGATTGCAGCCACAGCTGGGCCCTGAAGCAGGCAATGCACAACCAAATTGGGGAAGGATTTTGTGTCTGTAGTTTCTTTCTTCAGCAGCTCTATAGGATGAACCTGATTTCTTGAGATACAGCTTTGCTTGTATAGGTAGGGACTGAAAGGATTTCCTGTGACAACTGACAGATCTTACCCTCTGGGGAACTGTCTTTCTACGTAAAATGAAGTTACTCTGTCAGCAAAATTAAGAAGTTCATTAAAATAACTGAACAGAACTGTAAGTGGAGATCGGGCAGTTTCTTGTTATAACCTGGTTTCATAAAGAAAAAAGGCTTTTGCAGACACATTCTTTGTATGTCTGTCTAGCTGGAGGTCTCCTAATAATAACTTTTCAATTTGCTGGGAAATCTCAATCCAGTCTGACAGGGAGCTAGCAGCCTCAAAAATATCACACTGCCTCAAGTTTTATAAAAACCGGCAGATGGGTTGTGGAGAATGTATATAGATGTCCTCGGCTGATGAAAGGATGAAGACAAGTGATGGATCTGTAGAACAGGGCTGCCCTGTACTGATGGCAAGGTTGGAGGTGTGTGGATCTTCAGTACAGGCTGGCTGCCTTTTGGCCCTGGGGCAATCATCGGGCACAGCTTGTGTCCCTCTCCCCAGACTGGGGTTTTGGTTAAGAGGTGCATGGTTTGTCTCCCTAGGCCGTACACCCTCTGTGCTCCCAAGCCCAGAGACTACGTTTTTAAGCAACTTGCATCCCAGAAGCCAGAGCCTTTTCTCTTAGGAGCTACACCAATCTCATCAGCAAACCTCCCTGCTTTCTTCCCTACCTCTTGATTCCCTTCACTTAAGGCACCCTGTGATCTTCTCAAGTTTCCCAGCACGGAGCCTTCAGACCCCTTGCAGCTTCTTCACAGCTACGCTCCGGCCTGTGTTGAGGTGCTGCTCTAAGCCAGCTGTGCTCCCGCCAGCTGCCTGCGCTCACTGCCCTGCTGCCCTGCGCTCACTGCCCTGCTGCCCTGCACTCACTGCCCTGCTGCCCTGCGCTCACTGCCCTGCTGCCCTGCTGCCCTGCGCTCACTGCCCTGCTGCCCCTGCGCTCACTGCCCTGCTGCCCTGCACTCACTGCCCTGCTGCCGTGCTGCCCTGCGCTCACTGCCCTGCTGCCGTGCTGCCCTGCGCTCACTGCCCTGCTGCCCCTGCGCTCACTGCCCTGCCTCCCTGCGCTCACTGCCCTGCTGCCGTGCTGCCCTGCGCTCACTGCCCTGCTGCCCTGCGCTCACTGCCCTGCTGCCCTGCGCTCACTGCCCTGCTGCCCTGCGCTCACTGCCCTGCTGCCTCCCTGCGCTCACTGCCCTGCTGCCCTGCGCTCACTGCCCTGCTGCCCCTGCGCTCACTGCCCTGCTGCCCCTGCGCTCACTGCCCTGCTGCCTCCCTGCGCTCACTGCCCTGCTGCCCCTGCGCTCACTGCCCTGCTGCCCTGCGCTCACTGCCCTGCTGCCCTGCTGCCCTGCGCTCACTGCCCTGCTGCCCCTGCGCTCACTGCCCTGCTGCCCCTGCGCTCACTGCCCTGCTGCCCCTGCGCTCACTGCCCTGCTGCCTCCCTGCGCTCACTGCCCTGCTGCCCCTGCGCTCACTGCCCTGCTGCCCTGCGCTCACTGCCCTGCTGCCCTGCTGCCCTGCGCTCACTGCCCTGCTGCCCCTGCGCTCACTGCCCTGCTGCCCCTGCGCTCACTGCCCTGCTGCCCTGCTGCCCCTGCGCTCACTGCCCTGCTGCCCCTGTGCTCACTGCCCTGCTGCCCTGCGCTCACTGCCCTGCTGCCCTGCGCTCACTGCCCTGCTGCCCTGCGCTCACTGCCCTGCTGCCCCTGCGCTCACTGCCCTGCTGCCCTGCGCTCACTGCCCTGCCTCCCTGCGCTCACTGCCCTGCTGCCCTGCGCTCACTGCCCTGCTGCCCCTGCGCTCACTGCCCTGCTGCCCCTGCGCTCACTGCCCTGCCTCCCTGCGCTCACTGCCCTGCTGCCTCCCTGCGCTCACTGCCCTGCTGCCTCCCTGCGCTCACTGCCCTGCCTCCCTGCGCTCACTGCCCTGCTGCCCTGCGCTCACTGCCCTGCTGCCCCTGCGCTCACTGCCCTGCCTCCCTGCGCTCACTGCCCTGCTGCCCTGCGCTCACTGCCCTGCTGCCCTGCGCTCACTGCCCTGCCTCCCTGCGCTCACTGCCCTGCTGCCCTGCGCTCACTGCCCTGCTGCCCCTGCGCTCACTGCCCTGCTGCCCCTGCGCTCACTGCCCTGCTGCCCCTGCGCTCACTGCCCTGCTGCCTCCCTGCGCTCACTGCCCTGCTGCCCCTGCGCTCACTGCCCTGCTGCCCCTGCGCTCACTGCCCTGCTGCCTCCCTGCGCTCACTGCCCTGCTGCCTCCCTGCGCTCACTGCCCTGCCTCCCTGCGCTCACTGCCCTGCTGCCCTGCGCTCACTGCCCTGCTGCCCCTGCGCTCACTGCCCTGCTGCCCCTGCGCTCACTGCCCTGCTGCCCCTGCGCTCACTGCCCTGCCTCCCTGCACTCACTGCCCTGCTGCCCCTGCGCTCACTGCCCTGCTGCCCTGCGCTCACTGCCCTGCTGCCTCCCTGCGCTCACTGCCCTGCTGCCCCTGCGCTCACTGCCCTGCTGCCTTGCTGCCCCTGCGCTCACTGCCCTGCTGCCTCCCTGCGCTCACTGCCCTGCTGCCCCTGCGCTCACTGCCCTGCCTCCCTGCCGGCTGCTGAGGCTCTCCAGGTCATCTGGTGGGGAAGGTCCTCCCTTCCCCGCTCTTGGTTTCCAGGAGATGTACAAGAGCTGGTTAGCAGCAGCAACTGTGAAAAGTGAAGCCTATGAGCTGTAAAACAGAGGGAATCTGGCAAGACACTGTAAGTAACTCTAAGCCTGTAATTCCCTTTACTTGCAGCCTTGCTCTACACCACCCTGGCTGACCTTCCTGGCACATTGTCGGGAAAGTTCAAATATAGTCAAATGACAAAAACCTTTCATTTATAACTTGCTGTCATTAGCTTCTGGGGAGGAATGTCAAAGCAGTTTCTGGGACTGTTTGATGGGTTACCAGGTTGATTATGTCTTATTCTGGTTTTAGCGGTTCTTTTGATCCTACTTTTTTGGTAATTGTACTTTTAATTATGTCAGAGGTTCCCAGGATATTAATTTTCTATGTATCTAAATAGGCATTTCAACAAAGGAATTAATGGAAATGTCCTTAGAGATGCGGATTAGGAGCAGCCTGAGAGGAGTTTAGTAACTTTGATTAGGCTGGGGACTTTTTCCTTTGGGTATAAAATGCCACCAGAGCATGCTGAAGTATCTGTATGAAAAGACTGCATGTCCCTTGTGTATTTATAGATTGTAGAGTGGGAGATGCAGACAGTGCATACTTGGAATTAGACAGTTATTTTAGATGGTGGAAAGCAGGGGGGAAATTTTCAAATTAGAGTGTGAGAACATAACCATGTGACTCTTATTAAAATTAATAGGGACTGCATAGTGTGGTCTCCATGCACCACTTTGAAAATTTCCCTGGGTGTTTCTCCATGAATATTTATGCAATCAGAAATAATATGCAGACAATGAAGCAAAAGCCAGTGTAAATACAAAGTGATCACGTAATTTACATGTTTTTAATTATTGACATAAATTCTACTTTTGTCCGGTAATGAAAAATGCATATGAATGAAGAAAGTAGTTAAACACAAAAGAAAACAGTTTCGGCAATTATTTAAAAAGGAAATAATTTTCTGATTTAGTTTCTAAAGAAGTCACTGAACCTGCTTGTGCTTTGAACAAAGATATTTAAAATCTATACTCCAGTATATGTTTTTTTTAAAAAAAAAAAAAAAAATCAGGCAGATGATTCCATCACTCAAAAGCAGACATTTATGTCAATCGGATCACCAGACATCAAACAACTTTCTGGTAATGTACCAAGAGTTTTAATTGGATTTCAGCATTGGGTGAAACTAGTTTTTTGTATTCTGAGGGCTGTACCTGCACTGAAGGATGGTATGAGAAAGGTACAGGAGATAAAAGGAGAAGGTGTGCATTTGCTTAAGAACACACCTATCTAGAAGATATCCACCTGACCAGTCAGTACTGGCTTGCTAAAAGACACAGGATGCTTTATCTTTAGGTCATGAATGATATTAATTTTAATTTAATCCACTGATCTTTTATTCAACAGCATAAATCCAAAGCAAGGTAACTAGCAAGGTTCATAGTTCCTGATCATTAGTTCTGTTCAGGGAAAGAATGAAAGCTGAAACCGTAATTTATCATACGGTGTCTGCACCCCATCCAAAACTTAAGACCCCCCAAACTAATTTCAGCTGTTAGCATTATTCTACCCCCTTTGCTTTGTGAAGACAGATGCAGCAGGTTGAAGAATGGCAATGCCTGCAAAATGAGAATAGTTCTGAATCAATGTAACTTTAAAAAAAAATGTCAGGAAAAGTAGATATTCTGCAGCTTTCTCTGTGCTTCCGTCTGCCAAGTGGTTTCTACATTTTGAAGTCTTGTCAAACTGAGCAGCAGTCTTCCGCCAAATAATTCCATCACCAATTAGTCTGTCATAGGCTTTGTCAGTTTATCTTAACTCCTCTGCCCTATGGACTGCATAGTGGATACCAAACAAAGATCAAAAAAAGAGAAAAGAAATGTTATGCTTTCTCTCTGTATAAAACTACCTTAACTCAAACATCCTCCTCCCCTGAAGTTGTGAAGCAGCGAAGTTCCTTTCCGGGACCACGGACTGAAAAAGGAAACAGTCACATCGCCAATAGGACCAAGCTGCTCACAACCTTCCTAGCGAGTGTAGGAATGGTTAAAGGGGTAAGGAGAAATATATAACAAATTGATCAGTATCAGCGGGAGTGATCCCGTATGTCACAAGCAAAATATGAGCACCCTCTCTATCCTATGGAGAATGTAAGAGAATAGATTCCCCTGGGAAATATGTGTGATTCTTCCCCAAGAGAAGGAGAGTTTAACTAACTCGGGTAAATAAAGACAAATTGTCTAAGTTGGTTAACCAAAACGTAGATTGAGAGAGATCTGGAAAATTGTGCTGGGTGAATGTGGGCATCCTCAGCTGTGGATGGCAGCTCATGAACAGCTGGATAGCAGGACCTGCTTCAAAACAGCGCCAGCCAGCTTGTATTGCCACGGGACTGTCCCCGCTGCCAGTACAATTTGGCATATCTGTGATTCCTACTTCAGTGGTTCAGATCAAGAGAGCTGATAGAGTGAACACAAAGGAGATCTAATAAATCCATCCACTCTCTTCTCTCATCTTCAAAGTTGAGAGAAGGGAAATAAGCTTCCGACAGGCAGTAAGGCAGTCACCCCTGTGTGGGAGAGCGGACTCCTCAGGAAATATTTATGATGTGGTTAGAGGCAAGACACCAGCGTGTTGGACAACACGTTGACTTCTCTGATAAACATTTTCTGAAAAGTAATTTCTGGAGCTAACAAGATATTATGGAAATGGAGAAATAATCAGATAAGGCGATCAAGACTGAAGAAATGAAACGCTTTTCCAGGGTAAGAGTTACGAAAAGATGATTGGGATGCATTTAGCAGATTTCAGCTAATGAAATTAAGAGTTGCGATTGCAGGCAGGTAGAGGAAACCAAACAAATTTTAAATAGTAAATTTATGTTCTCTAGACTTGCAGGAAATCAGGGTTTCATTTGTTTCAGCCCAAATGTTTGAAAAAAAAAATTATGGGAAATTTTGAAAACACTTTTTTTAGGAATAGCTCTTTTAGCTGGCAGAAGGTTCCCTAAAAAATAAATTTTTTTTCACCCTCAAGCCCAGCTGTGCTGTGCTGCAAGAGGTGCTGTGTCCAGCCCTAACAAATAGCATTTGCCTGAGGATGTGGATGTTGTGATGTTTTCTGAACGCCAGCAGGCCCTAGGCAGCAGGGACTGATAGTCTGAGCATGGTGCTCAGGTCTGCAAGGGAAGTGGCACTCACTATGCTCACTAGCACAATTTAAGCACCAGTTCCTATATGACCTCGTTAATTACTTCAGTTTTCTTAGATGATGTCCAATACAGTTGCTTGGGTTGCATTTTAAGTTAGGTTGAAAGCTAAGGCAAATTCCTGGAGGTGGGAGCTGTTTGGGGGTATTTGCTTTTTTTTCTGGTAAGCAAGAAAAAATACTCCTTTCACTTGGTTATCGAATTCATAATTATCGAGCATAATTACTCATGATATTAATACCTTGTCATAGTTTTCTTTTTCGTTGTAACTGTTAACCAACAGTCATTAATAAGATGCTAACTTTTACTTGGTATTCCTGGTCAGGTATTATTAATCACTTATAAAGGCTGAACATCAGTTTGAACCTTTCAAAGCATACTTGTTTCTCTCAAGCTTTCATAAAAGGATGTTTCAAAATTCATTATTTTTTAAGATCTGTTTTGTGAATCCATTTGCATATTTCAGAAGGCAAGCAGAGAAAGGAGTAAATTCTTTGAGATTTTTCAAATTGTGGAGCTAATCCAAGATCCATTCAAGCAAACAAAATTTACTGGATTTACCTTTTCTTCCAGTAGAATCCACCCTACGGAGATGTTAATTTGGATATCATTGCATTTGATGTGAGGCAGGGAAGGGTGCTGTGGCTTATTTGTTCTTCTAGGATTGGAGGAAACAAATTTTCATCAAGGACGTATGAAATGAATTAGTCAGTCCGTTGAGTAAATGACACCTATGTGCTTATGGCATGTTGATATGTGGAAATCTTATAAAGTCTGGATATCACTATTTTTATTATTTATTAAGCTATCACATTTCCAGTGATGCCTGCATAGACACTTTCATGTTTGTTGACTGTTAAATGATGTCACTGCTTTCCGATTGCCAATAGTTCACGTTGCTGTTAGTTCTCAGCTATTTGAGGGAAGAATATTTGTTGGTATTATACATGGATCTTTCTAGCAAGAGGAAAGCCATGTATGTGCTTAAACAGAGCTGAAGTTGGAAGTTTGGCAAGTGTCTTTAAGCTGTACATTGCAGTTTTATTAAAACAAAGAATCTTATGTCTTGCAAAGTTAACAAGCAAGCTTAGGTGAGTGTTACGATTTAGCAAATCAGTGTCTCAAACCGATCTCTTAATTCACTGTGATTTATTCTTTTTTTATTCATAGTCATGAATTTCTAAACCAAACGTAAACAGTGGTCTTCAAACCTCTTATTCAGGGTCTCTGAAGTCCACTTTTCTTACTAAATTAATAGGAAACATTTTTACTGCGTATTAACCTGCAGCTATTTTTTCATTGCCGCTCACTTGAAGTCGTTTTATGGTACCCATTCAAATTCTGAGAAACGGGTGTCTTGGTGGACTTTGTGCATCCAAACATGAAGAGATAACTGGACCTGGATCCTGTAACCTGTGCTGTGAGCGTTGACTCCAACATTGGTACACAGCCCTTTTGAGCTCAGAAGGGCTATTAATGGGTACCACAGACTGGTACCTATGGATCAGACTGCAGGGCAGTGGCCTGGGCTGAAACAGACCCCAATGCTGGCTGACAGGAACCTCGTGATGTAGGACCTGCTGAAACCTATTTCATCCTGCACATTCTTCAGATGGTAAAAACAATTTTAGGCAATTCCGTATTCAATTGCTCTAAAAAAAACAGTTGACCTATGAGTTGGTACTTCATGATGCATACTGCATAACCATTTACTATTTATTTACTTACTGACCAGAAAAACAAGAGCCAAATCCTGGAATTCATCAAGTAATAGAGAAAGATTTGTATAAAGCCCCTGCTGTGCTTGGTATACCACATATGTCTGAGGTCAATTCCATAAAAAGAAACTTAAAATGAAGTTGATTATATTTTAATTCAAGCTTTAGAGATGCATACACAATATTTTGTAGGTGGAAATATTAATAGTGTTTTCTTATTTAAATAAGAAGGTTAGAACTAAAAGTAATGAAGTTCTTGTGAGAAGGGGGATAGGAGGGAAGAGAAATGCATTGTAGGGGTATTACTGCTGGTTTGTGGCAGCCTTTTTGGGTCTCATGGAGGAACAAGAGCCTTGTGGTGCCCAGGCTGTACCCACCTAAGGGGCAGCCACTCTCCATCCCTTGGATCTCCCCCTTCCCTACTGTAGGCACCATGCAGTTCTTGAGGAGGCTCTTTCTGAATTGAAAACCCTTTCTAGACATGGATTAAGGTTCAGGAGGGGGAGCCTTCGTCCTGGGTGCTTGTTTGCCTTTGTGGCAAGGGGTGGGGAAGCAATTCATCAGTGGCTGGGGGGGCTGGGGATGCTTTCCCATACAGCCACAGCCTGTTGTGGCTTGGTGGAGCAGGCAGCAGCACCCCCAGTGCCCTGAGCCAGGGCAATGGAGCCCTTGTTTGTGTTCCAGGCACCATACGGCATCGCTTGAAGCATTCAGTCTGCAGCAGTATAATTTTGACTTCAATAAGCAGTTGTCTGCAGTGGAGTATGTTTAAAGCTAGTGCATTTTTAGGCTACTAAATCTATGATTTTTTCCTAGGTGTCTCTAATTTAGGATTTGCCACTTTCCAGAAGAGCTATTAAAAATCAGCCTAGATATGCAAAGGTACCCTGCTTATCAATATAAGGAAAGTGGCACCAGATGCACCAATGGGAAATAAATAAGCACTTTTGAGTTGAACTCAACACATTACTTATGCTGATAGCTGCCAACTTACAGGTTTTTTATAATCAAATTATAAGAGTTAAAAACTGCTTATCTGCTCATCCACCTTTGTTTCAAGTTGTTCATACAGTTGTCTTCTGTTGTGTGTATCTTTGTGTCCTCTTCTCCTTATGTTACTGCATTCTTCTGGTATCACTGCATGGAGAGTGTTCTGCCACTGCTGGGTGTGCAATACCTGTGCTGTGCCTTCCCACACATAAATTGGCATCCGGTGCAAAGGGTGTTTTCATTTGTCTGCATCTAGTTTAGCAACATTATTTAATGGAGTCTGTTGTGTATGGAGATTCCCGTATTATAAAAGGCGAAGCACCCTTAAAGACACATTTTCAGAACTTCATCAGATAAATCACTTGGGTGGATATGAGTGCTTCAGCCTTTGTGCATGCAAATGTGCTAAAAGACAGTGGGGCATGGTATATGATTGGCTTTTTCGATAGTGAAATCAAGCATTCACTTGTTCTTTCCTGTGAAACCCTATTGAAATCCTTATTTTAACCAGTTTCCCTCTAAATTAATGACAGGTTTGCAGGGACAAAAGTACTGCCTGCCCTCTGATTTTTTTTCTCTTGAGCCTAGGTTTGAAAGGGATCTGTAGTCTTATGTTCATGGGTTGAAAATATAGGTGTAATTATGAATAATTGGTTTAGGAATTAAGTATTTCTTTGGAAAGGTAGATTGTCCAGCAGGAAATATATGTAGAAAATCTGTATAATGCACTTAATTAAAAAAAAAAAAAATCTGTATTAGTAGCCTGGAAGTATCCAAGCAGTAAAAAAAGTTTAAGCTTTGTTTACATTTTGGCTGCAAGAGGTGCCTCTCTTTAAGTATTTGGATAAACAAACCAAAGCTGCTGTTTTCATTAGCATGTAACACAGAGCCCAGTTTCCTTACCTCAGAGAACTTTAAACTAAAATTCAGTGGCAGAAAGCAATTTGATCTCTTGCAAATGTGAGTCTTGATAAACTTTACAGTATGGAAAAAAAAAAACGCACCCAACCTTCAAATTTCGTACCTATTGACATTGCTTAATAAAAACATCTCAAGTGCTGGTGCTTCTGGGTGTGTTTCCAATAGCAATGTGATTGCAAGGCTCTGCGGATAAAGTTACCAATCCTTTGAATTCTGACCTTCAGTCTAAAACAGCTTTAGAGGTTACTCTTTTTCCGATTTGTGAGATTGCAGAGAAAAAGTTAATGCTGCTGGAAGGAAGTGGGGGAGGGAGCCAGGCTTGGAGATGAGAACTGGGACTTTGAAGCCATCTGAGAAGTTTTCCCCTGGCCTTGATTTCTAACAACAAATATTGGCAGTCTGACTCTCAGTAATTCTACAAAGTTTCAAAATAGAGCATGCAGCAATTGAGATTTCTGTGAATACAATTACTATTGAGACCCAATAGATTTTAAGGGAAATTATAGTGCTGGGTTCAACAAAGTCTGGATTCTTGGGGGAGCCACAGCCATCAAAAGCTGAGAGCTAGCTTAAGCCATCATCTGTGTCTATGGAGAGAACAACAAACTGAGTTGTTCCCCGTGACTGGAAGTGCCTGTCTCTCTCCACTGAAGATGAGACTTGGGATGGTTATCTTAAACTAAACACTTAATTTTATATGGTTACAGTTAGGTGAGAGTCTAACCTTTGCTGAACAAATGAGGGTCATGGTATAATTACTGTAAGGTTCAAAAGAATTCATTGTGGTAAATTTCTTAAAAACAGTTTACAGAAAAAGCAATTAGTGCAAGTGTGAAAATAAATTGTCCTTGTAATGATTATTGTAACTTAGACTTCCACTTTTTCCTTTTTGTTACAAGGCCCAAATTGTGGAATATTTATGAACTTCACTTTTAGAAGATGCTTCACCCTTCCTGATCGTCGTAAGAGAAATATGTGTGACTGAATGTTTCAAGGTTAAGGACATAACATGTTTACTGTATTCAACTAATGCAAGGTTTGTGATTTGAATGTGTGTTTATGAATCACTTATATTAGTCACCAATGCAGGCTTGTCTTAATAATTTGTCAAAGTGAGCTTGGATTGCTGTTCTTTCAATTTTCGTCATTATTTTAAATGCTTTAACTAACAATTATTTTCTCTATAACATTTTTTTATTTGCCTGTGCAGTTTTATTTGTCAGCAGTTGAAAAATTACGCAATAATTGACACAAATAACTAAAATACAATAATGATCCACTGCTCCATCTACTGTTGAACAGTGACATGGATGATGCTTCAGGAAAAAAATACAGAATGCATTTAGGAAATAATAACAAAATGGAATTTGCAACAAATAAATCTATTGTTTCTGTGGTTAGCGAACAAACATTTTTCTTGCAGAATTAAGAATTTTGAGTACAACTTTAACTCAGGGCTGAAAAACAAAGAGGAACTTTCCATCTCCCTTTTCACCTTATAGGAGGTGCTGACAAAATGGGTTTGTTCATTTTAATGGAAAATAGTCGGAGAAAAGACAGTCTGGCATTACTGAGCTGACTCATGTTATAGAGTGCGCTGTATTTATATCACTGGCAAAAATGTAAGTTATTGCTGTGAAAAAAATTTGCAATGGTTTCTAAATTCAAACTTTTTGCTAGTAGCACTAAAGGAATGATGAGGCAGACTTAAACAGTTGTGGGAGGACAAACTACGGAAGAATGGCGTGTGTGGGAAATGATGTGTTTTATAGTCTTTACAGAACAACGGGACTTGATTATTTTGTCAGCTCACTGGTAATGTCTCATTTGTACTGTGATCTTTGTGCAACTTAGTCTTCTGAGGAACTACTGAGTATAGCTTTTATCGCCTGTTAAGAGTGCTAGCAAACTGCTCCTCATCATCACGGGTGCATTTGTTTTGACTTGCTCATTTTTGTAAGCAAATTGTTGCTCACATGTCACAGTGAAGGATGATTATTTTCAATTTTTAGGCAGTTAAGTTTCCATGCTGAGCTGGAGTGAAAGCTTGAATGTAAATTAGAAAAATGAGCTCTTTCTCAAGGATACTCACAGGTTGCAATTTACTCCTTTCATTTCACCCCCTATCTTGCAAACAGCTAATTCTCCAAATAACTTTGTTCAAAGAAAATTACTCTGCCTTCAGTGGGATTACTTTTATAAACAGTTACCAACATGTTTATGTATCCTTTGAGCTGAGTGTTTTGTGGATAAAAAGGTGACGTTTTCAGTGATTCTCAGTTACCAGAGACAGTATTAAAAATCCCCCTGTAAAACTATTGAACTTTATTGGAAGATGGAAAGTAATTTTCAGTAGTTCAATTGAATAGCTAAGGCAATGCTTAAATGAAGGGTGTTGTAGTTAGAAAAGCTAACAACATTACTTTTAAATCAGGAGTAGATCTCAGAGCTCTGCCTTCAGAGTGTCACAGATCTGGTGTCTCAGTCTTTAGGGAAAAGCAATGCCCTTAGTTTTGGGCAGAGCATCCACTTCAGATGATCGAGACCAAAACTTACCAGTAGTTTTGTGTGGTGGTAGTAAGTGTAACTACCTTCATGAGATTTCTAGAAGAGAAAAGTAATGTAGGAAGTTTTCAGTTGGATGTTACAAAGTTACCAAAAGGAAGACGACAGTATTAGATATATTTAAAACTTTCCTTCATGTAGGAAACCTTCCCTTCACCCTGCCAAACTACTTATTTATTTTGCCGTTAGAGTACTTATAGTTTACACTGTTTGTGTGTGTAAGTTTATATATATATCTGCACTATATATTTTTCCCCCTCTTACATAATGCTTTTAAGATGTAACGATTCAAAAACAAACATACCTTGATTTTGGAAAGTGAAAAAATGGGAAAGGTATTTGCTATCAAACTAAACCTTGACCGTTTCTCCTGTGGAAAATCTCTGCATTTGTTTATATCACAGTTGTCAAGAACTATTTCAGAATCACATAAAGTCATGCATTCATTCAAAAAGCTAAAGCAGTATCTACTTAGGGATTAATAAAGTCTACTGTTTCCTATTTTAAAGTATACAAAATGATCCTGTACTTAATACTGAAGTTGTTGATTAAAACCAAGTACAATTGCATGCAAACTAGCAAAGATGTCATTGGGGCCAGGAGTTCATACACATTTTGACTAAGGATGATGGTTAACAACACAGACCTTTTCTTATAACACGTTACACATAGACCATATTTCATTATTAATTTTATCCAGTGCATCTTGAAAGAATATAATGCAATTGTCCTTCTCAATCACAGTGATAGTTTTTGGACACAACAGTTAAAATGGTTGGTTTCTGTCACTTTTTGTTGTTTGTATTTGCCAAGGTCTTTCTACTGTTGCTCACGTGAGTAGCACAAGACAATAAGGGCTCCTGTCAAATGCTGCGAACTTCTGCTCCAGCCAGGGACGTCTCTAGGCAACAGCTGCTATGTGTAAGATAAAACTTGTATGGAGACATAGGGGGGATATTGCCTGCTTCAGAGGGTTCTGACGTTGCACTGCAGTTGTTATGCAAAGAGCCAGGCAGTGGCTTTCAGGAGCCATGGGATGCATCTTTTGCTTTAGCAAAGTGTGCCCTTCCTGGGCCTATTTCTAATATTAAATATTTCCGTAGCATTTCCTACTTAGAGGCAAACATGCAAACATCGCACTATTCCATATCCATCCTATATCTAATGTCTCTTCATTATCAGCACGTCTGTAATTGTGGCACCTAAGTGCCCAGTAAATACTGTGTTCAAGATGGACCTGCTTTACTTGTGCTAAAACAAGCGTGTGACACTGTATATGGAGTTAAAACCATATTGCCTGAGTAACAGTTGTAACAGCATACTTGTTGTGGATTTGATATTGTGTAATAGGGCTGGTCATTTGGTTCTTAAGACTCTTGAGATGCCAGCTGCATCAGCAGGAATGCAGAATCAGGGCAAATTTGGGCACGATGTAAACATCTACAAATCTCGCTGAAATCTCTGTTCCAAACCCAGTGTTAAGTGCAATTGTGGTTTAACATTGATGTGGGGTGCCAGTGATCAGCGACGCAGCCTGAAGTGATTTGGTGTGCAGTTGGAAGAACAAAACCAGAAAGCCAAGTAAGGAAACCTCTTTCAAATAGGATTCAAATAGGTGCTGGCATAATTAGATTAGCTATTGAAATAAAAAAGCTGCAGTCATGTAAACCAAATGAGGATCTGGTCCATGGTATCAGCTGTAGGGTGAGTTCATAGGTTAGACTGTACCATGGGGTAATGATATACACTAATCTGAAGTCCAATCTTCAGACATCAGATAAAGAACTTTAAGGCACTGTTTAATGGCTGTATAAACACAGAGGACCCTACTTTATCTTATATCCTCCATCTAGATCATTTATATGGCTTCAGTTCCCATACTGCCTACAATGCCATACTACACAAGAGATTAAAAATTCAAAGCCAGTTCTTTTCTTGCAATGCATCGTCAACACCCTTTTTCTGATCGTCTTAGCCTCTGTGTAATTTATCCCATTTTTATCATCACATCATCAAGCTCTGTATGTGTGTGTGTGTATCTCTCTTAGTTTAATTAAATACAGAGACTGGGCACACTCCTAAAGTTATTACTTAGACAAAACTCCCATTAGGGACTACGAACTCTAACCAACAGTAGACTGTTTCAGTAAGCTTTATGTTTAAAACATTAAAACTGATTTTTTTGCAGTACTTGTTGGTTTTTTTTTCAGATACGGAATGAAACAGACTTATGCAAAAATTCATATGCATCACTGGAAGTCGCAGTCATAATTTTTTTTTAAAATCATTTTTTTATTTCCGTAACTTCATTCCAGTATCACTATTTTTGAGAAAGGGTTTTGAGTTACATTTTCCAGTGTCAGATGGTACCTTACAACAAGCATATGATATTTTTTGAGTTTTTTATCCCGGAAAAAAAAAAAAAAAAAGAGCTTCTGCTTCCTGAAAGTATGCACCAGATCTTTTTCATGTCATAGATGGAGCTCCTAGAGGCAGTGAAGCAAGACGTGCGTCTTTATGTAGGATTGGGTAGGGTTTTTACAGATGATCTTACTAACGCTGGTAAAGACTTCAGTGGTAAGCATTTTCCAGAGGAACACGGCTGTTCTGAAAGCACATTGTCCAGAATGATTGCATAGCCATGTATTTCAGGATTTCGGTGAATTCTCCCTGACAAAACTGCATGCCTCTGTAATAAGTAATTTGTATTTCTTTTGCAGTTTAGTGTAGGACATCATGAGTAGCTTTCCTGGCGCGAGACCCAGTTTGTGAGTGTGGAGAGGTGAAGGGATGGTGTCTGCGCTGGCTGCGCCGACGGGCCCAATGGAAAGCTGCTGGTTTTGACCTGGGCTCCCATATATGGTGTGTGACTGTCCCGAGATCCCTTTTCTCCTCTAAACAAAATGAAATCCTAGGTGCCTTTTCAAAGCTCGAGGTTGACTTGTAGCTTTGCAAACCGATCTGCTTTCCTGAAGTATTCCCAGTGTGCTTGCTACAAAATAATGTCTCGCTTACTGGGATGTAGTAGCCAGAAGACATTTCTCCTCTAGAAGTATTGCTTTCACTCACAGATTAGTTAATTGAAGGTAAGGATATATTAGCAGCGAATAACCACAGATTTTTGTAAAGAAAAAAAAAAAAGTTCTGTTTCAATCTCTTTATACAGTATAAAGTGGGGTTTTTTTATGTAGTGCTATAGACCTGGTGTAGTATTAAGACTTTTCTGGTACTGCGAATCATTACGCTGTTTTCCTCATCATATTTGGATTACGTGTACTGAAAAAGTGTAGAAAAATACGTGTTACATGAATTGAAAGATACTGTCTACAAAGTGGAAATGCTCCGGAGAACCCCGGTCAAATTTAGTTACAGTATATGTTATAATGTTTTTAACATAATGTATATATTTGTAAAAGAGGGTTTTTTTGAATTATGAGCAACTGAAAGTGCTGTAATAGAAATGTATCATAAACCCATTCCAGTTTAATGGCTTAGTAATGAAATTACTTAATTACTTATTGATTGGTAAAAGCTAAGCTTTAAAGAGTTACTGTTACTTAATGCACAAATTTAACTCTATGCAACCGTCTCTCTCTTTGGAAATACTTGTAAGGTCTGTAAAACTGTAAAACTCTAGTAGGTGAGTAGCAAGAATGTAAAATACAAATTTGAGTGTATTTACAAATTTTTCTAGGGGTATGGGTATTTCGCGTATCTGCGCTGTTTAAACCATTTTAAAAGGTCCAGATACTTTATTTGATAAATACCTTTAAATTGGAGAAGGCCGGCTTAAATAGTTTTAGCAGACCTTTTCTTTACAAGGTTGCAAGAATCTCAGATATTTGAGAACAAATCTGTTACATATCCAATCAAAACGGCATGTCCGGACGTGCGTGCTGGTTGTGTGCTTAGGAGCCTCTGTGAGTATCCTCATTTAGCTTCGCTCGTTGATACAGCGTCGCTTTAATTGCAGTTATTCTATTAGCACGGCTTTTGTTTAAAGCCAGCTCACTCGAGGGGACGCATCTACACACGATTAAACTTTTGCGATGAGGAGGGACCCGAGGGATTCATGACTTGTTCAGGGCTGCGGCTGAAGAAGGTGCAAAACGGGGGCTCTGGCGCGCGGGGCGGGGGCGGCCCGCGGGCAGGGGCGCGCAGCGCCCGCGCCGGTTCCGCGCAGCCGGAGCTGCCCGCGCAGCGCGGCAGCCGCGGCCGCGCTGCGCCCAAGCGGGAAGGTTGAGTTCAGAGCGCGCAAGCCTCGTTGCAGTTGTTGCTGTTAAACCAATAAGGTCGGGACGAGAGAATAGCTGCGGTTTGCATTACAAAAACAAAAACAAAATCCAAAGGGAAAAAAAAAAGGGGGGGGGGGGGGAGAAAAAGAGGGAAGAAAAAGGGGAGTGAGGAGGAGAGAGGGCGCGGGAGCGGCAGCGTGCCCCCAGGCACTGCTGGGCAGACCCACAAGGCTGAGCAAACAGGCGGCGGGGCTGCAGGCAGCCTCCCTCCGCCGCGGCTTTGTCTGCCCGCCCCGGCCCCGGCCCCGGCCCCGGCCCCGGCCCCGGCCCCGGCCCCGGCCCCGGCCCCGACCCGCGCCCCGGGGCGCGCTGCCCCGCCGCGCCATGGGAGGCGCCGCCGCCGCGCCCTGAGCCCGCGCCCGCGGAGGCTGCGCGCCGCGGAGACGGCGCGCCCGGCACCGTGAGTACAGCGGGCGGCGCGGGCGCTGACAGCGGCTTGCCGGGGCGGCGCGGCGGGCAGCGGGGGAGGCGAGCGGGGCAGGCGAAGCCCGGGAGCAGAGGGCGAGTGCCACCGGCCCGGGCACCGCAGCCCGGTGCGCGGCGGCGGGGTCCCCTGCGCGGCGGAGCGGCGGGCGCTGCCGTCCCGGAGCGCCGCGGCGCGCAGCTCTCGCCGGCCGGGTGCGGCCGTGCCTCAGGCGGAGCCGGTGGGCTGCCCGCAGCGCCGGCTGGGGCGGTTCTGTCTGTTGTTCGTGATCAGCCGGGTTTGGGGATTCTCCTGTTGGATTTCCTAGAGTGCTAATGGTCCGGCAGATCGGAATAACGTGATGGTGAGATGCTGGGGGGGAGGGGGGGGATAGGCACGTAGTATAGGAAACCCGTAGACCTCTCTGAAACAGACATGAGAGCGTGAGAAAAATAATAATAATAAAAAAATAATTGGAGGGAAGAATGCCTGGCAGAGATTTTGACAGCGCTTTCTGAAGCAGGAAATCCTTTTGCTTAATATGTTTAAATTTCCCAAACACCAAGGAAAACACACAGATCCCCACAGGAGGACGTTTCAAAATGACAGAACAAACATCTACACAACCGAAATATTTGACATTTATTGACACTTTAGGTGGCTCATTTAGAACGATCGTCTTAAAACGAGGAAGTTAAAGACCTTTGGAAGTCTCATTAAATTTACATCTTGCGTTTGAGCAACCCAGACCCACAGGACGTTCCCCAGTAGGTATTTCTCCCGGCGTTCCTGACAAACACCAAGGAGAGGGAGGACAGCCCTTTGCACTGAAAGGGTGGTTCGGGAAAACTAAAGGTGTCGGTGCACTTAAAAACGTTTCTTAGAAGGTGCTTGGGTTTTGTTGGGGGTTTTTTGGTAAGCAAACGTTTCAAACTGAGGCAAGCGAAAGAGATAAAAGCTTTCAGGGAAAAGAAGGGGGGCATAGTATATTTCACGGCATTTGTTTAAATTTAAAAACTATCACAGAGAGAAATTTGGGATAAGAAGTGGAAATGCTCAGCGGTGTATCGTGGCAAGTTTTTCATGTTAGACACCACATATAAAGAAGCTTTTATTTTCCATCCCGTACTGAGACGGTTCGCAAAGCATCTGTCAGAGCACAGACTGCTGTTTCGGTGTGCAAAATAAATAACTAATGTGCATATGTATCTGTAAATACATACGTGTGTGTATGCACACTATATACTTTTTACGCATATAAACACACATGCACACAGTGGTTTATGTGTTGCTCACAAGCCCAGGACACGCGGTATTTAGCCAAGCACCTCGCTGCTGTCAGAGTTTTCCCAAGGCCTGGTAGGGTCTGGGAGCGAGCAGCCATCCCCTCTCAGCAGTTCTGCGCAGTGACAGACAGCTCGAGTCACGCTTCGTCTTTGGAGAGTGGAGAATAAAGAATGAGTAATCATTTTGTTTGAATTGCAATAAGTATGAAATATTTCTCGGGAGCCAAAAAAATCTTGGAAAAGCAGAAAGACATTCTTAAATGGCTGGTCATAGTAGGAGCATTGTCACATTGTAGTACTTCTTTCTTAAAGGGAAGAAAGTCGTGGGGTTTCAAAACATTTCATTCATAAGCGTATGAAATGAGCACGCAGGATAGCACTTTTAGAAGAATTTAAACTAGTAATTAAAAATGTAATAACTGTAATTACCTAATTACCTGCTTCTGCTTTAATAAGTGCAATTTGCCTTTGATGTGAGTATCTAGTGAGAAAGCCTTACCTCTTCACTTAGAGCCCAGTGATACAATTATTGGAAGAGTGAAAGTATTGCCCAGCTTCATGTGTTGCCAGTAAGGTGCCTTTTTGTAGCCAATTTGCGTTGTAGTTTTCTAACATTTTGGTTGTTGATACTGATTGCATAGCACTTTCAAGGAGGCAAAGAGTGCTGTTGGGGGGAAAAGTCTGCTTTCCCTCCCTCTACCCCTTGCTAAAAATGACAGATATTTTTCTTTCCTAAGGGGGAACACTGATTTGAAAACTGCCATTGTCGTTTAAATTTGCTTCATTAAAGCAGAACTGTCTTTTAAGAAAAAGTGTGTGTGCTGGCTATATTTTTCTGGGTTAACTTCTTATTTTCACGTAGAAAATTTCTTTTCAGCTGGAAAAATGTTTTAAATTATAGCCATTAAAAAAAAATTGCTCCTAGCAAGCAAAAATACTGTGGAAAACCTGTAATTTAGACAAGTACCTACATTTTATTTGCTCTGTGCTGCTGAAATTTAGAATCCCTTCCCATTTACAGTTTACTTTTCACAGAACATTATTAACTTTTTGGCTTCATACATGATCTTCTGTCAGATGCTTTTGATTTGTAATTTAGCAAAGTATAATAAACAGTGCAAAAGTCATGAATTTTCCTCCGCATCCTGAGCTCTGTGGTAGGGAAAATGTGATAAAATGTGTACCTTAAGTCTTGTTTGATGATCTCTCAAAGCAAGTTTGCCTTCTGGAAATAATTTCTGGGGTTGAAGAGCATGGTATTAACAGATTTAATGTGGCTATTCAATGGATTGGTGGAGTACTATGTGAGGTTTAACAAAATGAGAGAGACAAATTGAACATCAACAAAACCTACATCTGTGAAGAATTATAAATTTAATTAGAAAAAAGGCAAACTTAAAAGACCTCATTAACTAATCAGAATTTGATGTTACTGATTTAAGATTCTTAAATGGATGAATTTTAAGTAGCTTTGCTATCGCCACGTACTGTGTAGTGCCCAGACCTGCAATCCGTATTGAGGAGAAAGATGTGAACGTTACTTACAACAATAAAATTATACACAGTGATATTTTTTAGGTATTAAGGGGAGTGTGTATGTCATTTAGAATATAAGACATTTTTAGTTTAAGCAGAGCACAGAGGATGAAGGGTGAGTGACAGCTCCTTTTTTCTCTTTTTGATATTTTTTTTTGTGTGCCCCTTTGACTGGCTGGGTAAGGCTGTTGCATTTTTTTTCCCACTTTTTGTTTGATATGTGAGTTTTGTTGCAGAACTTCAATTATCCAGAAATCTGTCGGCAAAATGGGAGAATATATGAGAGCAAGCACACGCCACCCAGAAACGTTTTTATTCTATGAACTGGTCGTCATAAGTGTGGTTTCTTACTACGTTGTAATTTTGTACTGCACATAAAAAACTGAAAGTATGTGAAGTGTAGCATTTTGTAAACTGTAACTAATTTCACTCACATCTGTGTCTAATTGTTGTCTGCATTCGCATTCTTGAGAGTAGATTTATTTTTCCTGGACCACTCTGTGGATTCAGCTGACCAGCCTAAGTGAGGATTAGTTGTTTTAAAGTTATTTTGATTAAAGAGTCATTTTTAAATATGGTAACGTGCAACACATGGTTTAAATAATCCTTGAGACACAAAGGAATATATCTAAAGTATGTCTAATGAAAATGAAGATTGTGGATATGAACTTTCACAAATCATAGAGTGTTAGGGGACATACAAGGTATATATTTAATTCACTTTGAATGAACTGCATTTTTTTTTTTGCTTAGTCCCATGAATCTGAAAACAAAATCTCTCTATACACAGTCATGCACATGTGTGTGTGTATAGATATATTTGTAAGTGTACAGAAGTGATTATTTTTTTTAATTTGGGTAAATAAAATAGTGAGGATTAAATGTTTTTTGGAGTTTAGTGAAGTATGTGTAATACTGTAGGGCACTTTGGAGACTAATCAGTTAATTAAAGCATCTATTTGAAAAAGGAAGGGTTTTTTTTTATTATTATAAAAGATATGTTTTAAAGGATCCTGTGCAAGAGGGATTGAAGATAGCTCTGTAAGCAACTTAGTTCTCACCTATAATTTTTTCCAGGTGCTTAGAAGTAACAGCAGAAACATATCCTAAGGCACTCTGCTGCAGTTTCTGGGGTAAAGAACTGAAAAGAAAAAAAATATCTTTAAAATAAAATACATAGTTTTGAATGTGTCTGCTCGCCTAGTTTGATTTGGCATGCGACAATGTATTGAAAAGCACATTATGCAGTACTTTAAGTACTCAGTTACAAAAAGATTGATGTTTTTCAGCATGCATTTTTGCATGCTTCTTCACATCTTCTGTAATGTTCTGCATTGCCTGGCTGCCCCTAGCAGTTGTTTACTCTTGCTAGTAGTAATTCTGTCTGTGATTAAAAATAACAAAAAACCCCACCCTACAGACACATAAGTAGGATTTGCTTGGATGATTTTTATGGCATTTAAAATGCCTCATCTCTCTTGTCTTTGCTCTGTGATCGTTTAAGAGATGTCAGTTCAGGTTGAATGGAAACGCACATGAAGGATTCTCAGTGCAGACATTAAGAGGATATATACCTTGCCCAGAGAAGCTTTTGTGTGCTTTTAAGCTAACAGTGTCTAGCAGCGTATCTTCATCTGAATTTTATCACCTGCTGACAATCATTACTGGCTACAGAGAAGAGTCTGTTAGCAAAGCAATGGTGTTTATTCTAATAGAGTATGAAAAATCTACTACTCACCTGAGTTATAAAAGGAGCTGTTTTATTAAACTAGAAAATTAATGCTGGGATTCCCAGTGGAACCAGATTCCTTTTCTTGATGAGTGACCTCAGAGGTAAATGCTACAGCTTCTTCCTGTTTATTTAGCCAAAGTGTGCTTTTAAGTCATTTTATCAGAAATCTCATTAGTGGCCGAAATTTTTACAAGAAAGACTTTGTGCGGTGTTGTGGGGGATTTTATTCTAATTCGCCCTGGCTGGAGGTGGGCTTGTTATGGAGACGGTTGTGTAATACTGTTGGTCATATACTGAGCATCTTTACCATAGGTAGACCTGCCGCTTGATGTCCCCCCTCCCCAAAATGGTTTCAGGCTTGCTTCGCCCTTCGCCTTTGGGGTGAGCAGAATGGTGGGTTCCCCACTGCCCAAATGCGGGGGAAGGATGGCGAAGAGCGGAGGAAGAGGAAGGCCAATGTGATGGGGGCAAGAAGGTGCCAGGAGTTAAGGGAATGGGAGGAAGAGAGAACTCGGCCGGTGATACATAACAAGAGGCAAGAGGGGTGGAGGATGCTGGGGGGCTCGGAGGTGGCGCGGCTCCCTCTGCCCTTGGCGGGCAGTGCGGCGGGGTTACCTTCGTGGGGGTGTGCGGCAGAGCCGTGCTGTGCTGTGCCGTGCCGTGCTGTGCCGTGGGAGGAGTGAGCCCCTCTGCAGCTGTCACGGGCCCCTGATGAATCACTATCCCGTCACTTGGCCGCCGTCCCCCGGCGCGGGGAGGAGGGAGAGAGACCTGCCGGGGAAACAACAGTTGAGCCTTCAATTTAAAGACAATATGCCTTTCACGGGCACCGCGCCCTCCTCCTCTCCTTTTGGGTTTAAAGAACAGAATTGTCATCTGTGGTGATATCCTTTCTTTAAATTAAGGCCTTGTAGTAAAGCGGAGTAATAGAGGCTTCTGTTTGTTTCCCTGGTTTACAGGTGCAGAAGTCCCAAAGCAGTTCAGATGTTGCTGTTTCCTCAAGCTGCAGGTAAGGATTTGATTGAAAATTGCTATTTTTCTGCAAGTGTTCTACTCTTTTTTTTTTTTTTTCTAACTTCAGGTGGTAAGTATTCTTGTTTTCCGCATTAGGCAGATGAGTAAGTGTTGGAGTGTCGTTGCTTTTATGTGTGTGCAACCATGTCTGTAAACCATGAGCATGTACGCTTTTTCACTGAATTGTTTGACTTTATGTTAGTTACTGGCTTTTCAAACTCATTGCCATATCATCCTTCTCTACTTGTAGATTGATTTAGGTAATGAAATATAAAAAGAAAGATTTGTGTTTGAAACTCATGATAAAATCTCACTTAAAATGTGAAAACTTTGTAGCTGAAATGACACATAGGCTTAAGGATACAATTACCGTGGGAGGAATTTTTTATATAATTTTAATAGTCTTTAAAAGAGCCTAAGCGTTTCTTTTAAAGTGAAAAATTACTGGTTCAGATGCCTTGGAGGCACAGTAACCTATGAAATTTCTACTGGGAGCAATTACTTAGACCGAGCACATCAAATAACAATATCAAAAGTTTTAGGTGTAAAGAAACGGAAGGATGGGGCACTTCAAGCATAAGTTTCCCCAGCATCAACCAAGGGGGAATTTAAGGTGATGATGGCTGTTGGCCTTTTCATGTAAGGCTATTAAAAACACAAATTAGAAATATTAGCTGCTTGCATGCTGTATAAAGGTTTCATTTTTGCTTTCAACCGGAATTGGTCTCTTCTTCTTTTGACTAAGCGACAGCTGCTGAGATACAGCAGAGTGCTAAGGCATACTAACGCCTATATGGATTCACTGTATGTTGGTCATATCCCTTTTCAGTTGGGCACGCTTTATGTAATCCACAAAGCAAACAAGTGAGCAGACATAATAATGTTTTAATGCTGCATTTGTTTCAACGGAAACAGAGGAACAATTAAGTAGTTTGCCAGAGTAAACACATACATCAGGAATATCTCATTCCCTGTCAGTAGATGATAGGTTTCCACAATTGCTTGAAGTGTTTTATTTGGTTTGGAGGCCCATTATATTGCCACTGAACGGTACGTCTTGAAAAAGCAGAGTGTTAATTTGTTGTTAAGAGAACATGTGTCTTCATATATTGGGGATTCCATCTTTGTACCCATCTTAAAAATACAAAGTGACATGAATGTTTAAAGTACAGTACTTTGTGTCTCAATTTTACTCTGTCAGAAGCTGCAAAAATAATTATCGTACGGGGGGCTACAAAAGGAGTTTAGCACAAGGAAAGATCAAGTTGGGAGAAGCTGTTCAGTTTTTAGTAAGTGGTTTTGGAATATTGATTAATAGTGGGCTGCATCTCATATAGGTAATTCCGCTGTAATCCATGTTGAATATGTCACTAAAACTAGTTGCATCTTGTTTTCAGGTCTATGGAAATGCAGGATCTAGCCAGCCCACATAGACGACTAAGTGGTAGTAGTGAATCCCCCAGTGGTCCAAAACTTGATAACTCCCATATAAATAATAATTCCATGACACCCAATGGCACAGAAGGTGAGCCGCCATTTATTTACTCTTTCACAGTTCGTTTTTTCTCCTTGTTGCATTGTTGTCTTGCAGTCAGTAAGCTATATAGAGAAAATGTTATACTATTTTATGTGTTCCATGTTTATGTAACATGGTGTGTAAAGCCAATGATCAATGTTTATTAGTGGTTACTATTATCAAGTTTCAGCAATAGCGTTCATTCCAGGTTTATGTTCCTTTCATGCGGTTTGAATGGACTGAGAAGGTAGTATGTGCAGAGCTTAAAAAAAAATAATCCAGAAAACCTGAAAGGGTAGTTTAGTGATGAGAAAAAAAGGAGGTGTTTACAGTTGTCGTACTACAAAATGCAATCTTTCAGTCTTTTTCACTATTTTGGTATTTCTGTGTTCTCACTTTTTGCAGGCTCCTAAGGCTATGAAAGTTTTTTCAAGCAGGCTAATAAAAAAACCTGAGTGTTGAAATTTCCTCAGGCTAGCTTGCTGCTCTGATAGAGTGGCCAAAATTCAAACAGGTGTAGTAATTCAATGGGGTAAGCTGATACCTATTTTTCAAGAAGCAGTCAGGCAGATGATAAGTTATGTTTGTTCTCAGTCAAATACTAACAGCAGGACAACCTAACAGCTTTGACGGTAATATAATACAAATATAATGCATATAATAATACATATAATGAAACACAGAAGGCTTTATAAAATAAGCAGCATAAAATGCTCTGTCCTGTAACATTTCTGTGGCAGTAGTAGGAAAGATCGTATATGACATTTTCCTAGCTATGTGAGCAGAGATTTTAATGCATTACTGGAAAAGAGTCATGCAGCTTTAATATTACTTTTCAATATAAATGTATAGTTAAACAACCGCTGCAGCAGAGATACGGCTTTTTTTCCTAAGAATTGGGTCATATTAGTGCTGTCAGACTGTTTAGGATTATGGGCATGCATTGCATTCTTCCAGGAAAGGCACATGTCAATCAAACAGATGTCGTCCCCCCTCGATTCCCCAAACATCTCTGTTATTCATTCTAATTGGAGTCCTCTGTAGTGGGGAGGGTTCATGGGTTATCAGATTAACAGGCATTTGTGCCAGAGTTGTGTATAATTTACTTTTTGCAGTTGCTGTAAAAGTATTGTTGCAATCGAATTTTAAGCTATCTGGAAAAAAAAAAAGTAGCCTTTTAAGGAGTACCTAAAGTGCTTGATATGTTAATGTAGTTTAAGCAGAAAAATATTTTATGTTCACAGATGAGTCTTCTGCCTTTTAAATAGCCAAGTATATTATTATATTTTTATATCATATTATCAGGTATATACCAGTTTTGGTACAGGATAAAATTGCTTGACCATTTCAAATTAAAGTTCCTCTAGCTCATGAAAGCCTTTGCTGTAAAATTCACCAGCTTTTGTACTTTGTGTGTAACTTGAAGGTTCTTTAGTAGCACAAAAATGAGTGTTCCTTTGCAACACTGAAAGACGCTCACCATCTGGCTCGACTTTTTGTTCTAAGTAGGTTTTGTGTGCAGAGGCATGCACTCTGAAAAACGGGGTGCTTAATATTTCTTTGTCAGGAAATGAGCCATTTATTGTATCTATTCACGCGCTGACCTCAGATGGCAAATAATTTTGGAAATATTATCCCAACTTCTAGGTAGGTATCAGAGTTTATTAAAGAAAGTAAATTAAAACACGGTATCTTATTTACCTGACGCAAGAATTTTGAAGTTCAGGTTTATTAATTTTGGGATGAATGCTACCCAGAAAGCTGTAGCTTGCAATAACGTGTTTACCTTCTGAGATGAAGCCAAACGGTTTTCTTTTGTTTGCAATTTTCCCTCAGGTGACATGACCCTCCTCAGCACTGCAGACTGGTTGCTAAGCCCTAGCACACAGAGCCCCGCAGGTTTGGGTGGCTGCGGTGGGCGCAGCAGGCGTGGGCACTCAGCATGTGTTTTCAGATGTTGTCCAAAAAGTGTTCTGAGAAATAGCTTGTGCTTGGCGATTCTGGTCTAAACTTGCTCAGCTGAGAAGTCCTGTCTCTGATTGCTCTTAAGTGACAAATAAGGAAAAGTTTGTGAAAAAAACTATAGAGTAATTTATTTCTGAATTAGGCACTGGCCAAGAGACAAAATTTGTGAGCGAAGCAGATGCCTAAGAATCTAAAGGTGGAATTCTTACTGTTGATCTGTTTTATCTTGAGAAAATGTTTGGTTTGGGCTCCTTGAGCTGCTAAACAGGCTTATAAAAAAAAAATGGAGCAAACGAAGCAAGGGTTTCTTTTTTTTTTTTGTTTTTCTCCCTTAAGGAAGGGTGAAGTAAAACTATTTTTTCTGAGATTCTTGAAGCAGAGTCCTGCTGAGACACAAGTGCAGACTGTAAGGGTGCAGTCATAAGGGCTTGCCCAACACCTTTCTTAAAATGCTGCAGTATGGTTTGCTTGCTTGCTGCACGTGGAGTGGGGATGTGGGTTGCTGAATCTTCACAGGTTAAATGTAATATGTGAAACCAGCTTCTAGTCTGCTACACACAGTCATCCTCACTAACATGAAAGAGCCCTCTGTTTCTGGCATGAGGGAACTTCATGTGAGTGAGAAACAAGGCCTCTAGGTATTTGCATGTTATAAATATCTTGTAAAGATATGTTAAATTTGATTTGACTATGGGTGTGATTTCAACAGATTTCCATACCCTGAAGTGCAGGATATGTTCACTAGATGAGGGGGAGGGGAAAAAAAAAACAGAAGAAAAAAAAAAACCTGTCCCAAAGTGAAATGGCTCTGTTTCAAACAAATGTTCATTAATTCCTCTAAGGCACATTTTCAGACTTGTCTCTTATTGATGTTGTTCTACAAGAGGATGTGGTTGGAAGATAGCTCACTGTTATTAGCTAATATTTTTAGCTTCACACTTAGTGGTAAATTTTCAAAGCACTGAATGGGGATTTAGTTGTGTGATTGAGTTTAATCTCTGCATGCAGCTTTTATATAATAACTCTTTGTGTGCTTAATTTCACTTTGGTGGAGCAAAATTACTGCAGTGCAGAACTGATCAGGTAGTGCTGGCCGAGGACTGCAGCTGAAGAAATCCAAGGAGTTTGGGGTGACTGCTATTTATTTTATTTTATATAAACATTCTTAAACAAGTCAGGTTTACTACTTCTGTCTCAGGCAGCAATTTCTCTGTGGATTCTTTTAGACAATAATGATTTCTGTTGAAAAAAGACTATCCTTTTAAGTTTGTGGCAGATCATGAGGCAGTCTTCATAGCTCTGGATGTATGTGTGGTGAGGCGAAAAGTAGCATTTCCTTAACATCTTGATTAAAAAAATATCATAGCTAATAAGAAATAATTGCTTTGTTGGTGTTTGATTTTTTCTTCCTTTTCTCCGGGCTGGGTGGCATGGTCTTCAAACCAGTGGTGGGGAAGTAACAAGGAAATTATAGACCTTGACCAGTCAGAAATTTCCCAGAATGAAATGCGGAGGAGTAACACTAAAATGTCTGGCTGAAGGCACTCAGAAAAATCAGTCCTGGTGTGCCAAGGTGGTGTTGATAATATAAATACCGCAGTATTGGGGGCTTCCATGTTCTCTTTAAGTATTTTCCACAAAATACCCTCTGTTGTAGGGATCAGCAAACACTGGTCACAATTTGGCCCTGTATGACTTGCCTAAGAAAACCTGTTAAAGAGAAAAAAAAAAGATAATTGAAGTAGGGATCAAAATGTTCATAGTTGTGCCTTATCTCTAATCATCCTTTGTCAGTGAATTGCTGTGGTGGGTTGATACTGAAGGAGTTAAGGAAACAATAACAAGAGAAGCTAATAAAATTGCCATTCGTTAACAATTTATCAGACAGCTAGTGGCTATTCCAACAACAGTGCTCACTTTGGTAGCTACACTTTAGAGGGGAAAGGCTGTGAGTAATCAATAAATTTGAAAGGAGTGGCAAAGCTGTTTTCCATAGCGGACAACTGCATCCAGTTTCTGCCGACAGTGATCTTTACTTTTATCCAAAGAATGTTAATCAGTTCTGATGGATGACATAGATTGAGAAACAGTAGCCTGTGGGCCATTGTGATGATGATTTATGCAACTGGAATAGAAAAGAATAGATGAAGACTGGGAGAAGAAGCCGCGGTTTTCCAAGCAACTACACTTCATTCACGTTAGGGGTGTGGAGCTGCTTCTGCCCTCGTTTTTGGATGTTCAGAAGGAAGAAGAGAAGGCATTTTCATATCAAGCGGGAAGGGAAAATGGATAAGAAATCGAAGATCAGATTTTCAAAGATACATAGGAAGGGAGGCTTCAAAGGGAGTTGGACATCAAAATTCCTTTGGAATAAAAAAAAAGGGTTCTCACTCTTTAAGTACCTGCTGCAACATGAGAATGAGATCCCACACAAAGGCAGTCACAGCTCCCCACTACGTGACTATCTGATGGGTGGCCATTAGACAGGTTGTTTTATGTCTGGTGAATGTAAATCCGTCTTCAGGTTTTCAAAAGGCAGCGCTGTGTAGTGTGTTTGTGTCATGGTTTAACCCCAGCCGGCAGCTAAGTACCACGCAGCCGCTCACTCATTCCTCCCCTGCCCTGGTGGGTTGGGGAGGAGAGTCAGAAAAGAAGTGGTGAAACCTATGGGTTGAGATAAGAACAGTTTAATAATTGAAATAAACTAAAATATAATACTAATAAATGTAAGGGAAGGGGAGATAAGAAAAAGAGAAAGAGAAATAAAACTCAAGGAGAAAAATCAACCACAGCAAACCAAGTGATGCACAATACAATCGCTGACCAATGCCCAGCCAGTCCCCGAGCAGCGATCCTGCCCCAGCCCTGGCTAACTTCCCCCCCCTCAGTTTATATACTGAGCATGACATCATTTGGTCAGTTTGGATCAGCTGTCCTGGCTGTGTCCTCTCCCAATTTCTTGTGCCCCTCCAGCCTTCTCGTTGGCAGGCATGAGAAGCTGAAAAGTCCTTGTACCAGCTATTAGGAAGAAAATTAACTCTATCCCAGCCAAACCCAGGACAGTTTGCTATCAAGTTGCAAAATTATAGAATGGAAAAAAAAAGTTTTCAGTATTTTCTGAAGTAATGATGGAGTAAGATGCTGAAAACCCTAGAGAGGATATGAGTTGGTTGAAGTTACGATACGTGATTGAGATTTCTGTAAGTAAATTATATGTTGAGTATTTGTTGTAATTCTAATAATACTTTGTAGCACTCAAAATATTCTCCCAGTATTGCAATCAAGCCTGCACATTGGCAGTGAATGACTTTTAGTTTTGTATAAGTTATTAATCATTTTTAATATTTATTCATAATTTTGTCTACTTTGGGGTGCAAAGTTGTGGTAGGTGATGGCAAGCAGACAAAATGATCCTCCTTTGGAAGGTGTTTGGTGCCTTTTAATTGCTCATTTCTCGTGTTTCTGCCAATTACGTATGCTGAAGTTTCTGTACTTGTGTTTGTGATGAAGAGCTTGGCGGCATGAAACTTAAAATTGATGCAGGGATACCTCCATATTTAGACATCCTGAAATAATAGTACAGTAAAGGTAAATCTAATACTTCCATTTCAGTAGGGTGTTAGTGTCAAGAGCTATTGATACTAACTTCTTTACTCAGCCCCAGCAGAGCACAGGATGACAGTTGCGTGGCCAGAGGCAAAGACTGCAGTGGTCCCAGGCCCCAGAGTGACAAAAGCACCCTGGGGGTCTGTGGGGGCTAATAATAATCTTCAACCTGCTGCCACTTCTGGAGGATAAAAATCATACACGACACTGCCCGTTTATGTGAAGGCAAGGGGCTGGCTTGGACTATCTTTTCTTCCCTGCTCTTTACCTTTTTCTTCTTGCTGTATTACATTGGCTTCCTTCCAGACTCTTTGTCTTATCTGTGCTTTTATTCTCCTGCTTCCCCATGAGTCTTTCCGTCTGTTCTGAGCACATGTAGCATAATGCTCTATTATTCCTCTTTCATAGGTTTTTGGCCAGTGAAATAACTTGTCGACTCCTATGTTGGCTCAGCCCAGCAACTCCTGTTGCAAGGTCTTGGGGAGGAGATTGGCTAATAAATATTTGTGTATTTATTGTCTTTTCTGTATGTATGTGCATCTGTTTGTGAAAGTTTCACTATTTTATTTTCCCCCATAATATTTTCCTGTAAGACAGGGCCTCATTTAAGTGAAAAGTTAATAGCAGTACTGGTTCCCACAGACATTTGAGGGAAACAAAACAGTCCAATTGACAAATGACTTTAAAAAAAATGACATATTGGAAGCACCATTATTTTAATATATTTTATTTTTGCAAGCCTCTCCTAAATGTGTGGGGAGCACATGCCGTTCCAAACTGTGGATGGAACGTGGTGGTGTGACAGCACCCTCTGAGTGTGTCTGAGGGTCCCAGAGTCCCGGTGGCACAGCTAGCTTTGCACTGGCTGTGGGATCTCAAGAACCTATGAAGGTATTCACTACTTCATCCGCATGCTGTAACTGCAGTACATCACACTAGGTGTGGCATCTCTCCAGGGGGTCCAGCCTGTTATGCACAATCTGCATGCATGCAATCACATGATTGAGTGGCGTAAGATAGAAATATCATACACCTGGCCAGTGATACAGATAAGAAGAAAATACAGCCCCTGCTGTTGGTGTGCACCAGCAGAAACTCCAGGGAACAGGAGTAGAACATCTTAGTCTAAGAAATAGAGTGATATTTGAAGAGCCTTAGCAACTTTGGAGACTTGTGACTTGATGATTTAGCACTTTCATTTGTGTCTTGTGATTTTCCGAGGATTTTTGCTTATCACAGGTAGATAAAAAAGCATGAAACTTGGTTATGCTTCATGTCATCAGACCCCTGGGATAGTGAGTGAAGTACCTGTGCCACTGGGTTTGATGAGACAAGCTGCTGCTGCTGTGTGGAGGGGAATGCAAGTTGGTGCTATCCCTTTTTGTACAGGTGAATTTGCCTTTTAAGTCTTGCACTTGTAGAGTCCAGACCCTGGCCAAAAGTAGAGGATATTATTTCCATCTTATGAAAGGTCCCACCCAGACTGTCATTCTGCTTCTGTCTTCACGTCTCAGTCCTCTGTCTTGTACACACCCAAACGGCAGAGCTTGACTTCTCTGTGATGCTCTCTGTTCACTTGAAGGCCTCCATATTCTCAGAAGGTAGCTGATGACAACCTTCTCCACCATTAATGGCTGTGGTTGTGGCACTGTGTGGTCATTCTGTCTGGCTTTGGTTAAAGAGTGTGGGTATTTTACACGGACCCTGTGCCAACTCTTACACATGGACAGGGGAGTTGCCATGGTCAGATTCCGAATCAGGTACTTAGGAAGAGAAGAAGAGAAAAGAAATAGGCCGTAACACCTCTAAAAGGGTTGCTGGCTCTGAATTGATTGCTGCCTTCATTTAGACAGGAGACATGTAACCGTTCTGTATAAACTGACAAATGAGTGTGAAGGGTTAAGAACATTAGTTTGACTCATCTCCTAACTGCAGCGATTGAGAGTATTTTAACCCATGACTGTAACTGTCAGATGAATATCCGGGTGAAATCTTGATCAGCAGCTACAGATACTATCAAAACTTGTCTCCACCCATATGGTTTTGAATTTTCTTTCTGGTTTTGCACTGTAGCAGTGATGCTACGGTGATGCTATGATGATGCTACTGTAAATGTATGGGTTTTTACTGCTAGATGAGCAGATGCAGTGATGTTAAAGCTCTTTCAATTGTACTGTGTAACATAAGAGGAAGGTGATGGCTGTGGGGGAGCCATGCAGGCAGTGGAAGCTGGGTGTTAGCTGCAGCCCAAATACTGCAGCAGTTCTGAAGCCTTCTCACATCAGAGGAGGGGAGAGCAGGAAACAGTCTGGGCTTGAAGTAGAATGTGCTGCTTTGAGCAGGGACTTTCTTTGAAAACTACACATAAATTTAGTCTGGAAATTACCTTGTAGTAATTACCCTTTGGTAATTTCCAGACAGTGAGATTCAGAAGAGTCCTCTGCTTTGAGAAGCAGGAGCAAGTAAGTTTATCAGGCTTCATGGTCAGGAGCTGATGATTTGATGGTCTGTGATAAAAAAGGACAGTCATGTACTGGATAGGAATTAGTATAACTAAGTAATATGTTTATAAGTAACCTATAACCTTTAGTAATCTGTTTATAATTGCAAGATTCTTCAGTACAAAAAGAGGAGAGTTTCAATAAAATAATGGAAAATATCCTCAGCTTAGAGATTCAAGGTAGAATTTTTGTCCCATTGTTAGTGACAACTACCTTTGAGCTTTCAGGTGAGCTTTGGGCTTCTAGTGGGTACAGAAAGAGGATGGTATCAAGCAAAACAGTGTATGAATAGTAATGGATACATAAAATATTTAATCAAGATACCTACCTGTTGTTTAGCTGCCAGCATTATTTACCTGGTGTTTAGCTGCCAGCATTATTTGAAGAGTCACCTTGAGACAAACCAAAACAGGACTAGAGACTGTATCTGTATGTCTATAAACAGACTAACAGCCTCACTTACTTTATTGAGACTCTTTGTGCCAATGAACACTGAGAGCTGTCAGCCAGGAATGATTTGATTTTTCCCACTTAATCGTATAATACAAATAATATAACATTATAATATTACTTCAGCCTTGAAACTGTAAAATTAAAACTGATTTAATGTCAGCCATGTTTACAATATTTCTGTTCTGGTTTAATGTATATGGCATAACTGTTGACAAAGACTAGTTCAGTACAGCAAGCCTATGTATTTTAGATAATCAAAGTTATTTAAAAAAGGTATTTAAAAACCTTACTTTTTGCATGCTTGAAGGTGCAATCTTTATGAGGTATTCATATAATTTTTGTGTTAGGAATGGCCAAAGGTTAGGTCTGTAAATCCAGATTTTAAACAGGCAGCATCTCATTCCTCGTAGCACTCCTTACTGCTATATACACCAGTGACTGAATGAATGATAAGCTGTGAACTCAGAAAGTTGTTACTTGGCCAGTTGTGGGTTCTGGTCTGAAGTTCTCTCTCTCGGTGGAGTCCAGAAACTGCCATGTAAGTCCATTTTTAACCACCTTTTGTAATATGGCTGACAAAACAGAGCACATTGCACTTGCAATTTCTGAGTGTCTTAAGAAGAAATATCTTGACAATTGATATAAAGTTAGATCAGTAGTTATGCTAATGCCATCTCAGAATTGTTTAGAATTGTTTGCTTTTTTTCTCAGAGTTAGCACGTATGTTATCATTTCCTACTCATATTTTTTCTGTTATTTTTGTTGTATTGTTTTCTTACACAGTTCCTTTTTACATCTTGGGTTTAGAATCTCATAGATGACTTGGAAAGAAAAATAAGGGGTAAAAATGTCTCTCTGTTGACATAGTTTCTTAAGCTCCTTGGTATATGAACGAAATCTGTATCAGTAATCCTGAATAGCTGTTGCATTTTTACAGCAGGTTAGGAATACATTAGCTTTCTTCTTGAACTTCTTATTGATATTCTGTTTTATTACATGAGTGATTTTACTGGCCCTAAAACTTAGTAGCATGTTGATAAATCAGAGTCTGTCTCTGTAATGCAAGTCTGATAATTCTGTGCCTCTGTAAAGGTCTGTTCTGATGAAGGAGCAGCAGAAATGGGAGCTTTCCCGTTTCACTTTCTGCAGTCTCTGCCATGACTGAGCATGGTGTTGGCAGTTACTGGCAAGCTTGCAGCCTGTTCTGTGTAGGTGTGGCAATATTCCCACTCATGTTTGTTGCCCAGTGCCATCCTGTGAAGCTTAGGACATGTTGCACAAATGTTAACTGTCACGGAAAATGTGGAGAGAAACTGCAATCCAAAGCATGCTTAAGGAGTATGTGGCAGGGCCAGATCTGTGCCCATCCGAGATCTTGCGTCCTTGGACAGCTCCATATGTCTCTCCTGATAGACATGGATTGCTGGTGTGCTGCTGTGATGGAGTGACAGGCTCACAACTTTAGGCAATCCCTTTGCAGCTCGCTTTCCCTGTGATTCTGCGGCAAAATATGCTCAGTTTTGCCCTTGGGCAAATGAGACCTTCCTTTGTGGTGAGAATACACATGGAAAGTATTTCCAGTGGGTAAAACCATGGACGTTCTTCTCAGTTAATTTCTTTGTATAGTAAACTTCCATCCTCTTGAAATATGTTTAGGCTCAGATAGAAAGAAATATGCAGTCATTTTCTGGCATTTTGATTAAAATGTTTGGGGAATGGAGGGCTTTTCAATTCCTATCCATCTTTATTAAATTCCCAATGAGCTGTGGTGCAAAGTTCCACTAAGATCATGGTTGTTCCTAAAGATGGTAGGATAGGGCTTACTTATTATCACCCTACTAAAAGGGTATCCAGATCAGGAATAATGTGAACAGCATTTCTTATCCTGCTTTTGGTGTATTCAGGAAATAAAACAGCTGAAAGAGGAGATGTAAGGAACAGTTGTTACGAAAAATTTCTGAGCACCTCAATCAGCAGGTAGAATCCACTTCCATGAACAAGGCACTGCACTGCAGTTCATGTATCTTGTCCTGTATCTTCAAAACTAGTATGTCTAGTAAACAGCATTCAGTTATAAACATTGTTGCACTGAAGTGTTGCTCATGAGCCATAGAAATAGAAGTTCATTTTGATGCGTTTTTTCCCCAAAATGGTATCTTGAACAAGGATCTGAGATCCAGGTAGGTGCAAAGGCACATGAAGTGGGCTTTTAAGCCAGTGGCAAGAGGGGCATTTACATCCACTTAGAAAGAAATTATCCTAAAAATCTTTATCTAGAACAAATGATGCTATAGGTCTCTATATTGTGTGAGGTAGCTCAGCGTAGTCCTTGGACTGCTAGTTTGTGGTGTTCCAAACAATACTTGATTTTATAAGGAATATAGAAGAATTGTTTCTCCAGTAGGGAAGAGGGAATGAGTTTGGAGAAAGCATATACCGAAATCTTCCACCCTTTACCCCGAGTTAAGTTGATCTGCGTAATCTTCCTCTCTTCTCCTCCTCCACAGCTGTCAGCTATAGAGAAAAGCATCTTTCATTGTTATTTCCAGAAGTATAATTGCATTATGGAAATTAGGTTCAGAAGACTTGCAGATTTTTGGGAAAGCTGGAGTAATCTATGATGAAAGTATTACTCTGACTGTAAAATGCAGCTGTGATAAACTTCTAAGAAAAAGCACAAGACAATGTAGATTCTATAATTCTTGGAACCTAGATTAACAAACTGTGTAGAACTTGGTGTAAAAATCTGGTAGTTTCTGGAAGGTTAGTTGGGATAGACACTTTGCAACAAATACTTTATTGCATCTGTGAGTTAGACTTCCAGTATTTAGTTACGAAATGAATGTTGGATGTTATATGCTGTGTTTTTAAGAAATAGATTTGTGTTAAGAGTTGTTGTTCAGATCATTAGCACACTCCTGAAGTGAACCTATTGGACACTCTTTCTTACCACACGTTAGTTCACCTTGTGGAAGCTCTTGGACTTCACTTCTTTCAAAAAGTGCTCTGCAGAAGTGCAGCTAATGTTCTCCAGTTGTTGATGGGTGCTCAGTCCTTAGGACAAGACTAAACCTAGCATGAATACCCCACCCCACCCCGCCCCGAATGCTTAAACTGTGGATACTTGACCCTCGGCACCAGCCATTTCACTGCATGAAACTTTCTTTACTGGGCTGCACTGCTTGCTAATGCAGATATATGAGTTTTGTGTGGAGCTAATATTGATCTCCCGAGTTAGTGTGTGCAGACAAAACATCTCGCGTGAGACTCAAAAGAAAATAGTGGGCAATTAGTAGAATCTTGAGAGATTGCATATAAATCCCATGGATGAGGTTGGGTGAAGAAACTAGTTAGGCATGTGGAAGTATGAATTTGGATTGGTAAGGAAAGGAAAGGCCCTTTCTCCAAAGGGGAGGTGCTGCTTCTTTATCTTTTCCAAAACTGGCACCAAAAGGGTTTCTGCTAGTGATGGTTGCAATTCCTGAGCACATATGTGTAGACAAACATATAAGCCTACATACACATGTATGCCAAGATGACACCAAGGCTTTACATGTCAGATTGGGTGCAGTTTACCTTGGTTTTCTCGGATTCACTTTCTGCAGTGTTACTGAACTGCCTTGCTCAAAGGTCAGGTATGCACCAGCGCTGGTGTGTGGGAAGCGGTGACTGTGTGTGTCAACAGGAGCGAAAGCGGTGGGAAGTTGATAGGAAGATCAGCTCCGGTGTTTTCTGAAATGTCATGCTCAGTTGCCTTTGGTGTGCTGTAACTCCAAAAGCTAGGTATGTAAAAATGGATTTGAGAGATTGCTGTGCTGATCTGATAACTCCCTGCGTGTAGGTACTGTGCCTGATTGCATCCATGCCAGTTCAGCCCCATCCTTGCTCCATGGATTGGAATACTGTTGTTACTGAGGTTGTGCTGGTGTAACAGAAAGGGGAATTTTTTTATTTACGTGAGGCTTTATTAAAAGTTGTTAATTAATAATCGGTTATGAAACAGCATGAGCCAGGTGAGAATCTCTCTTACTGTCATTCGTTTTTACTCTCTGTGTTGGGTTGCGGGTGCAGAGGGAATAAAACGTAAAAGCATTCTTTGAAGCACCTGGTCAGGACTGTCCCCCTTTTTTTTATTCAGGGTTGCTGAGTACAAAGTTGGTTTTCATTTTGAGAGGAGAAATACACCATGAGGAAAGTGTTTTACTTCATCAGAAATTCTCATTTTTCCTCTGAAAAGTTATTTGGATGGGAAAAAAAATTTGAGCAGCCCTCAGAGAAACCCATTTAAAATTTATTTCCTTTTTTGTCTTATTCAAATTGCTCTTTCGAGCCTGTGAATGTCTGTGTGACCTGATCTAAATGTGGACCCGTATTGTTGGATCTGCAGGATTAAGAGGAATCAGGACAGGTGCAGAGAGTTGCATGGGGACTTCTGTTTTGTTACAGTGGCTCTTATTCCCTGGGGACAGAAATAACCCTCTTGATCATTTTATATGTATGTGTAAATCATAGCTGCCAGTACTTTGCATTGTTTGTATACACAAATACATAAAATGCAAAATATCTATAGCCATGATTTAAAACATTTTCGGCAGATTTTTGCTTTATTGAATTTGTGGCTGTAGTGAGTGTGTGTGCATGCGCGTGCAAGAATATTAGGTGCATATAGAATATATTTTATTTATATTTCTGTAGTTAAAACAGAACCAATGAGCAGCAGTGAGATTGCTACTACTACTACCACAGACGGGTCTTTAGACAATTTCTCAGGATCAGGTAAGGAATAAACAAAGGTTTTAAGCTCAGCATTTTCTCATTTACTATTTTCTTATCTCATGTGGTCTAAATCTGCACACAGCTGTTAAAAGGCCTTGTGCACTTTGCACCTTATGCTTATTTCTGTTCATCTTACTCAGATGGTGTAAGTCAATAGGAGTTTTCCCCGAGTAAGGAGCATTACAGCATCGGGCTTATTAATGTCCATTGGTCTTCAGTGGGAGTCTCACTAGGGAGTATTCTGGCCCAGAGTAATTACTCTTTTGTTTTCTGTGAGTAAACATACCTGCCTCTGTGATTAGTGTTGCAATTGAGGGGTAGGTCTTATTATTATCAAGGTATTCGTTCTTTTGTCAGGCTTGCTTTCTTCCTGGAAGCCAAACACATCTTGGCTTCTAACATATAGGAGACAAACACCGTGAGAAAATCCCAAGACGTTTGCAGTTTTGCGTACCTGTGGATTAACTGTGGTATTTCTAGCACATTGTTTTTAAGATGCAAATCAAATAAAAATGGATCTGATACTGTGTCATGGGCTTATATGTCCAGAGTAGCAAAATTTGACATCTTTCAACCCATCAGGCTCCAAGTAGCCAGTCCTTCTCCGGTCTTGTTGTAGCCTCCATTTTCTGTGTGTGCTGTCAAGTATGGAAGCATCAAACTTGAAAGCCAAAAAAAGATTTCTAGAGTATTTTAAATCTCTGAAGGAAGAAAAGGTAGTGTGTTTAGTAGCTACGTACATCTGCGGTGATCCGACTAAAGGTTGGACCGTAACAACCTATCTGCAGCCTCACAAGCCACAGAAAAGCTGTCAGGTGTGGAAGGCACAGAAAGAGATTCCTGGCTTCCCTCCACGCTTCGTGAGTGCTCCCGGAGTGTGAGGATGATGGATTTTCCCTATAGCTGGCGAGGAAAGGGGTAGCTGGCGAAGGGTAATTATCCGTGCCTTGTTTATTTTCAAGTACTTAGCGATAGGGCCTGTTGTTTCTCTGGCTGTCTGATTTTACAGTAGTCTCATAACCTGCCGCTGACCCCTTCCTGGCAAAGGCTTCAAAACCCACCTTGGGACCCAGAGAAGAAATAGCACCCAAACGGTAACCAGAGAGGGAAGGGCTCCTGAAAATAACACCCAGAGCAGAGCATGCCAGCACATCCGCCACGCTCCCGGCAGCACCCAAAAATACCGAAAGAAATTGGGATGGGTTGGTATAAAGCTCTGTGTCAGCGGTGGCTGGGCTGCCGCGGGAGAAGCTCATCACTGAGCCTCTAAGGCTCAAGTGTTTCACTAGGAACATTTGCACACTGGACATCTTTATGCAACGCTGACTGTTTTGAAGGTCTGAAAGCATTTTAGAAAGCAGATAAGATGTGGGGAAAGAGAAGGAGGTGTAATATGGTAATACATTGTATTATGGAATTATTCTTTTTAAAAAAAGAGAGGCACGTGCTCTGAAGCTGGCCATATGTTTTCAATCGAGACACGCATAAAGCTCCTTCATAAAATGTAGGTCTTAAAAATTCTAAAAGTTAATAAAATGTTGCACTTGAGATATCAATAATCCTTTGAAAATATGAAGGGAAATGTTTCCATTAGGAAATAGGTTGTTTGCATTGAAAATGTTGTCTGTGTGTGAGCAAAGAATATACTACTGCTCAGGAGTTGTACAAAGAGGCAATTTAGTATTTGAGATTTGTAATCAAGATTTTAATGTTAAGCACTCTTGTATAGCTCCTGATAAAATATTATTTTCTAACTAAGGTATCGTTGATATTTGAATTTAATTAAAATCTTGTTAATACTCTGAAATTCTATTAGGAAAAATAATATTTATCTTCGGTGTGTGTATTTACACTTCTGTGTGCTTTCTTTTCTCCTTGGTGCAGCAATTGGAAGCAGTGGTTTCAGCCCAAGACAAACACACCAGTTCTCCCCACCACAGATTTACCCTTCCAAGTATGATATCTTTTGAAAATAATAATAGTAGTAGTAATAATAATAACTGAAATAGGCAGATTTTAACCTCATTTAAAATAATAATTGGGTCCATCTGTTAAGTCATAATTTAAACTGCAGCAGCTTCTAGGGAAAAAAAAAGCTTTTTTTAAAAAAAATGCTAAGAATGTATTTGAAAAATATTTGGAAAGTTCTTGTTTTACTTATTTTTTATTATTGATTTCTTACTGTTTTGTCTTTGTCTTATACTTTCTGTTGTCTAGCACAGCCTGTGATTATGTGTTAATGAAGTAGCAGGATTATAATAAGGCTAAAAATAAGTACACACATGTCTGTCTAATGCGGTCTCTGTCCTATTTTCTGTCATTTGTAATCAATAGCAGACCATACCCACATATTCTTCCTACCCCCTCTTCACAAACGATGGCTGCGTATGGGCAGACACAGTTTACGACGGGGATGCAACAAGCTACAGCTTATGCCACTTACCCCCAGCCCGGCCAACCCTATGGAATCCCTTCATATGGTAAGAAATGCATGTCCATGTTATTTTTTTCCTGAGGTAAATGTTCTTTAGATCAAGATTACGCGGCCCTTGAGCCAGTACATAGTGGGACGGCTGTGCTCTCGAGCATTTCTTGTGGAAGGCTGGTAATTTCCCCACTGGAGTGGGTGATGCTCGATTTATTTATTAAAGGTCTAAGAAGCTACTCAAGAGGATGCTCCGTCTTGGGATCAAGGAGGGAGATTAATTAGGTTTTTATTGATGATACACAAAAAACAGCGCTGAAATGGGAAAAGAGGTCTAGGGACTTCTGTTACACAGACACAGCTCCTGGTGGCTTTCCGAGGAGCTCCACTCCCCGGCAGTGCCATAGGGTACGTCAGTACATAAAGGTCTGAATTTCAGCTGATCCAGATTACTGGAACCCAAATTAATTGGTGAAGCTGTGCTGATTTTTCAGCAGGTGAAAGCAGATTCAAAAAGACCCACACCAAAAAAAAATTCACTTTAAATGTTTCAAAACTCCCTGGAGGTGAAAATTGAAGTAAATTGCCACTAAAGCTCTGTCTGCCTGATGAAGGTGATAGTATAAGTAGCAAATATTTCCAAAAAAATTTAATTTAAAAACAAGCTGCTGTGGGTGAGACCATTTTGCTGCCAGACTGTCTGCTGGCAGACCACATAGCAGTTCAGCAGCGAGGATGCATTATTAGAAAATAGGTCTTATATTTCTCTGGGGGAATATATTAAAAATATACAATCCACATGCTTTTAGCAGCATATTTTGTAAAGATACATTCAGGTGATCTAAGTTTTATACCAAAAGGACAGAACCCACAGTACAAGCTGTGCCCCTTAAAATTATTAAAACGTTGACGTGCAAAACGGGCGAATCTTTCAGCCTGAAATCTGCAAGCTGAAATCCGCTGGGTCTCAAGTATATCCTACAGCAGATTATTGTGAAAAGGAGGTACAATAGATTATTATTTCTGCTTACCTTAAAAAAATGTGTTTTGTTAATATATCATCAATAATTATGACCCAAGGGAGCATTCTTCCTGGGATTACTTACTGCAAAAATACGGTTACAAACATAAATAGGATGTTTCGTTTCAATTTGAACCCTTATATTTTAAACTTACAAAATACTTCAAGGATATTCAAACTACATTTTCAAGACTATGGAGACGGAGATCCTTCCCCCTGCCCCCAGAAGCTCATGTTGCTGATGAGAGCTTGTTGGCTATTTCCAGCTGGATCAGGCAGTGTGATAACAGACACCCCCTTTCCCTGCTGTGGTTTTCTTGACCTGTTTCTCCTGTGGATACCTCATGTTCGTACTTGGCTGGCCGTGGTGGCTTGGGCAGCCCAAACAGTGACTTTTTGTTTTTTTGCTTGGTTCCTCTGGATGAAATCCTGAGCTCACTGAAGTCAACTATAAAATTCCCACTGACTTCAGCAAGGCCTTGATTTTACTACTTGAGTTTAGCTGTCTCGCTGTCGTCGGAGCTGTAATTGAGAGTTGCTTTACTTGGCAACTGCTCGCTGGGGGTTAGCATGCCTGCCTGCTCTTTTGTTTTGTTCTGTTTTTTTTCCCAGTCCATCCCCTGTGCCGAGGACTTTGGATAATTTTGCCTGATGTTTTACATTGCAGAGCTAGTTTTGACCACAGAAACCCCCAGCTCCTGAGCCAAGTGGATTTTAAGGCATTTTGTTCCTTTCAGACAGTGCCTCGTGACTGGGGCTAAGGTGCTTCTTGCTTATGTACTTTATAGGAGTAATATTCAAAAGCAAATAACTATCAAAAAGTTTTGGGACCTAACACCGTATATATTTTTGTATACTTAAGGCACATCATATAATCAGTGTTCCACAACTAAGTCACATGGGGAACACTGGGTCGCCCATTTGCAATAGGCAAGAACTGAAGCCTTGTTTAGAGCCAAAATTCTCCTCTTCAGTCTGCAGCTTAGACCCCATGTACCACCTGCCTTGCTTTTCTGTCGTCCAGGCAGAGAGCTTCCAGCAGGCATAAAGAGAGGACACCTGACACACGTGAAAGGAAAACTGAGTTGGAGTAGGGGGCTTTTTTCTTTTTTGCTTCTTTACTCTGGGGCTTACTAGAAGAAAAAATATTTGTGAATTCCTCTATCAGCCTCCCTGAAGTTTTCTCTCTAGGGCAGCGTTTGGGAAGGTGCTGTCTGGAAAGCCCCTCTAGCCTCTTCATTTTCCTACTCCCCCACCTCCACCGTGGTGCAGCCATGAAGGCAGGAAAGGGGGTGGAGGGGAATGCCATGACAGCTGCCTCCCAGGGGCTCCTGGCTCTGGTCCATCTGCAAAGCCCCTGAGGAGGCTGGAGAATTTCCTGAAGCGCCTTCCTCCTGCCTGCTGCAGTACCAGCAAAGCTAGCTTTGCTTACCAACTTCTTTTCTTTCCAGACCCTGGCAGTCCCCTTATGTTTTCTCACTGTCCCTTTCTGCTTCCTTGCAAACGTTAGACTTGGGAGAAAGAGAAGGGAGCATCATGGTCTGATGAGTGAAGGCCTTCTGGATGAGAGCAGGTGGGAAGAGTAAATCCCAGGAGATGAAAGGCTCTTCATAGCATGGAGTTTTGCAAAAGAGCACGTCAGTGCCAAGTTGTCTTCACTCAAGTGGCATCCTCCAGCCGCTGCCTTTGATTGTCTCCTCCCACTTCATTTGAGATGGAGAGTTGAATCAGGCCGTTAAACCTGGACTAGAAATGTTAATGCTTGATTTAGTTAAACTTTCTCTAAGCGATATTTAACCAGCATTTCAGAAGTCCTGAAACAGACAGCAAATGGGGATCACTGATACCAAAACACCCATAGCAGGAGTTTCCCCTTGGTAACGAGGTGTCAGATTTGTCTTTGGAATTGTTTATTTGTAACATGAAATAGAAGAAGCAAGTAAGCATCAAGGAAAAACAAGCAAACAGGGTTAGTCTGGCAGTTAGCAGGTCTGGCAGAAGAAATTAAGGGTAATTAATGACAGCAGTTGAAAAATAATTATTTAAATGGCAGAAGAAAATATGCTGCCGTTTGTACATAGGGAGATATTGAAGTTTTGCAAACACAGTAACTTCTCAGCCCTCTCCTACCTTCAAACATTGTTGAATATTATTTTTTTAAAAATCCAACCAGGAAATGGACTTAGATTAACAGTCATTTTCAAAGGAATGTTACCAATTCACACTTAGTTAATTCAGTTCAAATAACAGTGCTTTCTGAACAATGAGGTATCACTGAATGCCACAGTGAAACCTAAGAGTATTGTATTACTTTTCCATTGCTTTGTCTATAATTATTTTTAAATGGTAGTTCATGTTGGGACAACCTTATAATTAAAACTAAGAGACAGAGGCTGAATTGTGTGCATTTCCTCAGTGTTTCACTTGCTGGTATTTACTTGCTTGTTGCCTTACAAATTAGGGGAAGAATCACTGAAGTTGGGAGGCAAGCCATTCATTTAATTGGACTTTAGATTCTTTTATTAATAAATTTGGAAATGAGAGGGTAATGTGATGTGTAATGGATTTCCCTGTCAGTGCAGATTACTGATTTTCTGCTATATTTTTCCCAGTTTGGGAGACTGCTTCAGGAATAGTTCCTGTCTAGTAGGTATTTATTTGTTAAAAGACTGAATGCTTCCTATAGTGTTTAATTAGCTTTGAAAATCATCACTACACTTAATGCTGCTAGTTCTCTTTATCCACTTCTAATTCCTTAGAAAGCCATTGCACTCAGAGCCATTTAATTTTCATGTATGAATACTATACAATGCAAATCTCAGTTATGTCATTAATGGGTAGATGGCAGGAGAGCTTGGCTATGCTGTGCTTCATTAAAATCATATAAAGTTGCTAATCTACCCCTGTGAAATGTCATGAATATATGGAAAAGTTAGCCTCTGGCAGGAAAGGAAAAAAGGAATAATGCAACTTCCTGTTCATGTATAAATTTCTTTTGCAGTTACTGGAAACACAGTTTTGAATTTAACCTCTCCCTGGTGAACTTCAGTTTTATGTGTGCTTTTAGACTGCCCTTACCCTGTTCAGTTGTGCATGCTCTTGATATTCATTCTCTCATGCATGCAATAATAGGTATATGTTAAAAATGCTGTTAATTAAGTGATTTTTTTTCCATCCCTGTTTGAATATGAACAAATAGATTTGCTGTCACTAACTGATTTAGGTGCATTGTGGGCAGGCATCAAGACAGAAGGTGGATTGGCACAGTCACAGTCACCTGGACAGACAGGATTTCTAAGCTACGGTGCCAGCTTTAGCACACCTCAACCTGGACAGGCTCCCTATAGCTACCAAATGCAAGGTCTGTATAAACAGATATTACCATTAATTAGACACAGTTAATGTTATGGTTTTGTTTTTTTTCTCCTTATTGCTTTACATTTCTAGGGTAAAAACGAATGTTTGCTTGATAACTTACCTCTGATATTACTGCAGCTGGAGCTGAAACGATGCTTGCTTTTGCTGAGAGCAGTGACGGGCCAGCTCTCAGCAGCTTGGAAGATCTCTCGCTTTGTTAATTTTTAAATAATGAAGTGTTGTAGTGTTATTACAGTAAAAATGTGTCTCCGAATAGCAGTAGATTAAAAAATAGCGAATGTGACAAAGCAAGTCCTGGAAAACGTGTCAGGATTATGAATTTAGGAAGTGCCAAATATAATTTGACACCTGAGTGTGTTTGGGAGGGAGAAGAAGATAAAAATACCTACTGCAGCTGTGGAGGTAGCTAAGTAATGATTGAAGTCTGTTTCTTTGAAGTCTATTTAAAAGCTGTAAGTCTTTGTATGTGTGGGCTATTATTATCAATTATATTTTGTAGCCTTACTCGCCTGTTTAGTTTACGTAATATCTTTCCACCTTGTTTTCCCAATTCCTTTTTCCCCTTCGGTACTGGGAAGTTGCTGGGTGTGCCTGCTTCTGGATTTCACCACTTTAAGGGAAAACAAAAAAAATATCTTTGTTTACTACAAATAGCTACTTTTGGATGTCTGCTGCAGGACTATTCACCCCTGAATTGGACAGTCTAAATCAGGTGTGTTGCAGATTTTAGAATTGTTGAAACAAGTGATCGCTCACAGAATTGGACGACATTTTCTAAAAGTTCAGCACCTCTCCTTATTATTATCACGCTCCATTTAAACTGTGCTCCATCATATAAACACTCCATGAAATGTCTTCAGGCAGAAGTGCTTTCAGAGACCAAGTGAATGAGGGTAGGCTTTTGTTTCATGACTTTAAGGGTATATTGATCCAGTCCTTCACTCAGACACAAGAGAGTTGGGTTTTGGGTTTTTTTTTTAATTCCCTTTTGAACTGTGTGCTGAGTAGTTCCATAGGGCAGAAGCGAACATCTGACGTCTGAAGTATTGCTTATTTGTAGTGTGCTCTGACAAATAAGAGGAAGATAGTGTAAGAGCAGTATGCAATCTTTCATCTTCATGCAGAATAGTGGTGATCTTCTACTCATCAGAGTAAATGTAACCGGGTTATTGGTTTTGCTTTCTGCAGATAGCCACACTAACAAAAAAACAAACCCACGTACCCTTTCTGCCACCACCCCGAAAAAAACCCTACCTCTCTGTAGGAGACAGCTCAAAATGCTTGCCAGCAGCAGCTATGAGGAACTCCTGGTATGACATTCCAGCTTTTAAGGAACTGGTAATTCATGGTTGGTAGGAAACAGAGTTACTGAAAAATTATGTCTGTGTTGCCTATAATATCTGTTGCAGTAGTGCCTTCATGCCACAGTCATGTATCGGGATCCTGTTGTGCTAACTTATGCAGCCAAATGAAAATATAGTGCCCGTAGAAGTTGGAGGCTGAAATAAAATACTTAAGTTAGGAGGCCCTAATGGAACAATAAAGCTGACACTGTTTAGGCATAATAAACAGTTGTCACCCCATATTGGTTATCTAACAACTCTAAAGATGGGGGGTTTTGTAAGATACAGAGCAGAGGGATGTCAATAAAAAGGGATTGTAGGGAGGACAGTGAAGTAGTTTTGCAGATGTCTATGGGAAATCATTCAATGGAGGGAGGAAAGGGGGAGCAGCATGGGATAATGTGAGGGAGTGCTTGCTGGAAAATTTTAGGAGTAAGCAGTGAATTTTGGCATTAGTAGAGCAAAGCTGGGACTCAGTCAATGGGCTACATAGAGGTCTGTCATAAAGGTATTGCTTTGTTTTCTACAATATGCAAAATGTGTATAAGATCAGAACTGTCAAGGTCATGAAAGGGTGACAGTTGTCAAGAGATGGAACAGTAAGGTCTTGGAAAGCATTTCAGCTGTACACATTGAAAGGCGAGGATCTAAAAGTATTCTGCAAAAGAAATGTGTTAAAGATGACCCAGATGTGAAGCCGTAATGAGAGGAGGGTCAGAGGCACTGATTTGAGGATAGTATTGTCTGCAGGGCTGGGGGAAGGAGGGTGTCTGATTCTGGGTTCTGCTCCAGCTGTGCCATGCTTGGGCTGTGAGCTGTTCACGGTGGAAGGCAGGAGATCGCTGACTGTCTGCCATGGGCAGAGGAGCCACACGTCAGAGTCTGGGGGTCCCCATGGTGTGTATGTAATTTCTGTTGTGCTCATGAACGGTGGGTGAGGGAAGGACTGGTCTCCTACAGAAACCTTAGAGACCATAGGAATGGAAATAAGAAGAATATTTCAAATGAAAATGTTCGTGGATTTGTTTGAAGATAAGTAGAAAAGAATCACATTGCTGAACAGGTCTTTCTTGCAGTAAATGTTGACAGTATATATCTGTACTATACATGAGATTATATATCTTTTTGATGTTTTCATTAGGCTAACTTTTGAATTTGAAACAACTTTAAGTTGACTTAGTTCTTTCTTTTGATTGAACAGATGTTAAAAGTAAAAAGGAACATTTGTTTCCCTTTCCTCATTTAATTTTGGAAGGAGAACCTATTCATAATTTCAACTATTATTTAAGGACAAAGTTGATTCTCTTGACGAAAGATGGGGGTAGTGCTGCTGCTGTTCAGTCGTTTGTGCAGAAACCTCCAGAGGGGGAAATAAGTTTATTCTCCCTTTCCCCTCTAGTAGTATATGGACAGGATGCAGCTTCAGCCTTGTTGTAGCCTGCAGTAGGTGTTCCTCTTCTGCATGTGGCTGCGGAGCTGCTAAATGGAGATGATGGCTCCCACAACCTACTTTGCAATGGAGCATTACATGACAGCGTGCTCCGGTCCCTGCTGGCATTCTCGCCTGCAGTAAAGGGCGTTTCTTGCTTGTGCTCCCTGAGTGGGGTTACCTTGTGCTCAAAAGCTTTGGAGTTATTCTGGTTCCTCTCCCTGGGGTGAATGTCTCCCTGCAATGTAAAGGCGCTGCCTGGCGGTGCGTGTGCAGCCAATTAAACCCAGTGCTTTTCCTGACCCTGCTAAAATTACAGTGTGATTAGTCACCAAACAATAGCGGAGGGAGAGACTGCCAACTTTTGGAAATGCTGAGGAAAATCGCTGCCTGTGATTCCTTGCTAAGGTTATTCTGGTAACTAGATTTTTGTTTGTTACAAATTTATCATCCCTTTAACGGGGCGGGATGTGGAGGGGAGAGGATGGGAAGAGGACTGAAGTGGTTCTGCCACCCCATCTCCCCACTCCTCCCCACCCTTACTTTAAGGAGTATGTTCCCTAAGCTGTTTTTCATATAAGTTGCTTCATAGATGTTGAAAGACCACTTACATGACTAATGGCTGTGGGAATGGGCTGTTGTTCCTATATTGGCAGAGTTATAGGGATTGCTCAGTGAGGATAAATGGAGTGGAGGAGGACCAGGGGAAATGCCAAGGGAAGAGCTCCATTTGCAACTGCCTTCCTGAGTATCCTTTGATTGCGATACGAGCCTGGCTTTTACTCTGAGCCCGAGTATCCTACCGCTGGAAGGGACTAGACTCGTGATGAGCACCACCAGCATTGTTACAGTTACCAAGACTGCGATGTTTGAGAATATACTAGCCAATTGGTTTGGGAATTCAACCATAAAAAAGTAAACGTTAAGGTATTTGGTTATTATTATACAGTCTAAAAATATTGTGTTGGATGGCCAAGCAGTTACTAGGACAACAAGGGGGAGTTTGCCAAGGATTTTTAAACACTGTAAGCAAACGGAAGAAACCTTTGAGTTTAAATAGCCCATCTGGCCGACTTGGGCTTTCCCAGGAGAGCTGCACTAAACTTCTGCCACATACATTGTACCCTGATGATAGACATAGCCCATGGCAAGGAGGCTGAGCTAGGAAAGCAAATGGACTGCTGTGGCCAATACCCAGGGGAGGACCCCAACCTGCACCTCGCTGAGGCATGGGGGCGAGCTCCGTGCCTGGAGCCCGCCCCTGGTCCCAGCAGGGTCCGGCTGTCTTCCGACACTGACTGGGATTCCCAGCTTTAATGTGGGTCCGCGCTCTTTGCAAAATAGACCTTTGACCTGCAATTTACAGCTTTTATCACATTTTAAAGCTACGTAGCTGCCCAACTTGGGGCAATAAATCTCATGCATTTCGTAGAGATTTTTATTTTTGTGTTTGTTCAGCTCAGGCAGGACAGCAGCTCTATGGTATGCTGTGGCTGAGTATTTAAAAAACAAATGGCAAAACCTGCAGTATTTAAAAAACAACTTTAGGCCAGTAGTTCTGGGTGGCCCACAGAGCCGTTTCTGAGAAACCTGCTTCATGTTTGTTACGGTCTAAGAGACCCCTACCCCTCCTCCATAGGAGCCAGTGCTGACCATGAGATGAAAGAGAGAGATCTGCATGTTAGTATGTGTGTCTTTGTCTGAGAGGGAGAGATGCTGGCTGGCATGTAATTACTTTTCTCATTTGCTGTTGCAAATTGTTTGCCAAACTTTCTGTGGAAAGGTAATGTATTCCTCAAAAAAAGCTTTGGGTTTTTGGTGTGTTTTGTTTTGGTTTTTTTTTTTTCTTACAACTATGAGAGGCCTTTTATGTCTTTTTAGAACGGCTCAAACCGTGTACCTATAAAACCTGTGTTTGAATGTATTACTGCATCACTCAGAAATAACTACAGAAATAAAAAGAGACACAGTGACTTAGATTCTTCCAGCCAAAGCACTCTTAGAAATAAAATAGCATTTCAAAGTTTTGCAATTTAAAATATTTTTCAGCTGTATTTTGGCTCTGGGGTTTGTTATAATAAAAAATAACATCTGTTTTCCAATTTTAAATTAAATTTTAAAACAACATGTTTTTCTCATTAGTACTGTTTATCTGTACTATCTGCTAAACTTGGATGTCAGCTCTTCTGCTGAAGTAATCTGATTTTAGTTCACAGGATTAGTAGCATCTTTCAACAACCACAGAGCTTTTGCACTGATAGAAAATACAAGAGAAATGTTTACAGTCATTATCACATGTTGAGTTTAAGCTGCATCTTTTACTCCCACTGCTATTGTACTTTACATCTCCTGCTTTGAGGCTTAACTTTTATGTGTCTTTTGCAATCAAAACATTTAAGTATCTTTCCTTCTGACTTCTTACAGCTAGGATACCTATCGATTTGAATTTTTCTATTTAAAAAAGTAAATAGCTCACAAATGCCCTTCAGGGGCTGTAGTAAGCATGCAGCCCTGCCTGCATTCCTCGCTGTTTGGAGTTACAAGAAACGTCGCTTTTCCCAATGAGTAACCGCTGCATAGGATTTTGTTGCTAATTGAGTTGTGTCAGATGCATCAGAGGATCGGCGCATCCGTGTGCCTTGCTCCCTGTTGATTTCCACCCCTCGTTGCCTCATTTGCTCACCTGCAAGCTTTTGCTCCCAAGGTCTCGGTATATCTTTGCACTAAGGCAGGTTTCGGCGGCGAGGGAGGCTGTAAACAACCCGTGCGCTCTAATGGGAGCTCTCACTGGCTGGTGCTCTCCCGCTGGACGAGTTCAATAGGTTGCCTCATTACAGACTTTCTGGTGGCTTATGTAGCTTCACCCTGTACATCCATATGTCTCAGCTGGTGGCTATGTCACTCCTGGGTTATAACCAAAAAGGGCAAAAACAGCTGAAAGGGGGTTGCTGCCCTTTTAGTGGAACAGCTTCTCAGGTTAGGTATTAAACAAGAGCCCCATCTGTCTATTTTTGGTGGCTCGTGAACGGTGGGGAGGGGGGAGGTAAAGGCAGTAATTCAGTCTCTCTGGGCTGAATTCAATCTTGGGACTCCTTTCTCAGAGGTGTACTTTTCTCCCTTGTTTCATGCCTGGGAGACTATCAAAAAAGAAGGTTTGCAGCCCAAGGCTGTCTATGATTGATGAGCAAATCCTAATGGCTTTGCAATCAGGGTGAGCCATTTGGTGCAGGGAGCTACAGCTTCTGCTGTTCCTGAGAGAGGGGCTGAGTCTCAGGGAGAGGAGACAAACTGGTTCTTGAAGGTGGGAGGAGAAATGGAGCCAATGGGCTTCAGTGAGGGAAGACAGCATTGTCAACAAAAACTGGAAGTAAAGAAAACCTCATTATTTCCCCAGTGCTGGGTATTAGTCAGAGGGGTGGCATAGCCTAATATTCAATCAGATCTGAGGTGGCTCCAAATTCCTGTCTAAATTTCAAGGTTTTGTTTTTATTGCAGTAACAAAACATGGGGTGTAGGAACGATGAATTATCACTTTCCGTATATTAACATGTTACAGAGCTGATGACAACCAAACTGGTCAACATATGGGAAATATTACAAATATGCCATATCCTTATGATATAATTACATGATGGAAGTTATTTTCTGATACCATGTTTTAGTCATTCACATAATTTTTCATTTCATTTCAGGCAGCAGTTTTACAACATCATCAGGAATATATGCGGGAAATAATTCACTCACAAATTCTACTGGATTTAATAGCTCACAGCAGGTAAATTTGTAAATATGAGTTGAGGAAACTTTGGCAAACTTAGAATCTCATCCACTGAAAAAATCTAACCCTCAAATAGCTTTTTGAAATAAATTAGCATCCTTTCAAGTTAAACTAATGTTTATAGATGTTATTCTTCAATTTGTCATCTTCCAATAGTAGAACTGTCTGGGGTTAATGTTCTTATTCACACATCTTCAGTGCTGTGTCTAATAAACTATTTTATGAGAAGACATACTAAATTATGCATAATTCAGATTTCATTTTACTGCTTTGCATTTTTAGGTCCTGCAGCATACGTGCTGAAAGTCTGACATGTGTTTGTAGTTATATTTTGGAATTTATACTAAAAAGTAGCAAAACTTTGATGGACTATTCAGTTGCTTTTTTGTCTTGCAGGAGTATCCCTCTTATCCCAGTTTTGGCCAGGGGCAGTATGCACAGTATTATAATAGCTCACCATATCCTTCACATTACATGACAAACAGCAACACCAGCCCAACGACACCCTCCACAAATGCAACATACCAGCTTCAAGAACCACCATCTGGCATCACCAGTCAAGCGGTTACAGATCCTGCAGCAGGTAATTACATGGATTTTATGGTCCCTATGAGGCACATTTTTGTAAGTTGAAAGGGGATTGAATTGGATTTTTTTTTTTGTGTAGTCACTGATTTTTTTTATTATTATTTCTTAATCCTGAGCCTGTGGCACGTCTTGCACAGATTCTAACAGAAAATAGACTAAAGAAACCCGGGGATCAGTAAAAGTTTTAAAGGTTGTGTGAAGTGCAAGTTGTTTCTATTTATTTGTAAAATGCTTGTGTTAAAAATTGAGGGATATGGGAAAGGCTGTACACTAAACCAGAACCTGATGCTTTTAAGCTCTGTCTTCATTAAGATGAACTCCTTTGATTTTTCTTAAGAGTGAAATCAAGAGGCCTTCAGACCATAGCCCGACTGTCCACTTCAAAGAGTGCTTTTGTGTTTTTCACTTTCAGAGGACATAATAATGCTTGTAATGGGGAGTTAAAATTGCACAAGTGTTTCCATTTTAAGAAAAGATTTTCGGTTGCTTGTCCTATTTCCCAGTCATTTTACCTTTCTTGCTGGAATTTGGCAGTCCTTTACTAGTTAAGAGATATTTTTTAAACATTTATGCCAAACTGCTCCAGCTGTTTTTGGAAATGAGGGGTGAAAAATACTTTTCCCATTATTAAAAAAAAAAAACCACAAACATTTTTTAACAGTTCAAGCATGTCAGTAGTTAGTAGATGGCAGAAATTTGAAATCTGTCAGAAAGTCCAAGGTTGCAGATGTGTTTCTCAGTAGTGCGGTAAGAAGCAGCTATGATTTGGCAATGTTATCAGGAGGTTTTGTTTTGAAGTTTGGTTGGGGGGGGGGTTGGTTTTAGATTTCTTGAAGTACTTGATGTGACTGATCTTGCATGTGCAATGTGAGCTTTAATATTATTTGCTAGGACTCAGTTGCTTTTCTGCATGAGTGTGTACCTGAAGAAAATGTATGCAGTGTTGTCTCTTTTGGTACATTTGCTGAAAGTAAGTAGGGACTAAAATACAGCTGCTGTGTGCGTTTATATACACAAAATCACGTGTGCAATGTGTTTGAGAAAGGAATCTTTCTAAATATATGAATGCATGTTGAAGTCTGTGGCTTTTAGAATATATGGATGTGTATTGGAGTCTGCATAATTACTCTGGGTTTGACTTTGTTTTTAATTTGGGGGGGGGGGGTGTTTTCATGTGGGTTTGTTTGCTTTTCTTTTTCAGTTAGAAGCAGTAGGTTCCTCTTACCCCAGAAAACAAATGTGATCAAGTTTTGGCTTTCATCAAGATACTGAAATTAAGTTGTTGTATTATCTGGGTCTTGATCTTTTGCAAAACTTTTGTGTACGGTTTTTTTTAAGTAGTTGATACTTCCTTAAAGCTACAGTAAACACATATATGGAGAGAGGAGGTATATTCTTCCCAAGCTCAGACTTAGTGGCTTAAAAGCTGTTGTCTTATTTAAATAGTTTTCTGTGCTCTATAAACCTGGACAAAATTTTTCTATCAGTTCCTTTTTAAGAAGTCTTTCTTTTCTCCCTCATATCGTCCACACTTTTGTTATGAAAGTTTTGTGTAAAAATTTGAAAGATTTTGGTGGCCTTTGTCATGGATGGGTCCTGCTCCTAAGCCTCTTCTAGTTTATGCTTTCACGTATTGAAAACTATACGTCCATGGGTGCCCTATCACTGCTTGCTTAACTATACGTTGGACATGTGCACAGCTCCTCCGGCATTGCTAAGACTGCTCTTTCCCTGCGATACTTATGACTGATTTAACAGTTCTGAAAAAATTCCTTCAAATGGTTTGCAAATAACAACTCTTAATGTATTTACGGCGTTATCTTGGGCTGGCTACCTGTGCCACAGGCAGGGACCTGTTTAGGAAAGTACCTGCTGTGGGCCACTCTCGATTAGATGGAGCTGATGGAAGCCGTCTTTCTGTTTCCCTTCACCAACACGGTCACATTCGCAGAAGGTATAGGGCTAGACCGAGATTTCTCCATTTATCTTTACGCATTTGTCTTTATGCACTGAAGTCAGGATCAAGCCCATTCACGCTCTTGTACTGAGTAGAGAGAGATGAGTATCTCTGTTTAGAGTTCAGTTTAACGACAGTCTAAATCCTGAGGTGCCAAAGCTGTCCACTGGTATGAGAGCAGTTTGAGGTGACTGACAACCCAGTGTTGGGTTCCTAGGTTAAAATTAGGTGAGAACATTCTGCTGCTTCACAAGCCTTCAACCCTGGTAGAAGGGAAGGACCAGTCAGCGAATCCAGTGCTGTGCCTGCCATTTCCCCTTGGACAGTAGTTTTTTACCTTCTTCTTGCTGAAGCTTATTGCAAAGCCTCAGTTGAGCTCATGCACAGTATGCTTGGAAAACAAAGTAAAGCTGGGGTTAAAGAAAAATGGGATCAGTGGGGATAAGTGAAAGGCATATCAGAGAGAAGGAAATTAACAGCTGGGTCAAAAACACAGAACAAAGAAGTTAACTAACCGAATTTTAGTTACAAGTAGTCAGATTTGTCACCAGTTTTGCCACATCTGGGCACATTAGGCTGCTGATTCTCTACCACAACTGGAACGCTGCATATGAGAGCTGGTGAGGAGCTGTGCAGGGCCGTCACATGAGGCTACTACTAGCTACCTATCCCTTTAGTAGGATGGGCTCCAGCTGCTGAATTGCAGCTGTTCTTAGTGGTTATTGATATTCCTAGACATCATCTATATTTTAAAAAACCATGTAATCTGTGCAGTTCTGAACTATGCCAGGACAAGCACAGAACAGCCTTCAGACTTTAGAGGCACCAGAATAATTTGACAGGCATAGGTGTTTCCTATGAAATTGGGCCAGTAAGTGAAACAGAAGAGTCTGGTAAGAAACATGTGAAAAGAGAGAAGGTAATTATGTGCTCTTGTGACATTTTTAGTGGAGTTTTGCAGACTCAGAAAGCTCAGATAATTTCACTTAAAACATATTTAATTCCTTGTCCAAATATAATATAATCCTTTTATGGTTTCCCACAGTTCCTAGTTAAATGTGGACGTTTTTGCCACGCAATCCAGGATTCTTGCAGAAGAACCTGAGATTTTCAATGCTCATTGTTTCTTCTTTCTCTTCTTGTTGTGGATCTGAAAAATTTCTTGTACTCTTGATTGCACAGAAGTTGATAGTCCCTGTCTCCATAAATCAGATGTACAAATTAATGTTATATTCTTGTGAACAAAAGGCTTTTTTGCTAGTATTTTTGCTAGTGACATAATCAGAAGTTAAACAGAACAGTTAATCTCAGTATGACATTTCACATTTTTAATATGTGCTTTGTTTCTGATTTAATTGGACATTTTGTTTCAGTTCAAAAGTAAGAATTTTCAAAGGTTTTTTTGCACTTGTAGACTTCTGACTTTCACTTAATGGAAGAAAATTATTTTTATCAGAATAACAACAGATTATTAGATTCCTTCTGGGGTGAGCTTTCATCCATACTTGAGTAGATTATCCCTGGTATGAACAGTGAGATGCTGATTTTTTGTGTGAGCTGTAGTATGTGAGAGAAGTAATAATAATTAAAATGATAAAAAATGGTAAAAGTAGACTAGCAAGTTAAAATTCAGTCTCCATTCCAATACTCAAATTCAATAAAGTAGGTTCAGAGTGAACAAAAAGAAGTCTTTCTTTATGTTGTGTATAAGTAAGCTGTGCAGCTTCTTGCTGCAGGATGTTGTGGATGCAGAAGATTCATGCCATTTCAAGCATTGCTTAGACAAAAGCTGGATTTACACAGACACTTGTGCAAATACGATACTGTATTCATATGATGCTGTATTTACAATTTATTAAAGTGTTTCTCGCATAGAGAGAGACTGTCATTATTCTCGAGGTTTAATCTCCCAGTTTTCTTGGTTTCTGCAATAAGTATGTTTAAAATATTACTGGAAGTTTTTTTTCATATTGCTGACATACTTCACAGTGCAGAACAAAAACCCCACAAGGGCAGTGCTAGCAACAAAAATTGTTGTCAGCCGTGAGTCATCATTTTGCTCTAAAGACTAAACTTCTTTTTGCTTGAACACTGTATCATATTTAGTATTGGAAAATGAAAAGCTACTTTTACAGTTACTTCTTATCATATTTCATAACACTAAATTAGAGGCAAGAAAGTGAAACAGAGCAAATAGACTATATAGGCAACTTTTCAGTAATAGCTGTTTGTTTTCACTAATAGCTGTTTGGAAACAAATACTGCTGTATTCACAGTACGTTATTGGTGTTTTAATGTTTGCTTTTTTTCATAGATGTAAGTGACAAGTAAATCTAGAGCATATATTTATGTGGGAAGTAAACTCAATGAAAATTCTGAAGAAACAGGAATTAGATTGGATGCAATAATGAATGGCAAAGTAGAGCACTGGTTTTGCTTTTCTCCTGGTTTTATGTTAACAAGGTACAACTTCTAACTCTTTTGCGATGCATCCAGCAATATATAGCCTGACTCACTGTCACAAGATATGTTGAGGCTAAGAACTTGATGCACTTTTAAATAGACTTTTTTTAATAGATAAATGGGATATTCATCATTGGTTTTAGGAGCATCAAAAGTGACAGTAATTTCAAATTATTTGAAAGAATAAATAATGAGTAAGGAAGAAATGCCTACAATGGAGAGTGGCACTATGGGCCCATTATACTTAAGCTTTTTTTCTTCAACATTGAAAGCTGGAGGGAACAGTCTGGACCACTGCAGGGCTTGTTAATATAGTTGTTGTCATACATAGTTAGTGTATACTGTTATATAGAAGATACACTCTTAATATGATATTTTGTCATTGTTTTGAATATACAATGCTAAATCAAGAAGTCACCCAAGCCTTGAAATAAATCGGCATTTTTGCAAATATTTTAAACAGACTATTAAGGGTTTCTGTCAAGTTTATAATAGTAGTCCTCAACAGACAAACCTTATATTTGTTTCATAAGGTGCAGATTTTGACATTTTGTCAAAGCAGTACTAAAGACATCTTTCTGTGATCCTGCAAGCATGCATTATCATATTTCTTCCAATACTTAGGACTTTTACTCACTACTACTAGCATGGTAGTACACTACTGCTAGTGTAGTAGTCACATTTTTTATAGAGAAGTAAAAAAAAAAAAGAAAAATCCTCAAATACCTGTGTGATTCTGCTGCCTTGTTTAATCCTGCTTCAGTTTTATGTAAGGAGTAAAGGAAGAAGTTTGTATAGTGCTCATGAAATTTTGTGTTTAGCTTTATTTATGCAAAAGTAAGAAAATCATAGCATGAGACCGACATATTCAAACTACTTGTATCTTATATTTTTATTTTGGTATGCAGGAGTTGAAATAAATCTGGCCTGAGGATTTAAGGTCTTTATTCAAAATTAAGTATAAAATTTGAGGGGAAACCATTAATCTGGGCACAATCAAAATGGAAAATATTTGTGCATACCTACTTGCAGAGACATTTGACTGTTCTAGCTATCCTAGGCCCATCTCGCCTGTGTGATTTACATTGTGACATGAGATATGATTACTTTGATAATGTGCGTTTACTCTTTTTTGCATACCCTTTCAGTGTAGTAGAGAAAAAGTCTTATGAAATTTGCAATGCCTTTGTCAACAGCAAGAGCTCTACCCACACAGCCAGTGAGATTTACGTAGAGATAGACTTGATTTTGGGATTTCTGGGATAGCTAGTTTTCCCCAGATTCCTCATTTGATACTGTTGCTGTGTAATACAATGAAATCGATAGCAAGAAAATACAGCAATTTATGGGGGGATTTCCATAACAAACAGAAAGGAATTACAGAATATAGTGTTGCCAATGGTATCTCTGTGGCTGTATTATCTATTCATAAGTAATCAAAGTATTCTTATTTATGAGATGATGGAAAATTGTGCTGTGTGATAAAACCATCGAGACTGCCCACAATGATGTATAACAGGGAGGTATATGCTTATGAAGTATTATGTCAAGTTGAAATAATACGGTGCCTTGAAGCATAGGGAAAAGTATGCTAAAGTATGGCTCATGTATCTGAGGTAAACCAGAATGTAAACATTTTTTATTCCTCACACTTATGTGTAGTTTTTGTCTGGGTTGGTGTCAGCTTACAGTACAGGGGTTACTACCAGAGGTCAGGAGCAGGGGGTATCAGTCACACCTGGAAAAAGAGGCATACATTTATAGAGTCTTGGTTTAAAGTGTTTTTCTGACTGACTAGAGAAGTCAAGGTTGGGTCTATTACACTTGGTCAAGGTGTGGAAGAGGGAACTCTGAGTGTGTGAAGCAGAAACAAGCTGTAATGTTTTGGTGTCTGCCCGGGGCAGAGTGCAGAGAGGTTCGGTAGCAGAGAGATCTTAACTTCTGTGTCTCTCAATGAATGCAGAAGAATTACTGTTCCTACATTATTAGTACAATTTTGTGAGGGCATATGCAACACACAGTAATGGCTGTATTGGTCCAGACCATTGGATCAACCAGCCCCGTACCTGCCTGCCACAGTGGCCATCAGCAAACGCCCCGGGAGCTGCAAGGATAGGCTAAGCTTCTGCAAGACTTGCCCTAAGCACTTTTCCAGCTTCCAGGTACTTTCATCTCGGGGGATTTTCAAAGCTGCTGTCATTTGTATGTTTAGGGTGCGCCTACATTAGCATTTAAATTTGGAGCAGGAGGCTGCTTTGATGCAGAGCTTTGGCTCAGCAGAGCAGTCCTAGAGCACCCAGCTGGTGTCCTTCCGGACAAAACTAACCAAGAAAGTGTCTTTCAGGACAGCTCCTAATTCTTCCAGCCCCTATTGAGAATGCTCAGGAGACTACACTGATGCTCAGGCTGGACCTACACTGAAATGACTTCCCAGAAACAGGCAGTGAAGCCTGGGGCCGTTGCCACCTTGTTCGGTCCCGTAGACCCAACCTGCTCATGTGGCATGGCTGTAGCACCCCTGTATGCTTCTCTTCCAGGAATATCTTCAGGCTCCTCTTGAACCATTGTAATCTTTTGGGAGCCTGGCATTTTTTGGCAAAATGTGCCGCAAATCTCCTAGCTTTTATCTGAACTCCTCCTTCTTGTGTTTAACCTGACTGCTGCCAGCTTCCTTTGGTGAACTTGCTTTAGTGTTGGGACAGGCAGTGGAGAGCTGATTCTCACCCCATATTCCACTCGTGATTTTGTGGAGGGCTGGGTTTTCTCCTGCGTTTCCGTATTTCTGATGTTTAAGAACAGGATAAAATTAAATTCAATGCTTTAGAGACATAGTCATTTCCCAGGGCCAGTATTACAAAATGGTTTGTACTATGAAGTCAGCTGAGGTTGAACAAATTAACCTCCTCCTATCAATTAATGTAGAATAATGGGTATAACGATAACTTGTTTTGTGGCTATATAGATTGACTTTAGCAAAGCTTTTGCTGCCCTGACAGTTAAATCTTTTCATTTAACAATCTTATAAGCAAACTAGGCTAAAGCAGTCTAGCAGAAACTGCAGCAGAATGATATAAAGCTGTTTAGGAGACCACGTCCAGAGAGAAGTCAGTGAGAGCTCTCTGTTAAGACAGAAGGATGGCTACAGCAGCATTCCTCAGTGTCTGCCTCGGGCCTAGCATCAGACCACATTTTCATTAATCATTTAGATGACGGAACAGAATGTGTTTGCCTATTAAATATGTAGATGACACCACGCTGAGAGGGGCTGTGAGTTCTTTGGAGACGGGATGAGAACTCAAAAAATGGAGATGTGATCTGAATAGGAGCAGGTGTGAGGTATACATTTAGGCTGGAATGATGAACTGCACAAATGTGGGATGGGGAATGTTGGCAGCTCCTTCCAGACTCTACCTTTCCCTGCAGACTGCTCTCAGTACTCCAGATATTAGTGGCACATCGAGTACCCTCAGCCGCTGTTGTTTTTCTTGCTCCAGAATTTGTCAGGGCTTGGGCTTGTCAAGGCTCAGGGCTCAGCTGGATACTGGATTCTTTAATTGGGTTTCCTTATGAGGACCTGAGAGTGACCATTGGACAGTGAGCTGGTAACCCAGCCATGCGCACAGAGGCTGCCCTGTTGAATGACCTTAATCCAAAGAGTACATGATATGGTTTTCCTTTACTTACACGGAGTAAGTTTCTTGCACATGATGTCACATGTCCCCCCATTGGTTACTGCCATCTGTGACACTGTTCATAACAGACTGGTCTGAGTAGGCTCAGAAGCTATAGGTATTAGCAATGTTGTGTATTCAGTTCATGTGCCATATTTGGCCAGGTCTTTGAGAAATCAAAGGTATCACTTCCTTCTTGGGAGATAATCTAGGGATCCTGACATTAACATTTATTGAAAATATTGCAGAAAATGTGAATTGTCTCCTGCCAGGTGGTGTCCAGGGGAAGGTAGCCTGCAGGACATGGGGACTAATGCTTTGCTTGACTTTGCTTTGGGTTGCTGTATCCAGTTTGGAGACACCATACAGAGTGATAATCAGAACCTAGAAAAAAGGATAAGTCAGGGAAGGGTTAACCTAACAGCAATGGGGATCTGAGAACAGTCTTCAAATGCCTGCAAATACAATGAAGGGAATAATTTTTTTCCCCGCTTTCGCAGGTTGAACTTACGTTGCTGTAATGAATGCTGCAGTTGGATGTTCTGTTTTTAATGGCATGGCTGTTAAAGCAGCATAGTAGGTGTCCTGGAGACCCATAAGAGCGAGACAGACAGCTCTTTCTTGGGTAGGATGCAGATACAGTGGCCCCAAGAAGGGTGGGCTAAGGTGTGCCCAGCCAGCCTTGGGTTCCCAAGGTAGGGCTGGGGGGTCCTTCTGTCAGGTGAGGATCTAGCCCATCCAGACAGATGATTTGCACATGTGAAGGGGAGATGGAAATGATTCTCCACCCAAACTTGTAGCCCTGTGTTCGAAAATTCTGAATGTAGTATGCTTAAATGAAGGTGTTTGCAAAAATGGAAAGCCGGATGGCTCTTACAAGCAGACTTTCTTCCCTGCCCTCACCATGCTGTGCTCTGTGTGCTCACTCTTGTAGTTTTTCTTGGTTCTAATTGTAATGAAGTTTTGTTTATATGTTTTCAATGCTATCTGTTCCCTGTTTCATTTACTATTGTTACTACTACAAGTTTAACACTTAAACTTTTTAGGTGTATCACATCTGTGAGAAGAATTTAAAAGACTGGGATCTAAAGCCAGACTCCTAAAAACATTGTCAGAGACCAAGAGCAACCCTAATTTAAATTAATCAATAGGACATGCAATATTTCATTACATGTGAGTTTTAGACCACATATTTAAAACATCATTGGCCAATTCACCTGTTGAAGAAATTCTGGTCTGTTTATTTTATGGGGCTATAATTTATTTCAAGGCTCCTGTGCATTGTTTTCTTTATTTTTTTTTTTTTTATTAAGGTTTTTAATAATAAAAATAATAAGTGCAGCAAATTCATTTAAGTTTAAAAGGTTGAGAAAATTTATACTAGCTGAGTTATGATTTCTTATGTATAAGTACAGTAGGTGAAAGAGCAATTCAAAGCATTCAAAGTTTAAATAGTTTAAATAAATATTCTGAAGTGTACTTTGTCATTGAAAACAAGAAATATTATGGCAATGTACGTGGTCTTCAACATTTAAACCTCTGACTTTACTTATGTAGACTGACATGGCTAGATTGGCACGTACACAGAATCACTTTTTTAGGTACAGGTCTGTTTTAAAGAATCTTTGTTTTACCTTGAGTTACATCTTAATTTGTTGTTCTGTTTTGTTTAATGTAGCCTGAGATACTTAGGTAAAAGTATAATGTAAAATATATAATATATACTAATTTCCATTAAGTGTAGATTTGAAGGCGGAGCATGAGAATTTCAAGACCTTTTCCTTTCATTCAGCACAAGGAACTGTTATTATTTTGAGTAACTGTGAATATGTGGTGTTACACAGATGTCCAGAGTCTCCTCCTTAATCTAACCTTTGACCTCAACAGGATGTTTTTTTAGGAGAAAGAATCACTTGTGTGAGAAATATACCTGTCTGTTCAAACTGGAATGCCATGGTCTAAGCTGATTAAAAAGAAAATTAATACTGATACAATATCCACATCTACTGAACTCTAAAGAGTAGTTAATATTAACTGAGAAGTGAGATTGATAAATATATCTTATGCTGAAAATTCCAGCTGCCTTCACAAAAATAAATTTTTTAGGAAAAAAAATTAAGAATAACCATCAAAATAAAAATTTTTTCTCTGTGAATTTAAGACTGTGAAAGGAAGTCTTGAAAAGATATTTAAAAATGTGTTGTTGCATTTTTGAGGAGTATGGTACTTCTAGTTAAATGTCTTAGGAAGGAAGATTTTTGCTGGGTGTCTGCTTTGTTAATGTTCAAGCACTTCACTCTTATTGGACCTGTGGCTATTAAGCGTAGCAAAACATCTTCCAACTAGCATGATTTCAGGAAAACTTTGATGTTCTTACATATGTAAATCATCATTCTTTTTTACCTGTTCAACAACAGTAAATATTTTTATAAATAAATTTTGCTGAAGCATAATAATTAGCATACAATACTGTTTATAAAGAATTGTATCCTTTCTTGAAGGTACTCATTAAAAAGTTCAGTGTGGAGTAAGCCTTTCAAGAATACTGTAAATTTTATCTTCATAGTTGATGGATATTTCAAACATATTAATTGAACTTACCCTTGGAAAATAAGAACTGTATTTTATGCCATATTTAGAAATAATTATATTCATCTGGCTCAAATGTAGTAACCTAAAAGTCAAGTGTCTGCAACCAGACAGTTGGGAAAAGTTTTCAGTTTCTGTATGTTATTTTTGTTTTCTACACCCAGATGTTTTTTCTTAGCAGTCACCATAATGGTTATCTTAAAGCATGTTTGAAAGCATGTTCTTTAAAAAAAAGCTGCTGTCAGTTAATATTGTTCATTTAGAGTTTAATCTTGTCTATGAAGTGATATGATCTTCTCTATGATTTGAAGGCATTAATATTTTTTTTACTTCTTTAGTTTTTTACTGAAATAATTTATATCTCTGTTTTTACATATAACTTGGACTTGATTTAATTAATTTATGTATCAGTATTGCCACTTACCATTGTATATGTAATTATTTTAGTTAGGACTCTCTAGTGAACATCCTGGTTTTAGTGTCGCATGTAAAAAGCAAGTAAGTTGTTCAAGTTTAAACTGAAAGGTAAACATATAATTTCTTTACCACAGCAGAATACAGTACAATCCACAGTCCATCAACACCCATTAAAGATTCAGATTCAGATAGATTGCGTCGTAGTTCAGATGGGAAATCACGTGGACGTGGCAGAAGAAACAATAATCCTTCACCACCACCTGACTCTGATCTTGAGGTACATTATATTAGATCTCTTTGACCTGTTACAGACTCTATTTTTATCATTAATTTGCACAGAGAAGTTATTACTGACACATCAAAAATAAAGTGGCATTGGACTCCCTTTATTTTTTTTTCTAACAGTATTTTCATGGAAGGTGTAACTTCTAAAGAGCCATCTTCATGTAGAGTACCTACTTTCTCTGAAAAATACTGGGGGTTTCTTTCTCCTTTTGGTTAAAAATAAAAAATAAAAGACTAACCTTTTTGCAAGTCAAAAAAAGCTTCGCGTTTGGACAGGAGGCACTTCTAGCACAATAGCGGTTTTTGTTCTCTCATGCTGTGTTCACATTCCTCCCAGTAGCCCATGCTTTATGTTGAGAACACATCTCCAATGACACACCACAGCTATGAGTGTCCACACTGCATTACTTTTCCTTTCCAAAAGCTTAGCCCATTTGTCATCATGGGAAATACAATCTCACTAGGATTTAAAATACTTGTATTTGAACACTTATTTTTCATTAAAATACCATTTTGTGTGTGGTCAGAGGACAAATTTAAAACACATACTTTCCATTGGCTGTAAGTGAAAGAATTATTTACTGATGCTATGCATTCTTAAAAATGCACCATCTAAGTTCATAATTTTCCTTCTTCAGGTGCCTAAAATCCATGAAAGATGAACATAGATTAAGGGGATTTAAGTGCTTAGCAGCTATTTGCTTTATTTTGTTTTTAGAGGTAATTTTCAAGAGCAGTTACACGAACTTTGTTTTGTAAGACTTGCGGAAATACAGAATTCAAACCCCAAAGATTTAATTTTCAGAGGCTTCTCTTCATTTATTTCAGTTTCTATCTAACATCTGGCTTTAAAATAATACATTGTACAATCTCATTAGCTATGTGTATTTGACAATAACTATAATTCTGTTCTAACAGAATAATTTGATACAATAGCAATTGTAGTAAAAAGCTAACAGATTGTATTACCATATTCTGGAAAAAACTTGTTAGTTCTGGAAATAAATGGCAAGGCAACTATGGTTTTAATATATAAACATTTCAATACAATTTTCTCATTTGTGCACTTACTGATTCAAATTTTAACTTTCCATTTCAAGTATCAGCTTCACAGAGGAACACATTGATTTGATTCTCTTTTTACAGAGAGTATTCATTTGGGATTTGGATGAGACAATCATCATTTTCCATTCCTTGCTTACAGGGTCCTATGCTAACAGATATGGAAGGGTAAGTGTCAAGAAACTGATGGAAAATTTCAGTAATATTTGCTCTTTTATGGTTAATACACAAGGAAGACCAGAACACTAGATGATTTTCTAGAGGCAAATTGGTACTGGTGTCTTAAAACATAAAAAAATCAAGGAGTAAAGCTGTTTCACACATCCATTCTTTGTACTTACTCAGCCCTTATATTCAGTGAATAATTAAATAGCGTTGGGAATAATACTTTGATGACTTGAGGTTTGGTTTGTAGGTATGGAGTGTCTGAAACCTGTTGATATCATCAAAATCTGCAAAGGTTTACCTGCCCTCACAGAGTGAAGAACTTCCATGAGTGATTGCTAAAATAACATTTTAGTTCTGAGTGATCGGCAGTGGACTGTGCTCTGGGTTGAGCAGGCAAGAGGAGGAATACTTTCAGACACAGAGAGATTAGTTTAAAATTTCTTACCTTAACTTTTTTTAATCTATGTATTGACTGATGTTTTTGAAAGTCTGCTTATGAGTCAAATTTTTCTATTATGCATAGTCTATAAATCATAACTGAACTGATGAATATGTGTACAGACTGTGGGTTTTCTTGGTAATTCTCAGAGGAGAAATGCGGTCTTAGGTGAATAAGAACAGTTTATGAATGGAATGCCCTTGTGAGATCAAACTTTGTTTTTCCAGGATTGAAAGCTAATGTCTCAGCTTGTTCTAAAATCTATTATGCTATTTCATGTTAAGTTCATGTGAGCTATAACTAAAATGTGAGGGGTTTTTTGGTCACCTTAAAATTGTCTACGTATAAGAAACATCCAGATATCACTGTGTCTTCTGGTAAAGCTTATATTTGTCACTAATACCCTACACCCAGCTGAGCGATGGGCAAAGCTACTACTGATTCAGACCATGCCTGCGTCAGGTTCTGAATTTCTCCTTACAGCTTTTTGCATTATAGAAGTCTAAAACAGTTCTGCTTTGCAACCTTTCTTGCTTCTTCAGATGCAGTGTATTCTCAGAAGTGTTTGCTGTAATAGCTGGTTACTTGTTTGAGGAATATAGTGAGTTTTTTTCATTATGTGTCAGAAAAGCAAGTTAATTCAGCAGCCTTGGTTTCCTAGGTGTTATTAATTTATATTTAGGTAGTAAAAAGATGCTGGAACTTCAAACATTTTAATAATTAATTACTGTATAGATACATATAGACAACAGCTTTATAGAATATTAAACATTTAGCAAAAGTTACTTTGCATTTCTCAGGCCAAAACCAGCTTTTTGCATGGCACCCCCAAAATCATCAAATCTCTGACAGTTCAGTTCAGAATGAGTAGAACAGATCCCAGTGCTCAGAAAAAAACTCGGTGCCAACAGAGTCTCTCCACTTGCTTTTGGGCAGCAGAGTAGTGCTGGGAAAACCTAATTAGTCATTGCCATAGAAATACTTGTGCAAGCATATTTTTTCCATTTGTTACTAGTTCCCTATAGTGGGTCCATTAATTAGGGCCTGAACATAAACACCTTTCTTGCTGCATGCTTGAGGTGGAGGAAGTGACTAGTATTCAGCTGCAAAGAGATATAAATATGTACGCTGCAAGGAGGTGGGTGACTCCTCATTGCAGCTCCATCACTGTTGGCACTGTTTACTTTAAATGTAGCTTTTGCCTGGCTGGCTCTGGTTGCACAGCATGTGGCAGAATACTTCTGCATTGCTAAATGACAACCAACCATAGATGTTAAGAGGGGTGATGGCATTAGTGCTTACATTGTGGATAAATATTAGATCTTTTTGGTGAGGGGTAACAACGTGCATGTCCTTGGTTCTCAGATGCAGTCATGAGAGTGTGCCGTTCTTGCTTTGTTTTTGTAAAGTTTCATTCATACCGCAATTTCTCTTGGCTTATTGACAGCTTCAGACCGCAGTTAGCAATTTCCATAGAAATTAGAGGAAGATAGCATCAGATATTCAAAGCAAACATGCTAAAACATAGCATCTGTCATACAAGGATTGTAGGGTTTATTTGCAGCAATATGAGGTGCATGTCCTTTTAGAGAGTGTTCCCTAATGATTTCTGTCCTTTAAAATCACAGATCCAGATCATAAATCAATTTGTAAAAAAAAAAATAAAAATATGTTCTTTTCACCTGTATTCTGCTTTTTGAGTGATCTGATGTCACATTCTCATATGTTTCTACACTGTGGTGAGGGCTAGAAATGCCTTTTTATAAAATTAAATTTAAGCTGCTCACATAATCATTAAAATACAAAAGTTGGATCTTCAAACAAACAAAAATATCCTAATTAAATAACAGAGGATTTGGCAACTTGGCATTCAGCTGTTTTCATAACACCTGAGTGAGTTTCATGGTGAGTGGCTATGAATGATGAGCAGCCCTGCTGCTGAAGGGATTGATTTTCTTGTCCTTGTTATCTACCTCTTTCCTCATAACTTCTTGCTTGTGCCGCCCTTTTCTGTTTATTCTTACTTTTTCATCTGTTTTTATCACCTGCTCTCCTTTTGCTGCTGTTGTGCTCTGCTTGCTCCTTGCTTTTGTCCTTCGTCTTTGTTGGAACAAAATATAACTTATTTTTTTCAGCTTGCACAGTCATTGTATAAACTGCTACATTTTTATTTAAGGGTGATTTGAATTTTGTGAATTTCATGTAATGCATGTATGTAACTGGTAATGTATGAAGCTGGTATTGGAATATGATTTGTTCTTCCAGAAGAGAAGAAAAAGAAACAAAACAAAACAAAACATTTCCATTTGCTTTTTGTCATGGTTAAACCACGACACTTTCGGAATTTTTTTGAACAGGTACAGAGATACCTATTCATCAAATATAGTTATCGGTGACTTTAATTGACATTAGGGGTTCTAACACGTCAAAACTCATGTCTTCAGCCAGATGTCAAATGCTTAAGTTTTGGGATTTGGAAGAAGTTGAAGCCCTTTAGCATCTTGGAGCAGGTGGAAATACGTCTCAGTATTGGCACTAGAATACCGTAGTCTTTACGTACATTTCCATTCTCCATCAAAGCATTTATATTCAGAGTCTTTAAGGGAATTTTCCTTTAAATTATAAGCTATTTTAGTGTGGTTTAATATATTTTAGAGATTGAGAAAAACAAAGCCTGGTTTCACTTAACCCTTCGTTTGTGACCTGTAAGCTTAAGTGGAAAATAAGCCTTGTACCCAAAGTGAACTTTCCTGTTTTTCAGCTTCTTGTTTCTCCACAAAACAAAGAAATCAAGTGGGTAGAATTTAGAAATGACATACAGACAATGTTTTGGCTCCAGTACCAGTATTCAAAATAAGAGGCCTGCTTAAGCAATTTGACATTGGTATTTCTTTTCTTTAGCTAAACTGTACCTCCCTCAGAGATTTGTACCTGGTTTTGACCATACCTGAAAAGACACACCGAGTGAACCTGCAAATCCCAATCAACAAGAAGAGATTGTTAGCTTTCCTCCTCATTGTGTGACACCTCACAATAATTAGTTAGCAATTAGTGGCTTAAAATTGCAAAAGAAGGTTCGGTATGGGATTTTTTTTTTTAAAACCCATTCTAGCCTTGTCTTTTTTAAAGTTTTCATCCCCCAGTGTAATGTCTGACATCAGATTTTAATCTACTGCAGTGCTTTAAACCAAGGCTGTTGTGCTTTTCCCTAGAGCAGTTGCAAGTTTGTGACTATGACTACACAGATATTTAAAACCCTAACACAGATAAGGCTTTTGCTTCTGTTAAATACGTGGGTATCCAGAGCTGCAGCTTAACACAGTTTTTATGCTAAGTGGAATTTTCTATAGAATAAGATTGTGTTTAATCATGGAATTACGTGGGTTTTTTTCAAAAGCAACCTGTTTTGTTTCTTCTCTTAGCTTTTGTGCTATTTAATCTGACATTTTCAGTAGGTGCCAATGATTTTCCTATTTGTTTTTCTCCTGATTAAATTAACCTAATATATGGCATTATTTTAGTATGTACTTTAGAGAAATCCCCATTCTGTTTGTCTACCACTTAAAAATACCTTGGTGTGAAATGGTTCACAGAAAGCCTTACACAAATCCATTTTTTCTGACTCAGAAGTGTGATAAAAAGGTTAATAAAAATGTTTGATTTGAGTCATGTGTACACTGAAACTTAAATTATGTATTCACAGCCATTTGTTTAAAATTAACCATATGGGTTCATCACCGATACCATGCTCTGTCTAATTCTGCTTTTCAAAATGATGTTCCTATTCATGGATGGAAGCTCAAAATTGAATTAGTTCTATACTGTTACGTTAGCAGTTGATAATCAAGATGTAGGTAGTGATACTAATTTGCATCTTAGACCCTTAGGCCATCAGATTCCTTTTAATAACTAGAGTAGAGGTTTCTGTGGGGTGACTTCTGTTAGTGTTCAGGAACAACAGAGATCCTTGTCTGGTTTTAAAAAAAAAGCTGATGAGCTATGAAGGATGGTGGGGTGGTAAGTGGGCACAAAGATAAGCAGGAATGTCTCAAAGGGAAAAGCAGCCTCAGGCCTAGCTAAAAAGAAAATACCACCTGCTTTCCACCTCACATGCCTACAAAAGTAAAATAAAGGAAGATGTAGGTCTACAAATAGAGCAATATTAAAACAGAGAGACAGAATACTTTTATTCATATTTTAAAGTCTTTCCATTTGAATTAAGAAGCCAAATATTCTTTTTTTTTTTTTTTTTTTTTTTTCTCTGGTGGTGCCAGTTTAAATAGAAGGCTTATTTTTAAGGGCAAAGTTCATCAAAATACTATGATGCAATTTTTCTTTCCCATTTATAAGGGCTATTTTATTTATACTAGGAAACTTATTTACTCTTAATGTATGTGAGCTCAAGAATAGATGTTTTATTTGTTTTATGTAGCTTTGTTTCTAAATGCTTCTTTCCAAAATTCTTTTTCTGGTTAGTTTTATTTGGGGTTTTGGCATTTCCAGAAGGTGAACAGGCTGCCAAATCACCATTATTTTCCAGCTGTTTGCTACTGACACATTTTGCCTTTTAACCAGTAGTTACAGAAAAATGTCTGAAAGTTCAGAGATCATGTTGAAACATCTATTAATTTGATTGAAAGGTGGAAAAAGAAACTAGGGACTGCATCTCTTGGTTTTTAACTTTGAGTTGTCATCAGGTTTAGAATATTAACTTATTTTAAATAAAACATGGGTTGTCACTTCTGCAGTTCTATTTTAAATATAATTCCTAACAAACTAACATTGTTAATAGAGGGTGTCATGAGATAATATAACATGTTCTTTCAAACTCATGCTTCTGTGCGCTTGGATATACTTGGCATTATACATGAGAAACTCTATATCAAATGTATATGTTAGGCTTTCTTTTCGATTTTTCAGACTGAAAGTATATAATAGGCAAAAAAAAATTCAAAACAAGACAAACATCTGTAATGGATTTGGTAACCACAATGCTGAACATGCTTTTTGAGTTTATTAGCTCAGTTAGGAATAAGTTGTTATGGTAATTTCTGTAGAGAAGTTAAAGTGTGTTATGCATTAATAACAAACAATAGATTTGTTCACTCTGCATGGGTGGGCCAAACTGAAAGCGTAATTAAAGCATGGTTTTGTGGAGAATCAAGGAGTGGTTTTAAATATAATTGCCATTTGCAAATAAAGCATTAACGGTGATTTGCTTTAAAGTCGCTAGGTATTCCTATACTTGTGACAAGTGAGAGTTTATTTTGGGTAACAATAGCATTATCATGCTCCTGGTTGATCATAAAACTTGTAAACAGTTGTAAAATCTGGAGAAGTTTTAGGTGAAATGGATTTGTCCTTTCTGCACAGAGGGCAGAGAGCCCATGCCAGGGGTGCACGAGGATGACCACGGAGGTCCGACTGCAGAATCACGGTATCAGTTCAGTTAAAGTCATATTTTTCAGTGTTACTGGTAAGTGTTATAGTACAGGATTAGAGAGTTACTGAAGTTAAACTCAAGAAACAGATGTTGCATTTAATGCATCAAATAATCTCCCTTGAAAAGCAGTTCCTCCAGTTTGTATGTTGGGCATGGTATTGATGGTGTACTTGCTTAATTTCTTCTTTAAGGATCCACCTACTTCTGTGTCTCTTGGACTGCGAATGGAGGAGATGATTTTCAATTTGGCAGACACGCATCTGTTCTTTAATGATTTAGAAGTAAGTGTTGATTCTTTTAAAACACCTAGAGTTAATTTAATATTTGTCTCTTTTTATTTGTTGTTAGATGGTTTGACCATTATTTTTGGTTTCACAGTTTCAATGTGGAAATGTTTAGGAAATATCTGTATAATTCAGTCATTAGGGTATATAATCATATCTACACTAAATGTCTGCACTGGCATTCAAAAGTTGCAATAGTTTAAATGGTCAAGTTTTGTCCTCATAGGTCTTAGTATTTATGACCACAGTAAACAAGTTTTAGAAGTGGATACACCGAAAGTGTCTATAAACATTAGAATTCAATAGCCTGCACAGGCCATTAATTATTAAACTTCAGCTTCTATAAACAGTTAATGACTGGGTACAGATTTCTCACTTACATCCCACTGTGGGCAAGTATCACCTTAACCCCGAGGGAAATCATTAATGTTGTATACGCTGTCCATCTCAGTGGCCTGTTACTGGGGGTCCTCTGCCTTCCCCAGCGGCAGGTACGATTTGTTACGTGCTAGGGTTTCTTTGCCACACATGCCTCTTCCCTGCGGCGTGCGGCAAGGAGCTGGTGTCAGCATGCCAAGGGCTTTTTTCAGCTTACGTAGGCTATGGTTTGGCGACGCTTGTGAGATAGTTCTAAAACTATCCGAACTGCTGAAAGAGACTGTCACCATAATGCTTAGCTGTTTCATCTTAAAAGGAAAAAAAGCAATTTCTGATCATATTTTAATAACACGAAAACATGAAAACAGTCAGATTTCTTTCCCATCATAGTGAAGACAGCTGTTTATTTAAAATCCAACTGTTAAGCAAGCTTGTGGTGGGGCTGCCAACACACATTAATCATCAAGTTGTTGTTTTGCTAAATTTTAGAATAGTGTGTTATTCCAGACAGGCAAAAGAATCTAAAAGATTCAAATGCATCTTTTGCTGATCAAAGTTAATTGGCAGCAATTGGCCTTTAAATATTTCCTGATGTTTCCCTTTTCAAAATCAAGCAAAATACACCTTATTTAATAGATGAGCCAAAATAATTTGAAAAATGCCAGTGTGTGATAGACCTCAAATGTGGTTTGTCTAACATCTGTCCTATATTTTGATTTCTTTTCATCTAAAAAGAAACCACTCACAGATGATTTGGCATCTTAGAATATAATGAAATTATTTAATGTGCTTTATTTTTTATTCCATTCCTTAGTCGAGTATTTATTTTTTATACTTACAATAAAATAGATTAATTCTTTAAATTTTAAAGTAGCATTTTCTTCCATTAAGGTAGCTATATGTGAACATATGGTTGGTTTGGATATAAGAAGCACCATTAGGGGGTTGCATGTATAGGACTGATTTTTCAAATTTGTAGAAAAGTATAACAATGCTAGTTATTGTCCAGAACTGTTTCTGATATTTGCTTATATTTCATTTTATCAGAGCAGAAAGAGAAAGTACTACTGTATCTTACCAGCATATTCAATAAAGTTCAGTGTGCTTTCATTTGCTGTGCATAACCAGTAACGTAGCTACTTGTTCATACATGATTGTCAGCATCACTGACTTTAATGGAAGTTGATCAGCTGCATCGTGGGGATAGTAGGTTATCTTCTGCTAATTGGCACATTACAGCCTTAACAGTACAGCATAGCAGTTTATCCACTGAAGAACTTTGAAGCCGTGTATGAAAAAAATACTGCTCCAGGGAGGAGCTCCAGCAGAGTAGCTCACTGAATGAGCTTGGTTCTTTGCATTTGCTCCTTAACAAGCCAGTTTATCTTGTGTCTGCAAACTCAAGTATGATAGTCTGTGTCTATACCCTAGTCTGTGTTCTTCATACACAAAGGCACTTAGGAGTGAGCAGTTGTGTTCATGTCGTTGTACATGAGCTCTAATTCCTTGTTTCTGATGAATGCGAACTCTGATCTGAGAGATCATGCCCTGTCCAAGGGAGTGAAGAGCATGTTCAGTGTGCAGAGGAGTGGGTTTGTGCTTGCGGATTGCCCTGGAGAAGTCTTCGGAGAAGTGCACAGGGAGGGGGCATAAGAGAGCCTGTACTTTGTGGGAAGCAGCACCTAAGGACCAGACCTGGCCACAAATTGAGACTTTCAGTTCACCAGGAAGGTCAGATTTTTTGAAACATGTTGCAGACTCATGGAGTTTTTGAAGGAACGTGTCCTTCTGGAGCCGCAGTTTGTCTTTCTTGTGAGTGTTGCCATTATTAGCGGGGCCTGCCTGGTTCCCAAGGTCTGCGACCTCAGGGCAGATTCCTCACATCCATCTCAGAAATTCAAAGTCCTTCCTTGGTAGTTTGGAACTTCAGGCTACTCTACAGCTTGACAGGCTTCTGTGAAAACTGTGGGCAATTTGGCTTGGCTGTGCCTCAGGCTTAAAACATCTGTTCTTGCTGATGAAGGACTGAGTCTGGAAGATCTAGTGGGGACCTCTTTAGGCTTAAGCTTTCCAATTCGTGTGCCCAAGCATCTGAGCCATTAGGAATCACAAAGTTTGTAGGCAGCATTGCCAGTGAGCATCCTTGCCCAGAAATAGTGTGAAGACAGGCAAAGCTGGATTTGGAACATCTAATCCACCGTATAGACATGTCTTTGGGTCTAGGCATAATTCAAAGTGGGAATCTGAAAGCTGATGCTCTCCGGCTCACCCAGGCTCAGAGGGAACCCTTCCTGACACACAGAGAGGCTGGGTTTATGGGCAGGCAATCATCTGTCATAACTTTGGCCTATGGTGCACATTTTTTCAGATACCACAAGTTAATGTTTTTTAATAAAAATCTTTTCATCCGATGCATTCCAGACAGCTCTAATCAGAACAGCTCTCTTGTTATCCAAGTTAGAGGGAGAGTATTCTGTCTTCTTGTAAACTGCCGAAGACTGAATGCAAAGGGCAGAGTGGCAGCAGTGATCTCTGCAGCACTGCTTGATTTGTGTATGACTTAACTGGCTTTTCAAAGCTCAGCCTAGAGATTTATTTAATATTACCAAATTCTAAACTTCAGCAGTCATTTTTCATTCTCTATAAAGTGAATGAATGCCAACGCATATCAATTGCAAACTAGTTTAGCCATCCTAATTTAGTAGGGGATACAGCCAGGTAAATTCATTACCTGATTTCCTGCATGTTGTTCTTTATGTTGTTTTTGTTGTAGTAGTAGTAGTAATGATAATAATATATATAACAGTATTTCTAATTGGCATTTTTCAAACTCAGTTACAAAATTCAGTCAGATCTCACCATTTAGCTCTGAAGTCAGTGTTCTGTTTATGAACAGGTGAGCTGCATTTAGATTTAAAATTAGTTACTGCACCTTCAGTTTGTACTGGTTCTTAGTTTATTGCTTTAAAAAAAAGAGATGGCTTATTTCCTTCGCTTTGCACAGATTTATTTGGAGTAATTAAGTCCAAATTGATAGAATAGCAAATAATTTCAAATCTTGAAGGAACATTCCCTAAACAGCATGTTAAAGGGGTATGACAAGTTTTTCAACATACTGAAAGGAAAATATTAATGCTTACCAATGTATAATTTGATCTAAGTACCATAATAAACAATGTTTTCTTGCATAATAGTAATTTCATAATGAAATTATAGAAGTATATTAGGCTGAACAGTAGAAAATAGTGCAGTGTTCTCAAAGTTTAGATTCCAAAGTCTGCATTTGGTGTTCAAAATAGGCAGTTTAAGGTTTCAGTATTTAGGTTTTCAGCTGGGGAGCCCCCATGGGAGCACGGAGACCCGCTAGGGGCCAGCAGCCCCCCTGAGAGCAGCTGGCGAGGCGTGGGCAGGGCCAGGAGTAATGGCAGCCGCCCCCTGCTCCCACAGTGGGCAGCCCTGGGCAGTGCCAGTGGCTGGCAGCGGCAGGAGCCTGGCCTGGCAGCTGGTGCAGGGAGGGTGCCTCTCCAAAGGAGGGATGTTCCACTGGCTGAGTGACGAGTGTTGGAGTCCGTATAACCCAGCAACCAGGCACTGTTCTGTGACCACCTGCACAGGTGAAGGACACTCATCCTACCCGGCCCTCGCAGCAGAACGGTGGGCACTCGTCCAAGAGCCACGGCTGCAGCTCCGGCTGGGGGCTCTGCACTGGCTACCCCAGTGGTGGCCAACACCTCCAGCCAGGCGGAGCCGCAGTGCAGGCCTCAGGCTGCAGGACGTGCCGACCTTTCTCCTGGGGGCGCAGGGACAGGCAGCAGAACAGCCTGCAAGAGGTGTGCCCCAGCGGCGGGGCTCCGCAGCAGGTGGCTGAGGCAGTGAGAGGGCTGCGTAATGTCAGGAGGGCTGAGGAGTTAGGCAGTGGTTCCAAGTCTGCGGGGGATCCATGGCCCACAGCCAAACAGCCAAAACCTCCCCCACCAGCACACAGGGAAGGGAGACGGGCCGTAATGCAGAAGAATGGAAGCCTGCAATGGCAAGGACCTGCAGGAGGAAGAGACTTTCCCTGAAGCCTGAGGTGCCCTTGCAGAACTGCTTCACTGCTCTGCAGACTGCAGAGGAAAGCTGTCACACCAGGAGAGACGCTGGAGCTGAGTAAGGCAGCCTGATCTGCTCCCTGTGTAACAACCAGCACAACTAAGAGAAGACAATGGGTGACAGTAGGTGACTCTCTTCCGAGAGGTACAGAGGCATCCGTTTGCTGACCTGATACACTCTCTGGAGAGGTGTGCTGCTTAGTGGCGGCTTATGTCAGGGATGTCACCGAGAGACTACCAGGCCTCCTACAGTCCACGGACTATTTGCTGCTGCTGTTTCACGTGGGCACCAGTGATACAGCCAGGAGCCATCTGAGGATTATCAGGAAGGATTACAGAGCCCTGGCAGTGGCCGTAGGGGACTCTGGAGTGCAGGTTGTATCTGGCAGTCCACATATGGTTACAGGACTGGTGCCACAGCCAGGCGTTCGGCTAATTAGACCATGGGACTTGCTTTGAGAAACCTGGTCTCCTAGGGGCTGAAGGGGTCCATCTGTCAGAGAAGGGGAAGAGCGTCTTTTGTCATAGGCCTGCCAAGCTGATGAAGAGAGCTTTAAACTGAAGTTGCTGGGGGAGAGAAACCTCAGTCCATACCACTCCTACCAGTTTGATGCCAGTGCCAGCAATACATACCCAGAGCCTGGAGAGGGATTGCAGGTCAGCAGGAGAGCACCTGAAGAGCGGCACAAAGGAATTCCAGGTACTCCAGCCAGTAAGTCAGCTTCACTGAGGGCCCAATGTAAATGTCTCTACACCAACACATGTAGCATGGGGAATAAACAAGAGGAGTTAGAGATATGCACATAGCTGCAGGGCTATGATCTTATTGGCATCATGGAGACCGGTGGAATTACTCCTATGCATGGAGTGTTGGAATGGAAGGATACAGGTTCTTCAGGAAGGACACACAGCGGAGATGAGGAGGGGGTGTCACCCTTTATGTCAGTGACCAGCTGGAGTGCATGGAGCTCCACCTGGGCATGGATGAGGAGTTGACTGAGACCTTATGGTCAGGATTAAAGGGAGGGTAGGGACAGGTGACATTACAGTGTCAGTCTGCTACAGGCTGCCCAACCAGAAGGACCAAGCAGATGAGGCCCTCTATAGACAGATAGGAGCAGCCTCATGTTCATAAGCCCTGGTCTTCATGGGGGACTTCAGTTACCCTGATATCTTTTGGAGGGACAACACAGCAGGGCATAAGCAATCCAAGGGGTTCCTGGAATATGTTGATAACTTCCTTCTCCAAGTGATAGAGAAGCCAACAAGGAGAGGTGCTATGCTGGACATTGTTCTCACCAATAAGGAGGGGCACTAAGGACAAATTGTGCCTGACAAATTTGGTGGCCTTCTATGATGGGTTACAACATTGGTGGACAAGGGAAGAGCACCTGAGGTCATCTACCTGGACTTGTGCAAAGTATTTGGCACTGTCCCACACGACAACCTTTTCTCTAAATTGGAGAGACCTGGATTTGACAGAGGGACCACTCAGTGGATAAGGAGTTGGCTAGATGGTCACAGCCAAAGAGTTGCGCTCAGCAGCTCAATGTCCAGGTGGAGACAAGTGACAAGTGGTGCTCCTATGGGGTTGGTATTGGGACCTGCACTGTTTAACATCTTTGTTGGCAAGATGGGCAGTGGGATTGAGTGCACCCTCAGCAAGTTTGCCAATGACACCGAGCTCTGTGGTACTGTCGATAGCACTGTAGGGAAGGGATGCTATCCAGAGGGACCTTGACAGACTTATTATAACTAGGTATTTTAAAGAAATAATTGCTGGTAGTGAATGATTATGAACAGCTTATTTTAAAAAGTTGGTTCAGTGCTTTGCAAACTCTATTCTGAAATGGTGCCATCTCATTAGATCTGTTCCTTTAGATATATTTACTGAAGCTGAAAATGTCAGTTATGTAGTCTTTTTTTTTGATCTTACCTAACACTTTTTTATGAATAAGATACTTTTTTTTTGTCTGTGTTGAATTCTATTGAAGTAATTAAAATAAAATTAATTTGTAGGTTCATTTCATGATTGCTTCTTTTAGGCTTTTTATCTCTGGTCATGTCAGGGTTTTAGTGTGGGCTTTTGTGGGAAGGTTCAGTATAAGGTTATATATTATGATACTATAAAAAATATTTTTTACACCTCGAAGAAATGCAATAATGCATAAGGGCACAGTAATGATGATTAGCATTCATTTCTCTGAATGCACACTTATGGCTTCACAATTCACTTCTGTTTGTGGAGCCTCTACATGCAAAGTGATGATATGTGTATGGAAGTAATTTATAATGAATGGCAGTATGGTGTGTGTTTTTCAGCTACATTAGTCAATGTATTTCTCTTAACGATGAAAGATAAGGGTACGCTATCAGGTACTACTGTAAAACAGTAACTTTGGTTCTTTGGGAAAAAAGAAGGAATAATAGTTAGTTATGTTCTAACAATTAGGAGTGCTGACTTTGATTAATTTCTCCTCAGATTCTTACTTAGAATTTACCTGGATGTATATTAATGTATTCCTGATGAAAATTCAGAGCATAGTCTCTTCTGTGTGTCAAAAAGAGCTGCCTAACTGCTTTATAATTGCAAGTATGTTGTTACATCAGATTAATGAACCTTTAAGGCATTGCATTAGCATATTACTATGCATGGACCCCTCTGGAAAGCTGCCTGTGTTAGAGTTACATGTGATTTCCATAAGATGCATCTCTGTAACCAGGGCTGCTGGAGCGGCAGCCCACGCAGGCAGGGGGGTCGCAGCACTCACTTCCCACCCCCAGCTACCAGGCAGCACCTTTGCTCCTCTGTCCCAGCCGCCTGCTGCCAGCAGGGTTGGCTGGTCCTCCCATGCCAAGGAATGGCACAAGAGCAGCTGTCTGTGTTGCTGTAACTCTCCTGCCTTTTCACTCTGTTAAATAAAGTTAGGTTAATACAGAAACATTTTACAAATCCTGCCTTTACATAGATGGGAACATAACCGCCTCTCATGAAGCATCGAGATACTGACTTAACACAGATGCATCTTTTCACAGTTTAAAGAAAAGACTAAGCAGCATTTACATCCTTGCACTCTCACGCTCTGTGTTTGCCCTGTAAACCTCCTCCCTCCACCTATATGGCAATAAATCATTCCAGGACTCCTGTAAGTCTGTAACTGCCTTCTTGGATTTACTCAGATCTAGAAGTCGATAAGGAGAAATTAACTGCCAGGTATTTTTAATGAAATCTGCTTTTTGTGGATAGTTTCCTGCTCGTTGTTTGGGTGTGCCTGCTCTCCTTGTTTGTAGCTCCCAGTCATTGGACTATCAGTTATTTATCAACACTACCTCTCCCTTGTGTTCCTTTGCAAGCTCAAAACTGTGTGGAGGGCACCTTTCTACTTGAAATGTGACTGGGATATCTGACACCCAGTAGTATGCAGAGCTTTTCTGTTCTCTAAGAAATGTAAATGACCTTTAAGGCCCACACTGCAATGCAGATCCTAGTGGCACTGAAGCAGGTAGGGATACCGTCTGTGCTAACACCAGGCACTAAAGGGATTTCTCCAAGAACAGGTGCTCCAGGGAGATTGTAGTAAGAGCTCAGGCCTAAGAAAGGGAACAACTAAAACCCAGCACAGCAACCATGAAGCTTGTTCATGGAGTAAAACTCCAGTGTTAGTTCCTCTTTGGCCTTTGCCTTCAATTCTTACAGGTGAAACTAGGCTGCCTCCCTGCTGCTGGAAGCAAATGCACCATATAAATCACTTCTGGGCCTCCAGGAGACCTTTCTTCATGACAGGGACATATATTCTTCTTTTCATCAGCTTGAAAATTTTCTCCTTTGTAGGTATCAGTAGCACCACAGGAGACTAAGTGACTTTCCTCCCAGGTCCTTCAGTGACCATGCATACAGCTATGTCCCCAGCGTACCACACAGCGCTCTGTAGGAATGCCTTTGAAGCAATACAGCCATATGTTCTGTTTCTTTAATCTGAAGGAGAAAGGGAAACTACTTCCCCTCAGATCTTGCAAGGTACTTTAATGTGCCACAGACTCAGGCTGGTAACTTTTAGACCAGTAGCACTCTGAAGCATGGTTCGGGATTGTGGTGCATTATCATAATACAAATCATTGAATAATAACATTCAGCAGACTTACTGTGTGCAGGTTACCACACATCTCAAAGAACCATGACCATTGTAGGGTAAAATGCTCGTCTTTCTTAAAGCATTTTAGCACATCTGGTCCTAGAGTCAAGTAATCTAACAAGTGAAGTGCTTGGATGCAATCCAGCCCTTAAGTGTGGGCTTTGAGCAAGCTCCAGAGCAAGCTGGGAGAGCAGGTTGGCCACTATTAGCAGTGTGGAAGTCCATAATTTATTCTCTCACATGGTGTGGAAATTTCGTGGAGCCAGCTTTGGGGAAGCGTAACAGATACAATGTTGCCTAGATTTAAACCTTACTGGATGGAGGACGGAGGTCCACAGTCAGTGATGGGCATTGGGGGAGCTGTGGAAACAGCCAGGCAGACCAAGGAAGTGTTGTGAAAGCATGATCAACTGAGAGAAAAGCTTGCTCAATTTCTCTGCATAGAAAAAATCAGATCAAGATCGTTTTGTGTCTGAAGCCATGCTCCAAGCTCCGAACACTTACAGGGTGAGCCTTTGCTGACATTATGTACTAATCACTTGTCTTGTGCAGCACGTATTTTGCGTACATATTTGTGTAGATGAAGTGGTATGAGGTCAGTTTTGTAGTTGACACTGCTTTGTAATTCCTGATCACTGTGCCTTAGTTTTCTCTTCTACAGATAAGGATGGTGATGGTGATAAGGATGGCATCTACAGATACAAGGATAATAATTCTGTCATAAAGTACTCCAGAGGGAAAAGAAACAGCTGAGTCTGGTGATAGTAGTAGTTGTTATTGTGTAGAGTTGTAGTTGGCTTTCAAAGAATGCTTCAGCCTGGTCTCTTTAATGTCTTAGTCCTCAGTAATATTCTGGCACAAATGCTGTCTCTGCTGACACAATTAGAAAATGCATGTATTCAAGCAACTTTAAAAAAAAAAGGACAAAAAACCATTGCAAACAGTCACGCAAGAAAACTTTCTAGTTTTCCATTGTGTTTGCTAATTTATTTGCTATTGTCCTTTATTTCAAATGATTATTGTAAGTTGTAATTATTCCAGTTCAAGTTATTCATACATTTCAAGTGAAGTCTCATTTTTTATAACTACAGGTTAAAAAACACCCCAACAATTAGAGCAGAAGGGCATCAGTCATCGCTAATCATGGCAATGTCTCAGGTATCTGTACTTGTGAGCTAGTAACCACTGTGAACTCCATGTAGTCTGCTGTTTGGTAATGGGGCTTCTGTTTGGGATGCCTAGATTTTGCTCTAGTACAAATGATCTAAAAAGCAGGCAGGCATCCTTTGTGAAGAAATACATTGACATGCAAATCACCCAGTATAGTAAAGAGCATTTCATAGAATCAGAGAATGGTTTGGGTTGGAAGGGACCTTTAAAAATCATCTAGTCCAACTCCCCTGCCATGGGCAGGGACATCTTTCACTAGATCAGGTGGATCAAAGCCACATCCAACCTGACTTTGACCACTTCCAATGATGGGGCATCCACAGATTCTCTGGTCAATCTGTTAAAGTGTCTCACCACACTCATTGTAAAGAATTTCATGTATCTAATCTATCCTCTTTCAGTTTTAAAACCATTGCCCCTTACCCCTTGTCCTGTCTCTGTAGGCTCTTGTAAAAAGTCCATCTCCAGCTTTTTTGTAGGCCCCCTTTATATACTGAACAACCAAGGTAAGGTTACCCCAGAGCCTTTTCTTCAGGCTGGACAGCTGCGACTCTTTCAGGCTTTCCCCTTAGGAGAGGTGTTCCAGCCCTCTGATCATTTCTGTGGCCCTCTGGACCTGCTCTAACAGGTCCACATCTTTCTTGTGCTGGGGACCTCAGAGCTGGATGCAGTACTCCAGGTGGGGTCTCACAAGAGCAAAGTAGAGGGGGAGAATCACCTCCCTTGACCTGCTGGCCACACATTTTATGTGGCCCAGAATATGACTGGCTTTCCAGAGTGCAAGCGCATGTTGCTGGCTCATGTCTGATTTTTTTATCCACCAGTATACCCAAGTCCTTGACAAGACTGCTCTTGGTCAGTTCACCACCCTGCCTGTACTGATATGGGTGATTGTCCCAACCCATGTGCAGAACCTTGCACTTGGCTTTATTGAACTTCATGAGGTTCACATTGGCCCACTCAAGCCTGCCAAGGTCCCTCTGGATGGCATCCCATTTATCAGTTGCATACAGTACTTTTTTCCATATGGTATGGAAAAAAGGTTCATGATAGACAGCAAGCTAACTTGTAGTGGTATTAAATGCATCTCCAAGATGGTACCCTAAAAGGAGTATCTATCAGGTAACAAAACGCGTTTTCTTTACATATTCTCCCAAACTGCACAAAGGTGTTCTTTCCAGTGACAGAATTAAGGTTCTTGTCCTCTTCCCAGGAAATAAAATACCAAATGCTGACATACTTTTCATGGTAACAATTGTACCTGCCCATTACAGCTAGGTTTTGCAGAGCCTGAAATACCAGATTTTAGTATCAGCCAGTACAACAGATAGTGTATTGAAGGGCAGCGGTAAGGTGCCTGCAAGTCATCATCATACCCTTATCAAAGCAGTACATGGGCAGAGTCTGTTACTGGAATCACAGGTCTACCCCAGGTACAGCAGCTTTAATTGCAACAGAAACCTTAGTGTTGGGCTGCAGCAGCAGGCTCTTAAGGGTACCATAAAGATTTCTATATAATGAATGATGTCAAACAGTGCTTTGAAGATTCTCTTATAACCAATAATGAAACAATATAGTAGTTCTAAAAAGTCTCCAAATTGATGAAAATTAGATGCAAAACTCACTGTAAGAAATTTAACAAACTGAGAAACTTGCAGTCTATTTTCATGCTTTTGCTGCCAGTCCATTAGCAGATTTCAAAACACTGGCTTACATTATAGTGCTGACATATATAAGCACCTTCTTTTAATTAATTTTTTACTTCTGAGGGGTTGCAAAGTCCCTGATACATGTCACGGAGCTCTTCTGCCAGTACAGGTCATGCCCTAAGCACAGATGTGATATGTTGCTTGATGATTCAGATGTTAGATCCAAAACTAGGTAATGATGTGATTCATCCTGAAGGCCTCTTAGTTCCAGAATTGTCATTTTGGATTTGAATAGGCTTTTTTTATTATTTAAATTATCCCAGAAGTCTGAAAAAATAGAACAGTGATGCCAAATGAATGAATAAATAGTTGATACTAATGGTAAAAGCAGTTAATGTTGCTATTATGCTATATGCTATTAATTAATGTATTTTTTTCCATTTGTTCTTGCATAGAGAGGTTTCTCTTTGGCTTTTGGTATTTCACAGAATTGATGTAAATAAAATGTTTTTTACATTTTCCTTAAATATTATGAATACCACTGAACAAAAGCCTATCTACTACTAGAGATGTCAATACTGGAGTTATGACTCATTCATAACACGTTCATAAGTTTCCTAAGTAGTCCATTATTAGTTTATAACCTAAAAATCAAAAAAGTTTCACAAATTCCAATAACATTCTTGAGCAGCAGATTTTGTGTTTTGGTCTCTGATTAAGTTGACAGATGTGTAAAATCTCATACAGCCAGTCAAGTCCCTGGTGCAGCTGCAAGTGCTGAAGAGTGCATGTTATTCCAGCTAAGATCAACATTAATTTACACTCAAATATCTTTCCCAGGCCACCCTTTCTGTTCATGTAATGCAGTTATTTTGTGCTGATTCCACCACTTTGAGGCAAACCATGTTTTTTTCCTCACTGGACTTTTCCAGTGCAAACCCCAAATGATAAACTGGAGAGACCATCATAGTCACCTTTAAAAAAATATATCTCTTTGTTGATTTGGGTATCATCTTAAACCACAAATCTCAGATTTGCATTATTCAGGTTGGTGTTTTAAGTGGATTAGTCTCTGCAAATTATGTACTTTTATTTTAGGAAAGCTAGGAGAAACTAAGTGTCATCCTTACATGGCATTTTGCAGGAAGAGAGCACATTAGCCAATTCTCACATAAGTACAAAGATTTGAAACCACAACATCAGCATCTTAATGATATGCGTGGTAGGTAGTTTATATCAACCTTTTCAGCATAGGTTTAATTTTAGCATGAATTTACAATGTTATTTACAGGTTATCTGGTATCTTAAGAGCCATCATGCAGTCTCTGCTGGTGTGGTTACATGTGAGTGCTATGATTGTAGTTTAAATTTTAAGAAAATATGCATACGCATGTATTTTAAACAGAACTGTTTGTGCTGGCTTTTTTGTAGGAATTATATTAAAATGTTGCTACAGAGAGAAAAATTAAGAAGTGTCTTTCATTCATTTTCTTTTAAAAGCACGAAAGGAGTACTTAAAGTTGGTTCCCAAAATGTTTGAGTTTCACGGTCTCAGGAGATTTCTACTGTTTCAGTGTGGTTACAATAAGGCCTCTATCTGAATTTCATCCAGTTCAATGGTCTAATGAAACTGTAAAGAAAGGGGGAGGGGATTATTCCCTTTACTCATTGCAGTATCACTTTTATTTTTCTGCATTTTAAAGCGTGACTGCTATTAATTGCATTTTTAAAATTTGTCTTTAGATATGGTCAAGAAGCTGGGTATTCTATAGTGGACTAAAGCGATCTTAATGTGTGCTGTTAAAGCATGAGGACTTAATGAGGATTTTAAAAAATGTAAAGGAAAAGTTTAGCAAAAGAAACAATGAGGTATTGTAGGAATGGAGTATTTGTTTGGGGTTTTTTCCCAACATCCTTGTCCAGTCGGAACAGGGCAGTCCAGGTACTTTCTAAACGTTACCTGCAGTTGGGAGGTGATAGTTCTCACGTGTTCAGTGACAGCAGAGTACAGACTGCTGACATGAGTACTGAACTCAGCTGAAATACTGTTGCCCCAGGAAAGACCAGCTATATCTAAGCAAAAAGTCCTTTCTGAACTGTGGAAAATCACTTCAATTGGTTGACAGATCTCCTCTTTTTCTTCTGCCTATTTGTGTAACTCACATTGTGAATGTGAGGTATGGATACACAGGGGAATAACGCCTTCCCTAACGTTGGTAGGCAGGGAGGAGAGCTAATTGTAGCAGCAGTTACAACTCAAGTAAGAGGTTTTCTAAGACTTTCTCAGACTGAAAAGTTTAAAAACACAAGTCAAATATTTCAATTAATTTATTGGAACAAAATGTGTATATTTTTTCTTAAAGGTGTGTTTACAAGCCCAAAAGTCTCATTACAGCCTTGGTCAAATGAATAAAGCATAAATCAAGCCATAATTGCCTACAAATAAGGGTTGATGAACAGAAAAAAAAAAAGACGGCAAAAACATACACCGACTTTTTTTTGTTCCATCACTTTAATAAATTCAGACAGAAATTTGAATACGAGCAACCTCTGACTCCCCAACTGTCAAGAGGACTGACTAACAAAAGTAATGTCTCTTTCCTGAATCTAATCTTGACTAGTTTGGTGTTTAGCAAAGCAAATATAATGACTAACAGAAGTGTCTTCCACAAAAATTCTTTAAGCAAACAGGGTTTTTTCTAATTGTTGCATTATATTGTAAATTCATGTATCTTTCCTTACCTAGAAAGGCAGGAAAAATAGAGAGGAAAAAAGTTTTGTATGACTGTAAATTTTTAGTTTATAATCTTATCCACACTCAGGCATCTATGCTATTGTATTATTTCATGTATTGGGAAAGAGTCTGTAATGTTAAATACAACATTATCTAGTAGGAAAAAAACCTGAATACTGCTTGATGGATTTTAATTCAGTCTTTTTCTTCTTTTCTTTTTAGTTAAAAGAAGTACTGTGAAAAAATAATTTTAAAAACTTGCCAACAACAAAAATCCTTTTAGTAAAGTATTATATCAGCAGTATGGTGATACAACTTTTATGTATAACCTTCATATGGTCATGCAAAGGGTTAAGTTATGTGATTTGAGGATAAAAGGTTTCCTGAGTTGACTATTATTCCTATGGTCTGCCAACAACTTTGCAATAAATGGAATGATTTTTATGGGAATGTGGTTATTCACAGCAAGACTACAGTTGGTGTCAGTATGAAAAATTCTTCTTTAGTAGATTCTCTCAGCAGGGATAACAGATCTGAAAGAAAGGCAAAAAGTAGTTACAGAGAACTCTGGCTGGTGTTGGTGACAAATTATGTTTACAAAATGATGGGGTAGCCCATTGAAAAAGAAGAAATCAGAACAACAGTAAATCAGAGTCTTGCTCTTCTAAATACTACTGTTCCAAAACAGGTTACTTGTGATTGTATATGTGGTTTAATAGTTCCCATTTCTCTTGTCCATAAAGCAAGTGAGACGTCTAGGCTTTCAGTTGCAGGGGTGTGAAATAATGCTTCAGAAATCAGTAAAATTACTGCTAAGTTATACCATTGTCCTTGAGGCAAAATAAACTATTGGTGGGTATGAATTAAAATAATTCAGGAAAAAGAAGTATTTTCTTCTTTGATTAGATTTTAATATTATTCTATAATTATTAATTATAATATTTATAATGTATATTCTTTCTTAGTATCATTTGTCTATTTTTTACTTCTTTATGTTTGTTAAATAATACTATTAGAAGGAAATTGTGATGGAGACTGCATTAAAATATGAATGAACTTGGTATTAACAGTTACTGCATTTAGGTTCGGTTTGTGATAAGCTTTCAGAATGCTTAGAAGATTAAACTGTTGATTAAGTCTGCAGTACGGTGGTTAGAGCTGGTATTATCTGCCATTTGAGATGAGGAGTACAGTTTTGTAGAATTAATGATTCTTCCCAAACTGTACAACAACTTTATGCGTTTTAATTATTCAATCATTCATAAAGTTAGTTGTTGGAGGATGGAACATTTTGTTACAGTTTTGGTTGGGATTTTTTAAAAAAAACAATAGGTAGCAGCTGTTTAAGAGGTAAACATGCCAGCTTTGAGTGCTTCCTGCTCTTTGTTTTCCTCGTGCACAATTACTCTAGTTCTATTTAAAACATTTCATTTGCAAACTTGGTTCAGAGCATTGCAAGACCTCGGTGTACATTATAGTATGGATTTCCTTTGTAGTGCTGGGATCACCACTGATGTATCAGCAAGAAAGAAAATCAAGCTGGCTGTGTCAGTGTCGGGGTGTGTGTGTGTGAAATATCCAGTCCAGAGCAACAGTGTTGTTGATAGGTAGAGGTTAACCTCTCTGAAGGTAAAGGGGTGGGTTCACAGACCCAAAAGTTACTGACCCAAATGTAAATATTGGCTAAGATAATGCCAAAGGAAATAAATTTCTTAAGAATGTTACCTTTCACATTCTCTCAAACCAGGAAAATAGCATGTGCATTCTTTAATATTCTAAGAAATATTTCTTCACTAGAAATATTTTAAAACCAATCTATGAAAGAGATAGGTTTTGTTTGAAAATAGTTTTCAAAAGTGGGATAATGATGCAGCTGATAGCAGAATCAGCTCTTCGTGATTGTGAATGTAATCATTCATGTTGGTTATGTAAATATTTATTGCTGGTAATATAATAACTGAGAATAATATAATTGAGAATATCAGTCCAGCTTTTCATGAAGTGATGGGTTTTGCCAGATGACCTTCACTTAGCAATGAACGATGGACAGAAGTCCATGTCCAGACTGCTAGATCTGGTTCTGCTGGTGTGAGAAATAGCTGTTTTCCTTGAGGCACCTGTCTGATTTTGGCAGAGTAGTCTGATTTGGCTGTGAATGGAAGATGGATCCTGGAAAGTCTTAGCAAACCTTTGGCCCTTTACTTCCTGATTGGTTAGCTGGATATTGAATAAGAAACAACTGTAGTCACTTATTACAAAAACAGATAGAAAGGACTGTAGAACATATTGAAAATAGATTTCTGGGCCATCAAACTCAAAAAAATAAGCAATTACAGGAAGGGCTGTTGAATAAGCCTTATTGCTGCTGAGATACAAGAGATGGTTGCCAGGAGAGGAAAACTTCAGACAGAGCTAGCTGAATTATCTCCTTCCCACCCCTAAATACCATAAAGATGGCAGCTGAACTGATCTCTGGTCAACCAGAGTACAGTCATCCAGGAACTTATATATTTTTAGATATTTTATTTATAGATATTTTGAATATCTATTAAAAAATGCCTTTTCTCATTTGGCTGAAATAAGAGTTCATCTCTCCTGATGTTCATAATGTCTATATTGGGAAACTCCAGACCAGGTGGTGGCTAGGTATGCTTGAAGAGGAGCCTGTGATTCAACTTTTGATAGTCCACCTTCAGCAACGGAGTCCCTGGGAAGCCGAATGTCATTATTCCAAAAGCTCTAGTAGAGTTGTTTGGTTGTTGGGGGTTTTTTTGTTTGGTTTTTTTTGTTGTTGTTGTTGTTGTTGTTTTTTTTTTTTACAGCACTGCATTTATTTGTAGATGTAAACCTAATTTTTAAGGTTAAGTCCTATGAAGAGTAGGAGAGTTCATTTTCTAACAAACCTGTTGACAATTGTGGACTGCCTTCCAGCAGGCATCACATCAGTTATCTTAGCACATTCAGAATGAGGCACAAAGCCCATCTATTTGCATTTAGTTTTCCACGATGGCAATCCAGGAACAGCTCAGTTCTGCTGCAAGCAGGAAGGAAAGAAATAAAAGGAAATACAAATCATGGTAAGGAATTTTCCCTGATAAGTGTATGAGGGAATAAGTGGAAATAGTTTCTCGTCTACGTAATACTATAACCATGGGTGACTTGCAGAAAGCTTGTGAAGTTCTACTTCATGAATGTGAGAATAAATTAGACTACATGTAGCTGTAGGTAAATGAACAGAAATGTGAAACAAAGTCTTCATTCATAGGCGGAACTGTGGCTTTGCTGGTGTGTGCGAAACCCAACTAAAAGCTTCGACCTATCCAAAATGCATGATGCCTGGCTGCTGTGGAATGTGCTGCTGTGGTTCATGAGTGTTAGAGCTACAAAGAATAACAAGTACCTCCTTAGCTTACTTGGGAAGATCATTCCTATAGGCTTATGCAACTATTAACCACTTCTTTCATGTGGCCAATGATGAGTACCTTCATAGGAGGTGCCACTGAAAATAGACCCTGACTTCCTTTCTCAAGAAAATCAAATAGAGTGATCTTTGCACATGTACAGCTCAGCTGAAATACATGGGAGCTTACCAAGCTCATAGCATCACTTTATCACTTTATTTAACTTCTTGTTGCTTCTACCTTTCTCTATAAATTTAAGGCTGCAAGGTGGCACAAAAACTCTTGACTAGCCCGCTGGCACTCCTAGAGCTCTGGTGAAGCAGGCAGTCATCCTCTTGCTCCAGCTGGGCAAGGCAGCAGTGCCTAAACTCATGCCCTATTTCTGCCACTGAGCAGCAGCGTAGGGGTCAACATCTGCCCTGCAACATTGAGGGGGGAAAGAAAAGGAGGGAGAAAAATGCCAGGTGTTGCACGAAGGTCTTCAGGCTGCCTATAAGAGTAAACATTTTAGCTGTCTGTGCTGGCAAGGTTAGAAACAAGAACTTTAATCCCAGTCTTTGGCCACTTAACAAATAATTATGAGGGTGGGAGACTTGCTAGCCCATAGCATTGTAGCTTTCATTTAAACACATGCATTTAGGAGGTCATCAACAGCACCGAGGCACAGCAAGTATAAATGAATTGCTCACACTGGACTGAAAATATAGCTTCCATCTTGTGAAAATTTCCATGTGAACCTCTCATTTCCTGAGAGATGAGATATTGTTTTCAGGCCTTTATGGAAAAATCATTCTTTTCATGAGTTTAATTTTGAAATTGTTTAAAATTTAAATATATTGGAACAACCTTTAGCATATAGTTTCAGTAAGATGTATATGTTCCTAAAAGTATACTTTCAAGTTTATACATTTGGGACTAATTCATTATGTGCTGACCAAGTTCATGGCTTTTGTTACTTCTTTAAACACATTCATATTTTATTTTCACTGGCTTCCATTAGTCATAGAATTTTTTTCTTTTTACAAAAGTATATATCCACAGATAACATGAATCACGTTGTAAAGAAGGCATTTACAATGTGAAGCACTGACCTTTTAAAATAAAGTGAAGTTGACATTTTGAACTTAACACTGTCGTTTCCAGGAGTGACACAGACTCTTTAAACAGATAAACTTGAGTCATATTGAGCTGTTTCTACCTATGGGTAAAATTCTTTCTCTGACACCCTCGGCTTCCCTTCTTTTTCCTGCAAAATATAAAGAAATAGAGTAGGAAATTATTTTATCAAGATCTGATTGTTAGGGAGGCACTCTAAAACACTTCCCTGAGTAAGATCATACATTACAGAAATAGAATAGTTTTACATTTTATCTTGTCTGAACAACTAGAGTGTAATGAGCATGTTCGGAACGATAGGGAGTATCTCTGAACTGGAATGCAAACAACAAATCTACACCGTAAAGCAAGTGAGAAAACTCTGGGGTTTGGAGGACTGCACTTACTGTGATTGCCTTGAGCTCTGCTGACCCTCTGCTAGAGGTATGACTACATTTTGGTTTTCCTTTTCCGTAGAAAGATTTCAGTGTATTGAGTAATACATACCAAGACACTATCAGTTATTCGCTTCATGACACTTATGAAGTTAAGAAAACAGAGTTTTCTTTTGCTGTGGGAATGTAACTGGCATGTTACAGTTGCTGTATAGATACTTCTTTACATCATGTTTTATTTTAAATTGGATTCTTCCAGTTATAAGGTGCAGCTGAAATGAAAATGTAAACCTTGATTTTAGTGTAGCTACTTCAATAAACACAGCTTGCAGAATAAGATCTGTATTTATTTTGCAACAAACACTGTTTACTTTAGGAGTATCATATTTAATCCAAATGCACTTGTTTGTGTGAATAAGCAAAATAGGATTTTAATCACTTTTTCTATTAGAAAAGAATGGCATCCATTATGTGCTCTAAAAGGGCTACATGTTTGGTGAAGGAGAGCACTCCAAAGTCATTGGCTATGAAAATGAGTTTGTTAAATAATTTCAGTTCTTACTCTTCAGTGTTTATTATACCTAACAGTTCATATAGCTAATGACCTTAAACTTTTTTTTTGTTTGTTTTGATGTGCTATTTTAACAGTAAAAAGTAGGGTTTGGCTTTTTGCTGTGATTTTTTTTTTTAAACAATATAAGCTTCTCTTTATAGTCTTTTAAGTTTAAAATGGGAGTGTTTTGAAAGCCTTTACAGCCTGATTTAATTCCTTGACTGTTCATCCACAAATTGTCAGACAGAATGAAGTGGATTTCAAGAACTCTCTTTGTTCTTCATATCCTGTGCCTGACCCACAGGTAATCTGCACCTTTTTTCTTCAGCGCTGAATAATTGTGGTGGGAAAGAAGAGAAAATGTTAGGGTCACAAAGTGCAGGCTAGACAGAGATGACAGGTCCTGCCAATTGAGTGCCAGTGTTGAGAACCTGCGAACCTTAGTCTGTGCTTTTTCACATGGATTTGTGCTGTATGTTAACAGGCGCTCCGCAATGATGGGTTAGGAAGTTCAGCCCTTCAGGCTTTATTGCCTCAGCTTGAAAGGAAGTGCAGGGGTTTTTGTATATTTAGCAAGTACGGAAGTACAGTAGAGGAGCATTTGGCACAGGCCATACAAACTTGTACATACTTAGACGCACAGGATATAGATGTGTTGTTGTTCTATATAATGTCAATTTTCTGACTTGTATGTATACTAAGAGATTTTGTTATCCTTCTAGTCAAGTGAAAAACAGAGATCTACTTGTCAAGTTTAATGACTGCTCTTAAATAATGTTGGGATCTTTGCATGTTATTTTTCTAAAATTAGAAGAGAGGCAGTGGAAGCAATCAGCTTTTTATTTTGCAGGAAGGTAATCACAACTGTAAGTAAAAAAGGTGTAGAAACCAACAGATGGGTAATTAAAAATGGTCATTCACAAACTAACTTTGGAATATGCAATTACTGCTTGCAAAAGCATTCTCTGACAATCAGTAAGCCCATGTTTCTTGAAGAAGCATGGATGGCTTACAGAAGTGATGAGTTATTTGTGGAGCAGATAATAATCTGAACGGGTATCTTAAAGGGTATATATATCTTATTTCTGGAAAAGACATAGACAGAGGTACTGCTGTCATAAAAAGCTGCATTAAAAACAGCAGTGTATGCTTGAGGAATTTTTGGTTTTTAATTATGTTTTTTTTCAGATACATCACATTTATAAATGATTGCAGCTTTAACTTGTTATGCCAGATCTGTTCTCACATGTACATGACCAAATTTTTCTACTGTTCAGTAGGGAAAATGAAGCAGTGGATATAATTGCGTAATGACAGATATGAGAGGAACAGAGAATCCCAGCAATCATTTCCTGCCAGTTGGCCAGCTTCCAGGCTGTCTCAATGGGCACACTGATGTAAAGGCAAAATGAAAATAGCTTGTTCTGAAGGGTGGTTGTTGATTGGGGGTTTTTTCCCTCCCTTGTTTGACTTTGCAGACTAAGGCATTGAAACAATTAGTTGACAGCGTGGTGTTAGTTTTCTCATGGTAAATTAAGATTAACCAAATGTGGAAATGTATTTTAGCTATAATCAGCAGATTTTGGGCTGTAACACTTTGCATCCGCTGAGGTTATGTTCATGATATTATTCATGTTATTCCTTTTCATAATGTGCAAACTTGTCCAGAGTTATCTTACATTCAGCATTTATTCAAAGACAGCAGAATTATTAGATTTATTTTTGTTAGTTTTGTAACACAGAAATGTAGAGGATCAGCATGCTAGCCATAACGTCACTCCATTTGGCACTTGGTATGTAGTACTGGCACAGATAAGAGGAATTCTTGTAACAGCCTTAATCTCTTTTTTTTATTATTATTATTGTTAATTTTCCTACAGTAAATCGAGTACTGAGGCATATTTTACATAATTATGGCAGAATTGCAGAACTTGACGGGTGGTAGTGAAGGAGCAAAGTAATATAAATATTTGCAGAACATTTCTACTATAACTTAATGCTTTGCATATGAATTTTTATAAAGATCCTAAATTAGTTTAAAGGAATGATTCCAGAAGACTGCATAGGTCCAGGCATTTTAAGAGCTGTGAATGATGACTGTGGAGCATCTCTGAGAGTTTTTGGCTAGTCATACAAAAGCAGAAAAGAGAAGGAGGAAAAGTTAAGAGGAAGGAGTTAGCAAATGCTTTGGGAATGGAGGAGGGAGAAGACACAAGCTTTCCATGTACAGGTCTTAGGCTAGAGTCATCTAGTCATTCATTTTTGATTGTTGTTTTTCTTTGGCTTACTGTATTTCACTGGAGACATATTTTCACTTACCAAATGATTGCAGCAGTTTTAAGGAGCTCCTGCAAGCACGTATCTGCTGATGCTTCCAGCCCCAAAGCGGATCTGATAGAAGGGAATATAGAAACAAATCTCAGTTACTCTGTGCAATGTCTGTTGGTTTAATTGAGCTGCTGCCCAAGGTTTGTTTCAAGCTAAGCTACCAGTTGTGGCACTGAAAGATCACAACTGAAAGGACACAAACACATGGATCCATGCCAGCCAGCTGTGCAAGAGAACAGCAAAAGACAGCATGGACAAGTAACTTTACTGGAGGTAGTTTTGCTGTGTTACACATGCTGACACTCATTTTCCCTTAAGCTAATTGGTAAGTCCACAGACAACCCCCAGTATCACCATTAACAGTACCTTTGAGCATGCTTTGAACATGTTATTAATGCTTTGTATCACCTATCTAGTGTCCTCCCTCATCCAAACTTGCACTTCAAAGGTACACAGGAGTTGTCTCCTTTCTCTCCCTTGACAATAGCTTTTGCTTTTAAATCCTCCTACACTTCACAGCTTGCTGTCTTTCATGCTGTTATTCGTGAATTGAAAAGACTTTCTCTTTCCCTTTGCAGAAGATTAATTGAGTGCTTTCTTAAAATGTAATTCTCCATGAAGCCTTTTGAACAAACCTGTCCAGCTTCCAGGTAGCACTTACTTGACATAGCTCAGGGGGTGCTACCTTGAGCTGCTGCCAGGCTGCTGCCAGCAGTACCAGTCCCCATGCCACCACCCAGCCCCACTCTTCTGCCATTTCCCACGGCAGCCATCAAGGTACTATGCTGACTGCACAGAAAACCAACCAAGAAAAAACAACTGATCCAGGTTTCTGACCAACTTGCCCTATAATTTCTGGCCACGGCTGCAAGACATCTGCAGCAGAGGTCTGAAACAGAGCAGCATTGCTTCCCTAGACTAAACTACCCTTTGTGAATACCTGTCTGATCCTGTGTCTGCCCCTCATACACAGGATGTGTGTGTGGCACCATGAATAAGGTCTTTTAAAATTTCTTTATGTTTTAGTAGCTCAACTTTCATTTTCAAATAAAAATCAAGCACTTCGGCAATGGTTTCATTAAAATCAGTGCAATTCATGTCAACCTGTTTGACAATAGGGTTTAGACGTCTAAAGATGCTTTGCCCTTCTGAAAGAATTATCCCTGAACTATACCAAGTGCATTTTGCTTTCTAGGGATTGATCCCAAAGTGCAGAGCTGCATCTCAGCCTGTCTGACTGAAATGCAAACCTTCAGTGCAAACATGTCATCACTTGTAGTCCCTCGTGAAGATTTCAAACTGGATACACTAAAGTTGCAAGGTCAACACCTTTAGGAGCAAAACACAGCTAGCTGCATAATCTTTATGCATCAGACACAGGATATTTTGCTCCTTACTTGCCAATTTAGCCTATTTTAAAAGAGAATCCAAAAATGTTAATATTCTGCTTTGGAGCTGACTGCTGAACTGATTCTATCATAATAAAATACATCTGCATAAATAACATGTATTTATAGTGTTTCTACAGGGACTTTCAATATTAATTTCAGCTAGCATTTTGCCAGTGAAATTAAGGGAAGAATACTAGTACTGTATTTCCTAGGAAAATTTTACAGATCTGTCAAATGTATCTGTGCACATTTGAAATGGTAAGCCTGCAAACAAAACAATTATTTTGGGTCTTTTTTCTGAATGGCTGTTTAGCTCTAAGTTGGCTCCTATCACAGAAGCTTTTTTGGGAAGTACTTGAGGATTTTATGAGTCTTTGTATTTTTATTATAATGTATCTTTGCAAAAACGTACTGGCTGGAGGTGCATACTTTGTTGGTCAGTGTCAAACTTCATTTTAGCATATCCCTGGTTGTGGTGCATATTGTGTTAACTGCTATTTTAAGATGTTGAATGTGTGGATGCTTGCTTACAATAATCAGGGGACTGACCCATGTCTCAGGTGGTCTTTGCTCATGAACAAAAAGCTCCACACAAAGCAAGCAGGTGAAAACAAAATGCAAGGTGGTCTGAAGGAAGGTTGGCTCAGGCCAATTAATGGTGGGCATGTAATTGGCTTCTTTATTCCTAAATGACTTTACTGCTAAAGGAGCAATTGCTAAATGAGCGTTTTTACTTCCCGTGTTCAGAGGTTGAATATCCATCACTTATTAGCCCAAAGTCCAAGGCAGCTACATAGGTGTGAAAAAATACCTGGCACCCAAAGCTCTCATTTAGCCTCAAAGCTGTGCCCTGCCACTCAAGAGGAACAAAACAGTGGTGCACTGTTTGTGACCTTTCCTTTAGTTGTAATGTAGTGTCAATCACATTGGTCTTTAATCCTTTCCAAATTATACCGTGTATCTCTTGTGCTTTAATTTTGCTTCATTCCCCTCCTGACTTGACTTTTTTCTTCTTCTATTCCTGACAAAAAAAGGAAACTATCTCTTTCCATTATATTCAGTCGTTCACCTGAGATTTGTGATGTTTGTGACCTTTTCTTCACTTTGCTTGCTTTGTTGACAGTGTTTCTATACCTTTACCCCACCGATTTTTAGCCTCTGATTTCTTTTCTGGGTTTTTGTCTCCAAAATCCCTCTTTCTCTCGATACCATGATTTCTGTTTCCAATGTATCATTTCAGTTCTCACTTTCTAACTACAAAGCAGATAGTTAGACAGAAGGGGAGAATGTCTGTGATGTCCCAGGGCTTGTGATGATCCCAAGACCTTGCACTGTAAGTTAAAGTTCCAAGTCCTTAAGTCCTCTCCAGCTGTGGGATCTAAGATATAGTGGTCTCATCCTTCTTGCTCTATTTTCTGTCTGAGAGAGTTAATTCTAGAAGTTTGTTAAGTTATTTCTTCTGTCAGCCACTCCTGTAAGAAGATGAGCTTCTACTCCTTCCTTTACTTTTGTGGTTACTAAAAAAACAAAAAAAAAGTTTCATTTCCCCAATTTCTATTTTGAATCTTCTTCTCCAATGACTTGTTCCAGTTGTCATTCATAGTATCCAAGCTGGAGGAAGAGGCTATTGACTTGATAATTTTTTACTGCTGCATTGAGAACTCAAATTTAAGTTTTCTATCCATGGAGAGCTTGTGAAGTCACTGAGCAATGGAAGAGTAACTAAAATGGGAAAACGGTGGATTGAGGAGGGTGTCCCTTCATTAGCTTACACTCGGCTCATACTTGAATTGTTAACTTTGTAGGCATTTGGATGGACAGGTACTTGCAGTTTTAAACAAAAACCTTTATTTTTGCAAATTTGATAACTTCCTGAAGAAGCTTCCAGCTTTTTTTAGCCAATAAGCCTGGCAACAGACATTCACACTTGTAGTTTCAGCTGTGACTGTACATCTAATACATTTTGTCTGCCTGAGGAGGAAATTCACTGTATGGTGGTTAAGTATGAGCAAATGTAGTGCTGTCTTTCCTGTGCTGCTTGTCACTCTTACCTCTGTCTCTAGCACAAGCTACCTATGTATAAAATACAAAAGAGTACATATTACAGTAAGAATAAGTATATGATGTACAAGTGCAAAAGACCACACCTTGTTCTTCAAAGCATTTGAAAGGTTTCTGAGATATTTTTTGTAGACCTGTGTTTGAAAAAATCTAGAGTCCACAGCCATCATGTGAGGCCAAATAGACTTCTCCAGCTTTTTTCTTATCTGAGGTTGTTGACCTCAGGAGAGGAGGAGAAGGTTACAGGGTCAAAGTCTTTTCCTCCTTGGAGCTTGCTGCTTGCTGGGAGAGGGTTGGCTGGAAAATAGATGTTTTAGAAAAAGGGTTGAGGGTCATGATTTTAATTCTGTTAGGGAACAGCTGGTTTGAGTTTCTTTCCACTTCTGTCTTCCCTCCCTTCCTCACAAATCCATGGAGAGAGAAAAATTTGTTCAGAGGAAAGCAGTAACACAAAAATAAAGGACTGCAGTATTTTCATGTATAAAATAGATCATATTTGTTATAGGACTTCACATTAAGAGAGAGAAGAGGAAATTATTAAAATATTTGAAATCCGTTATTGTTTCAAGCATTGAATTGAGATTGATCTACAGTGCCAGAGGTTTATTTGTTTTCCTGCCAAAAGTTAAATTGTTAATAGCAATATTCTAATGTTTTTTTGGTGGATAAACAATATGCATTACAATTTTTAATTTAGTGATGGACAAAGCTAATTATGAATGTGCTATGTTACTTTGCATACAAGTCACTGAAGAAAAATGGTTTGATTTGGCTATTTCTGTTCGGATTTTCTTCATCTGGGCATGCTGCTTTCATGCACTAAGACCAAAGAGAGAGAAGGGAACTCACAACTCTCAAATGAATGGCAAACTAGGAACAGATTTTTCATCTATGCTCCTCTGAAACACTGGCCTCAGGCTGTGTTGGTGTGTGGCTCAACAGCAATCAGAGGTCATAATTTCATTGGCGGTTAGCATCAGGTTTAATTTTTCTAATATGTTACATTTACCAAAATGTCTGGTTTCAGTTACACTTACGCACTGACTGAATCAGCTTTGAGCAGCATGATGTTTTAAGGTACCTGAAAGGCTACAAGAACGTTTATGGAACACATATGCTAATTGTTTTTAACCACTTTCCTCTCTAAACACAAAAATGTGTTTTTGGAAAGCCATTTAACAGTAGTAGCTAATGATGGTGTGCCTTTATTCTCAAAAATGAGCACAAGGAGTAGGTAAAATAGTTGTTTTAACAAGACTGCCATCTACTGATTTCCACAATTAAAAATACCTCTGATGAGTAGCTTGTTCATAGGTTTTTATAGCTTTATTTTCCAGATTTGTAAGATCAAGAAAATTATAAAGTCTTTCTTTTGCTTTAGGAATGTGACCAGGTTCACATTGATGACGTGTCTTCAGATGACAACGGTCAAGATTTAAGGTACAAGAGAACTGAACAAGATACAATTGCTTTGCAAGTTCCTTCCCGGGAAAGCGATGAGCTGCTGTAACACTTAGAGCAGCCCGCTCTCTTTTTAGCTGTCTGAGACTTTGCAGCACAGCAAAGTGAGTAGCTGCTGGTTGAAAGTAGCCTGTTGCTTTTCTTAATCTGGAGGTTTTCTTATCTCTGACTAGCACCTATAACTTTGGAACAGACGGCTTTCCCGCAGCCGCCACCAGTGCGAATTTATGCCTCGCGACGGGGGTGCGCGGAGGAGTGGACTGGATGCGAAAATTGGCTTTCCGCTACAGACGAGTAAAAGAAATATATAATACCTACAAAAATAATGTCGGAGGCAAGTGACTCTAGATTATCTAACAAATATAGATTAGAAGTATTAAAAGGAAAGAACTTTTGGTTTCTTCCGTTTTTGACATGGTAGTGTTTAGTGAGCTGTTTAGTTTTCAGTGTGTGGAAGATTGTCTCTGAGCTAACGAAGGCAAAGGAAAATGACAGAACATTACTCAGTTTCCGTGCAGACAAGCCCTTATCTACTCCACAGGTCTTCTTGGTCCAGCAAAAAGGGAGGCTTGGTTACAACTAAGAGCAGAAATTGAAGCTTTGACAGATTCTTGGTTGACACTTGCACTGAAAGCACTCACCCTTATTCATTCGAGGTGAGTACGAAGAGTATGGGGTAGTTTGGAAACTCTAGGATGTCTGCCGATGATCTAGAAGGGGCCGCCTGGTCTGGTAGGCAAACTGCTGAACCTGGAGGAGCTGCTACTCATTCCTTCATCTGATCTGACCATGCCACTCTGCCTTGCTGTCCTGTAAGGTGGAAAAAAATAATTTCTTTGTAACTGGCAATAATAATAGTGAGGCGTTCTGGTGGGAGGGATAAGGTTTGCCTTCTTTTGTTTTGTTTTGTTTTGTTCTGTTTTGCTTTGTTAAAAAAGAACACTTACGTTTTCTCTCCCACAGGACAAACTGTGTGAACATTCTTGTAACAACTACTCAGCTAATTCCAGCTCTGGCAAAAGTCTTGTTGTATGGACTAGGGGTTGTATTTCCCATAGAGAATATTTACAGTGCAACTAAAATAGGTGAGCTATTTTTATAATGTTGTGATACTTTTGAAGCTGTAGTTCTAAATAAAAAGATATTATAGCCTATATTTATTTCTTACATGCATTCACTGTAGCGAGTATGAAGATTAGTAATACCTGATCTCATGAAACATTTCGCATGCTAAAGCATCCTAAAAGTGCTTTTCAAATGCTTGTCATGATCCAGCACAGAAAACTAAATACAGCTCTGTTAACACTGATGCAGCCTCCGTTAGAAGGAAATATAATTGCTTTTTTGTCATAATTTCTCATAACTGAGGCTTTATAGCAATTGAGAAGGCTTTTTAGTAGACTGTCAGTACAGAATGCTGAAGCCTGCCCAGATTAGCAGAAAAAATTCTGTAAAGATAAGCCCTGGCTCCATTTGTTTTCATGGGCTCTGGAGCAAATTTTGGTAAACAAGTTAACAGAAGCAAGAATGTTTTGCTGCAGAATGTAATTATTTAAGTTCATTCATCCTGACTGTAATAAGCTTCAGCCGGGCAAATGTTTATTTCTGTTTTCTGGTTCAATATAAAAGATGTTATTCTGAGTATGCAGAAGTACATAGGACCAGATGGCAATGGTGCTTATAGTTTTTAACGTGATTATGACATATCTGTTATGTCTCAGATTCCCTCAAAATTGTGGGCTACATGAAAATATTTTTCATGTGTTCTTAAGTATATGTAATACAGGAAGCTCAAATGGCCAAGAAAAAAATGGTGGGTTATTTTTGTTTGGGTTTGTGTTTTTTTTAAAAAAAAAAAAACTTGGTTGAGAGATGTATAAATTTGAAAGCATTACCATAAAAGACTTAAAAGTGTTTCTTGGCTAAAAATGTTATGGTACTGTCTGTCAAAACTTTAAAGTAAATTAAAACTTTGAATTATAATACTTTAAATACACATTTTAATTAAAACATTTTAATGAATATTTACTTGTGACTTCATATATGCAGGACAGGAGGGTTTTTTTGGAAAGGTGCATTCAGTCACTGACTGCCACAGAAATCATGACTTTTTGTAACATGACATGATTCATTATTTTCAAGCACCATTTCAACCTAGTTGGTGTTGGAGGTTTGTAATGCCTGGTGCTACTGTTAAAGGATGTAATTGAGTAGTCTGGCTTCTCTGCTAGCTAGAAATCCTTTTTTAATTTCCAGCCTACTTGTTCTTACGCTGGTACCATTCTGTAGCTGAAATAACTATTTTGAAAAACATGATTTTTCCCATCGGTTGCTGTAGAGACACTGGTAAGCATGTACCATGACCAGACTGAAGTGGTCTTTCAGAACGGGGACATCTGAGATAACTCAACTGTAAGCATTTGCTTTCTTTCTGGCTTCCTAGTACCAGTACCGGAAGCTTCCCAGTATCGGTGCCTACATGTAGGACTGGAGCACTGGGATCATTTCCCTAGGTCTGTGCAGTGAAGTAATGAGCCACATTAATGGATCCCAGTGCAGGATCAAGGACCTTGCCCATGTATTGGATTACAGGCATTTAAATCTAAATCTTCTGGGTGACCTTCTAAGTCAGGATACTACTGTTTCAGGAGCTGTGATTAATCTTGTCACAGGTTGTGGAGAAAAAGCTAGAATTTCAACTCAGATTCAATCAATTTGCTCAGTTCAGGATACTGGCTGTAAACAGCTGGTAGAGAATTCTCCTGGTAGGGAATTTCCCCCTGAAACCTGTCTCAGATTAAGGAAGGATACAAGAAAGGTGATACTGCGGATCTCTAGTATGCTGTGTCTACCATGGCGTGTGTGCTAAAGGACCTCATGGAGCAGATTTTAAGGTTGCCTATCAGCTGCTGTGGTGGGAGGAAAGCTGCAGTCGGCCTTGATATGTCATCCTGCAGAAGAGGCTCTTCTCTCCCAATAGGTCTAATTACATATTCAAAGCGTTGGGGTGATCCAGGCTAAAAAGTGATTTATTTTATGTCGTCCCATCAACACCTATCCTGAATAGTTTGATCTTTTTGTTTCAGGAAAGGAAAGTTGTTTTGAGCGAATAATTCAACGATTTGGAAGAAAAGTAGTGTATGTTGTTATAGGGGATGGTGTTGAAGAAGAACAAGGTGCAAAAAAGGTAATAGCCTTTTTTCAGTGTGGGTTCATTTCAAGAGTCTGGAAGCAAGACTGTCTTTTCTTCGACATGGGACAGCATGCATTGATGTTTGGATTTTGTATCTTTGCTTTATGAAATCTGTTTTGACCATATCTAGTAGAAAGCTGCATAAAAGTGTACATAATGATGTGCCCTGCTGTTCTCCAGAAGACACATTAAGCTAGCTGTATATGCTTGATGTATTTCAAAAAGGAGCCAGAAAATGGACCCCAGCTTTTGTGCCAAGAGCTAATAGTTCTGTTTTCATTGGCATCTTAAAATACCACATAGGATGTTATGTATATAAGCAAAAAATGGCGATTCTTACTGATCAAAGGCAGTGTGCTATTTGACTATATGAAATACGTATATGTCACACCTTGAAATAGCATGTAGGACTGGAGTAAGTATACATAGATTTCAGCTTTCTTATGCGTCCATAATTTGAATTCTGTGTTCAGGTAACTGCTTGTGACTTGTCCTGCATTCATAACTTCAGTTAACTGAGCAGAGGATACTGTTTGACTGTGACTTTATTATTTTTTGCTTTCCTCTGGGAAAAAGGGGAAAATTCACTTCTTTTTTTTTTTTTCTCAGTGTGGAGTAAGCTCCATAAAAAGCAATTATTCCCACTGACTAATAATAGGCAATATTCTTAGCCTTGCTATTCTACCCAAGTACACCAGATACAGACTGTTCACTTGGAGGAATGAGGCATAGTGTTGGCTATTTGAACAATAGGAGAAAGAGTAGGAAAATGGGCATTTCTGTTCTTGCTTCCTTTTACAGGTAAATTGCTTTCACACAGCTGCTTTCTTACCATGAAACCCTCCGTGGTACTTCTATATCTGTTTCCACTGTAACTTTCTAAATTGGAGCAGTGAAACTAATTAGTCCACATGGCATTTTAACAACCACTGACTTGTTTTGCTTCATGAAATCTGGGTTCTGTGCCCCCGAAGCGTTGTGGGTAGGTTCCCGGCTCGTCCTGGCACTTCGCAGAGTCTCAGTTTCATATATCCCTTTGGCGGACTGACAGGAACAGTTTGCTCCTTTCTCCTTCAGAAATGCCTTTCATCTTTGTGGAGAAATGTTTTCCCGCTGTAAATGATTACATTTTAAAAGCTGCATTTAAGATTGGGGAAAAAAAAATTCTTCTCTTTGTTCCTTTTCTGTTGCTCAGTGAAATAGTGTTGTATATGATAATGGCAGGAGTAGTCCTTGCAGTAACATTATCTAATTCAACGCTTTTTTCAACAGGAAACATGATTCAGAATAGCATAAGAAAAAGCCTTTCCAGTCACTAAGAGGAGTAGCAGTATAGAAAGTTCCTTTGTGCCGTTACTTCTGTGTATTCTTTCTCGGTGGAAGGAATTTTCAGATTCAAAGCCTGTTAGATACTCTGGATTAAATTATCTGCTGCAGCAATGCCAGAGAAGTCAATAAGTAGACCAGCAGCGCTGCCTCTCTGCAGGAACTAATAATTTGATTAAGGAAAATCCTTTCGTGATTCTTGTTCTGCTGCTTACTCCACCAAAAAAGAAGCCACTATTTCACCTGTGAAAGCAGGATTTGCTGCTTAAGTTTTGGCCCTCACATCCTGCAAGAGCAAGAACCACACGCAGTGCCTTGTGGTGTGAGGAGCTGCTCCCAACTCAGTTGGTGCCTTTTTGGTTGCTGTTCCTCAGGTTGTTTTTAGGGTTAATAAGAGGAGTGAACATGAGAGTGCACCCTAGTGTATGCTGTGCTTCAGTTTAAAGAGGCATCCCCTGTCTAAAGAATAAATGATATCGCTGTATTAGAAAACATTAAAAGCCTAGACCTTCTCTGGAGAGTGTGAAAACAAAACAGGCGAAGATTTATCCCCACAAAAACACCCAAAGCCCATCAATCCAAAGTGGCATAACTGCCCCATGATGTACCAACCCCATTGCTTTGCTTATCCCCTGAACCTTGTTAGCTGGTTCCTTCCTACCTTCCTTCCCATCAGCACATTGCTCTTTGTGATACCCTCAGGGCAGGGATGGCTTTTGTGTTACCCCTTTGCACAACCCTTTGCTGAAGGGGTTTGGCCTGTGGTGAAGCCCGTAGTATATGTAAGTTTCTTTACACTACTTAGAACATAAACGGTGCATCCTTTTTTAAATAGCATTTGATTGATTACATGTAAACTAGAATGAGTATTTTTAAGTGAGCATATAAATTCAAACCCATTTTATTTGAGAGGGTGTTTTATTCTGTGTTTGTTTAGTAAGAACAGATGAACTTCCAGCTTAGGAGGTAAGAAAGTTAAGGTTTGTTAAAAACAGTTTATCAATTGCTTCATCATGAAACAAGATTTTTCATTTATGTCCTTCATTCACAGAAAATCCTGAGTCAATACAACAACAGGAAAAATAAAGGTCACATTTAGAATCCTTTTATTATTGTCATTATTGTAAAAATTCGGTTACAGAAGCTTTTTAATACCATTTAAAATATCATTGTTCTTTTGAGGAACATTTTTAGAACAGACTGTTTTTTCGTAAAATGCCTCTTTTGATTGATTAAAATAAATACAATACACTAAGGAAACCACACGCTCTTACGTTTCATGTAGCACGGGACAAGCCATGGTATCAACACCTTTGTTTAGCTGTCACTTCCAGCAAAGTATTATATAAGACAATTAAAATTCTCGGGATGTTTGCATTGCAAACTGAGGAATAATTGTACCCTTCTGGATCTGTTCAGCAACCAGCCAGCTTGGCTGTAATGCCAGGGTTTATGCCAAGGTTTCTACCTTGGGATCAGCGTCCCTGGGAAAAGAGGGAGAGGAGTGGAGAGAGAAGCGGGTGTGAGAACCAAGGGTGCTTGGGACAGCTGCTGGCATCAGTGTGGCTGCTGTGTGGGTCAGAGCCACTGCTTGTGAGTGCCACTGCAGTGACACAGCGATTTGCAGTTTCTGAGGTTTTGTACCAGAGATGCCCTTGTCTTGGCGTTTTGTTTAGTTGTGTTTTATTTTGTTTTCTTTTGTGTGAGTTCATCTTTTCCTTTGCCTTCGGAGACACAGTTGGGAAATATTCATAAGGCAGAAAAAAACCAACTCCGGAGTTTTTCTACTTAGAGAATTCTCCAAAGGATTTCTAATTTGTGAGAGGAGACAAAGGAGGAGGCTCTTTGCAGTGAGGAGCTGGATTTTACATCAGGTGATTCGGGAGAGCCTGGGCAAATCGGCATCTCCCTGTGTCTCCAAAATGGTTGTGCTCCCTCAGAGGGAAATTGGGAGGAAAAATCATAAATCTTTTTGGAGCAATAAATAGAATATAAATGGGTATCCAATATGCCGCTACTTTTAAGCTCACAGTCACACTGTGCTGGTCAGGTTTGGGGTAGGAAGTAAAGACGACTGCTTAGCAAATCTGGCAGGAACACAACAAAAATACTGTGAAAGATGACAGAAACTGATGAGTTTTCTATTCAAATCCGTCACAAATCTCAGGAGTATGGTTTTTGTATAAATATGTATTCATTCAAGGAAGAAGGATAGTCTGCAGTTTTCAGTGTTTTGCACATGTATTAATAGAAATGCTTTATTTGATTGAATAAAATAATTGAAGTTTTGTTCTTTTACGAAGCGCTGAAAAATAATGAAAATATTTCAGAAATAAAATACCTTAATATTTTAGGTTATTTAATAATAATATTAGATTTACTAAATTAGTAATGTCAGTTTTCATGCTTTTTTACACCAAACCCAAACTTTTGCCACCAAATTTCGTTTCAAAATATCATTAAAAAGTTTATAAATGTGTTTATTAGCAAGTATCATCTACAAAACAATTCATGTTTTTTAAAAGACAAAAGCTTCATACTTACTTGGAAGATATTGTAGTAGTACACAAAATCATTTTTTTACTACCAGGCTAGAAGCATATTCCTCCGATATGCAGTAAGAAAAGCTTTCTTGTAGTTTCATTAGATTCTAATGCATCCAGTTACACCACCTATTTATTAGCGGTTAGCATTTGTCATCCATTCAAATGAGATATTAGCATTTTTCAGTGTGCTCACAATACAAGACACATGTTGTACATGAGGTGTACTAAGTGTCAGCAGGGATGGCTTTCTAAAGGCAATATTTAGTGTATCTATCTATCTATCTATCTATATCTATATACAAAGAAGCTCTTGCCCAGTCATTCGGTAAGAAAAATTGTGCTTCTTTCTCATGGGTGTGTTGCCACTTTTGATGGGGCTGAATAGTTGTGGATACATGGGGCATGTTAATACAGGAATAATGTATACAGTTTTGAATGGTAAAGTTGTTACTTTAAGTGTTTTAGTTTTGCACAATCATTTGTTAGATAAGGTGAAAATTACCATAAATGCTCCATGAACACACATGCATATATATGTACACATATGTGTGTGAGACTGTATATACATACGCAAACATATACATATAGATACGTATAGATGTGTGTCAGATTTGTTTGCCCACCTCTTAGCTGTGAAGGCTGTGCCATAGGGTCAGACTGATAGAGATCTGAATTGGCTGCGTTTGGCTGTGCGCAGAGCGCCAGTGCAGATTCCAGCCCCATGCAGCCGCTGCGTTCCTGGCGTGCTTTATTTCTTGGGAGTGTGCTGCTGGTCTTTTGACCTATATGCAGGAGAACTGAAAATAATTATAATCCTGAGGTTTACAAAACCTCTTTGTTTTCATGGCATTCTCCAGAGTCATTCCACACCTCACTCCTGTAACTACACTGAGTAAACGGAGGTATGCGCCTTTCACAGACAGTGGAAGGAGGACACTTAACTGAGTTTGAAATGGACAGATATAGCCAAAATAACAACCACTTAAAGTTTTTGTTTAAAAACTGACCATAAACAGCTGAGGGTAATCCAAAACTTGATATTGCATGTGGACATCTAGCAAGAATCTCTGTGATTTGATTTAGCAGAAGCTAAACCTTCTGTTAAATCAATCAGGGTCTTTAACTGCCCTAGCTGCCTGGTGTGTGTACGCTCTGTGATGCTGAGGTTGTTACTAGGGAAGCAGTATAATGCTGGAGCTGCATGAAGTGGGAGCTGGAAGCCAAGAATTTATTACTACAATTCTCCCTATTCATTAGTTTGCTGTATGACCTTGGAGGGCGTCCATGTCATTGACTCTTGGCTTCTGCGGGGACACTACACAAAGGCAGGTGTCCACCAAACTCTTCACCACCCAACATCTTAGGTATGCTATTTACACCTCCCTGACCCAGTGGTTGAGGCAGAGCTGGTGCCAAGCTAACTAAGAGGAGCAGGGAGCTGGCTGGCTGGCAGGGAGATCAGGTAGGTCCTACCTGGCAGGGAGCTTCTAAGAGGGAAATAGCAGCCATGCAAGAAAGAGAGGCAGCACTGCTGAGCACTGCTGGCCAAGTGCACTCAGCTGGCAAACACTGCATGGACCTACTGCAAGCACAAACCTGTGCCCGTTTGTCCTTGAGGTAATGCTGCTATCAGATGTTATAAACGCTGTCAGGAAGATCTCTCGGCCTAAAGAAGAGACAGGTGCCCAGAAGCTTTTGGTGAGTCCAGAGAACAGCATGATTAGAAATTTTTATTCATTTTGCTCTTGCTGGTTCATTTCCTGAGCATGGTGCAAAAAATTAATCTTTAGGAAAGATTTGAGTTGGAAAGCAGCAGTGTCCGACCTGGCAGCACACAGAGGACAGACTATCCGTATAATGTAACAGGGAAGATACTGGGATGTGGAGCTGTAACCAACTGAGCAATTAATTGCGTCTAGTTTCTGTTGCAGGTGGAGCATAGAGACAGTATAGTGGCGGTCTAGATTGAAGATGTAGAAGTAGTAGGTGTCATAATCAGCGTTTAACACTTCCTTAAGGCAAGAATTAATCTGTGAAAGTGTTTTGGAAATATATAAGTGTTTTTTCCAACAAAGTCTCAATTGTCTCTGAATTTCATTGTTTGTTTTGTTCTCTCTAGAAGCAGCTCATGCATTTATCTTCAAGCTGAGATTTAGTCAGCTGTTTCTCAAGGCTTCGTAACAGTCTAGAGTAAAGTGAAACAGAACAGAAACTCTTCCAATGGTGCTTCCTTGTGGGTCATTTTATTTTCTTCCTGAAGAAATTTCTTTGATCTAAAAGCTAGGCATATCTGAATGTGGGCATCTGTTGATGCATCCATATTACATTTTAACTCAGATCAGGAGTGTCATATTGAAGCAGACCTTCCAGTCATTCCACCTCACTATGCTTTGATTAACATCCTGGACTGATTTAAGGGGGAGGGGTTGGGGGGGACAGGGGGACGGCAGGGGGGACGGATACATTCCTTTTGGACAGAACTAAATAACATATTGTCCAGGTTCTGACCAAATACTCTTCAATTGCTAGTGGGCACTTTTTCCACAATGGCAGACTAGAGCTATTCTGAAGAGAAAACCCTGAAACATGGGGACTGGGTGCTCAACACCCCCTCCTTCACTCTGCAGTCCCTCTTAACTGTGCAACTCTGTGCTTGCTAACACTTGTCCTTCACTGGGTGCGCATTTTCCAGATTCCTTACAGTGCTACCTTGCTGATTGTGTGCGACTCTTTAGTCTTGCTTATTAATATTCATTCAGCATTATCTTCTCTGACTCTCAAAAGAGCAACAGTTGATCGTTCCGTAATAGTTGCCATTTGACTTCAGAGGGAGTTGCCGCTGCGTACGTGGTTATGTTTCTTCTAACCATCTCTGCTTTATTCTATAAATTCAACCCAATTCATCATCACATCAGTATCTGGATTGAATCAGCATTCTTCTAAAAATAATATTTATTTATACACTGACAGATATTTACCTGAGCTTCTAGAGACAAATTTATGACAGGCTCTGCGCTGAGGTGTTTGCCTTCTGAGACAAGTATAAGATAAAATCACAGGGCTTGCAGTAAACATGCAGCTGGAGAGAGCTTCACATTGTTTTCAAAATTGTTTTTGAACATAAAATTTCAGAAGACTTGAATGAAAAAAAGGTCAGCATACAAGTGATAATCAGAAGACAGAGTTTTGCCACTGGCTTCGATAGAATTAGGTCTTTACTCTGGAGGTGCTGATGGGGGATGAAGAAAGCCTGTCTGAAAAGTTGTAGACAAAATGCTTGGGGAAATCAGAAGCTATTGTGATAATAAATTGCTTGTTGTTTGCTTCCTAAAGATGCCTGGACACACGCTGACCCAATTAAAAGGTGAACATGATCATGTTAGCCTTCAGAACATTGTTGAATTGAAGCTGTTTTCCCGTGGGTTTTATAGAATATTTTCCTGCCAAAAGTGGATGATTGTTTTGGTTATCTTTTTTTATTATTATTATTTATGCAAAAGTTCTTGCTGACACTATAATCCCTGGTTTAGAGTATAGAGTATAAAAATAGTTCTTATTCAAATTTTTACCCTTCATGCATGAGCTAATATGTGATTTTTTCTGGTATTTGTGGTTTTGGTTTATTCAGGCTCTTTGCAAACATATTTGTGCTCCAGACAGCTTTTATTACAGCTAATAGGAAAAAAATATGTATTTATTTTAAAATTATTCCATATGGAAAAGTTGTTTTAAGATCAGTGCTAACAATGAAGCATGTTATACAAACTACTGGGATAAAATACCTTTCAAAGTGATGTGAGCAACACATGAACTAATCACCATGGCTATGTTCTTAACTCACCTGCCAGGGATAGTTCCACAAGGAACAAACTCGTTTTGATAGTAAATAGTACTTTCACTTCCTTTATTTTGGGTTGTTTTTTTTTAAATCAGGTTCTGTTCCCTTCCTCAGACTACCCACATACTTCATGTATAGGTTATTTTTCCTATTTTTTCTAGAAATAATGTTTTCTTCTGCAATGTGCTGAAATCTGTTTTCCTTACAAAGAGATGAGAAATCCTTCCCTTCCGTATGATCTCCTGACACATTTGATGTTGTTCCTGTTGGTAAATAGATTTGCTGTTGGGAATTTCTGCTGGGGCAGTGGGTCAAAAAAGAAACCAGAGATAAATGTGAAGGGCTTGAGGTTTAAGGAGCTCTTTTTCACTCAGAGTGTTGCCATGTCCTTGCAGAAAATAATGGGTGGGTCTAAATACCAGAATGCTTGGCGTTATTTTTACATGTTGTCTGTGCTGCTTACAGCATGCTATGCCATTTTGGAGGATCTCAAGCCACTCTGACCTTATGGCCCTTCACCATGCCTTGGAACTAGAGTACTTGTAGCAGCTCAGCAGCACTTTCAAACCTCAGAGTCTCCTTCTGCCCGTGGACGGGATGCCTGTGTCTTGTGTCAGCATTGGACTACAGAACTTTGTGATTTCAACATGTTGACGTACAGCTGCAATTGGTCTTAACCCTTGCCCTTTCAGCAAATGGAGGAGCATGTCTTTTTCTTCAGAACAGCTGTTGACTCCGGTACTGTGAGTCCAACGAAACTAAGCCATGCGAGTGTTTGAACAACTCATCTTTACCGTATTTGCTACCAAAAAGAAACAGAGAAGGGGAGGAAAAAAAAAAAAAAGGAAATAAAAGGTTCATACCTGTGAAGAAAAAAAAAGGACCTGTAAATGCTTTGTAGTTCTTAGACTCTTCGATGTGACACACACCGTTTCTTCAACACAGCAAACTTGATTGCACAATGAAGACTGAGATTTTTCAAAATACCAGTGGAGTAATTTTCTTGTAAAGAAGGTTTACTTTTTGGTTTCTCATACCCAGGGTACTCTGTACATCTTTACTTATTTATGAACAGACTGTATTTTGACATCATATAAATAAGGATATGTATAATAGGATTAAAGGCTATTATAAGCCTTTGCCTTATGGTACAGCAACTACTTTTGATTTTAGCACATTACAGAGTAGTTTAAAATATGTCTAATTTAAACTAATAGGTACATCACTGAGACAATCATGTACAGGAAGAATTTTTTGTGTAAATTTGTAATAATGAATGATTCTTTTACATATTGTTAAGGTAAATGCTATTGAAAGATAGTAATGCCTTGTTGGTGAAGAATGAGGCCACATATGCACAAACTGTTGTGCAGTGCCTTATCAATGCGTTGGATATAAATATGTAGATAATGGATTTTTTTAGATAAATTTGTCAAGACCAAAAGCATGGATGTCAAGTGTCAATAGGAATTGGGTTTTGTTCTTCTCAGCTGTTTCTCTTACCTTTTTCTTCTCTCATCTACTCTGATCGTGAAAAGATTGATTTCTCCCACCCCTACCCCACCCCCAAGGAAATACTGATAAAACAAACTGAAGAGGAGTCCTTTGCTGTCTTCTGTTTCCTCTTTTAAAGTTAACGTAGTAACCCTTTTTTAGAGTATTGAAAAATTAATTAGGAGATTCATTCCATAAAGAAATAGAGAAAGATCACAAATATATTTTAAGACATGACTTGAAGTGGAATCTTGGTACCGAAGAGTTTATGTCTCATCCAAAAATGAAGGAAACTACCATCATCATTATTTTTAGAAATTAGAAATGAGAATATTTTGGAGAAATTGAACAAGAATACTCATACACATTTAAGTTTTTTAATCCTCTTCCACCAGGAGTCAGATTTTCCTAAGAGATAACATCCATTGCCGGCAATGGAAATACTGAAATAGTTATCACCAAGGAGTTAAAATTTGCTTTTGTCTATACCCATTTACAGGACAAACCTAGACTGTGTCTCTGTGACTTGTGACTTTTCTAATCTTGAAGGCCATGAGCTATTTGGTCAGATAAACTGTTAGTCTGACTTTTCAGCTTGAATTGTACCAATTCCCTTTGCTTGAGTTAAATCTCTTCATTAAAAAGAAGCCTTGGCTTTGTTGGCTCATTCTCCAGCTTTTCTTCTTGTTTTCTTCTGCTAAACATACCAGCCTTGAAACAGCTACCTGCAAAGCTACAAAGCACCGATGTAGCTACAAGACAACACCCTTCTCTATTGGAGGAATCATATTGCTGCTAGAATTCGATGTTTGTGGATTGCTTTATTACCAACAGAGAGGTTTTTATCCTACCAAGACTTGCACACGTGCTTTACTTTACCCAGTATGAGTGCTGGAATTCACCCAGTACTCACATACATACATAAAGCACATTGTGGGTAGTTTTTAGAATTGAGACTATAATTAGCCTTCTTTTTCATCAAGCAAAGTAGACAGTGATGGGGGTTTGGTTTTCTGTTTTGGTTTTTTTTTTTCTCTCTTTTCAATTTTTAGTCACTTGCGGACTGAAAAAAAAACCAGTTTATCTGGGCCTTATTGTACAAAAAGTGTGTTGTGTCCACAATTGTGTACAGAATTTTTCTTCATTAATTTTGTTTTAAATTAATAAAACTGATTTGTGAACATATTAAACAATTGTCTTGTATGCGAGTCTATGGTATTTCTGCCCTGTAGGTCTGGAGCAAGGAGACATCTCTCATCTCTTTGCGTTCCCAGGGCAGAAGTTGTTCACCTGCTTGTGCCCAGCTGAGACGTTAAATAGGATAAAAAATATTTGCATCTAGTTTACAGAAGGCTTCGTTAGATGAGCAGCAGTTGCTTTGCTTATCAGCAGGAGCTAAAGAAGGTCAGTGCAGAGCCGGGACTTGGTGCGTGGTGTCCTGTCAGTGTGTGCCTAAGTGACTCATAGATGTAAATGCCTGAATGTTAGGAGCTGTGGTGCCTCTGGATGTCATCCAAAGCAATTCATGTGCTGAATGGATGACTCCGTCATTCAGACATCTCGCTCAGGGCTACAGCAAGTCTCCCATCCTCTGAGGATCTACAAGTCTGAACATCTCTGGGAATTCAGGACTTGTATTTCTTTCACAAGCATGGAGCAGGCCTGCCCCTTAAATCAGGGGAAGGGTGGCAGTGACCACCATTGTATAGCAGATGCTTTATGTAGACCCATGAAGTATTGTTCCAGGGTGTGGGTTTGATTCTTCTAAGGAGGTGGAGGGGCATGCCCAGACCCACATCTTACCTTCCACAAGTTTGTCCTAATAAATGGCTTTTAAACTAATCTGCCTAAGACGCATCCTCCACTTCTCCTGGTACTGATGTACCCCCCTGCACAAAAAGATTAGTGGAGCCAGAGACTGCAGAAAAGAAGTTGGCGAGCCAAAGACTAGGTATGGCTGCAGTGATGGGAAAAGCAGGATCAGCCGGGAGCATAAACTGTGTCCATCAACCACATGTGGGTTTTTTCAGTGGCTGGTGGAGAGCCTTGAATGGCAGCTAGTGAGTGCTTGGGCTCACTTTCTGGTCTAATGAGACCTGGTGTTTGTTGCTGTGTTGTGGTACAGCTTCAAAAAAAGAGATGGACAGTGTTGCAAGCCAAAAAAGGTATGGATTAGTCAGTATAGCTTTGTGTCTTCTCTGAGAGAAAAGGGATTAAGTCAACATAACTTCTTTTTGAATTAATTGTCCTGTTATAGCAGTAATGACCAAAAGGAGTGCATTGCACCAGTTCTCTGTGTGTCGTATAATTAACTGATATCTGCCATGTTTTCTGAGCAGCTTGATCCTAATGATGTCTTGAGGTGCTGAAAGTGCCTGGCAGGTCAGGCCATTAAGATACGTAGAAGCGTCTACTTTCCAGCTCTCCATGGCCCTAGGAGTGAGCTGGGAACCAAGACTGGATGCATGTGAAGAGGTGAAACAACTCAATGCAAATAACTCTTTTAACTTTACAAACCATAGTATCTGATAATTTTAGGTAACGACTAGAATGACAGTTTGATTGTAGAGTCTGCTTAAGTCTTACTTCAGGTAGCTTAAATTATTTCTGTACCTAGCCTTTAACATCTCCCTCAATTCTGTGAAAGAGGAAAATAACCTGAATAAAAGGTTATGGGGAACAAACTAAGCTGTAGTATTATCAAGTTCCACAAGCCCAACAGCTTCCCTTTCTTGTATCTTCCACACTTTGGCCTTTTCTCCAACAAATGCTTTCTTGGATTTTGCTGCAGTGTAGCTTGTTCTTTGACAGTGCTTATTGCAAGACCTCCAGTCCCACTAGGTGTGAAGGACTCAGCTCTACCATGCTGCCAGGTGCCAGGAATTGTCTTGTCTTAGAAGTGTTATGCCTTCAGAAGGCTCAAAGTGGAGTTCTCTTTGTTACAGAAAAATTGAACAAAGTCTCCCAAGCAGTGGAACTCTGGAACAAGTATAGTGGCTGTAATTCCATGAGGTTTTGCAGTTTGCTGCTGCAAATGAAAAATAAAGCCTCTGAGGTTGTGATTACTAGAACAGAGTTCTTCTAGAGACTGGCATCTGCTTGCCAGCTAGCCATGCTTTAAAAAGCCACCTCTAAATCTGTCTCCTCCTCTTGATGCACTGAATGCAGTGCTCAGGTGTGCTCCTGCACTGCCCATGAAAAGGCACGGGCTGTTCTATTGAACCGATTTTGGAGGTTTTGGTGTTCAGGCTCATGGATGATCACAATGTTTTAAAGACATCCTCCTTCATCGTTGCTTCTGATCTCAGATTGGTCTTAAACCAAGAACATGAAATTGCAAGAGTTGTTTAGCTCCAAACATTTGCTTCCAGAACCCTGGCAGGCCTGTAGTTAACCGTTACCTGAGGATACTGATAGACACCATGTATCCTAAATATGCTACACTGTGAATCAGCTCCTTTGATGCATGAATACACATACTCCTATTAAAAAATGTTGCCTCAGGTCCCTCATTTATTTTAAACCTTTGCATCTTAAAGTGATTATATGTACAGTACAGAAGCCAGATGCAATATATTATTCTGCTGTAATCCATTAGAGCATTGAGTTTATGGTGGCAAATCACAATTACAGCTTTACAATTTTTTTCTTATAATGTGAAGATGAAATTTAGCTTATTGTTTATATATTTATATGTTTATATATTTAGCTGACAGCCTAAAAAATGAAAGGAAAACCAGGACTAACCAGGGAACTACTTCTAGGTATTTGGCACCACCGTGGAAGTTGGATGCTCAGAGTTAAAATTATGTCTATATGTTTTCAGCATACCACCAATGATGCTGGAATTAATTCAGTAAAGTAGGCACTTAAATCCCCTCTGAAGTCAGTGGCTTTCTTTTCTGAGTGTTTCAATGCTCAGAAAATCAATTCTTATTTACAGAACTTCATATGAAGATCCTACTTGAATCAAAATCTTGTAAGAAAGCAGGGATTCCTGTAGAGTGAACGGCATCATGTTATGATGTAGGTAGCTCATAAGCTTGGGGTCTGGTTTCTGGAACATGTCAGTACTGCTTGAAGTTTCCGTTTCTTAGATGCTCAGTGATAACAATGCTTAGCTTAGTAATAGTTTTGGTTCTAGAATAAAATGCATCAGAATCATTAGAGCTATGTAATTTTGAGATAGTGCCAAGAAAGTGAGATTAATAATAGTAATTATTATTATTTATGTCTTTCATGACTGGAAAGAATGCTCAGTGAGCAGTACCTTTGCCTCAAAAATGCTTGCAGTACAAGCCAATAAAATGTTGTTAGAAATTCTCCTTTGCCTTTTCCTTCAAATTTCTGCTTCTCTCAGTGTTACGATTCTTGAGTTCTGCCCTGCAACATGAGTAGAGGATGGGTGTCAAGAGACATGTTGCTTTGTGTCATATGCCAAGGGAGAGGCACAGTCCTGCACCAGCCTTTCTCTGTTCTTTGTCAATGGCAAGGCTGCACAGCTGCCACTTTTGTCATTCTCCTTTTAGCCAGGGGCTGGCTCAGACAAAACCATCCAGCTCTCTTGTGCAGGCAAAGGGCTAGAAGAAAAAGGGAAAAGGCAGGGGAAAACAGTCAGCTCCTGTGTTAAAAAAAAAAAAAAAAAAAAAAAGAAAAAAAGAGGTGCGTGGGTTGAAAGTTCCAAAGAGGATCTGTAGGGTAACCAGGGAAGGTCACTGAGTGGAGCACCCAGGACTCCCAGATGGCCTCCCAGCAGCTGCCCAGGATTCTGCCCAGAGTTGTGACGGGAGAAGGGAATGGTGAGAGGCCCCACAGTCTCTTGGCTACCCTCTCCTGCCGGCTTCATGATGTGGATGACCAGCTTGGCCACAGCAAGAACGGTGTGCTGTAACTCAACACGAACCTTAGATGAGGATGGCCTGAATCAAGAGGAGACTGGTTCCAGTTCCTCTTCCGGCTCCTCCTCAACCTCTTGCCCTGTCTCCATTACCTCTCCACAGCTGGGATGCAGCCTCTCTCTGTGTACCAGGAAGACCAAAGCAGAAGATGGAAATCTGTGGGGTATATGTCCTGGAGTCCCTCAACAACCTATTTATTAACTGTGTGAACCTTTTGTAATACACACACACGTGTATCTGTTGCCAAGCTCGGTTATGACAGCAGAATTAAAATGATCATTGAGCTGTCATTGAGCCTGTCGCTTAACTGATTTTAAAGCAAATGGCTTGCAATAGAAAGTGCCCCTTACTCTCATTCTCCAGCAGAGCTTAAAGCTCTTACATTTGACTGCTCAACTCATCCATCCTTATAACTGTTTGTCATTATTTCATTTTGTGTGAGTGCAAATAAACTTTCATGTTCTGATACACTGGGGAAAAATACATTTTTTGTATTTTACTGATACTCTGCATTGCCATTTCTGATTTTTATGTGGCTATTAGTTCCTGCTAATGGTGTTAGAATAACAGCAGAAGGAAAACAAAAGATTTTGATTTATCCAAAGGAAAATACAGCTCTGCCAGCTCTCATGGAAGGCACGTGATGTTGCCAACCAACACCTTGTGGAAGTCAGCCCAAGGCACAAGTAAGTATGTTATTAGCAGTCTGCCCTTTCCATTGCTTCACCACCACTGGCAGGTTATTTTTTTTCTAGGAAGAGGTATTTGTGGCTTGGGTTTTGTTTCTCACCCACTCTTTGAAATGTTTTACATGGACTGCTGTCTACTGCTCCCTGAAGGGCTGGCCTTTGACGCTGTGCTATTTCCAGTCCTATGTATAGATGCAGCATTATTTTCCAAAGTGGGAACTGAACCATTTGCAAAGGAAGCCCCGGTCTGCTGCATTTTCCTCAGTGCCAACTCAATGTCAGATTTGACGTGGAAGTGAAGATCTGAGACTGCATTAAACTGAGTAGCTGGGACTGCAGAAACAGGAGATACAATGCAGAGGAGATGCAGAGTGGTTAGAAAGAGAAAGACAAAACATAATTTGATTGGAAAAATGTGGGATAATAAATCTTTTGGAAAATAATCCAATGCAAGGAGTGGGGAAGAATGATGAGTTGTCCAGCATGGAGGGAATGAATTAGCTTTACATTTAGAAAGCAAATTTAATTTCTTGGCTCAGCCACATAATGACCCAGGCATGTTGTTAGGGTCCCAGCACAAAAAAATGCTGTCTCGGCAAAGCTAAGTGTTGCTGTGTCTGGCCACCAACAGGGCATCCAGAGCTTCAGCTGGTGATGTGTGCTCCCCGTGGAGGGAGCTGTGAGCTGAAGCCAGCTACTAGCACCGGAACTGTGCATGAAATCCTGCCCTCAGCAGGAGTTTGGGTACCACCTCTCAGCCCTTGACCGATGGTTGGAAGCCCATTCCCATGCAGGAGTGGAGGCTGACCATGCTGAGGCACAGGGCAGGAGGTGCCCCATGTCCCCCACAGCTCCCGCTGCTCGCCCTCGCTGCGGAAGCGTAGTAATTAGTGACCACTCGCACAGGATACAGGTGACTCAGCCAAATCTGTGTTCAGCCTTATCCAGATGTATGTGCTGTATTCTGGGGAGGCTGCCTGCTGTTAATACTCTTGGAGACTCAGAAATTTTGTGGAAGTGGAAGAAGACAGGAGAGAGGGAGCAAGCAAGCATACAGGCTCTCAGAGAAGCACACAAGGATGTTCTTTGGAGAGCAAGAACACTGCCTCTGGGTAGCTGCTTAATGCAAAATACAGAAAGTCCTGGGAGCTGACACTTACCTCAGGGCTCCTGCCTCTGAGACACACACTCACACCATCAAATTGCAGTGATGCCCTTTGCTCTCCTCAGCAAAATCCATTGGGTGAACTGAAACAGATTCAGCAGGAGGGAGCAATGATACCCGTTTTCCCTCTTCTCCAGGGCAAACAAATGCAGTTCTCAGTAAGAAGATGAGCAACTGAATAGAAACAAATCATGACATTCCCTTTTACCTCAATAAATCTATAATTCCAGAAGGGATTATTAACTTTGCATTAAATTCATGTTCCAGCTCCTATTATCCATCTATGCAGTCATTATTTATATGTGACTCACTAAACATTCAGTAGAACATCTCTGTCATAGATATCAGAGGTCTGCTTACATGCCATTTGGTTCTTGTCATTAATTTGGGGTCAGAGGAGGTTAGTGCAGTAATATCTCCACTACACAGCAGGTAAATCCTCTAGGACTGATCTTGATATCTTCTTATATAATGAGAGTCTGAAATTCAATTAAAAAGGTCCAGATTTATCCCCAGGAACAGCCTTCCTGGAGCTCTTTTGTTTTAAGACAGAAAGTATTTGACCAGCCATTGAAAAAAAACCCCCAAACCTAAACTGGATACTTAGTTCTCTAGAAGACAAGGAAGGCTCAGCAAAACAAAATGAAAACAGAAGTAATCAAGATTGCAATATCCCTTTTAAATGGCAATTCAGGGGGGGGAAAAATAAGTTCTTGTGAATGTTAGCAATCCTTTTTTGTGTTCTTACAGTCTAGCTGAAACCCATCCTTCTGTAATCTTTTGATCCAGTATTTCTCAAATACTTGCTCTTATGCCGTCTGATTCCTCTCCCCATTGATCCAGTCACTGTGTGGGCCTTTGGACATTTCCCTGCAGAAGACCCAAACCAGGAGATGGATGTGCAGAGCAGGTAACAGAGCCAATGCTAATATCTTCTTGCGAGTGAAGGTGCTCCTGTTACCACTGGCTGTTCTTGATTAATATAGGCAACAGGCTAATATATTTGTGTGTTAAATGACAGCTGAGAAGTTCAATTTCTGAACTATTTTTTGTGATTTTCTTTCTTACAGATAAGCAGAATTGGAATTCATTTACCATGGCTATAAATTTACTCCCATTGAAGTCAAAGACTAAATTTACATCAAAACCTAAATGTAAACTATTACAAATCCCAGACATTGGGTCACCCATTGGTTTCTATAAAAGTTATGGGCATCTGTGCAGACCTGTAACTGTAGCAGACCCCGAAAGCTTATTGGGATTTTTGCCCAATATTTGCTCTTTTTTTCCACTAGCAATAGAAATGAGACAAACCTGATGATTTCTATGGCAACTCCGAGCCAAAGCTTTTTCTGAAGACTTTTATTTGGGTTTTCAGCCTTGTTTTGCTTGGGAATGTGGTTTCATGTTATTTCCTCCTTCCTGCTGAGCAGTCCAAGTCCTGAGCTGGGCTGCTGGGTGATGAGAGAAGATACTGACTTCATGCTGCTTTTTTTTTTTTTTTTAACCATCTTTTCTCCCACATTTTTCTGTGAAGAACTGTTCCTCTATGATCCTGTTCTTGCCATTGTAACTTCCTCCTACTGGGTGCAATGTCCTCCTCCATGTTCTATGATACCCCATTGTTTTAAACATTGACATCTGAGACAGAAACTATTTAATACTTCCATAATAGTATACAATACATTTCCTTCTGTTCTGAGATGGAGAATACTGTACCTGAAATGTGCAGAAAAAGTTACAGTTCAGATACTAATATTTTCCGCAGGCTTCTAATTACTCTTTCATCTGTACCAAATATAGACTGATGTTCAAACCTTGTGTAGGTCTCTGGCAGGACTTTGGACAGTTATGTTGTCTCTGGTCAGGTTTCTAAAACCATTCTAGTAATTTTGAAAACATGCTGGCAAAAGGAGACTGTTCCACAAGACACCGGTTTAATTCTTAGACAGTGGCTTTCTGCTGAATATTTGTGGTATCGTTCTGAAGTGTGGAAGTACATGGGATTTCTAAACCCTCAGTTTCCTGGTGGGAATAGTTCTGGGCAGATGGTTTTACTATCTAGATGACAAACTAATCACCGATAATTTTGTAGAAATAAAAAACTTATTTGAAATTATGACCTAATAATTATATAAAAGAAGAATACACTATTGTAAGTGCTTTATTGTGTAACATAAATCTGATGATGAGCTATGAATGCTGCTTTCAAATCAGTCTGTTAATTACACTTTATTAGACTTGTAGGTGACATTTGGGGTTTTCTGTTCATTCAGAGGCATAAAGCATAGCAAGATTTTGGCTCTTACATATGGAAAAAAATTTAATCTACTCCTATCTAACTGGAAACGGAAAGTAGCCCTCCTTCAACCATACTTTGAATCAAAAATGAAGGGTAGCTACATTCTGAGTCCCACAATTCGGTAGACAGATTGAGTTTTGGATTTTGGCCCTTCGATTTACTAATGCACCCAAATAACCAAATGACATACTGCTTTTAATCTACAAGAGGGTAACTAAGTAAGAAAAACCAAGACATAGTATGTCTGCAGCTGAACTGGTAAATGAACGTTCTTAAACGTGTGTAATGAGTATGCCCTGGATCTCTGATCCATGTCTTTCCATTCCCAGTCACTTGGATTTCACTCCCAACATCAGTTGCATAGTTAATAGCAGTGTGGGTATGAGAAGATCCCAAATGGACCCAGGGCCACCAACACATCCTTCCCACCCATCTTCAGGTAGACTCTGTTGTGAATCTGTCTTTACACAGAAATCAGTACCTCAGCCACCCATCACCTTCTTCTGCTGTTATATCAGTTGTGTGACACAATGAATTGGGAAGAAGAAGCAGCAGCATGTGGGTTTGTGCCCATCTTACTCATTAGCGGCCTCAACACCGTATACGCAGGGCGTGCTCTGCCATACCTGGGTTAAGCTATTCCATATACAGCCCTATTTCATATGTGGGCAGAGTACCTTCCTCGGCTCCATTGGCCTTGATCTTTTGGAATTGCATAATAGTAATTCCCTACCTTCACAGTCAGTGCAGTTATGCTGCAAGAATGTGAACTGTGAAATGGCAGAGCTGTGGCTTGTTGTCGTGGCATATTGGCTCTTCTGCGTAGGCTGGATTCTTGTTTATTAAATTCAAGTCAAATCACTGAGTCACATGTCAGCTCCTCATGCCTCATTCATTTTATATCTTTACTTGAAAGGTAATTTTCTGCTTCATCTTCCATGTTCAGTGCTTTCCAAAGGTGGCCTGGGTAAAATAAACAAAGGGCCATGTGTTTATGTCTATGGCTAGAAGGCTTTGTTTCAAACTAGTTACTGTACTCCTTAACAACAGTGTACAAAATTTAAGCCTCTCTAAACAATGTCAGGAGGAAACAATTGCATTAAGTGTATAAATAAAATTAATCATCGGTTCTCCAAAACATAGACGAAGCATGCTGTTAGTGATACAGCCCATGAAAAAATAAGCTGTGGAGCCTTAGTGGTTAGGCTATAACCAACTCTGACATCCTTACATATTCTTGTAAACCTACAGTGGTTTGTAGTTTTCTTTGCTGCAAAGAGGAAGGCAAACAAATATAAATCGAAAGGCACTGCAATGATTTGAAATTGCTCAGCCAAATGTTGAACTTATGTAACTGTGTCATTTTATTTCTCCATCAGCACTGATGTTTTGTTCTGCCAGAACTCCCCAAATCCTCAGCTCTGTAGCACAGACAGTAAATCCTAAAGACCCTTGTTTTAGTAACACTAATTGGCACAGCTGTTGAAAAAGACCAAAGACCCAAAAAACCAAATAGGATAATGGTAAAAGCCTCTGCCCACAAACCTAGCTTGTGGTCTCTGCAACTTTGCCACAGCATTTCAGCCTGCCAGATGCTGACTGCATCAGTCTGCAAATACTCTGCTGTTCCTTCATTTAAGAGTTGTTGAGGATGCTTGGTAGATAATGCCCATTCTGGATCTTTAAAAATAAAAGGATAGGATAGGACAGGATTAAAAGTAGCAAAATAAATAAATGGTTTTGGTTGAATAATATAACTGATAGAAAGGCAGCAATCATTACTTATCTCGCAGAAACTAAGACAGGCAACGGTTTGGGAGAAAGGATCAGCCAGGCTAGGAGACATTATTTGGCTTAAAGAACATATTTCATGCCATGCCAACACCTGTGATTAATTTTAGAGTTCATGTTAGCTGAAATATCTTGTAATAATTTGGCTGGGGCTTAACACACCTCTCTGCAGAGTAGGAAGAAGAACAGGCAGTGCTTCACAGCAGGAGCATCTAGGCTCATCCAGCTTCAGCACAGCCAAATAGGACCCTCTCCCAACTCCAGGGTCTTCACTCACACCTCTGTTGTACTTGCAGGGACAGCTGAGGCTCTTCAAAGGTAGAGCTAAAACACTGAACACTGTGCAGAGTTGTACAGCATGTGCGTACCCCAGACACTGCCCTAGGTCCCATAGAAAAGCAAAGCATGAATAAGCCCAGCAGCAAAAAGCCCCTATACTTATCAACTGTTGTCCTCTAGCCAACACACCCCACGGACATACATTTCCCAGTTCAAGCTGATATCTTTTGTGAGTGAGCAGTAGTGTATTGGAACAAGAACAAGGACCGATGTAACTTCAGTATCCAGGATGGCTGAGTTGTATCCTCTGATTTCCCCTTGTCATGTTAACTGACTTACTGACTCCGTCTGATGTCTCTTACTTTTTAGTAAAGAAAATATCATACACAAAGTAGCTGTTGGGACACTGGCATGATTACAGTTGTGAAGCATTGTGTGCTTCTCTGGCATGCAAATAAATCAAATATTTTCAGCAATGTCAGTATTTTATTGTATGTACATTTCCATTTTAATTGTAGTGTTATTTGTATTTCAATTGTTTTCTTTACTCCCCACAGATCCCAGTGGATCAACCAGATGTTCTGATGTTTATGAGACAGTCCACCTCTCCACCTCCTTTTTCTCCTCCTCCTTCTTCTCCTCCTCCTCCTGCTGAATTTCTGTGTCCCTTGAAGGAGTTCCATTGTGGCCCAGCTCTGATTTTCCATGTGGTGTGTAGGGTGCAGTAAGAGGTAGAGAAAATGGTCATTCATATACAGCAAAAGTATATGGAGATGACACTTCCTTCTCTCCCACCCCTCTAAATTCAAGGCTGGTGGCTCTGCAGGGAACCTCATCTCTTGTTGAATTTTGTAAGATATTCAAAGGAGAAATCCTCCTACAAGCAAAGCTCGTAACTCCACCTCTGCCCCTGGCCATGGCTCCCACATTGGCTACCCATCAGGGTGTGTGCCAGACACTTACAGCCCAACGGCCTTTCATGTTTCATGAAATTTGAACTGGAATTGAATCCTAAAGCTCCTGTGCCAGCCAAGTGGTAAAGGTATTGTGAAAGGTTTGCTTTTGTCTGAAGGAAATGACCTGAGTGGGAGGGAGGGAGGAAGGAATAGCTATATAGAAAAGGCTGCTTCAATTTCAGTGTTACTAGACCAGTTCTGAAGCCACTTTCTCTCTCCCTTGCTAAATATAAACCTGAACTCTTTATAAATCTCTTTGTCTTCCTCATATTTTTCATGCCTGATTGGCTACCCAGGAACTGGGATGACTGGGCAAGGAGCGGGGGAGTTGATTATTTTGTTTTCCTCAGTATTTGCTTTTTAAAACCAGCGAGGATAAATGGAAAGGAAGTCTTGACAATATGAGCATTTGACTGAACAACTGTTAAAAATAATATTTTTTCTGTAAAAATTGTTCTAAAATATAGTATCTGGCAAGTTGGCTGCTTCTAAAGCTCAAAGTGAGTCTTAGTGATGTATCTCAGCAAGAACTAGTGCTTTGCAAGTTCTTCTGAAGGATGCACAATTGTTTAATAGGTATTTATCCATTAAAGAAATGTGAAATCTTAAAGGCCTGTCAGGTGCTGGCAGAGATTACAAACTCCATGAGCAGGAGGGAAGATATTACCTCTTCTAGCAGCTGACCTCCATGTGTTGAAGGAGCTGCCTCTGCAGCAGCAGTATCTAAGGAAAAGATTTACACTTAGAAATCCCTCTCTCAGTTTTATTGTCAGCATATTTGTGTGGGCACCACAGCCTGGGTCTTTCAAGGATGTTGAGATGATATCACCTGTCTGACTCAGGATGATGTCATTTCTACCCTAATTCGTGATCACACAAAGAAGCTCACGTTATAAATGGCCAAGAAGAATATGCTCGGGCTGTAAGCCAAAAAGAGTTTTGTTGGGGTTTTCTTTCCCTGTTGAAAGATAAATGGCAAGCAGAACTGGAACGTGGAGGAACCACTCTAGATTTTCTGGAATATCTGGGTTTATCCAGTTGTCCAATACCTATTCTGCCTCTGTAGTTTGTAATCTTTTTGGTTTAAATCCTCTGATTTTGTTAAATGTAATGTTACATCAACATTGCTGTATACTTTTGGGTTTGTACACTTTGTGAGTCCAAGTTCTTCTACTTACAGTAGAACTTAATTCTACTGGTATCTATACTTATCAGCTGAAGAAAACAAAGTATCTCTTACACTAGGTGAAATTTTGCATTCCCATCTACCCACCTGCTCTATGCACCTATGGTCACTGCTCACCACACCTGTACTAGTCCCACTTTTCTCCAGACAAGCTCTTGCCCATCCCAGGTGCTGATTTCATGCATCCCTCCTTCCTTCAGAGCATTCCCAAGCAGCAGCAAGGGGAGAGGTTGTTGGTCTGTTGGTTGTGCCTGCTGTAACATACTAGGAATGCATTTTTGGTTTTGGAAAGCATCTAGTTAAGCAAAATAATTTCAGTTATTTTCACTCATTCTCAGAAATTCATGATTTTCAGAAGGAAAGCACGTAAATCAGGTGGAAGTGGCTAGAAATGTTTTATTCTTATCAGCATGGAGTAAGAAAATTTGTGGTCTGATATTGACAGAACATGGCTTTCCTGGGTTAAAATACACATTTACCTCTGCTACTGGTTTGGAAATGCTTTAAGGAATACACAAAGGATTTTTAAAAATAAAAGCATGGTGCCTCAGGGAGTACTGCTAGTTTAAATAACACATGAAAAGTATTTATGAGCCTTTTTTTATGAGGTGGTCAAAGCAAAGACCATCCAGCATGTAACATAAGACTGGCTAAAGAAGAAAGCTTTTTCAAAACCACATTGGAGGGTTAAGCACGAATGGAATTTTATTTCAGTCTCTATTGCTTATTTAAATTAATGATGTTTTCAGGTGGAGTCTAAATGATAATACAGATCAAGGTGAGTTTTGCCAGGGAGCTGAACACTAGTCTATTATTCAAAGAATGTTACCGACTAATGTTGAAATAATCCTAAACAGATAATAGGTTTAGTGAAAGGGAATTTTTAAAAAGTTTCAAACATTTTCAAATGCACTGGAATTGTGTTGACTCATTCGTTAGCAATGGAGATTAATACTCCTGAACAGTCCCACGTACCTTAACAGCAGATCTCCCAGTATTTATCCAATGTGCCCCACCACAGCCAAGTGCAGAATAAAGGTCATTGTCCCTTGCTTGGTCAGGCAGTACCAGCTCAGTAGTTCCTGCTGCGTTGTTGTAGAGCTAATGAGGTTTTCCCTACTACAGGAAGAAGCTCCAGTCTGTCCTTCAGTCAAGGGATCACCTCCAGGCCTAAATACCTGAGATTGTCAAACCCTGGCCCATTTCCTGGAGCTTCTAGAGGAGTTTCAAGTGCTACCACTCCAGATTTGTTTCCCACACACTTTTCTTCCGCTTTGTACACACTCACTCATACACTGGTTCCAACTATTCCTGTCCCCAACTTTCTTATCTTCACGCAGGTCTCTGAGCTAGAAGGCAGATTATAGACACTGGTGATGCCAGGTGTGTTCTGAGGTGCTGTAAGTCCAAGCTACCTACTGACCAAATATACCAGTCTCAGTAAGGGGAACTTTATACTTCTTGCACTACACCTCACCAACCAGGGAGGCTTCGCTGCCTTCATGTTCTTCACTGATTCTGCATTAAGCTTGACTGCAACTGTGCAACTGCATAAAGGGTTTACAGTACAGGTTGATGAGGAAAAGTTGTGAATGGACACAAGAAGGCAGAATTTGGTTTCTGCCTTAACTATGCATGCACATATTTAGCTAATAAGGACATTAATTTGAAATTAATTTTTCAATTATTGTGCAATAGGGCAGAATTGAACAAGATTGATTACAATGGGAGTACCCTTAATTTCTTAAAGTAAAACATGGACATAAAACCTCAGTGTATCCAGAACAAAATTTATCTGGAAAAAAAGAGAGTTTCTAGCATGGTATTTGTGTGACTTCATTGTGAATAAGATTGGTGAACTGATCTGGACGCAAAATCACTTAAAACTTTTTTTGACCATGTTTTGTTTTGGTTTTTTAACTGGGCAAATTTCTCTTCAGCTGGTATGGCTGTTGACTGTTTTGTAACATGAAACCACAACCTCTAACAGGAAATGTAAATAAAACCTGCCGAGGGTGGCATGGAACTTCAATAACCTTAAACCATTTTACACCTAAAAGAGAGCATCTGTGGAAGGGATTAGCATGCTGTAATTTATGTGCAGAGACTTCCCAGCTTAGGCTGGTTTGCGTTGACTTTCCCGTGTGTCCCTAGGCAAGTAATCAGAAATGGAAAGAGGATGGGCTGTGCTGGTTCAGTCACTTTATGGAACGATTGGTGTTTGAAACCAACGCTGCACAGAGATTCCTTGATTTTGGTGGAAAAGCTTCACTGAAGGGACTCACATCACTCACAGCAATGCTGCAGCTGGTTTTCAGCTGCAGTAGGTTTTTCAGCGATTTATCTTTAGTGACCAGGGCAGTATGTCTGTCTTGGTAACTGTTGTCGCTCAAGAGCATGCTGTTGGCTATGGTAATGGAGATTAAAAGCATCTTAAAATGAAACAGCTGCAGTCTCTCAGTTGTTATTCATTAACATTTCATTGTTCAGTCTGCTTTATTGATTTTCATAATGCAGAAAATGCAGAAAACACACAGAAAATCCGATACCAAATGAAAGAGCAGTGTATAGAGAGAATCATGCAGTCTGAGGAACAGCCACAGTGAAACAGGCGGTCTGAAAGAGGCTGGGCATAATTCACTGAAGGAAGTGGACTAAGCTGCCACCCTTCATTTAAAAAGGCTGGAAAAAAACTATTAAATGCCTCTGCGGAAGTATGTAGCTGAAATGATAACAGCCTCCCAAATCATGACACAAGCCTGTGCCTCCACACAAAGAGGTGTAAGATCCTGCTAAAAAATGTAAACAATTTAGGCAGAAGGGCTTTGGCCCTTCATTAGGTGGTATGTAGTTGTATGTGCGTATATGCATTTGTCTCTGTGTGTGTGTGCTTTTGCTCCTTGTAGAAAAGGTTGTGAAGGTGCAGTGGCAGGAGGCTCAAAAGTGGAAAGAAAGCTGAAGAATGGCCTGATCCAGTAGATTCATCAAAAGGAAAAAGAACTTTTGTGGGGAAGCTGCTCTAAAAATGTTGCTGCTAAAGCCAAAATTGTCTCCCATTGCTTAATACTACCTGGATTGAAGAAGACGGGACTTGCGGCCAGAGAGAACTGCAAGCTACCTGACTCCATCATCAGTTTCTCTACTTGAAGAGAATAACCTTCAAGTCTCCAGTTTTTTGGCACAGCTAATCAAGTTGAAAAGGGTAACAATATAATCTGCATGAACAGTACAAACTGTGCCTGGTGGTCAGGGAGCCAAACTGGCATCATCCAAATCCCAGGGAGGCCAATGGGGTGACTGATTTCACCCACTGTGCTTTGGGTCAAGTCCTGCAGTAGCATATGTATCATCTAAGCATATATTGCTTCCCTCACAGGGTAACCATTGTTTTAACTTCAAGTGGTTACAAAGCAGCAGCACTCTGATAGCAAAGACATTACCCTGTCACCATGCTGCTCGCTAAAGACAGAGAAGATGCTTTACATCAGTGAAGCTTCATCTTGCCAAGGACCACTCCTGTTTCACAAAGCAGGGGCTGTCTCCAGTGCTGCTTCTGCCCCTGCCAGGGGTCAGGGCCGTGGGCATATGCAGCCAGCATGTGCCCTGACAGGGATGGGAGCATCTAAGGCCTCCGGGCAAACCTTGTGAAGTTCCATAATGTGATTCCCAGGCCATTTTGGACACTCTCTTCCCTTGGATTTCATGCACAACAAAGCCGTAATGGGATTCTCAGTGTGCCTGGGCTCAGTGCCATATGAACAGCAGTTGTATCCTGGCAGACCAATACTCCAGCCCTGGGCATTGCTCTCCTATATTTTGGGAGTATTTCAGGTCTGGCAACTCTGTGAAATTGGTCAGAGAATAGGAGTTGTCTGTGTCACCCTTGCTGAACACATTCATTAATGTTCTTATTAAAGCACCTGGCTTTTTCTGTAGCCATGCAATCTTAGTTTGCAATACAGGCTATCAGCTTTGCTCTATGGGAGCCAAACACTGACCTTCTTATATTTCATTCTCCTAGAGCCTCTTTTCCTGTGATTTTCATTTACATTGCTAAATAGTCTAAGCATACTTAGACAACTATCTGTCTCTCTCTAGAGTACAACAGTCACTTATCTGGCACTATAAATGTAATAATAACAGAGCTGTCTCTAAGTGTTTATTTGAACACACCTGGTAAACCCAAGGGAAAGGCTGAATGCAGTGACATATTTCATTAAAAGACAACTGATGTTTTATTTAACTCAATAATTAAAAGTTTTACAAAGATCACCTCAGGGTGGTTTTTTAATAGCTCAGTTTCAACTTAATGCCCAAGTCAACAGGTATGATAATTGTCCAAGAGAATAATTTTAAGATAAGCAATAAAGGTTCTTACAGATTCAGATATGTTTCCCTCAAGACCATAAGAAATGTTTCTACAAAGATGATGATGACTGTATAAATTAGTTCATCATTCTTCTGTGCACAGACTATAGAACACTCCCAAATTACTTGAGTACATAGCTTCCTGCAGCCAGTCTGTGATGGTATGGAGATGTAAAACAATGGTCCTCAGTTTGTTGAGCTCCCATTCAGAGAGGATTTTTGCCTGTTGCAAGGACAGTATTTCCTTTCAAGTAGAACATGGAAAGAAAAGAGACGGTGACTGCACAGTTGTTAGACTGGTCTTCTATTTTTTAAATAGGTTACATTTTAGGAACTGAGGACTTTTGGACGGACACAAGAAAAGAAGTTAGCAGGGAAATGACTTGGAAGTGGTTAAATAGAGAGAACATGATATGAAAGGGTGATTAAACTCTCTCTTTGTCTTGATGAAATGGATGCGAACTCCTGCATGGTCTATTCCCAGGCTGGTGCAGAAGCCTGACAGCTCATCTCATGCATTAAGTGCTATAAAATGTATTCTCATGCTGCCGCTCCAACTTCTGGTACTAGCTTTACCCTTTTCATGTCCTCTCGATCTCAGCTTTAGTTCCCCTCCATGCTGCTGTTTTCAGATGAAATAGTTTCCTATGCCTTTTGTGACAAATCACTTCTCGTTTCTGTCTCCCCAGGGGAAGAACTAGTTGTTTTGATTGGGCACATTTATGCATGACACATTTACCTTGCAAACCGTCTGGTGCCAGAAGATGTTACTCACCCTGACAGATGTTTGCTATGCCAACACAACCTCAGCAGTAAGCGTGGCAAGTGTTTCCTAATCCATTTCAACTCAGGGTTGGTGGATTAGCTCAAACCATGTTGATGAGTTTTGAAGTTTATCTGGCCACATTTACCCTGGGCAGCCTGCATAACACAAGAGCTGAAGGCTGGGAGGACGTCCAGTGAGCCAGCAACAGAGAAATGAGGACAATTAGGTCTTCAAGCGCTCCAGTCTGATCTGGCTGAAGACATCATTCCATGCCTCAAACTTTCTTCGTGAGCAAACTCTGATCCCTTAGTATTTTATGCCTTCCCTTGTACATATTTAAATATGGTTGAAAAATATTTACAAGGCTGGGATTTCATGCAAGTATATGGGGTCCATCTGGCGTCAGTAGGTTACACTAGTATTGACCAACTGAGAGCCTGGCCTTTTGTATTTTAGGCATGTGTATAATGCTATACATATGTGAGTGACTGCATATGAACATCACAGTCTAAAGGAGAACAAGCATAATCTTAGTAAAGTATAAACATGAATTATTATAGAATTACTATAATAGTGTTTATAGTAGTAGGTATAAATGGTGCCATGAGGCTGATTAAAGCTAAAGAGCTACTTTTCCTGCTCGTTGATTACAATTAGCTCTTCACTGAATTGCTTGCCAAAGGACTGGATTAAACTACAGTCAATTGACCCTACAGGCTGTATTTTTAGTATGCTTTAAATGCACAGCTGAAGTTTTTCCCATGGAGAACTACACATACTCTGACCACGGGTATAGTGAGGTGAGTGGAATAGTCTACCTGCAACGGCAGAAATAGCTGGGGCTTTGTACATACTGTTAGGTTACACATTTGCAAGCTCTCATAGGCTTTTAGAAATCCAAATCTATCAACTATTTCTCTAGCTTGCGGGTAAGTCCCCATCAGTCTGCTCTCTCATTTAGGTATGTCATAGGATTACATTTCAGGAGTTGGAGGGGAGGGAATAATTTCTGTATCCCTAAGGGCCACCAACTGAAAATGTGAGCTGGGTGTTCAGTTTCCCAAAGCCCATACACTACTCATGGTTAAGTTTTAAGACACTGTACTTGTATTTGATCAGTCCTTATTTCCAGTATAAAAGCAGAGCCTTTCACCTCACAAATCTCACTTTCTCCATTTCTTTCCTCCAAACAAACCTCCTCCCCCCGGTAACGATTCTGGTAACAGTCCCTGATACTGTAGTTGATATATAGCCAGCTCTGTACTTTGCTAGTATCTGCTTTTGCTTTTGTAACTCAGCAGGCTCTATTGCTGCCACCAAGCCCCACTTAAATTTAACATAAATTTTCACACCCTCCTCTTTGTTTTAATATTTGATACCCCCCCAGTTGTCTTCCCCGCTGATTTTCTTAAAGCACCGTGAAGGCTGATTTTGATCTCGCTGTGAATCTGACCAAATAAGTTTAGCATTTAACAAAAACCTCTTTTAGAAACAAAGCCCTGAAGACTAAATGCAATCATGCCCCTTCTGAGAGCTGCAGTCATTTGTCCTTGGCTTGTTTTTCCCAGAAATGACTGGCACAGGCATATTTTTTCATAAGGGTAGTTGGCTGTGCTCTCACTTGGCTGGTCTTGGGAGATGATTTCAGTTACAGTTCCATCTGCCAAGTCCCATATTCCCTTGTGACCTAGTTTGGATTTTAGTTTTCCAGCTAGGCCACCTGCCTTGTGTTAATTAGTTATGGTTTCCTTTTTATATGCAAAATTGTTTTAACTTCATGAGCTGGCACAGATTTGCTTAGGCTTTCCCCCTAGTCCTACTGTACAAGCAGTGCTGCCTGCCTAGACCTGTCATCTGCACTTCAAAATCAGCCAGCCCAAATCAGATATGACAAACTGTTCAAGGGGAAGGGGTAGGAGAAGAGAAGCAGCGATTAACTTTTGTGTTTCCCACTTCGAGGCTGTTGTGCTCTCTGGACTTAGAAAATACTTGTCTGACCGAGTTCCCGGTCTTTTTTCTAAAAAGTTGCTGGTTTTTAATCCAAAGCAGAAGGAGACATAAAATGTCTTTAATAGCTACTAGAAGTCCATGTGCCCAGCTATTTATAATTTAGCTATACAGCATTGGCAGGGCTGTTCTTTCACACCCGAACTATTTGCTGTCTGCTTGTTACTATATCAGGCTGAACTGATTATCTTGTTACTCTGATAGATGCTTCCAGCAACCTCTGTGCATCCTACCCTCTCCATTCCTGTTATAACTGGTGCTATGGAACTGTTGCAGGCACATACCATGGAAGAACACCACCCGACAAGATGTATGGCACTGAGGCTGGCCACCAGCCTGGTCTTCATAAGGATGCCACATTAGCCCACAATATTCTGGGCTTCCTCTGGTAGGAATAAATAGCCAAACTCTTCTTTTCTTAGTTGCTTTTTCTTGAAATAGGTATTCTGTCTGCCCTCCCTTCATAGCAGGCTTTTGCCTTTGGCCCTGACTGACTGACTTCCCCTTTATACAGTTATACAGACTTTGTTCCCTTGGATCTCATTTCTCCACCTCTTGGAGCTCAAGATTTACAGTTTACTTTTTGGAAGTTCACCATTTTTGATAACAGATAGTAAAGGTGGTAAAAAAATGTTTCTATTTTCTAATGTTTTGTTAGCTTTCTCTCTCAGATGCCATCCTAGAAGAAGATGCCTACTTCTTGGTCAGAGCTGTATTGCTTAGTTATTGCAGTGAGTACTTGACTACCCTGAGTCTGCTAAAGTTGTCACCACATCCAGAGTTTCATGTGAATAAACGATCATCAAAGTTCAATTATCTACCTGGGAATCCCTTGGTGTTATGGTAAAGTTTCTGCTACAATGCTGAACGAGGGCAACCAAGACCCACATTCAAAACAACATTGTTACTTTAGCCATTTGGCACAAAGGCTGTCCAATACCAGATGGTGCCATGTCAGGTACTGATGCTGAATATGTGGCTTTGGATTCTGGTAGGTACAAACATGCAAAGCCATCTGTGTTTATAGCATGCCTACCTACTTATATGTATTGCTTGTTCCATTCATTGCTTGTCATCTCTTTGCAAAATTTCATTGACCAGTAGCTTTTAAACCCAAGGTACTGTTAAGTTCCTCTGGTACGAACACAGACCACACAATTCCACTGAATAACTCCAGACCCATTATACCTAACTGAAACAGCATCTATTTTTCAGAAAGATATCCAAATCCTCATGTGAGGATTTAAAGTAGAATCCACTCCTAGTTATGCAAAAACCAGGTCCCTAGTGTACAACAACCCTAAGGTACGTTCATAAGTCTTTCATTTTAAGACCAGTTTCTGAGCTACTAAAAATTCCTTTTAGTGTAGCTTGTATCTCAAAGGAAACCTAAGTTAGGTTAGATCAGAGATCTAGCTTTCACATGGTCAAAATTAAGTGAAACTTCCTCTCTTTTCATCAGTGACAAATGTACTATTTCCTGTTTTGCCATGTAAGACGTGAATGACACCTGCCAATTTTGAGTCCATCATGTTAGTCTTCATCTTTACGGGCCTTGTCCCTAAGCTATGCAGTTTTGAAGATGCTCATTTGGATGACAACATGGGTACTGCCATCAAGCTGCTGAGACAGGTGACACGAGGTATCACCTGATGCCTCTTTCTGTTTCCGCACTATGCAAGCTGGATCTAAAGTAACTGTGCAAGTGGCCAGAAACCGAATATTTCACTATAGATAAAAAGAGCAGCTGTACTAAAAAAAGCCTCATTTCTGAATCTGGGCTAAATTTGTCTTGTTTCTCATCATATACTTTTCACAATGTAACAAAAGATCGTCCTGTGAAGATTCAAATTCAGTGAGGCCAGACAAAGCTTACATACTTTAGGCTCCAGTTCAGAGATGTGATGAGGATGGAGCTGACCTCAGGCATATGAGTTACGCTGCTGACCGTCACAGAACTGCTTGCTTGGGTAAGTGTCTTGGTACATCAAAGTTTCTGTGGGTCCATTAACAGTTCCTTTGAAATGAGAGGGGTATTTTATAGGTCCTTCAAATATCAAAGGAGTAGAGGTCCCCTAATACCACTCAAATTGTGTCTGAACTAATAAACTAAATGTGCTTGTGACCATTCTCTGGCAGTGAGCACAACTGGCACTTGGGTTCACAACATGACACCCTTGCCCTCCAAAGCAGAGTCCCTGCATTTGGGTTGCCCACTGGGAAGACTTTCTGTCCCTTGCTTGCCCTCAGACCATGCCCGGGTATTGTCCAGGAGAGTGCTATTTGACGTGAGCCAAAACCATCCCTGGGACCTTTTTTAAAATGTAGGAGTACAGGCAATTGAAGCCCAGTGCCTGGGAAAATTCCTTGCCACTTTTTAATTTACTAGAATAGTTGTCGCCTCAGAGACTGAACGCTCCTCTCAGGTTACTTACACAAGCATGCACAGAGGCAGGAGAAAACTGAGAGGCAGATAGTGAGGAAAACAATCACTTTGTGCTTTCTACAAAAGCCACATATACTTAACTGTGATAATCTGAACAAAAGAAAATGGACTTTTACCAGGCTGTTGAAATGCTGAAAGATTTCAGACCATGGAATTATTTGTGTGCCAAATTTAAATCTTTATCCAAGAAATATTTAGAAGCTACAGCTATTAAAAAAAAATAAACGTAATATTTGTTGTAAAATCAAAAATTATTTTGTGCACTTAAAAATTCATAGATCACCTTTAGTCAAGCAATTGAAAAAGGACCAATAAATGACTGTAAAACAAAACAAAAGGCTCCTTCAGGAGTCTAATCCAGCTTGAAAGGTGAAATGTAAAAGAAGAAAATTCCTAGACAGCTGTAAGCTCCTGTTAAGTCTGTAGCATTACTGTTTTTACTATATAGCATTGACAAGTCACCCACTTCCACTGGGTATTATAATATTGTACAATTATGAAGAAAGACTATCTACGCTGAAGAGCATCCATTCTAAACAGACAAGTACATCCTTGTCCAAAGGTAGCAAATCACTGCAAACAACTTACTGCAGGATATGCAGCAAGCCCAATTGCACTCTCTGAAACACATACAACTTAATATCTTTGCAGAACATCTTATAGAGCAGAATGTGGCCAGTTTCAGCATATGGCCCGATTTTTGAATTTTCACAGAAATTGTGTCCTGCTCCAAAATTGTGTCATTCCCCGCCCCCCTCTGTCAATGCTCTCACTGCACTTTCAGGTGGTGTAAATAATTTGCCGATGTGAAAGCTACAAATGCAGCCCTGCTACCTGCTGGCCCTGAGGTCGTTGCCTGAAACTTCCCTCTTTCCAATCAATTTATGTATACTTTTGTGAAACTGGATACATTCATCTGTGCATGCTTTAAGAGGAGCAGTTCTTTTGAAAAGATATGGGAGCTGATGTACCTTACAGTATATGACTCTACTGAGAATAAATCAGGGGGGAGCAAACTGAAAGAAGGGAAGGAGTATAGCTGAGAGTCCCAGCAACAGCACAGAGCCACAGGAAGCGGCTAATGAAACCAAATCCGACAGCAGCTGTGCTGTCTTGCATACAGTGTCTAGCAGAGATTTCACTGGATTGTCCAGAGGATAACAGGAGGATGTACAGCCTGGCACGCACATTACAGTTTCCAATTAAAAAATAGTTACAGAACTTTTCCTAAAGGGACTATTTCACTAAAAAAAAAAAAAAAAAAAAAAAAATGCAGCCCAAATAAACAAGGTGTGTTTGACAAAAGTAAGCATCTACTTGCATTTTGTGCAAGTTCCTGCAGCACATTTTCAATAAAGATTTTGTCAGAAAGATTTTCCCTTTGCAGCATTTGTGCTGACATAGGAGATGTTTGGCTGGTCTGGTTGAATTATTATGAATGTAGTTATATTGTTTTACTAGCTAAGATCAAACAAGTTATCTCTGAAATTCCGAAGTCATGCAAAATGGAAACAATCCGAGTGGCCCTGAGATATGCTTCGGGAACTGAAAGTGGGGAACAGTGTCACTTTTTAAATTCACTAGTTCCCAAACTGGTAGGAGTTACCAAACTATCACATGAACGGGACAGGCTTTGAAATGCTTTCCAGGTCTGTAGGTTGAAAGGGAGGAATTTCTCACAAAGAAGAGTAAGATGAAACCTGTAGTGTGAGGAGGAACCATCCCACTTTCTAATTCATCATACATAAAAGCCAAGCGCTGGCCACAAATTGAGCTGGGATTACTGTGGGTCTTTTAATAAATGACAGCCTTTCTAGGGCAGAGTCATTGTCAAAGGCTATCTGGAGTCTTGTTTGGGGCTGACAAGGAGTAAGATTGTGCACATTTCATTGCTCTATAGGTCACTTGTGTGATACAGCCTCAGGTTTTGGGTAGCTACTGGATGCAGCCCTGCTTGAATGGAGTTCTGGCTTGATAATTTGGTAATTTCTTTTATAAAGGCAGGTTTTGCAGCCTGAGGTGAGCTCCCTGCTGCTGTAGCTACTTGCTAATGTTCTCTGAGCTAACTAGTTTGAAGCCAGTGTGGCCATGACTATACCTTATTTATGCTTTAAAAATGCAATCAATTTCCCTAGATTTTAACCATCTGAGTTTAGAAAGATAGTTATCTAGCCAACTGGGATAGGGCAGCTTAACTCTAAACATGGGATTAATGGCTATAATGGGAATGACAAACATGTCAGGGAGCATGATGGGCAGAAAGTCTCCTGTCCCACTGCAGGTTTGAAATTAGTAACAGGGTCTAAGACTCATATCAAGGAGGAAGACACATCCTAGAAGAATCCCTTGCTGAGTATTCACTACTGTTACTAAAATCTGGACAAGATAATGGCTTCAAATCTTTTTTGGATCCCTGGCTGTCCCAGATCAATCCATATAGCTTGGTGACCCTAATCTGTGCATTCGCCATCACTCAGGGAGACAGGGTCAGATAAGCTGCTCTGAAAGCACCTAAGACAGATGAACTTCCTTCTGGAGGTGCTTGCCTCTTTTCATGACACCAAAGGGATCTTAGGTCATGAGCCAGGACAAGCTCATAACTTTTAGGAAGGTAGACGTATCTGAAATTACTCCAGGGCAGTTAAACTCCTCCAGCTGATTGTTGCAACAAGCCAAAGACAGCTGTGATAGGCAAATTAAGTCAACTGCTACTGATGCCCAGCTGCTTGCTCCTACCCTCCTCCCTGAGGCTATTGCCTCCTCAGTTTTGATGGTGTAACTAGTTGTCAGTGATTTTTTTGTGAATGAACCATGAGGAAAAAATGGCTGGATGGAGCCATATGGGGAGAAAACCACCAAATGTGAATCAACAGCAGCTGTGCTACATCACCGGTCTATGACTGAAGCTTTAATTCTGTAGGTCTGTCTATTGTGAAGATCTTCTTTCTTAAGGAGAGGGGGAGAGCATTTCTCCCCTGTGTGTTAGCACAGGAAAGAAGCAGAGAAAGCCCATGGTAGATTCTCAGACAGGCAGTGTGAAGCAACGACCCCATGGGGGTTCTTCAATGGCAAATCTGAGAAATCAGCTGTGTGGCCACATTGACGACTCAGTGCCATACAGTAATAAAAGGGTGGGTTAAACAAGTTTAGCTGTGAAATCCTTCCAGTTAATTACACTGTGATAGATTTCCAGAAATACCTTCCTGTCATCTGCAGAGAAAATGCTCGGTGGTAGGTCATGAAAGAAAAGCAATATGTGTGCATATTCAGTTCCAGCTGAACAGTTCTTATTTTTTCACTAGGTTTTTCTATACACAAGATGCTACAAATAATATTCAGATGATATTGTGGGCTCCTGGTCCCCTGAATCCCTAGTGGGTTAAAAGCTGCAAGCTCTGTGTGCACTCACATACCCTGGAAGAACTACAGTAATATGCAAATGGCACATGTCATCACTAATTCCTGGGAACGATAGAGAAAATATACAAAAAGTTTAATGAATGAAGAAGAAAGAGAAGTGGTAACTGACATTTCTAGCTAGGGAATATGACAATCAGCAGCAGGGCTACCAGCCAAATCCTCTTATAGGCCCAAAAATGCTAAAAGCTTTAGCTGAGTGTAAACAAATGCCATGTTCAGCGAAAAGCAGTCTTGAGGGACAGATCTGTTAACCATCAGTGGGCATGTTTCATCTCACCGCTCCTTTCGAGCCGGTTAAAGGGAGCTTTGTGTACCTGCTTACAGGCAGGAGCTGCGGCTCCATGATGCAGGAAACCATTGCCTTCCCCTCAGGCCTAAAAGCAGAGACTATAGCTGCTGCCTACATATATAAAATATAATATAGACCATTTATAAACACAGAATTCTTCAAACACCTTCCCTCAGGCTACCACTTTGCAATTTATACACAAAGAGAGCAAGGGAAATGTCAAATTCAGATAAAAACTGAGGACAGATTTATTTTTTAATTTAGCGTATAAAGTGAACCCGTCTTGTTACATTAGCCTGCAACAGCATGAAGTATTGTTTAATGCTTAAAAAAATGAACCATATCTCTGAAAACATGCCTTAAAAATCTGGGCAAGGTAAAGCACAAACCCAGAAAGCATTTAACTGTTGGTTTCACCCCTAGCTCCGGAGCAGTCCTACTGAAGTCAATGGCAATGCTCCTGTACTTGATGTCCTGCCCATGCTTTGATCTACCTTTGCCTCAGGCTTTCTTCCACGAAAGAAGCCAGTCTTCCCCCTTTTGAGTAAATATGTTCTTCATGCCTGCACAAGCCACAAGTCAAGTCATTCAGATCATCCCAAGTTCCCAAAATGTTTATTGAATTGTCACTTGTTTACGATCAGTGAGCTGTTCAGCTGGTGAACCAAAGCATCCCAAAGCAGACATTTAACAGCTCTGGTTGATTTAAACAGCTTTTGTAGATTTCTTCTGTATGAGTTAATTCAAAGCATCTCAAAGCAGATATTTACAGAAAGGGATGGCAAAGTCTGGCTGCACCATATGTAGGGGGTGCTGGACTTTCACTCTTTACAGCTACCAGAGGTTGCAGTGAGGTGGGTGTTGGTCTCTTCTCCCAAGTAAAAAGTGATATAGGGTGAGAGGAAATGGCCTCAAGCTGTACCAGGGGAGGTTTAGATTGGATATTAGAAAAAATGTGTTCACTGAAAAGGCTGTCAAGCACTGGAACAGGATGCCCAGAGGAGTGGTTGAGTCATCATCCCTGGAGGTATTTAAAAGACAGATACATGTGGCACTTTGGGACATGGTTTAGTGATGGACTTGGCAGTGCTGGGTTAGTGGTTGAACTTGATGATCTTAAAGTTTTTTTCCAGCATAAACAATTCTATGATTCTATGGTTCTATGACTTGGTGATTTCCAGAAAGGTCACTTCCAACCTCAGCTGTTCTATGAACCTTTAAAAAAAAAACTACAAGAAGCTAAAGCAATGCTAAGAAACTGTTCCAAGGAATTGCTCAGACTATGCTTGCAGTACAAGGAGGCTAGGAGGTCTCTTTCCTGCAGCAGTAACTCACTGGGTTCGACCCACTGACACAGAGCCCTACTGCATCAGCGAGGACCTGCATAGCTACAGAGGCCGAGCAGCAGCAGGTGCTGGTGAAAGTCTGCTCCAGCATTACCCTACTACAGTGAATCATAGAATCAGAGAATCATTTAGGTTCAAAAAAACCTTTAAGATCATCAAGTGCCTTGGCTGCAAACCAGTTCCAGTGATAGCAGAACCCACTGGAGGCTGGTGCACTTGTGTTGTTTGCCTGTAAGAGTAGTAAATCTGTGGTTAACCTAGTGATGGCTCATGGTTCATAACATTAAAAAAATTGCAAACTCCTGAAAAAGAGTTCTCAGCAAGAAAAAGTTGTGTTTGAAAAATAACGCAGATCATACAGTCAGGTCAAATAAATTTAGTTTTCTGGGGCTGTTTGGCAACACTAAAAGGGTACAGTCAGTCATACAGAGTCATTCTTTATTTTTTACTCTGTAATTTGAGTGGAGCTCTCTCATAGCTGTGCTTTTTTTCATCCAACAAGTGGTTTTGGGATATCTCACCTGCAGAATAGGAGTGTTTACAGGCATTTGCTGATATTTTTTTTTTTCTTGATAACCTCCCAGTGCTAAAAAGTTAACCTCACTAATTCTTCTCTACAGTGGAAAATTTTCTTGCAATACCTAATAGTAGCACATTAATGATTACTAGACATAATCTGTGCCCTGAAACACAATCTCTACAGATATTCACATGATTTTAGGCTTTTATTTTGCAGCCTGAAGAAATAATTTTATAGTTTTTAATCTCATCTCCCTGGGTTATAGGGATATATCTGTGCATTACCCATGAGGCACACCTAATTGCCTAAGAAGTCACCCAGATGGATTTAAATCAAACCGTCAATGAGTGTCTGTGTCTCCAGGATCTTTGACCTTGCTGCCATACAGAGCAATGTAGTCATCAGGCCCTGGGTGGGATTCTCAGGCTGCGTACCAGTCATGAGTACATGCTGCTTCCCACCTTCCTTCAGCACGACCCATGTCTCTCACAATTCCTGGGGCAGCAGATGTGGTGAGCCATCACTGCTTCTCACCAGGGAAATGAAATGCAGTGCTGCCTGGCTTAGCCCAGCTCGAACACTTCTTCCTGCTGAGCATCCTTCAGGAGAAATACCCTGGGCCTCTGTTACAAAAATAAAATTAAAAACTCAACATTGTCCCCTCACCTGCACTCAAACCCCAAGTAGCACTACTACAGGCACTTTCTTATGTGAAAGTCTCTAGTTTGCCTTCCCTTTTTGCCTATCAGGACTCTGGAATCAGGCCAAATGCATTCACTTTAAGAGTCATGTCTACATGCAGAAGTAGTGATTCAGTTTTTAAGGGGTTGTCACCTGTGAGCATACACTTGCTTTGATAAATTGTAGTCCTGCCTTGGGGATAAAGTACAGTACAAGGTTATTACCTTGGTTATATCCACCAATCCACCTTTCTTAAAACTCCTAACAACTGGAGCCACTCTGAAAAATTTCAAACAACCTTTTTCCTGTACAAGAACGACCAAGTGGCCGAAAGGGGCAGCTCTCCTTTCCCCTTCAGAGCTGAATTCCCTGGGCAGGCAAATAGACAAAAGCCCTCTTGCCCCACTGAGTACCTGGTATAATACTGTGCATGAGATGTCACGTAGTTGTATGGGACAATTTCTGGAATGGTAGGTGGAGTAGCAGGATGTAAGTGCCTTCCAAAATCAGTGAAACTTTGACTAGTCCATAGAATCACACAAAAAGCCTACTTTCTGTTTCTTACTGCAAGCTATTATGAACGCACAGTCCAGCAAATGTAGACTATCCAGTGACATTCAAGAAAAGTTCATTAAGTTAGGTAAAATACAGGTTTGAAAGAGGATTTTACTACAGTCTCATGTTGCACATTGATTTTTTTTTTCTTGTCACTGGTAATCTCTCTTCAGTTTTCTTTAGGAGTTTCATCTGTATCAAAGAGAAAACACGTCAGATCATAGTAAAATATCTTTCTAAATTAATTATAGAAATAATTACATACTACAGGCTTTTCCTCTCCCTCTGCCCAGGAAGGGGATTTTTTTTCATTGGCTTCTGTTGATGTTCCTGTCACTATTTTGAGTCCTATCAGTAGTGTGAATAATATCACAATTTTTCTTTCCTATGTAAAAGTTTGGAAACCATAGACTCTTAATATAAATTTTATTGTATTAGAATAATTGCTAGGAAATATAGGATTGTATTGACACAAACACATCCTACCCACTCAGTGAATGGAAAATCAACAAGCTGTGAGACCCAAAGAGTTTGGGAGACATTCATGAGCTCTGGTACTTGACCGGACTCAGGTTCTGATTGTAGGTGCAGAATTCAAATACAACAGAGATGATATCTGTAGTCCAAGTGATTACATTCCAAATTATAAAATGATTCTAAAAAGGAATATTTATTTCAGGAAAGATCTGCTTTAAGCGGTAAAAGCAAGGAATGAGTCAAGTAAAATACAATATATGTTGGCAAATGATCATGAAATGTGTACAAGTATGCACTGGCTTTGCTCTGCAAACTTTCCAAGTACCTGATGCTTTAAGCGATCATTCTTGGAATGTATTAGTAAATTATAAATATGTAGTTAACAAAAAGAATAAGTATTTGAGGATGTCAGTCAAGTGTAAGGAAATATCTAAGAGAGCATAGCCAAAAGGAAAGTGCTTGCCCATTGTAGAGTAATGGATGTGTGTGGGATTCAAAATATATCATTGGGGTAACATGATACCATACAGCATATAACTAGCAAAACCATAGACTTACACTGCTACTGATCTGGCTGAAAACATATTTAGGAGAGCTCTAGAACATTAAATAAGGGAAATTTTGGATCTTAAGTCAATGGACCAATTCAACATTTTCCATTCCAAGAATGTAGCAAATAGGAAAGTAAAATGTCTGTCTAAACAATAATAAGTTTTATTGAGTTTTTTTCTCTTGTGGGATATTGCAACTGGAATAAATTATTTTTTACTGTTTCATTTTCATGCCTGAAAACTGACATCTTTCCATGCGTAAGATTTTTGTGCTCAAATCATGGGATTTCAAGGAGAAATGTTCAGAGTAATGGTGTTGAGAACGAGCACAATAAAATACAAGTCTCTCTAACTGGAGATTAACTTCTTTCTCAGATAAATCTTGAAAAAGGTAACAAAAGAGTTAGGAACAGAGGAAGGGAAATTGCCTTTTGCACGAATGAATCCAATCTCCCATGAGGTGTACAAACACATTTCTTAACTGCTTGGAATTTCAAGGTAACATTTTGTTCAGTGAGGGGAAAAAAACTGGTAAGGAGTCCCGGGGTCTGGGTAGAGCATTGTGACTTTTACCAAGGGAGGAGCATGAGGCTTAAAATTTTAATGAAATAATTGGGTATTTCATCTTACAGTACTTAAGTATTAAATGCATGGATTGGGAAGAATTAAATAAAGCGTTGTGTACATTTTTTGCATGCTGAACTCAAAAGAAAACATGTTGGAAAGAGAAAAGGTACTACTAATTTGGCAGAAAAAAGTAATTCTTAAGAAACTTCTCAAAAAAGCATCAGCATGGTCCAGCTGTAGGAATTTTTATCATAGAAACCATCAAGCAAAGACAGTTTTTCATTATCGTACTGTGAGGTGTCTGCAGTTGCTGGGAGAGGCAGTGGGCAGAAAGTCTTCTGAGAAACATGACAGCTGCTGCTTCTAGGTATTCCATCTCAGCATCTCCAATTCTTTTTTTTTTTTTTCCTTAAAAGGTTCTCCAGGGTTCAGCCAGTCAAAAGGTAGCAACTCTGAAAAAAGTACTTCTCCTGTGCTGTCTATTTTCCCCATCCCAGTGAGATGAGGAAACAGGAACTGCAAAGCTAAAATTATTGATGAATTCAGGATTTCTAACAGCAATACTGAAGACTTATGTTTTATTAGCAATTGACACATGTGCAATTTATTCCCTCTATGTTACAGTAATTAAGTGCCTTAGCAGGCAGAGTGATAATGAGTACCAAACCTCCATACTTTTCTGTGGTGGTCCTGTGAACTGATGACTCCTGAGCCACCGACAAGCAGGAGATTTCAATCAGATTGCCTGAAAGGCTGTCTGGAAGCATGGTAAATCAAGGTAATTAGTCACTGTCCTTGCAGTTCTGCCTGGTCTGTAAAGTAAGAGACAGTCTGCTGCTCCTGCAGACGAGGAATTCCAGTGCGATGCAGATGGGGCTCTTAATGCATCACTTCCAAAATTAAACATCATCAGCACAACACTGAGGAAAGGAAGGAGAAATTAAAAGAACTTTTTTTTAATGCCTTAAACTATTCCTTATTTATAAAAGCAGCCACAAATGTACTTTCAGCACAGGTAATTTAGGTGGTTTTTTTCTAAATAATACCTACCTATGCCTTTGATTTTTCTGTACAGCATGCACAGAAGCAGTTGAAACTGGAAATATGCCAGACCCAGTGGCTCAGATTGAGGGCTGGATTCAGCCTCTTTTGGAGTTCAGGGATGTTCAGGCTAAACCCATTGCTAATAGCTGTATTATTACAAAGGGTCCTAAAAAGCCACTGCTGAAGTAAGACACATATCTCCACAGTAATAAGCTTATACATAAAGGAACATTTCCCATAGGTCAGGTTACAAGTGAGAATTGTACATGCATTTCTATATATTTAAATTCCTACTAACTAGGAGGTGAGAGTAAGTAGTAACCACTCTGCTGAGCCAGCTGTCCATTTACGGTTATCAGGCCATAATGTTCTCACTTGAGAAAAGGTGTCAGTATACCTAGAGACAGCAGCTCATGCAGAGGTTTTGAAGAAGGTGAAGATTTACTGCAGACGTAGGCAACCGGGCATTAACTTTGCTGGAAGTCGTTGATGCTGCTGAAGAGGAAAGGATCGGCTTGTGTCACAGGCTGTGGTGTTTTACACATTTTCCAATGCACTTCTTCATAGCAGAAAACCATATGTAAATCTCCTTAAAAACATGGTAAACATAATTGCAGCTAAATCCATTTTAGCCTAAAAAAGGGCAGTTAGAGGCTATCCCCTCACCTGTGATTTTAATTTGGATGAAGGTGGCAGAATCAGAGCAAATCCTGAGCATTGGTTTTTTTCCTCTCCATCCCTGGGAGGAGATATGTTTGGCCCTCCCTGGAAAGGGAGGACATATGTTTGGCCAGGGATGGCAAAAGTCCATGAATGGGCTGGCAGCTCCTTTTTATGTCTGTAAAGTTGTGCCAGAGTTTCAGTGTCACCATAGCCAGTTCCTTATGAGGTCCCTCGCACTGCTCTGTGCAGGGGAGGTGCAGGGGAGAAAGGCGGTCCCTTACCTGCAGTTAATAATTTAGCACTGGAAAATCAACAAATGTGCTAAATGCAAAGATTTTAGCCAATACATTTGCTCCACAGAATATGGTGTGTTGCTGAAATGAAAAATATTTGCCAGGAAATATTGAAACTCATGTTTAAATGATATTTTTGCTGAGCAAATTGGAGACAGTATGTTTTGTTTTGAACTAAAAGGTTAAAAAAAAAGAAAAACTAAATTCAAATTTGTTCAAATTGCAATATTTTGAATTGAAGTTACAGTCAGGAGCCCAAACTGTCCAGCACTTTTCATACCATTCAATACTTCAGCTATTCTGACTTTCAGTGCAGCAACAAATAATGAGATATCACTTAATGAACTTGTAACAACCAAATTCTCTCTCTGCCATGAATCAGAGAACTATATTGCAGTTCACACACAGATAAAATTACTAACAAAGCTGAAAAAAAACCCAAAAACCCCAAAAAAACAGAAAACAAAACTAACCAGGTATTTATCCTGGAGAGATTCCTGTGGGAGATGTATTTTCTACTGCTGATAAGGTTTCTGCTTTACAGAATCAAGAACACTGGAAACCTTCACAGCCTGGTCATGATGTGCTTAGACTCAGAACATGCTGCACACGTACTATAGGAAAAGTAGAGTGTTAGAGCACAATTTGATGTTACTTATTTCTGTAAGTAATTGAACATTTACCACTGTAGTTCTGAATTGCCTCTCATAAAAGATGGTACAGAGTATATTTAGTTCAAAAAAAATATGTGGTACCTATTAATTTTTCCTCTCGATATTGTTAGGTGAAAATAACATCCCTGACATATTTTTTTGCATTTCACTAATGTCACTTATTTTATTAAACCCTTTATGTAAAACCACATCGGTGGTAATGAGGAAAAATAATACCTCCACCAATTTAGATATAGTCAAATCAAAACCATTTTCACAAATGACTGGCAGATTTTTGCATTTGGTTTACATGGTTGGATATGTTTGTTTTTATTACTCTGTTGTTTTTAATGACTTAGATTTGTTTAAACTGCGGGGAACTTAAAATAATTGTAAATATTTTCTGGCTGGTTATTAAAAGGAGAGCTCAAATACTTTTCAGAATGCATTGATATATAAAAAACACAGCAGTCTTTTTTTTTTTTTTTTTATTTCTGTAGGCTCCCACACATGAATATCATATGTTTCTTCTAAACCCAGGCCCCAGGACTTTTCTGTAGAAGTCCTAGATGAAGACAAGGGATATAGCTAGAAAATCTGGGAGCAACTTGATCCACCATTCCAGCTTCCAGTCTAGCCTGGATACAGGTTCTCAGAGTTATTTCAAAATATTCCCAAGATTAGTAAATTTCACAAGTTGTTCCCAGCAGTTGCAAAGATGAAGTTGTCTTGGCCTGGCCCCATTTTCCCATCTTGCAATGAATAAGACAATCTAATTTATTTACCACGATAAAATTATCACACACAAAATCTGACAGATGCAAGTTTTGAAGTCCTTAGATATAATTAGACAAAAGCCTGGCTCCAATTAGAAAAAAATATCACATACTCCCAATTCACCTACAGTACTTCACACAGAACACAATTATGTGCTGCAGTGGAAACAAATTTTAGTCTTCTACCACATATAAGAAAACCCACCATGTGAAAAGTGATCTGTTGAAATGAAGAGCTCTTCAAATTATTTGAGTTCTAAACTAACACAAATACTCTTAATATTAGCTTTTATGTTAGAAGTAATATTTCTAAACTGTTTTAACTAAGAGCATATGCCTGAGAATTCTTGTGGTTATACACCATATTTCCGATGCTTGTCCTATACATCAGGTTTCCCATTAATTTCATTGGAACCAGGATTTCCCTGGTAGTACCCTTTTTGGTACTTAACATTTTCACAAAGATCACTTCACAGTTTTGCAGCTATGTCACTTTCATTCATAATAAATGTAATGAAAAACTTGTCTCAATTTTTGCTGATATTTATCCACTATGCCCATAAAAATGATCTAATTGAAATTGATAAAACGGCTTATATGTGTAAATATTTGGCCTCCTGATTTGTATCATCAGATGTGCAGAAGAAGGTCTCAACATTTCATCACTCTTGTCATTTAATAAAAATTTCTATATGCTGAAGAGAAAAGGCTGAACACAGGAGATTCCTCTGCCAGACTGGTGAAAGCTTAGAGCAAGTATATGGATTTAGACTGAAGAAACACACAGCCACTCGTGCCATGCTTCAGTTCATCTGGTATGTGCAAGGAACCATAATTACAAACACAGGAATGTCTGACATGTACTTACCCACATAGCGCTGTTTTATCTCTGCCAGAACAGGCAGTAAATATATCATGTAGACTTATAGTAAAGATAATATGAAAAAAATTGTCATGGGTAATTTCAGGCACTTCTGCAGGGCAGTCATGTTTCCCTAAATTCAAACCAATTTGAACATGATGGGTTTAAGAGTTTAGCTTAAACACAAATTTTGCCCCATTTTTCAGCTGCTAAGGAGTGATTAAAAGAAGAGAGGGATGAAGAACAGAGACAATAGTAAAGATTGTTAACAAGAAATTCGCTATAAATTAAGCTCTAAGTCATCTTCAGGTGATTGAAAACTATGTTTTCAATGGAGCTAAGCTATACCACAAGAAAAACTAACTGAAATGCCATTGCATTATTAAACAGCCACTACAGAAGTAGAGCTCACCAATTTGTGTGAGCTCACCTGTGTTTTTCTGAAGACTGGAAGAAAGTTATTCTATCTCAAGACCGTGGCATAGGCTTCCTCTTAGTTAGAAATCCTCTTTCTTCACTGGAAGAGAATTACCATGAGTAACGAACAGCACAAGATGTTGGCAGACCTGCGGGGTGGTGGGAGGATGTAAGGTTCATAAAAGTTTCTAGGTTTTTGAAGTTATGAAGAAATACATAACAGTTCTCAAATATAAAACTTCAAGACACTTTCATTACCTTAATATTCACCTGTGACACACATATAAATTAATATTAAGAACGTTCACCAATGCAAATCTAAATAAGAAAGCTACTGAATAATTGCATCTGTCCCTCAAAATATAGGAACATATTCATATACATATACATAATTTTATATTATCACCGCTACAGTAACTAGCTACAAGACACCCCCAAAAAATGGGGGAAGGGGGGAAATCCTTTCTCTTTTCACAAGATTATTAAGTACCAATATACAATTTACAGTATCCTCAATACAGACACTGGTTTCTGTAGTATGTGAGATATTCAGTGAATGATTCAAAAATATGCACATCTGTGATTTGTACAGGTGTTGTGGGTGGGAAACCATCTCCCATAGGAAACCATATAGGACTATTTACAGCTGCAGCAAACTAGGCTGTCAGTATCCTGGCCCACCTTTCAGTACGTGATTACAAAACCGGAAGAATTTTATGCAAAGTGTGAACTTTTATGTGTCTTGTACTGAAACGTAACATGGTGTGCACAGCTCTGAAATCACCCTGTAGTCAATTCTTTTCCAAATTTCCAAAACTGAGATTTAAGGTTTGTTGCACTTGTCAGTTTGGTGGCTGTTTCTCAGATCCTCTACATAGTTACTGAACAGAGTGAGTAATATATATACTAATTATTGAAATGCATCATTTTTTGAGGCATTAGAGATAAAGTGCCAGAGATAAGTAGGTCTGTAAAGATGAGTCAAGTGCTACTGTAGGGCTTTCTGTGAAGCTGCTGATGCCGTACAACACTTGCCCTGGCAGGGTGGGGTGCACAGGAGAATCTCCAGCTATGCAGCATCACCTGCACAGGGGCAGCAGGCGGGCATGCATCCCTAGCAGGGCTCTGTGGTCCCCAAGCAGCTGCGGCACAGCGGGGCAGGAGCAGTGGGGACTTACCTCCCCCGGGAGGGAGACCCTGGCCATGCCAGCTGCCTGCTCAACTGGTGCTACTGAAGAGCTGAAATGTGGCCTGGAATCAAGCTGATTTCCAATATTGTTATTTAATTTTCTGTTCAAAGCATATTGTTGAGTGGATGGAAGAACACTCACTGCAATCCAGATCTTCAAATATTTCATGTCTCCTGTTAGGCCCAGATTTCTCTGAAGCTCATATTCAGACACCCAAGATTTTATGGAAGCTCAAAATAGCATCCCTGCCATCCCTGCCATCCCACGTTTGCAGGTGGGCTGCCATAGGAGCTCAACTTACAACACACCATCCTCCATGGGGGGCAGGACGGAAACAGCTGTGCTGAAAATTGTCCCACTGTGGATAGCAGGATGGGAGAAGGAAGAAGGCTCACAGAAGTCAAGGCTTGGCCATGAAGAAGTACGTGTGAGTGGGCTGTGAAGTGCTGCGTGCAGGAGCATACTGTTTTAAATAAGCATCAAAATGTCTGCACATTTACCATACACACAGTATGTGCGCATGTACGGTGGGCCTAATGTGACACAGAAGTATTGGATTTACTGTGCACATGCTGCAAAGCTCATCTATGTGCATGGAGTGGAAATATTGGGCATCTGGGGACCAGAACCTGGAGAAAAAAAGAACTGAGACTAGGAAGGCAAGAGGTCTGAAAGAAAAGCAAGGGCAAAACTGGAGACACATCCCTCATATGTCAAAACTTTCCATGACCCAACTATCAAAAATGCCCACTAAAAATCTGAATACTGGTTGGTAAGTACTCTGCTTGCTCCTAACTACCAACTGTATAAAGCTGTATAAAACTGGGGCAGTCATTCTAAGAAACAAGATTGTTAGAAGCTTTTAGAAGGAAATACAACACCTTAATAGTACCTCCCATACTGAAGGATATATCACTACCACAATGATTAAACACTGCTGGGGTTGACAGTGACAGTTGACAACTCTATTGAAACTAACCTCAATTGTCTTTATGGCATAGACATGTCTGTTCACACTGGAAATGGCTTTTCCATTTCCTTCTCCTCTATTTGGCAAAAAACATTTTTTTAACATACTTTCAAGTTTGGGATAATTAGAGCATTGATTCTGAAATCTGAGCCACAGGGGGGCAGATAACAGGGCTGTAGTTTGTGCGCAGCCTTGTTGGGTTTCGGGCTCCATAGCCCCATATCTGATTGGAGATTTAGGACCTCTAAGTGCATGTTCACACAGGAATAGTCTGCTGGGGAAAAATCATAGCAAGTGCTAGAAAATACTGGTACATTTCATAAGGAGGGGAAGACTTGCATTTTTATCAGCTGCAGTCTGGACTCTAATGCTCTGCCTGACGTACAGCACACCACAAAAAAAACTGGAAGTCTGGATTACAGAATTATTGTACCCTCTGCCTTTTGAACTGGAAATCACTTGCAGTCACCTCCAAGATACTGTAATTCAAGAAAGAAAGATAACCCAGGAAAGCATACACAGAAATCATCTAGTTTAAAAGCAATATTTACTAAATGCTATTTATTTTCCTCTACAAGTTCCTGTAACTGTGCTAAACTAGTATGTAAGCTATGAAAAACAATGCCCCACATGTTCACTTACGGTTCCATTTTTTTTCCAGAGAATAGTCTTTCTACAAATTGTTGCTTTACTCGTAAGCAAATGATCTCTACAAGAAGAACTGATTCAATTCATGAATCATAAATACTGTGTGAGTTCTAGTCCACTGTGTTTAAAAACCTGACACCTTTGTCAAAATAGTTTGATACAATCTGGTACATCAAGGGTTAGCTGATTCCTATAGCTCACAGGACTGATCTGGATTAAGAAAGAGGAGGAAAAATGATGCAAAAGGGGCTGTGCAGGGTGCAGGGTGTGAGCTGAAAAGGCCAGGCAAGTCTGAGTACATTTATTTTGGGTTTGGTTCTGCAGACTAATAAAGTGAGTTCAGAGGTGATGGTCAAGGTCATGAAACATCCTGACCAGTATGTCCTTTTGGGTGATGAGTTTGCAACAGAGTCAGAATCCTGCTCACACAAATCAGATCCATACTTAGGAGTTCAGAACAAAATGTGACTGTAAAGTCATAAAATGTTTACCCCCAAATAAATGTGATTTGGTTTTCAATTGGTGAATCTCAGGGGAAAAAACAATGTACAAACTGAAACATAAGAGTAAATTTTGCCTTCATGACAGAATTGTTTGCTTTTCAGCTGGAAATTTAACAAAAGATGTGGAGTTATGTAAAACAAAAGCTTCTATAAGTCATCCTGCTCAAAGATACTTATTTTGTGCCTAGGGCATACCCATCGAAGCAAGATTTTCCATTAAGTAGCTGTTGGAGACAATTCTTTTTAAGATGGCATTTATACAGTTTCTATTCATCTGATATCCTACATGCAACCTATTCACAGGAAATTTTGTCTTAAGTACTGTGGAAGTACCTTGGAGACTGGAACTGGGAAATCCAAGACAGATTTTGGGGCTGGTTTGAAAATGCAAAATCACTGCTGGAGGTTGCACTGTGGTCACATGGGGAAAGTCTCTGGGTGCTTGTTCAGCTGCACAGGCTCTGGAATGATAAAGTAACTGAACACCCCAAAATTTAGAGATTTTTTTTAATTTAAAACTTTATTTCCTATAAGGCAGACATGTTTTTTTAAAAAAGATGGTCCTTTTTGCATGGGAGAATGTTGATATTGGAAAAGCTTCAGTCAAGTAGCAAAGGCATAACAAGAGTGATTCTGGACTTGCAAAATCTCATCAATTGAATTGCTTCAAAACCAGAAGCCGAGCCAGCTTGTCACAAGACACCACATTGCTGCATCCTACCGCTCAGATTCCAAACCAGCAGTAAAATATTTCAGGTTTGGGGAGGCTCCAGCTAGTGTTTCCAATACAAAGTTTGTTATCCATGCAGTTTTGATGCACCTGGAGTCCCCTGATTTATTTCACGAAGTAGCAGCCATCACCAGAGGTAGCAGCAAGTCCTGAGAGAAGCCTGAAACATGGAGTGCTCCCCAAATCCAGCTCTGTGGGTCTACGTGGACTCTGGTGAACAGTGGAACATCAAGCTATGATGGATCGGGTTTGGTGGCCACGGTGGTGCACTCCTGAGCACCAACTGCCACTGTAAATGCTTTCAATCCTCCCTGAGCTCTGCCTTAAAAACCAGAGCTGCCCCAAAGCCACCAGTTCACCACACCAGCGATTATTAACCCTCTGGCACCGGAAGCTGCAGCTGATGTTTAATGAACTTGCACAAAGCCTGCTCCCTTTCTTACATGCCAAGTCAAGCAGCACATCTGCGGAGTGTCCCTTCTCAAAATCCCTGTTCCCACAAGTGCAGCTGTCTGAGTAGATCCCAGCTTTAGGATTAAGGTCTTGGGGAGGCTCAGGATATGGCCCACGCAGTGAGGCAGGCTCCTGCAGCCATTTTACTTCACACTTCCATACCTCTGTGTCAAAGACTGTCTCTGTACCTTTGCAAATCCCTTCTGAAAATGTCTCCTTCTCTGCTGACTGCTCAAATGCTCTTCTTCCAGCGTACCCTCTGACAGGTCCACTCATTGCCGATTTGGTTCTTGCTCACAGCTATTTCTACATTTCTGTGCTCTCTGCCCACCTTCCCTGGCACTTGACTGGGAGTGTGGTGTGAGGAAAATGTAGTGAAGGCATTCAAGGCAGGCCCATTACCCTTGACACCCAACCTCCTTCAAAACCCGACTCATATCCTTTCCTTTTGTTCACAAACCTAATTCAGAATAGCTGATCTAAAAGGTCAAAAGCAAAGCAAAGAACGAGCCCACAAAATCCAACAGCTTAAATGAACTTTCCACCTTTCCACAATAAAGCATTCATAAGCACGGTAGCTAGATACTCCCACTATTAATGATTCACTAGGAATGCATTCAATTAGTAATAAGTGCTAGTGTCATGTCAATAGTACATCTAAATTGAGCTAATTACATTACCTGATGCCTCATATTTTATGCGTATAATTTATTCCCCATGGAATAAACCCTTGGCTTTTCTCCAAAGTCATGCAAACAGGCCTGGTAGTTTACTCTCCACTGGAACAAGAACAGAGCAAAATCCTTTACACCCCATCCCGGTCGGCACCTCCAGATCTGCCCTGTGGCCCACCATGGGCAGGAACTGTGACATTTCGCAGTATTTCTTGTGCACAGGGCTGTGAATGGTGCTTCTGCCTCATGTTTGCCCTGTGCTCTCACTCCTTAGCCTGAACCTCTGCGGTAGCTGCAAGCCACAGCGTCTCACCCTCAGTAGGAGCAGGGCCACCACAGACGTGTCGTTTGCCACAAACACCTCTAGGAAGGAGCTAGTATTGCTCTTGCTCAGTATTTCTGTGTTGCTTTAATATTATCTTAACTCTCTGCAAGCTGGCGTGCCCTTTGAAGGGTTTCCAGACATTCAAAAACACACAAAACTTTCTGAGGTGTCATCCCTGCCTAGGCTTAATCCCAAGCCATGTTCATGTCCTGAGTAAACTGAAACAGGCAGTTTCCAGAAGCGATGTCCTTCTCTACAGAGTGTGAAAACATTGTTCCCAGTAGGGAAAAATCTTCAAACCATTTTCAAAAGATTTTTTAATTGAAAACAAGGACATGTCTCTTTGTAAATATTTTGGCTTAATTTCTTCACTGTGACCAGATGTAGTTGCTTATGTCTTTGTATCCCTGTCTGCTCGTTGCCCACCTTTAGTTTAAGATAAGAGAGATGTGCAATAGAGACAGTCACACTAAGTTCAGGAACCTAACTTTAGTGAATAATTTATCCCAGACAATTACCCTGGACTTTTTCTATAGTCAGTGGAAAAAGATACTTCCAGGCATATATTCAAATCACTTAAATTAGTTTTCTAAGGTGGCACATCAGATGCAACCTTCTTATTTGCATTTGGTGCAGTGATTTGCTTTCAAAGTAAAATTCAGAGAGCTTATGTACACAAACATCTTTGTGCATAGTTTATCATCTCTCTTCTTACAGTTCCTTGATAAATGTAAGTCTAAACACGGTACCTTTTGCCTAATATATTAAAATACAGTCTATTGAATATAAAATGATGGAACTGTATTGCTGAAGACATGCTGCATCACATCCCTCAAACAGGAATACATACCCCAGAGAAGGTAACATGACACAGCTGTGAGGATTCCAGGACTAGCCATGTAGCTGGAACATGGCCTAGAATTTATGCATCTTCCACTAGCACTGCTTTTTTAAACAGATCTCCTGTGAAACAGTATGTCCACCTAGACAGTGGAGTACATTTGCCTAAAGGCTCTGTTCCCCACCTGTTTCTGCAGATCTCCTCACAACTACATGGCAAAGACATCTATGCTCTTAATTAGCTGCTCTGATTTACCACACACGTATTGAACTTTCACTGGTGAAACTCTCCTGGGGCTCTGAGTGGGACTTCATGCTCTCCTGAATTAGCACAAACTCCGTGAGGGACAAATTGCTCATGAAGGCAAGAGGATGAGTTTTAGACGCTTGGAAATTCAGCTGTGCATGGAGGAATAAACCCTGGGGACTTTGAAACATACTGTGTGCTACAGATACCTGGATATCTTACAAGGGTTCAAGAAATGCCCTCCTTAGTAGCATGTTTTATAGAACAAACATCAACTTCAGCTGTGGAAAGAACACCAAAGAGCAAATTTCCACAGCTGCTGTGAGCTGCCTACTGCCTGTTGCTGAGGGTCACGTTCTGGACCCCCCAAAACCAAGGGCTTTCTGGTGTTGTCTGCAGTGGGGCTGGGATTTTTCTGCAAGTGTCCTTTCCTCTTGGGTGCTGCTTCTCCGAGTGCTGGAAACAAAGGAACGAAGTGCTTAGAGTAAGTGACTCAAAACACAGGAGAGGTTCAGAACATGTTAACAAGAAAAAACATTCAGCAGGGAGTCTACAGAAAAATCTGAAGGAAGCCTTGACATAAAACAAATCCAATACCCATCCCTACCAGGGTCTCACATTACAGTTGTACTGACTGACATATTATAGCTGGCAAAGATTAGTGCTACTGTAAAAAAAATCTATCATGTTTGACTGTTCAAATACTCATGGAAATAATTTTTTTAAAGCTTTCTATTCAGAATTGACTACAAACACAATACGATTAAATTAATACTTATTTTTACTTTAAAATACTGGCACCACACTAGAAGTGAATGAATTACTCTTTCACTTTAATTGAAATAATAGGAAAAATATCATAGACTGGGGAATAAAAGCATATTGTTCTAGGGAAACAGTTTTCAATGTAGTTTTATTGTGTCTATTTTGCTGTCAATTTAGCAACTTACGGACTTCATAATAAAAGTATTTTATTTGATTTATCCATTCTACCTGCGATTATGAATCTTGAGGTAATGCTGCAAGGTCAGGGAAGTTTAGGAATCCAGTCATCTCAAATGAATGTCAGTTAGCTAAGAGGTGCTCAAGGAGGCTCTATCAATAATAAAAGCTCCAGGCAAATGTATAATGCAAGCCCTTCAGATCACAACACAGAGTTCAAATTCTCTTGAGAGTCATCTGAAGAAGAGATGTTTTGTTATAATGAAGAGAATATAAAATATAGTAACAGAAAGAAAAATCTATATTGTGCATTCTATATGTGATTGTATGTGACAGTATAGCTGTTGCTACATAAACAAGAGCAAGAGACACCTATAACAGAGATAGTGAAGACTGCGAAAGAAATACCATTTTCTAACCTGCATATTTTAATATTTAAAAATTGCAGAATGTGTAAAAAGTCCAGATAGACTCTATTATATGCCTCGTGATGATTTAAATGTAAACAACACAGTTTCATTACTGCCTAATCCTTCATCTGAGTTAGCAACAAAACTGGCTTCCAAGAGAGGCATAAACAGAAGTGTTTAATCACCAGTATATAATATGTTCAAATCAATTTACAAATGTCATTAAATGGTCTCTGTGATTTTACTAGTTAGGAAAATAAAAAAATTTCTGTATTTTATTAATGGAGTCATATAATAAATTAACTGGATAGTAGGATTAAAGTACAGAATTTTCTGGTTCCTAAGCCAACACTCAGACTACCATTAGAATATTATTTTGTTTGGGATGAATATCGAGAGATACAGATGGGCAGAAGTTATGCTCATGTTTTTTGTTTAAGCACATGCAATTCCACACTATTATCAAAAGATGTATATTCAGCCCCTATTTTTCCAGACCATGGATGGGTCCTCTAACTGCTTGACCTGAGTAAGCCAGCTGTGGCCACAGATACAGAACAAATTCAACCAGGGCTGGATAAAGAGGCAGCTCCTACGGTTCAAGAACGTGGCAAACTCTACTCTTCCCTTTCCCCTCCCTGGCAATTGCTTCTGTTTTACATGCAGAGTGGATGGCGCAGGTGTGCAGTGTGGCTGGCACCCAAAGGCTTGCTTCTGCTGCCAGGGCATCTGAGCTCAGGGGCAGCCAGCGCTGATGGAAGCAGGCTTGGTCTGCCATGGCTGGGGTGGATTTACTGAGGGATTTACGTAGTGTGGATTAATGGGGGTGGGACCTTGGCAGACATGTCAGCTCACATATTTTATGCATCCAGCTCACACATCTGGCCCATATTTCCACCAGCTGCATCTGGTGTGTGGGCTTCAGGAGCAGGAGGCTGGCTGTGGTGCTCAGATGTAGCCTAGGACCGTGCATGTCTTTTTGGCCATGGCCCAGCACCTGAGCTGACATGGGGCAGTGTGCCTGTGTCTTGTGACCCAGCATGGCAGGGAAAATTGCACCTGTGCCATGTGGGAAAACTGCAGCCATCCTGCTGTACAGGGCAGCCACCCCACTTCTGTCCTCTCCCATCCCCAGAGCACTTTGGGCCGTGGGTCATGTCAGGGTTGCCTTGTCTTTGCCTGTGACAAACTAAGCCTACATTAATGTTTTTCTGGGGTCCCCACTGACAGCTTGGTTGGTTTTGTGGTATCAAGAAGGGGTGTAAAGATCACTTTTGAGAGAGACTGTGGAGTTCAGCTGCTTTTGTCCCAAAATAAGAATGCATTTTTTGTTCTCTGTACTGACTTTCAAGAAGGCAGAGAGGTACTTCAGGTGAAGATCTGAGTATGTTCAAACGCTGAGGACATACTGGGCCCATCCATTTGGGCATTTTTCAAAAGGATTTTGTTGCCTGTGGACACTTGTAGTTTCATTCTCGAAAGACAACAAATACTAAAAACATTTCTCATTTTAACTACTAAGGAACAAATATTTGTATTAATATTTCCTATTACTCTTTTTAATAACAATCCACAAGAAAAAAAGAGTGGAAATTACTAGGGGTGCCATTCATCTAAATGAGTTGTCTTAAGTCAATCAGAATTATTTAAGCCTCACTCCAGTTCTTGTCCTTGAACCCACATGGCATTTTCTTGGGCAACTGTTAAAACTTCAAATTGGTTTAGTTATACCAGTCTCTTGTCTTATCAGCTTAGTATTTTTAAGACAGAGAAAGTCACAGACATATCTTTTAAGGTAGTTAACTGCCCCAAGAGCTTTTATCCCTGTACAGGAAAGGACAATGGGAGGCTGTATTCGCCAAAGCACATGAGAGGTCATCTTCTCAAATCCCATGTGCTTTGTCTGCTGGCTGCTCTTTAAAGAAAGGCTCCTATCCTGGTTTTGGGAAATGGAAAGAGTTTCTCTCCTGGGATCTAGTTAGAGGTTCATGATACATTTATGTCATAGGGATCAGAACAAAGCAAAGAACAGATGTTTCTAGCCTGGCTCAAATGCTTGGGGAATGTCCAGACTGGTGAGATATCCAGGAAAGACTGCTTAGAAAGCTGTATCTTCCCCTTTACCAGCATGTGGAAGAAGGCCAAGCTTCTATCTTGGTCATCTAGCTTTGATATTTTTAGGTCTTTATGCTTTAGTTATTAGAGCTGATCCTAACATGAACTTGTGAGATGGAACTTCATCTAGGCATGTGAGTTTGGGAACAAACCTGTCAGCTTACATCTGCTGTTGCAAAAACCATGGTTTCTATGAAAGCAAAATTACAATATAACCATAATCCTAGTCAAGGGCCTATGTAATCTATGAAATCTAACATAGACTAACTACATGGACAATAGGTCCATGTGAATATGCAGAATGATGAGGTTTTCACAGCACATGGTAATATATTTACCTCATTAAGAGTAGAGACCATGTCAGCCAGACCCCTGCACCTAATAAGTCCTGACAATCAAGTGGGTTACAGCTGTCAAAATACTGATAGTACTGATAAACAACTGATTTGGTTGTAGAATTTCAGGTTGCAATGTTCTAAGGAAACTAATTAAATTGGCATTTCATAGCATCTGGGAATTTAATTTACTCCTTCCCTACTTCATTTCAAAATTCTTGAGGCTGTCACCAACTAATCCCTTATGTACACTTTGCATCTGATGGCACGTGCATGAGAGAAAAGCACTAAAGGTTTAGTCATTTGCCAGTAGGGCTGTGGAAAGGCAGATCTTTGTTTCAAATGAAACATTTTTTTATTTTTTTTAATGTCTTTATCATTCCTACTTGCAGCCATTACAAGTTTTAAATGCTATGCTTCAATTATAACTGCTCTGGGGGACCCGAAGAGCACTTCCATGGCCTGAATGTTTTGGGCTGCATGTTGCAAATCCATTTCAGAAGAATCCATTCAGAAGACCTGAGCAAATCCTAGCCTTCTTCCCTAGCCCTACTTTTCAGAGGTGCTGAGGCCAGAAGGGACCTCCATCAATTTCCAACACATGCTCTGTTCTGAATGCAGCCGTCACTGGGGCCCAAATGAAGGAACATGCCACAGAGTGCCTCTTGCTCATAGACTACATCAGCCTTTAAAACATCCTAAAACACAGGATTATGAAGACAACTGATTTTTTTCCCCTTAAGGCAGAGATAAAGCAATTCAGAAACCATTGAAGCAACTGACAGGATGTTTACAAAGAAAAATGCATTGTGGGGAGACAATCTTTCACATACCACCATGGACATGTCTTTTAAAGTGTATGAGGAAGTTCTTCATCACTTTTAACATGGAAAAAAGCAATTTGTCTGCTTTTTTCACCACTCATATCTTGACCCCTAGTTCAGAGAGAGACTGGATCTAGGAACCAAAACTCCATGTTTACAAGCAGGACTATAAAACCCACATAGCCATCGGTATTAGATACGGTTTTGGTGTCCATGTTCCTCTGGCTCATCTAAAAAAATTAAGGCATTAATAATTAAATAATTAGCATCAAGCTAAAGAAAATTCCAAATGTAAAAGCTTCCCTAAAGATGCTTACTGAGGATCCCTGGCTGTGATTGCCTTTGGCTATATTACAGCCATTGCTTGTTTTGCAGAGCTTGAACGTCTGTAAGTCTGAAAAATGGTGCTGACAGGAAAACTTAAATGTAACGAATGCCATATAAAAAAGAGCTAGCTCTGTAACAGCTATTGTCTTGTTTCCACTGTGACTTAAAATGAGAAATGAGGAGGAGGTTTAGGCTGGGGTTAGTGAGAGATTCTTCACTTAAAAACATAATTAGGATATTGAAAAGTCTAACAAAAGATGACAATTCAGACAGCATGGAGTTGAACAGCAGTGAGTGGACAGCACTCTGGGGCATGGCTAATGAACAGCAGTCCAAAGAAATAGGAGGGATTAGAAAGACCAGCAGTTCTCTTCATACTAATTTCCCAGATTTCTGTATACTCTTTGGAATGGCCATTATTATTAATTAAGCTCTTGCAGCTTCTTTTGAACTCTTATGTCATAATCTTGGCTAAGAAACACCTTAATTAAACATAATATGAGAAACATGGCATTATTGAGGTTACTTTTCAGGCTACAGCTGCACATGTGTACCTATGCTGAAGTCCTTAAGAAATGTTAAAATTGCAAAGTAACTGACCGTTTATTTTAACCTTTCCTCTAATCATTAGAACTCCATTGTTTCTGCTTAAATACCTCTCATCCTGGGCACAAGAAGAGAAAGGGAAATAGCTGACACTGTGGACCAAGTGCTTCTAAACTGAAACTGTAAGGGTAAAAGTACAGTGGAGATTTAAGGGGAGTAAGATCCACGCTGCAGCAGAATGGTGGCACAGGTCTGTAGGTCTTAGTCTGTATTAATCTGCTAGTAACTCATGGTGTCAGCCTGTGCAGTGCCTCTGGCAAGTGGCCATGGTCTTCACTTCTCCTTCCTCTATTGTTAAACAAAACAAACAAACAATAATAAAGGAAAGAGAGGGCTAAATCTCTCTGGAAAAGAGCCAAACTCCAAAACATGTTTGGAGTCTGGTCACCTTTCTTTGCACCCTGATTTGAATCAGCTTTCTTAGGGCTTTGCTCCCATACCATGACCAGGGTTGGAATGGGTCCAGCACCCTAGGAGGCTGTGGTAGCCTTGCTCTGGAGTATGTCTATGTTGGCAGTAATCTGATTCAGACTGTCATGGGGGTTTCTTCAAACAGTATCTGATTCTTAACTGAAGATACAGCCTCATTTTAACCTCAAATACTAGTGCTGGAATTTCTAAAGACCAATGGAATTATTTTAAAAATTCTTTATTACATTGGTATAAGGGAAAGAAAGATCCAATTAGAATATAAATCACTGAAAATTAACTGTTCTTCTTTGCTCCTGTAACTCACTAAAGGGGTGGAATAAAAGCCTTACCAGGACGGGAATGCGGCACTTTAAACTTTACTGGCATGAAGCATTTATTTCTAGACAAGTTTAGCGCATTTCACTTACAGAAGATTGTAGCCACCATAAATGTTTAAATTTTGCAGTTAAAAACATTTTGTATGTCTAAATGCAACACCTAACACTTCCGCTGCAGATATTCAAAATCTTTGAATAACCACTTTTATTTAGATGCCAAAATACAGATGTAGCAGCAAAAATTAATCACTCAGGTTTTGGTATCTGTACTTCAGACTCCAATTCCTATCTAAGCTATACTTAGAAGAGAAAAAAAAAATCCTAAAACCTGAGCCAAATCTGATTCATTTGGAATTTTCTTGCACGTAGTGTTATTAACAGATGGATGATAATTGGAATGGGAAACCAAATTGGAGATTGAGAAAACGACTCAGAGAGGAGCGTGAGAAATTAAGTATGAAGAAGAGAGTGAAAGGATGAAGACAAAGGAAATAAGATTAAACAGGATAAGGTCTGGGACAAAAATCCTTTCTGGCCAGACCTATGGAAACTGAAGGCATAGTGATTATAATTTTGTTTGTAGATTGTCTCTGAACCACTGCCAACATCAGATAATTTAGCCATGGTTGGAGTTTAGGAATGACTTACCTTTTTCCTCTGTGGAAGGAAAATCACTTTGTGATACATTCTGTACAGCCTTTCATTGCATTCAAACTGTTAGCTGAAGGTGACATCTGATAATGGCAGATATTAACTTTTGGGGTCTGGCCACAACACAACGAAATCAGAAGAATTAGCAGAAAGATATACATCTTCAGAAAGTCTGATTTTAAACACATATTCATGCAAATATAAAGATAGCACTCATGTAATCAGAATTCAGGGTGGGGGTGGGGGGTGGGAAGAACACGTGCAAGAGTGTACACGTAGGTTTTAAAGTACATCAGGAAGATTCAAACAAGTGGAAGCAACCATAATGAGTGAAACAAGGAAATGAAAAGCATTCACAAAATGAATAGCAGTTTAGGACTATTTTGACAGCCCCTTTGGAAAGAAATGGTGAACCACTGTAAACTGAAGAGTAAACCATGAGTTGTTTAAGTAGGTGTTTAGTATAGGGGTTGCTAGTTTTGTTGTATTGGCAGTCATTGCCTTCCATCACAAATGGAAAATCTGACTCTCTCTGAGAGTGGGAAAAGCCTCCTGCCTCAGGGCACGGATAAGAGCCAACTGGGATAACTTCATTTCAGGTGGTTTATGACCATTTGGCGATGGGGTGCAAGTAAAAGGAATCTCACAAGCTTGGCTATAAACAGTCACAGGGCTGGAAAAACTGTCTTTGGTCATATGGAGTTTGGGATAGTGATCTTGGAGAACACGGGAAGAAGCATACTCAGTGAGATGAAAACTAAACCCATGCATACTTCAGCGTGTGTGTTTTAGGGCACTGTATTTCTGCAACTGTAGGAGAGCTGCTGTCCCTCATGGTGAGAGGCATCTCTGTGTTTAGACATCAAGCCCCAGAGGCCTTTGTCTCACTTGCAGCTCTGTAAATTATTTCCTTCTAAAATAATAATGAACTTTAAATGTCAGGTGGCTTTTTTTTTAATGCTGATACAATTTGTTCCAATTTGTCTCATGCTGTAGAACTTGTCCTGTGTCCGGTCTCTTATGTCCAAACTGAGCATGATGTTTCAGCATTGGGAAGCTGAAGTAGACAGTACAAGCAAAGAAAATGTGAAACTATTATTGTTTCAAACACATCACTAAAACCATCTTGGAAAACAGTCCAGGCTGTTCCAACTTTGCCCTTTCAGCCAGTGGAGATGGACACCAACAAAGGGAAAAAAAAAAGAAAAAGGGTCTGTACTCCTGGGCTCTGCATGACTGCCATGTCTGCCACCACCCTGTGCTCTCTTCACTCACACTTAACACCAGATGGAGGGCTCTCTGAGACCACCACCTGCTTTGACCCTTGCCTTCAGCTCCTTCTGAACACAGATCCTGACACAACATGCTTTGTATAGGTGGAGCAGTTTCACAGATGTATATAGTACCCCAATTTTCTAAAAATAATCAAGGACAGGAAATGCTGAGTTTAACTTCTTCCCCTCTGTCTAGCACAACATTCAGTGGCCTAAGTGAAAATGAGAGTCTTAAAGCAGTATCTTTGATACAGATGCTCAAGGGAGTGGTTTAGTAATACATACCATATTTTTATTTGGTAAGAAGTCCAGATTTCTTAATGTCCTGTTACATATCTGAAGCATTATGCACACATGCCTGACCAATTTGTTTAAGTCTATACATCATGCTGTTTCATCACTTACTTAAACTCTGAATTATTTCCCAGCCAGATTTTATTGTCAGATGTACCCAACTATCCATGTGAAGGGCAAAGCAAAGGAAACATGGCTCTTCGCCTTTCTCCTTTCTACCATAGAAAACAATAGCTTCATAACTCTGAAAGCAAAATACCTTTGTTCTTGGTGCTGTTGTCATGAAATATATTGCCATGAAGTTTGCTTAACCAAACTAAAGTTGAGATTTCAGGATGATTCTCATCTCCTAAATATGCAACCAAAAAAAACTGAGAAAAGTGAACATCTATTATAGCCAACTGAAGAAGTATCTTTAGGTTTGCTAAAAGTAATCAGGAAGGGATGTTAGACTAGTCCTGCAGAATTATTTTTTATAGAAGAACATTTTATAACATTTGTGGACAATATCAGCGTACCTGGCACCCAGCCAGCCAGGCTAACAAACGGCAACAGAGGGAAATCCTGGTGTGTGTTACAGACACTTTGCACTGCTTCAGCACTCCCAAGGCTAGTGTCACCAGCTAACTCAGGGGTTTTAAGTATTACTACATCTAGATAAGGACTTTTCCAGTGTGTTTGAATCTCTGTATAAGTGGTCGGAGCGTGGCTGAAAAACAGGCATAACCACTGGCTTCTGTAACACCTTTTTGAAATTTTTACCACTTGGCTATTGTTTCCAGCAAAAGAAGGCTAAAAGGATGTGGTATAGTCTTTCCTAAGCATATGGAAGTAAATAAAAGTAAGGAGAAAAAAAAAATCCAACAGAGAAAGTCATGAAGCAGGGCAAAGATTTCAGAAGAGGTCTGAATGCTGTTCTAACAAAGTAGATTGCAGTTTTTCAGAGGATCAGAGATGCTAATGGTAACTCTTTTAAATTGTGTAGATGAGCAAATGGAAGAACATAGCACATATGCAGAAGGGCTAACCTGAATCAAGAAGTATCTTGTTATATCTGTATTTTGACATCAGCTGCAAAAGTAACATCAACAGATTATAGATTTAATAAAAATAACTGGTTTTCTCCTCTACATATGTAACACTGATCAGCCTTTCATGCCTTCATTTTACAACTGCTGTGGTTCCAGTTTACCTTCTTGGCAATCAGAACAGAAAGGCCACTTTAAAACATCTGCATGCAATTTTTATAGACACTAGTGATTCATAAACTTTGATTTCAAAGACATTTCCTACAAGTCTTCTTGCTCCGCAGGACCACATGAGTTTGCCCACAAAAATCCTTGATTTGTATCCAGAGTTTATCTCAAAATTTCTGTTGTCTTGGGGTGAAGTGGTTTTGTTATAGCTCAATTATTGAGAGCTATTAACTCAGCAAGTTCAAACAAATTCCTGAGCCAGGAAAGGGTCCTTTAACCATTTTTTCTTCAAAACTTCTTTTGTTCCTTTCACTAAATACTTCTGGATTGAAAAAAACAGAGAACAAATCGAATAATAATTCTAATAATATAGTTTGAACCTTACTCATGTTGTTTCCATGATGGAAACAGATAGATAAAAGATATACTAAGGTAAGGTGGTAACAAGTGAAGAAATAAAGTTATAGTGGGTTGGGATAAATTGTAACAAAGGTTTTCCTGACTACAACTGGGATAGATAAATATGCAAATAATAAAATGTTGATCTTGGCAATGCTATTACAAAAACATATATTAAAATTCTGTCAGGGTGAAACCACATATCAGTAATTTAAAGTTAAATGCATTATAAAATTCTCTTAAATATCAAACATGTGATTTTGTAATGTCTGCTGATAAAGACATTATGGGAACCCCAAAACCCTGTGGCTTGTTTGAAATAACTCTTTTGCTGAAGTTGACAGGAGCTTGTCTTAACTATGCTAAATTCATCCTTAGTACCACATCAGAGGAATTGCTTGGAAGTAAACAAAAGTGGAGGGAATTTCTAGCTGCTGTCATTGCTATGGGCTTATAGTAGAATCTAGTTTGTGTTCAGTGACTAAATATTTCTTTAAAAACTGTTACAGATAAAGAATGGGTCCACAGTTGCAAGATGTGTAATTCCAGTAATTGTTGGCTCCAGGAAAGCATTACAGGGTAAGGAGACATTGTGGACTCTTGAGTTTTTATTGGAGAGGTTTCAGGAATTGCTGTACATTCAAATGGAGTGCAATAAAAATAATCAAAATCACGGGGAAAAGGAAACTGTTCTCCAAATGCAACAGAGGTGTGCGTTTTATTTGGTGGGGTAAGGCAAGATCAGGTACAATCATATAGACATCTTTGTGGTTACTGTTTTGGAGAAGATTTTTATGGTATTAAACAAGCATAACTATGCTTTCAACCAGTTGTGGGATCTCACTCACAGTTCCAGTTATTCAAAGAAAAACCCCAAAGCCAAGATCAGAACTTTTTGGCTTTAGATAATTTGGTGTATCTTAAAGATCCTACCTTTTGTCACCTAGGTGAGTTAAGCTGAAAGTGAGTAGATTCTTCTACATTTTTTTAAACCTGTTCTTATGGGTGCCTTTCAGCAGGTGGAAATGAATCTGAAAGATGGGGACAGGAGTGTTACCAGGGTGAGACTTCTGGGTTTAGCTTGCGTGATTCATCTAAGACCTCTGCGACGTTACCGAAGTTATTTCCTGATGTGTATGAGTCTGGCTGAGAATTCGGTGCACACTGACCATTTCCAGAATAAAGTGATGAACTCACAGATCGTTGTCATACAATTAAGCATGTCAGATAGAAATGAGATCCAAAGAAATGTGAGCTCTTTTAGAAAGAGGTCACTTACCTCAGTTGCATGTTCAGCACAGAGGGAATTTCCACTGACAAAAGAAAATGTCAGTGGTGCAGATCTGGTTAATTCCCCAGTCATACCCAGACTTTAAAGTTTTACAGGGTTACACTAGTAGCTGAATAGTACTAGTACTATTAATTATAATTAATAATAATAAAATTATTCATTATTTATTTATAATTATTATTTATGCTTGGTGGTTATCCATATTGGTTATTTGTAGTTAATTATATATGTGGTTAATTTATAATTTATAATATTAATTGTTAAATGTTAATAATAATTAGTAGTAGTAGTACTAGTACTCAATAGTACTGAAGTTCTATTTCAGTGTTACCGAAACAATTACATGGTTTGGGATGGAAGAGGAAAACAGGACTTTACTCCCTAACTGTTCTGGAAACCTTTAGAAGTAAAAATGACTTAAATAGCCTTACAGTCACTTGAGCTGCATTTTGAAACTCAGTTCATATTTGATGCAGAAGCAAAGGGATGTTGGGAATAAGAATACTGAAGAGTGAGACGAGTCTCTCTCTGACACAAACAAATACTGAACTACCTGAAATGACACTCCTTTGCAGCTACCTGTAGACTTATTTTTAATTTACCTGTATCAGGCAAAATTCTATTCAAAATGATACATGTTTCTACAAGGGTTTTTGTATTATGAAAAGCCCCTGTAAAAACATATGTATCATTTTAAATAGAATATAAATGTATTTCATATCTAATATATGAAAATCATATAAACATATTTCATAATATAAAAGCCTTTGTTTGTGGCAGGGCTACACCTTCCAGGCAGAGCTGTAGGCTTGGGGAGACACATGCAGTTTGTACAGATGGCCTCATAGGAACAACTTCTGCAGACAGTGTTCCCTCATAGAACAGGGAACCGGTTGCTCGGAGGGATTTGGTCCCTAGGGTTTTTGCATGTTCACAGTCCTTATTTCTGCTGCTAGGACAATGGAGAAGGGTGTTGCTGGAATATAGCCCAGAGCAAAGAGATTGCTCAAACAGAGGATCCTAATGTTAAAATTCTGCGTTGCTGGAATTTGGGTTGGTAGTTGCCAACATCTTGGAATAGTTTAGTCTTCAATATGCTATCAAAATTGTTTTCGGTGGGATCATCTGGAATACAAAGATGTTATATTGTTTCAGTAAGGAGAAGTCCCACGGTATGATGAGAGAAGGTATCACTTTATTATACGGTGGCACAGGGTGGTCTCTTGAAGGAACGTTATGGTGAATGAATTGGGATATGTATAACATGGAAGATTATTATTGCCTTGTTATGCCTTATCCTTTTTTTACTATTGTGCCTATAAGTGGCCACAGTCTTTCTGCTTGCCCAAACACTACATGGTCTATATAAAAATGAGCCAAAAAAGTTGTGTGGGTTAGCCTTAAAAACAAAGGGCAACTGCTTATCTATCCCTAGAAGCTGACCTAAGGAAGCTGCAGCCATTGCTCAGTTTCTGTGTGAGTGAAGGGACCTGCTGAGAAAGGGGACTGGTACTTCAAAACAGAGAAATGCGTGTGTGGGTGGGATGTCTTTTTCCTTCTTCAGTACAAGGGTATTTCTAAGTTGTGATAGAACAGTTTTTTAAATAAGCCAGAACTGTTCCTCCCCTCAGCCTGATGACATACCACATTGACTTGGAATATATTAAAGATTAACATCCTGCTATTATTTTAAGTCTTGGATATCTCAGGTTTGTGACCAAGGGGAAAACTTCTGATGCACAGAAATGGTACAGGAAATACAGTGTCTTTGTTTCAGGGAGCTTGGCTTCTTTGGCTATTATTTACACTGAGGAGTTGTCTAACTGTTCAATTAAACTGCATAATTAATCAATTAAAGTGCAGAATGGCTGGAATACAGGACTGTTATACCCATGGCTACCTGAAGGGGCAATTGTTGCAGTATCTGAAAGACACAAGTTCTGTAAGGTCAAAAGATACTGGTTTGAAGCAGAGGGTTTCCACTGGTGAAGTGGAATATTTGCCTGGGGACAGGCAAGAGACAGATGAAAGGTATGTGTAGAGCAAAAAACATTACTTGGAAGGTCAGAGGAAAAGGGAATGTCTTCCTGAAAAAAAATGACACTACTAAAGGTAGAAATTTTGCTAGTAGCTCTATGCAGCTGATGATGAGCTGTGCAACACCTTTCAATACAGAATATATTTATGCCCATTTGGCAAATCAATACATAACCTTAGAAAATCACTCACTTTCTCTGCTATACAGCAAAGTATATGCTGTAAACTAGCACTGGACAATGGCAAACCATATGGAAAGCCAAACATGGGCAGGAAAACAAAATAGTCCATTTCAGACCTTTTCCCATTGCAGTTTTGGCTGAAGAAGTGAGAGATGATGTCAGGCTCAGCAGGTTCACAGAAGGAAGAGTAGGTTTAGTCGTACTGTGCTTCCATTTCTGTGCGAGATTTTATAATCACTACCTTGAAGCTTTCAAGTTCCCAAGAAGAGCTCAGGGGAGTATGATATTTAAGCCTAGACATCTTTTCTCATCTGGGTTTCCTGTCACAATGCCAGTGTCTGTGTGTGCAAAGTTCTGGCAGCCTGAAATACTTTGATATATTTTTTTCCCAGGCTTCAAAAGAAAAGGTAAACAATGGGCTTGTGACTCCAGGGCAGGCATCGGTAGCCAGGAGTTTATGAGGTAGCTCATCTTCTTTATGTTTTTGGCATCACTTTAAATATTTTGCTGTGTAGAAAGGATGTGTGAAGGAAAAAGAAACTCATTTAGTGGTTTTTGAGGCTGCAGGTTTGATGCCTAGAGGTTATTTCTGGTCCACACAGGTTTTCTGCTTTTGCTACAGGTAAAACAGAGGGCAACTCTGCATCAAAGACTTAAAACATCTATTTAAAACCAAAAAGTAAAGTCTAATTTTTAGAAGATCCTTGAAAGATATTTGGATCTCTTTGACAGTGCAAACAATATCTTAAGTAAAATGTTTGACAGGGGAAAGTGTTCAGCTTTAGTGCTTTGGATATTTAAATGTTTTAGATTTACTAACAGGGCAGTCATGAGTTCAATATGCGTATACTCTGCTTATTTTGTGTTATAATGCTGTTATATATTCTAGTAACCATAATCTTGGAGCTGGTGAGAGCTACACATGAGAACAGATTTTAAAAACTGATTTTGTATTGTTTAGCGTGGACGACCAATTACAGAGTCTGTAATTGTTCATTGACACTTCCTGTGAGTAATCTAATAATGTGGGGATGGGAGGGTGCCATTTAACAATGGAGACTGAAAAGGGAATACATATGAAGAGCAAGGAGATGTTATTAAAGATTTTTTCCAGCCTAGATGATTCCATGAAGAGAACTGCAATTTAGGGCAAAATGAGAAGAATCACCCTCAGAAAAGTATAAAGTAAAACCAGGAAATGCTTTAACAATATATTAGGGAGAACTTCTGATGGAAAAGCTTATACATGATGGTTTATTAATTTGGAGCTCAACACCTGATTTACTGAAAACTGGCAGGAGCAGTCTGGTCTGTTCAAATTTGTCCATTACACTTGTCACCATAGCAGCCTGCCAAGCCATTACAACTGCTGTAAGCATCAGTGCTGCTATATACGGCATAGGGTCTTTCTTCTTTTCATTTCTGCATACACTGAGTGTGAAATTGAGGTTATTTAAATATAAATAAAATACCAATCCAATACACTCTGGCAAAATAGACTAGATGAGCATGTAGCAAGTTGAACTTTCTGGTTTACATATCTGTTTCTGCTTAGGAAGTGGAAATCTGGTTTGTAATACAACTGTGAAAGAGGTAGACTGTCACAACGCTCTCCAAACTAGCTGGCTGCAACAAGGTCTTTTACCGTCACATACCAGCATATTCTTCATGCTAGTTCCTCTGCTGCCTTCTCCCAGTCTTTTCTCATCCAGGGCATGTGTTCTCTCTGCTTCTTTCTCCTTCTCTCTCCATTGGCTGCCCAACCACTTAACAGAACCAGCCACAGCTGCCCCTTATCTACATCAGCCAACCCACCGCCCCTGAAGCCAGCCCACAGCTGTATATTATGAATGCTTCATTCCTTTACAGTAGACCTTGTACTAAGCAGACCTTTGGAGAGGGGACAGCAGTCATAACAAATAATCAGTGCATTTGTCAAAGCAACAGATTGAGCTAGTAGAAAAATCTCTGTTAATAGAAGAACTTTCCTCTTTCCCTTCCACTTTTTTCTTTTCTTTTCCCCTCCTTTCTCTTTCTTTTTCCCTTTCCCTTTTCTCCATGTGTGCAGTTTCCACAAAAACATATTACTCTTCTAGAAAATGTTCTTCAGATTTGGAACTGCAGAGAAAGAGAAATACTAGTGACTTCAGTATGTTGTATCTGAATACCAGTAAAGTTTCAGTCGGTTTCTGCCAGAAATATTTCAGCCCATGATACTGTTGTCATGTGCTACCATGCTCAGTCCTCCCTTGGTTACCTGAGTTACGTTATGAATTTTGTGTATCCTTTTGTCTCCTGTTCTTAGAAGGGCAATATAAACAGTCTAAAAAGACAGGCTTGATCTGGGTGCTTACAATTGTTGTGGAGATTGAGATTTTGTTGCATTTAACAATAATTCAACATTCAATTTACATAATTTTTTAAGGTGGAAGATAGTGTCTAGAAAATGATCTGTGGCATCAAAGGTCTAAAGCCTCTCCGGCTGGATTAAGCCCTTCTTTGCTCCAGACTCTAATGTCTTCAATTCCCTTGACTTACATAGCCAGGGAACTCTTACACTTCACTTGAGATTACTGCATAATACATTCCATTACAATCATATTTCCATGCTCATTTTATTTAGTGCCAAGCAAAGAAAAATTCTGGCATCCAGCTTAGTGGTGTTTTCAATTGTTTCCTTGAGTATTTATGTAGAAACTTCACCTCAGAACAGACATTCAGGCAAGGTGAACAGAAGCTAATGCCAAGGTCCTCGGTCCTACCATTAACTCTCTATTTGCAAACGTGTTTGCACGCACAAAAATTACATCTCAATGCAGAAAAAATGTGTACTGATTGCATCAGCCTTGAAAGTCTGTGAGGACTAGATGATCTCCAGAGGTCCCTTCCACCCCTGACCATTCTGTGATTCTGTGAGGAATTTGACAGGGAGTAAATTATACAGTTCCCAGAAAGCTGCTGCTGCATCTAATTTGTTACGCAAAGTTTGAGGATGCAGCAGCTAAGAGCCTTCCTAAATTAGATAAGCAGCTAGAAGGGCCCCTAGGATGTGTGCAGTGGCTTTTCTTTGCATGCAGGCCACTGAAGAAAATGGATCACTTTTCCATAAAATCTCATGCTCACAAAATTTCATGTGTCAGTGTTAAGTGCAAAATGAGTCTCCTGAGATTCTGAGTTTTGAAATATTTGTGGAGATGTATAGGCACTTTTCACACAGCTTTATCTCAGCACTGTAAAACTCCCATGCTTTCTCCTGAATATTCTGTAACTGTATAAAACCCTGAAACACTTGAGAAGGATGCAGACCAGCCTGCTGTTGTAATGGGGGAGTCCAAACTACATCTGTTCTAAAATATCTATATATATGTACACACATACATATAGATATACACATGCATATAGATATACACACATACGTACATACATACATAAATGCAGTAGATTTGTTAGCCATTTCCCTCAGCTAAATATAGCATAGTAAGCCTGTTAGAAACCAGAGGTTTCCTCAGCCTTTTGGGGGGGACTCTCTTCCAAAGGACTTTTTAGTACTCTTTAGTTACCATCTCTCAGGCTTTCTTTTACTGTCTGGTCCTACTATTAATGGAAAAGAGTTTAGTCAGCAGCTAAAGCTCCTTCTGCTTCTCTCTCCTTGAGATTTACGCATCAAAGAGCACTCTGCTACAACAGTAAAGGTCACTTTCACAGATACATTTCTCCATGAATCTCCAACTGTTTCTACTCTTCCAGAGAGTGGTGGGTTCCCTCATACCAGCTCCACTTTCACAACTACATTCAAAACAAGTAAATAGCAATAGCTTAGATGAGAAGCTCCCTCCATTTGGCTCTTTTGAGAGTTTTTATAGACAGATGACAGCATTACTTTTTCTTCAGCTTTTGCTGCTTATCTGAAATGGATTGTGTGCTACTCTAAAGGATTCTGCCACGTTCAGGACCCCAGTGCTGTAGACACCAAATAAACCTTGATGCTGTCTTTGCAGTTGAGGCTTTACCTTCTCTGGAGACCAAGTCAAGGAAGACAGAGAAGAGAGTGAGGTGGTCCATGAGCAGCTGGCTAACCTCTGTCATCTTTGTGTGCAGAAACACTGGGAAAGAAAATAAGAAAGTTCTTGTAGAAACGAGGTGGGAGTTAAAGAAGAGAAAGAAGCAGATCGAGGAGGAAGTAAAGTACCAGGTAGAGCTGAGTGAGGCTTGCAGAAGACAGATGAAGAGTCTGAGAAGAAATTACTGCTTCTGCTATCAAACCTAAGAATTAAATTAGTTCAAGCTGAAATATTAATTATTTGTATTCAAAACTGCTACTATGTTCATTTCCACAGTCGAGTCTTACAGACACAGGGACTTAGAGAAATCAAGCTGTAAGCCTTGCCTGTGCAAGGTTTACATAGATCAAATTCGTTGACTCTTCAAGTGTATAGAAACCCCTGATGCTTCACCAGGAATGATTCAAATCAGTGTGACAAAATCTGATCTCTCTTTTTCACATACCCACACCCACAGAACTGCTTTGTGAAAATGAGATAATAAAAGACACCCTTTTTACTCTTTCACTATTCAACCTGAGATTTACTTACATTTCTAAAAGGTACATCCTTGGAATGGCCCACTGGGTACATAGCAGAAAGGTTTTTAACTTGCTAGAATTCACTAACCATAGCTCTCTCTGTCTTGTCTCCTAAACTTACCACCTTTTCCACTGGACACTCCAGAAGATCTTGACAAGAATTCAGTATATTTAATTATTAAAACCAAATAAATCAAATATGTTCTTAGCAAGATAGTTTATTATACTCTGATTAGTCACAAAAAAAACCAGTCAACAAAAGCAACCAGTGATCTGCCAGTCCTTCAATAACCAGCAAGAGTCTACTTCTGTCTGAAATGTTATTCACTGCAAATTGTGAGTTTGTCTTCAACCAAATATCAAATTTCTTTTTGTTTTTTTGCAATCAAAGTTTTTTCAGACACCTCTAGTTCTTCATTAAATGAGCAAAAAGCACAAGCCAAAACAATTCTAGTATGACTTTGTCCTCCCCATTTCAACGACCTCCTTAGAGGGCATTCTGGTTTTCATTTTCCATGTGTATGTTAGCTTGACAGCCTGTAGATAAACATATACAATTGCAGATATACATATACGATATATTACCTCTCTATTTTAAAGACATGGTTTCATTTTCCCCTCCTTTTATTGACAGACTTGTCATTGATTCTGATGTTCATAAAACCAATGATGACAGATAAATGTCTGTGACTGAACCCACAGTGGAGTTCACCTGTTCTAGTAGGTGTTTCTTTTTTGCTTTTTTCTGCTTACTTTGTTTCTCTTTCTTCAAAGCAAGTGTATTTAGGGATTTATGGATTATTTTCACTGACCAGATGTCAAAAATACAGAATTATGCTGGGCAGCAAAACTTCCTATTAGCTTTTTCTTCCCTCCTGTGTAGGCTCACACTTGTTTGACTTTGCTGTAATTAAAAAGTTTGATTCAAACTGATCTCACATTTTCTTTATTTAATAGTATTCTGTTTCGCAATGGAGGCTGAGACTTGTTGATATCCTCTTTAGATCTCATAACCATCTCTTGTCAACAGCCCACATAATGGGCTAGCTGTTCCACAATAATCAGTTCTCTATTTTCTCGGGATCACCTTCATGATGCTTAAAAAATCTTTTACTTCCAGTTCTTAAACTGAGTTTTAGGAAACACAAAATTGCAAAAGTTACCAGCGAGGGCAAGCTGGTTGCAGGAAGAGGAACCGCAATCACAGTGTTAGAGTGGGGAGGCTCTTGACAACAAAACTAGAGCTTTCTAAAACAAAATGCAAGTTGGCAACTTGTGAGGCAATTTGTAGAAGAACTGGGGCTTGAAGCAGAACTTGGAGAGAAGTTCAAGTGCTTTTCCAAGGATTTGAGTCAAATATGTCATCTGGAGTGATTTCACCTGTCAGCACAGACAGTTCAGGGAAATAACTGAGCCCTTTCTCTTTGTCCCTGTTTTTCAGTGTAGAGCAAACCCAATTCAACACATAAAACTTGTTCCCTCCACCCCCCGCCCCTTTACTTTCCCCTGTTTTATTTGTCTAGCAGTTGCCAGCAGGGATCAGACAGTAGGAACAGTGCAGTCAGCACCTTTTTCTGGGGCACAAGCACCGGACCAGAATTTATTGGCTTTATTCGCTGCAGGGAAGATCACTACATCCAAGAAAGAGCCTCTCCTGCGGGGTAGTTCTGGTTTGCCACCAGCCCAGTCAGCTAGCTCTGACTACAGTTTTAAGCTGTTTCATGCCCCTCGGGCTGAGGAAAGCCTGCCTCTTCTGGAATGCTAACCATCCTTTCAGGGCCGGATGCCTCTATTTCATCGGACAATAAATTAGAGAGCTCGCATTGGACTGGAAGTGACCGTTTCACCTAGCTTGAGATAGGGATAAAAAGGCATGGTTGAGCTCTGATTTAAAAGAACAGCCAAGAGTCATATTTATCAAGTGGATCTCTATCCATCTTTGGGGTGGAAAACGGTAGCTGAAGCACTTCCCCTGCCAACGCATACTTTATAAAGCCATGGGGGGGTTGGGGAGGGGGGCTGGTGAGAACGGGAGGCGTGGGGGCTGCTTTTGTGGGGCAGCCTGCAGTGACACGGCAACCCAGACATATGGTGTCATTATTCAGCCGACACAAATTTGACACTTGGTGAATTTATTATATTTTGGTTTGCTCCTGGTGCCTGAAAGGCTTTGCAACTGTCTCTTCATAGGGCCTGTCACAGATGTTGATGTATTTTCCTCCTCCACAACCAGGTTTTACTGTGGAAACTGATACAACTTCACGATAGAATTTCTGGATGAATTATTCACGCATTGCATGCTTTCTGCACATAGGGGGTTGGAAGAAATCCATCCTATTCAATAAATGGTCTCTTTAATCCCCTTTAACAGAGAATTTTCCCTGAGTTTAAACCATTTCTATTATCACTTTTGTGATCCTAATGTTTTGGATAACATATTTGTAGCTAATAGCTTTGTTAAATTTTTCACTATATTTCACCTTAACATGCAATTAAATTGTCCAGACACAGTGATGAAACTGATACATTGAAGAAAGAATAAACCATATGGTCCAGATTCTCATCATCTTAATTTCTGGTAGCTTTTTATTTTTTTTTTAATCCTGCAGATCATTCCATATCCAGTGATTTATAGGGTTATTCCTGAAATATCTCAATATTTGTTGTTGTAGACAGAAAGGGCTGCTGCTAACGCCAGTACCATCTGTGGAGATGATTTTTTAATTGAAAAGAATTTTCAGTCTTGAGAGTAGAGAGTTGGATGAACTCATCACTGCCCCCTGAGAGAAGATTAATGAAATGAAAACATATCGTACCCTTTTAATACCTGGAGAAGTAATAAGGATGCATCAAGTGACAATATAGAGCATGCTGCGTGGGGGTAAATTACTTTAACATGACATGCAAAGTCCATCCAAGAATTAAAAATTGTATTTGCAGTTTTAAAAACTATTGAGGCATTAGTGGTTTGTATTAAAACTCCTGATTCCATTTTCTTCCTGATTTCTGACTCCAGAAACAGAATTCAGATTCAGACCCCCTTACTCCTGAGCCCACATGCAATAATCCAGATTCCCAAAATAATCCCATTTAATTTAATATTAGTTATATGCCTACAGTAAAGTTTTGAAATCGAATGGCTGCATGGATATTACTCTTATCATGAACCAATGCAAGTGATATTACTTTTGAAAGACACAACCAAGTAAAAGTAAGTAAATTGATATTCACTATCTGAAATGCAAGAGTGTTATTTTTGTTTTAGTATAAAGCTTACACTGCCTTGACAAGAACTGCAATTTAAAACCTTATACATATTTCCTTAGATTACTGTGTTTTGGGTGTCACTAATACAGCCTGTATTGCTCAGTTGCCAGTTGTTAAAATGGGATTTATGTTTATATTTTTGAAAATTGCATTTATCTGTAAAGTTCCATGTATTACAAGCTCATCCTTCTACCCTCATGGCAGAATTCAAATATGGAGAATATTGAAACTACCTGGCCTCCACCCTAGTGTTGTGTAGATAGATTAATAATAAGCATTTAAGGTATTATTAATAAGCATTTCCAAAAGTGCTTCAATTCACATAATAACTTTAAATTAAATACAGGAAATAAATTGTTTCATGTTTTAGTAAAAAAAATATGAGGGTTTTTTTTCTGTTTTTTCCCCAAAACAATTGTATATTATTCACAAAACTACTGTATTTAAGAAAAATAATTTACAAAATTATGTCAATACTACATCATGCTTCTGTGAAATGAGAAACAGGACAGCAAAATATCTTTTGATAATTCAAAAAAAGACCCTTCTCTGCAACAGCTTGGAGCTTTCTCATTTTAAGCAGGAGATTTTTGTCTAAAAATGAATCAACCTGAGCTACACAGAGACCATTATCACTTCCCCATCTGAACCCCAAGCTCTAGTTTCTTCTGGTCAGGACAGCAGGTCTAACCAAGTTAGCAAAGGAAAACAGAACACAACATTCCAGAAAATAAGTATTGTTTGAGACTATAAATATCCCATCAATGAACCAAAAACTGGAGCACGTACAGAATTCCAGTATTTATTTAATATTGCTTTTTTTTATGTTAATTCACATACAAAAATCCAGTGAACTGCCAGTGATTTGGGTGTAATCTTTGCAGGGCAAGAAGAGTGTAGGACATTAAATTCACCCTTTACCAAACATGTACTGTCCTTACTACATTGCTTCTGTTACTGGGACCATTATGCTTTCCGAGTTATATTTTTCTTTCTTCCAGTGTTTGAACGTGTCATAAGCTGCACCAAGTGTTGTGGGAAGGAAGGAGGTAGGGTTAATTAAAACAAACCATCTAAAATGATAGTGGCAGAGACAGAAGTAGATTTAGTTCCTTCATTTTGGCTGGTAACAGTTATGAACGTGTATGACACATCATACATGTAACAATAAAACCCGTGCTTAGGTATTTCCATTTCAATGCTGTGAAGAATTGCATAGGTACACTTATTCTTTAAACCCCCCCCACCCCCCCACCCACCCCCAGTTGTATACATCACTGGCCATGCATGCTTTTTCTAGTTTAAAAAAAGGAGAAAACTGATAGTAACCAGCCACTTGCTCCATTATGAATAATGATTGTTCTTGGCCCAAACAAACAGCAATCCCTCAGCTAGCAAAAGTAAGATAAGACTGGGGAGGTTTGCTCTTTTTTTCTCCCTGAAGGCACCGGCCCAGTTCAGATTGCAAAAGTAAAGCTGAGATGTGCTGCTGAATGTGCAACACTTCAAAGTTAACTTTGTCTAGTGGACATTTGTCCCTTTTCACCTGACGCCGTTTATTTTGCCCTTCTGTACCACTCTGCCAGTCCGTGCGTACTTGAAGGTTAGCTCCACTGAGTTGCTGCCCATACTCAGGAATGCTGAGGTGCAGAGGCTGTGGTGGGTTTCAGTGCAGCGCTGGCAGAACAGCAGCCAGGGGTTGCTGTTAAAAATACAGCTACAGCGACTCACTAGCACACATCTTTGCTTCATCTGACAAAAAAGCTCTCCATCTCAATTTTCCAGGCTGTGTGCATATGTGTCGCAGGTATGAAGAGCAATGAACCAGAGGGCTGGTGCCAGACCTTATGCCTGGGAAGCCTCTTCAAGCCTGTAACCTTTCCCCTCTTTCAAGTCCCTGCTGAAAACTCATCTCTCACTAAGGTGTGTATTATGTTACAGGCAGATAGCAGCCCGGCAGGTTGAGACGTGCATCGGGGCTGTTCAGCTGGAAGATCACAGCAGCAGCGCGGTGCATCGGTTCCCTCTTCAACGCATACCCTGAACACGTGTGAAGGCTTTTATGGCTCTGAGATGAGCCTTTGCTGTACAGTCATGCTTCCAGATAAGAGCATGACCAGCCCTCAGGAGCTGGAAGGGCCTGTGCTGTGGTATTAGTAGAAAAGCCCATTCCCTCCCATGTTTTCCCTGCTTTGGTTCACCCTGCCATCCTGTTACTGCTTTGCAGGTTGAAGTCTCGCCAGACTGAACCAAACAACAACACTTCCCTGTAGCTTCTGGCCCAGCAGTGCCAAACCTCTCAGAAAGCACTGTGTCAGTAGAGAAAAACAACCGGGTGAGCACCTATTCAAGGAGAGCTAATTACAAGCTCCTAAAGAGGGGTAATTTTTTTTTTTTTTCTTTTCGCACTTGCATGTAATCTCTTCCAAAGCTTTTGGTGAATTACCTTTAGTCCACAGCCATTGAAAGTAGTTTAGCCTTCAGTGCTTTACTATGGTAATACATAAAGACCCAAAAAAGTGTGAAAGGAATAGTAGGATTAATCCATAGAAATAATCGTTTTGCCCATCATAAATGTTGAATGATAGTTTAAATCATCAGGTTTTGCTGATAATAAATATTTCAGCCATCAGCCCTCTACGCAGACCACCTTTAAAAGCCTATGGATTTAACGCTCTGCAATCTGATTCTACCACATTTTGAGCTTGAAATGGCAACTATTGAAGCTACTGCAGTAAATACAATTCTATGAAAGTAAAAAAACCTCAGAAATGCAGGTGACAGGTCTTTAAAACCTGATCTTCATTTGCTAACCATTCTGCTGGAAATCATGGCTCTAAATTTATTTCGTTTCCCTGTTTTCCAAAGGAGAGCAGCAAGGGGAAAGGAAGAGGGAAGGAACTGAAAATGTTTCCAGGGAATTACTCAACTTTACTGAGTTGTTGTTGTGTGCTTTACTTAACAAGCCAACTCAAAACTTACAGGTGGCCTAGAAATGGATGATGTGATACAATGGGAAATTGTTCAAATTCAACACAGCTGAAGGATAGTCTGTTACTTGGCGGGTATTTTGGCACTTACGAATACTTTTCCCCCTGCCTTTTTCTTATGTGGTGTTTAATCTCATTGTAACTTTTATTCCATTTCATTCTGCTCGTCATTGACACCTTGCCAGTTATGTTTTTAGAAAATGCATTTTAGGTAGGATTTCTGGAACTGTGGAAATAAATAATTCTTTAAAATGTGCATGAGGGTAAATAAGATTTAAAATCTTCCGTTCACCTTAGAGAATTTACTTGATTTTTATGGCTAGTTTATATGAGCAAGAGCAGACGGACAGAATAACACATCTATCAAGTGATAAATATTGCCAGGTTTGCTATTCAGAAGAGTGGATAATATAAATTTCTTGGCATGTTTTTTTAATATGATAATATTAAAGAATTTGGAAGGCAGACCCTTAAAATGCTTTCATTTTAAGGAGAAAAGGAAGAAAGGATAAAACTTGCAGGAAAGGTAGTCACTGACATTTCCATACAAGCAAGAGCAATCGCAAATAATATTTTGTGAAAATAAAGTAACCTGGTTTTGTCAGCATTTTATGTCCCCCATTACCCAAAGACAGATGTGTAGTTTAATAAGCTTTAGCTATACAAGCAGAAAATTTGAACCTAAAATCTGGTCAGGAACTTACCTCACTCTTTTGTTATTCCAGTACCTTCTCTTAGGGTTGATTTGGTTGTAGGGTTGTTGTTTTTTTGGGTTGGGTTTTTTTGTTGTTGTTGTTAGTTTTTTTTATTATTATTATTATTTGGGGGGGGGGGTAGAAGTGAAGAAAAAAAAGGACTCTCTCTATTTTGACATTCATGCCTTTGTCATCCTCAGCCAGTTGTCTCTACATTAGTCTCTAGTCATCCCTGTGTGTTCTGGTCTTTGGGTTTTGTTGATTTTTTTGGTTTCTTTCTGTCTAAAAATAGACTGAAGTTGACCCAAATAAAGAAATTGGGGGAACCTTTAAATCTTTAAAGGCTGTCTAAGCCAGCTCCTTGGATCTCTTACTAACTTCTGACCTCAAAGGAAATGAACTGAAACAAACAGGTTTATTATAATAGGGTTTGGGTTTTTTTAAGTCCATACTACCAGCTTTACCAAAAATTTCTGTGTTGGTCCACTAGAAATACAACTCTGTGGGATTGAGAGGGCAGTACCTGTGGGGACAAGAGGAATGGCTGTTCAATTTTACTGGTTATAGTTTTTATGTGTGGCAAGTGAATTCTGGCTAGCCAGCTCACAGCACTTCTAAATGGCTTAACAGAGATTTCTAAGGTTTTCAGTTGTATGAAAGTCAAACTCACTTTTTAAGTGTTTAGATGTCAGCACATATAGTTGATGACTGCTGGAGTGGTCTCTTATTGATAATCTTGTGATCAGCAATGAATAAGCCAGACTGATGCTTTTTACAGATCTAGAGAGGCAGATAATACCCTGTGCGTTAGCAGAGTCTGAGGTGATTCAGGAAGTAGCTAGAGGTCACTGAAAAGCTTTGGCAGAGGTTTTAATGAGTTTGCTTTGGGAATTTAGCAGTCCTTATGAAGGCCAGGTCTGTTTAAAAATAACAGCTATTTACCTTAAGGGTTCTCAAAACATGAGCCAAGCTTTTTGGTCTCTGACTTGAGCATGGATAAATACAGCAACATTTTTCCTTTTAGATGGAAAAATCTGCAAGCACAGGGTAAAGCACATCTATTTTTGATTGCATGATGCATTCAAAGTGATCTGAGATGTATTTTAGGAAGAGGAGACCATTCTGTAGCAGTCACAGTGCCCAGTGAGATCCTTCCAGTAGCACTGGAGAGACAATAGTGGGTATGACAGAACATAAAGTGAGAAAGGGGGAAGTCTACTCATTTTATGCTGGAAATTGTAATTTTTGGCTCTCAGAGCAGCCTTATGTACAACAGTTCTTTCTCTAAAGAAAGTAATTTTCTCTGTTACATACCTTGTGTGATGTTTCTCTTCTTACTTGGTCACAATCTTTTACAACTCCCAGAAGAAAAAAATCTGTGGAAAATACTGCTTTTAAATCACGGAAGGGTTGCTTTATGGATAAAATACTGGAAAGAAGTTATGAAAAAAACCTTTTTGGGCATAAATACCACTGTATACCCTGGAAGTGAGTACAAAGTTAAATCCTTAGATCTGAGCACTCTCAAATTTAGAAAGCTTGGATCTGACCAGAGATTTTTCTTGTGCTCAGAATATGTTTACCTAAGTATGATCAGAATGAAAATTATTTGCTCCCAATAGAAGTTATTAAAAGGAGACTCTATGAAAACCAAGTAACCACTGTGTGAATAGGAAATAAAATAAAAAGCAATCTTTTGAGTTCTAAGAAGCTATCTCCTCTGTCCCCACACCTGTAACAGCTAAAACTCAGATCTTTCATGCATGAGGAAATTACACCAGTCGAGCTTAAGTTATTATTTTAGAAAGAAGTTGTTAACCAGGTGGAAGAAGCTACACAGACACTTTTATTTTGGCTTAATCCAGACTTACTATGTTTAGCTTGGTCACACAAAAGAACAAGGTCAGTGACAGTGCAGCTTTTTGTAGGTTATTTTAAAAGTAGCACAAAGATTAAGTTGCCTGTGGAATTCAAAATTTTACTGGCAATTTGATTAGGAGAATGATCTGGTGTGGTGATATGTTCCTCAGGTAGGGAAGAGTTATAGCTATATACTTGCATTTACCCCAGTATAACCATGCCTGCACTGAGATGTGATACCACTATGGATTTCAGCAGGATGTTCCTAGCAGGCACAAAACCTAAGACGCTGAAAGCAGCTTTGGATGCCACCCATACCTATTCTGTCCAAGCCCCCAGGCATACACACTGGTGCAGAGAGCAGGCTGCTGGGGAAGTTGTACATGGGGGTGGCTGGCCCACCATCACCTTCTGTGCAGGAGCCTTGATAATAACTTCGAATGAAAAGGACTGGGATGCTCAAAGTAGTTGGTTTTCCAGCCTAATAATTGAAGTGGATCCATCACTGAGCAAGTATCACTGCCTTTCACAAATGGTCCACCAGCTAACCTTAGCCCTGTACAGGCCCACATGAGTCTGTTTCCATTTCTAACACATTGTGCATGCTGGTACAATTGGTGTCCTCTGGTTGCTGCTCAGTGAAGTCATTGCTTTGCTGGAAAAGTGCATGCATGTGCTTAGCCATTTCCCCATGGGTCTCTGGCTGTACCTGACGAGCCACGATGAACTGGAAGGATCTGCTGAGAAGCAGGTATGCCTGTGAATCTGTGTTTCTATATTTATTTGCTCACTGGCCTACTCCAACTGGCAGATCAAGTTTACTGTAAACTCTCTTTCTGCTGCATTCACAAACTGTGCAAATAAATGTTTAGAAGGACAAAGAAAAGGTTGACACCACATGGACATCCAGATGAGATAGATTTTGGAACGTCAAGCAGAGATTACATTCCTGCTGTGTGGTAAGAAGCTGTTGCTGTCCAGAATCATGATGTAAATCAGCTGCAGTGCTGTACTGGGATCCTTCCTCTTTCCATGTTGCAGGTACAGAGTAAAAGCCCCAAATGCCAAATGCTGATTTATCACATCATAAAAATGCATCTCTTTAAGAGGCACTCTGCCCTTCAGTCTCCAGACTAAGGTAAACTTGAGGAGGAAGCTTGTAACAGAACAATTAGTCAATGTTTTCCACCTAAACCCCTGTTTGGAGCATATCATCACACATTTTAAAACATTAAAAAAAGAAGCAGTGTAGTTCTGACTGCATCATAAACAAGATAAGTGATCATGGACATACAATGTGAAGAATGAGATGGCAAATTACAGAAATGTAATAAGCAAACAGAAGAAATGTATCACATTGTTCCCTTGAACAGTGTTCTGTTAGTTAATTGAGATACAAAAAGTCATCACCAATAATTTTTCTTTGCAGTTTTTGAGGACCTGTGATTGAACGTACCTATTCTGCAGAAAATTAAAAATGGATGGTACAGGCTTTTAACATATGTTTCAGTGCATGACAAAAGTGCAAGGAGCTCCATAATACTAGAAAAATTAGAAAACTCAAGCTCTGTATACTGGAAGAAACGTTTAGTCACAGTTTCCAACTAAATGAATAGCAGCTATCATTATTTAAACTACCATTACTTAAAGTAAGGATACTCCAATTTCATAAATAATCAATTACTAACAAATGAAAACTGATAATCAGATTAATCAACTTCTTCCCCATTCAAAAGCAATTAAGCTAATATTTTAATTTGCTATGCAGTTGCCAAATTTTATTGGGTTGTTGGGGGTTTTTTTCTTCTTGGCAGTCTGTGTCCCTTTTTACAGTTCCCTGCTCCTAGGTCAGATGATTACTTGAGACTCTCAAATTTTGTTTAAAAGAAACCATGATTTTTAAATCTTTTTGGCTTTGAAGACTGTCTCAGAGATGTACTCCAAGCATATCTCTAAGAGATCAGGAATAAACAGATGAAAGAAACTTTAGTTATTTATTTATAAATCTCTTGGAATTTTGCATCATAAATTTTGAACTTTTGCCATGAAATCTATTTGACTCTGAAGGAAGCCAGGATTTTCCAATACTTTGGAGTTGGTAACTTTCTTATAAATACTTCTAAAACAGAAATAGCCAGTCTAAAATATCAGCCACTAAGCTAGTCTTGTTTGGGTGATGGTAATACTATGCAGTGGATTTTGAGGAAACTTCTGCTGGGTTCAGAGGTCTTCATGTTACCTAAGAAATATATTGACCAAAGATCATATATGCTACTAGGATTTAAAGACTGTGCTACAAGTTGGGGTTTGGTCCAGATATAATGTATGGGACAGACCAGCCAGGGGGATAAGAGAGACCAGGAAAAGTGTTCATTACATACACAGTTTTCTGCATTTGGTATAACAAATATATAGCTTAAGGGAAGCTCTGTTTCCAAACATTTCTGTGTTATTAAGATATCACCAACGCTGAAAGAAGCCTGTCCAAGTCTCTTCAAAACAGGTAAGAATTGAAAGAGAAAGATAACACACATGTACTACAGGAGCAATGCCACAGACATTAATGAGACACATTTAAGAGATACCACAAATAGTAAGTCAGACTTCTGCAAATATAAAGGCAATGCTTGATACTATGACAGTAGGTGAATGTAAAAGCTTCTAATCTTTAATTTATTAAGTATAGTTGTTCTCTAATGATTCTGCTGGACAGCACAAGTAAAGAGAAATGTGAGTTTTCCTTTCCCCTTCTACAACTAAACAATTACAATAACATAGTCTGTACTGAGTTGACCTTGCACATTGCAGTGGAGAATAAAGAGCCAGTGTGTAGATGGGTCTTTAAGGATACAGCAGACTTGGTCCTGCAAGTGGTGAGGGAGCAACCGCTGAGAAGATCAGGGCTGATGCTGTCAGTTGAATTGATTCCCAGCAATGGTTTTCGTCAGCTGACATGAGCTCTGACCCCATGCTGTGAGTTTGCTTATGGCTGCTCCAGCTGTTGAACGCAAGAGTAACTGCAGAATAGGCAATGATAAAAGTAAAAGCCCCAGTCAGCACCTACTGCTGAAAATTGCACTTTAAGAGGGCTTCAGTAATACCTTTTGTATCCTTTCTATTTGAGATCACTGTGTGCCAGCCCTTTCCCCCAGCAGAGACTCATCTACTGTGATTTCCACCATGTACCAACAGCACAAAGGGAATTGGCATTGTGGAGGAAAAGCCCTGCACAGCATCTAGATGCCCATTCTGCTGGCTCTGGACTGCAAGCCACCTGCTGTGGTGGAACAGATGGGTCCCATGCCATGCCAGAAGTGTAAGACCTTACTGTAGGCAAGCACAGCCAACCTTGAGCAAGACACTTCTGCTGGCATCACAGGCCCCTGCAATTAAGAACCATCACAACACAAACTAGCAGGCTGCAACAAGGCTTTTACCATCAGTCAAATTCTACCATCCGTGCTGTTTCTTCTTCCTCCAGAAATCAAACCACACTACTCATCCTCCACCTATCCCACAATCCTGAGTACTACTTAGCTGGAACGAGCTACAGCTGCACATTGCCCATGCCAATCAACCCACTGCCTTCGAGGCAAGGCCACAGCTGCATGTTATCAATGCTAATCAACCCACTGCCTTCATTCCTCTGCAAGGAACCACATCACCTCCATGTTAGGAACCGCATCACCTCCATGACCATTACTAACTCTTTGCCATGTCTAGTGACACAAACCAGCCTTTTACTTTGGCTTCCCTCCTCTTTTTCAGATACATTTCTTCAGCATGTCTGTAACTTTATTATTTATTTTTCTATGCTTATGATTTTCCATCTTGTATCCAGAAATGGTGTATTATTTTACAGATATGTTAGATACTCTATGTTTTTTTCACCAGCCATGACTTCAAGACCTGAAGCACAGCAATTCAGATCTGTCTTAATTATCAGTGGTCAAGATAAGTTTTTGCCAAGAACCAGTAATCTGCTCTAATTTAAAAATGCAAACATTCATTTACATACTGGGAGGAAGTTCAAAGTGATATTGCATTGTTTCATTTTCTTGCCTCTTTAAATCAGATGCCAAAATGACTGTAGATAACTGTCTAATCTCCAAGGGAAAGAGTGTCTTTGTTTGTGGAGTTGCTTCCCTATCGCTTTTATAGGAACAGTATTCTCTGCTTTGCACAGTAACAGTCCATCCTGCTCTGATTCACGGCTGTTATGTTGACCTCACTATGTCAACGAAGCTGGCATCTTCTCACCTTATTGGACTGCCGTGCATCCAGCATCATACACCTATTTTCTTGCTCCATTTCCACACCATAGCCAACACCAATTTGTTTCCATTCTCCTCTTCCTTGTTCCTCCCACTCCAACCACCCCAGCAGTGCTGGAATGGAGCCCATACTAATAAACACAGAAAAGCATATTAGCTTGCGCTCAGTGCCGTGCCTCACCTCTAACATCATTATGCTTCTACAGTAAACACCTCACTAGCTGGGATTTGGAGAAGAAAAAAGGAGATGTGAAATGGCTCTGAAAGATGACACAACATGCCAAGAACCTCTGAACAGTGTACAGGTCCACTGGCAGAATGGTCTTTGCACAAGTTGTAGTGGAAATATGCATTGCCTAGTAAGTAAATTACAATGAATGCTCATATCATCCCTTGAACACCTCTTAACAGGCAATACTAAATAGGGACATAGTAATAGCCCTATTTCTCTATAGGACAACTTTTAGAGGTTCTTAAATATTAGCAGGACATGAAGCAAAATGGCTGCTGTCTTTAAGAATTTTAATTGTCAAAAGAAGCACATCAGATAAAGGTCTGTTCCCTCTGCTGACAGAAGTGATTAATGCTCTAGTGGCATCAATGAAGTTTCATCCATTTTCTTCAACAGAGAATTTGGCCTTAAATCCACATTCAATATACTTTGTCACCAGTTAGTCCTAAATTATCCCTAGCAGACTAATGACGTGTAACAATTGCCCTCATTCTCTTCACTTTGCTTTTCTTCCCCTTTTTCCTTTCTTCCTTCTTTCATCTTTCTTCTTCTTTCCTTCTTCTTCCTTCTTCCTTCTTCCTTCCTTCTTTTTCTTTTCTTTTCTAGAAGTCCAGTCTTGTTCTTCTTTATACAGATTTCATAGATGTATCCCAGCAATCAAAAATCTAATACAAACATTACCAATAATAAACTTCCTAAACAACAGAGTATATTTTCAAAAAACTGTATTTGGAAAAACTGCTCACATTATTATGGTATGCATTGTTGCTAAGGGATGCAATCTCTATAGATATTTTAAAGCTTTAATGATTGAAATATACTACTTGCATGATATATCTTTGAAGAATTTTTTTCAAGAAGATGACCTATGCTTATTAGTAACTGTATATATTTGGTTGCAGTTTACAAATCTCCGGTATCAGACCTCCATTAAAATGCCATTTGTTTAGGGAAGTGTTGAAGTCCATGACTGGGTCCAGAAGTTCACTTCCAGTCCAGTACATCAGTTGGTCAGTCTCATAAGGAATGATTTTCCATAGCATGGGCATCAACACATCTATGAGATTTCACACAGAGATACATAATATGTGTTACCAATAATATATATGTTAGAAATAATCTCTAGCTATGTACTTTCTTTAAATTTCCCAAATTGGTAGCTTCTACTAGCAGAGTAAACGTATCAGAGCTGACATGAAAATCTCTTGTCCTCTCTGACAAGCAAGTTTTACATCCACTGCCTCAGGAGTGAATAGAACTGTATTGTTTGTCTCTGAGCAGCACCCAGAGAAAGAATTTGCAACCTTCCCCAAATGTCACGCTATTTCTACACTGCATCTTGTACACATATTTGCAGTAAAAGGGTTTGCTGTATATGTAAGCTCCGCCGTCTGCCTTGTTAAAAGAAAAAATCTTCTAATAAAAACACAGAGATCTGTATATTTAATATAGTAAACAGATGGTAGTCTCTCATGGCAAAGCATTTTTGTTCAGTAGTTGTCAAATATGACTTTTACAGAAAGTTCCTGTCTACAAAGATTTGGTTTTGGGGCTTGCATTTTTGTAGATGAAATGGTTATTCAAAAAGCTTTACAAGCCATGGGGTCCTGTTAGAAACTTACTGCTTTGAAAATGCGTTGTTGCCATTTTAATATAACAATGGAGTATGTGTTAACATCTTCTTTTATTTTAAATTCTTCTGAACAATGAAAATGCAGAAAATGCTTTGGAGGCTTGGAGGAAGAGTTTATTTCTTTTTTTAAAATGTATTTTAAAATGCATTTGCAAATTCCTGGGCTGTGTAGCATTTTTTTCCTACTTTCCAGTATTCCTTTGGCATAAATGAGGATTTACTTCCTTCTTTTCTTCTACCCACCCTAGAAAACACTAATTACAATAATATATGACTATCCAAAGTACTTCATGAAACTGTCAGCAAGATGACCCAGCAAAGAGAGGAATTATTTTCTATTCCTGTAGCTTGGTTGCTATTGTATGTATCTTGAATTCTGCATGCAATTCAGATGTAACAAAATCAAAGAATTAACAACAGTAATGAAGACCTACTGCCTTTGACTCAGTATGCTGTAATCCTCAACAGGCTGTAGCGCTTCTCAATTACTAGGTCCTTTTCATGAAATATCTCGGCAACAATTTTTGGTTTTCGCGTATTAAATATGTGACTAGGCAGACTCACTTTTTAATTCTAGTGCTAAGAGTCTAGTGGTGTCTAAACTTCAGGTCAACAGCCATGTAGCTCTGTACTTCAGGGATCTGCCAGAACATGAAACCTGGCTCTCCAAAATGAGCAATTATTCTGGAAAAAGGAGGATGGGAAATTTCACACGTCATCTGAAATTAATACCATGACTCATTCTTGTGAATAGGCCTCAAATTAGAATGTACGTTGCATCATTTTGTGGGTCTGTGGGAGGAACTGCTCAATCCTGCCATCATACTTGGTGGGGAAGAGTCTGCTAACACACTCCTTGATGGAAATGGATGGAAAGACTTGAAAAATGCATCAACCTTTGTAACTGTAACTCTGCGAGCCTCTTGTCTCCATCTTCCACTGTGTTGTCCAAATTGCCCTGTACCAAAGACAGGACTAGTAAAGGGTTGCTCATGCAAGGAAATGAACAATATAAAACTTTTAGAAGCAATGTCTGGAGGAAGTAAAAACCTTTTATTGAAAACTGTTCTCCAGACCATTTTGCCAGGTAACTGAGGTCTCCTTCTTCAGTTTTGTTCTGCAGCGTTGGAGGACAAGCATTTATCAAATTTGACTGACAAATAAAATGAAAAATAATTTCAGAGGTGATTTTCAAAAACAGCAAGGCCAGCTGCTCAACCAAGTCCAATAGAAAAAATAAAAATAACGAATGCTTAATTTCTCTTTGTTTTAATCAAGAAAATAAATCATTTTATAACTTACAGTGACCAACCTCAGAATCATTACTGCTGTGGTTCCTTTTCAGTAACTTGGGATCATTTTATATTTTCATTCCTTTCCTTTTTGTTTAAATATTAGTGCTGTTAGTCGTGGTGCACGGTCACTGTTTTAATCAAGAACTGTGCCTTTTAAATATTTGTGTTCATTGTAGCCAAGAAGTCTGCGGAGTCAGTGATTTGGCCTATTAAGCTTTAATCAGGACAGAATGTTTCTATGTTAAAATATACAAATTGCATCTGATCCACTGGTGTATGCTACCTTTCTTGTTATGGGACTCAGTCCTTCTCAATCCAAATGGCTCAGCTACAGCCTTTCATTTCTAAGTAACAACACGAGCCTCCCATTGCCAACAGAGCTGTAACAAGACCAGAGTCTTTACAGCACATCAGCTGTGTAACAGCACAGCTAGCGGGCAGTATCATGATTCTTTATTTATTTACTTGCCATCTCTCTTCTTTGCACTGTATTTTAAATTTTCTGTCATGTTCTGAAGTGGAAGATGCATTGTTTTGGTGCTCCAGGGAGAGGCTGGATTGTCATAGCTCAAGGCACATTGAAAAGACACAGGAATTATTGGATGCTCTGTTTGTCTCAGGCTGAAAGGCTTAATTCTCCAAAATCATCCACCCAGCTTCACCCTCTGAAAGTTAATTTCACTGTATCTCTCCTGCCTCTTTGCCTATGAAAGGGAGTTTCAGTAAAGGTCAGAGGTAATTGATAAAGGCCAGCATACAACCCCCATGAAGGATGTTAATCTCAGATGCCATTTGTTTCTCAAAACTATGAATCCTTGCTAATCTTCCCATTCGTGCAAATTTCTAAACATGGACTGAACATAACCAGTGTCATGTCCTCATGTTCACTTGTGCTGGCTTTAGCAGATGTAGTCACCTCCTCTCACTCCAGTTCTGCTTCTTGGCATTTCTGCTGCCCAGGTTTCTGCTGCTAATTGTGCATTTAAGGTTGCTTTCTCCTCTGCTTTCATAGCATGCATATTCCCAAATCAATCCTATTTTATTCTTTTGGGTCAGGTTGCTAATTTCTCTAGACTTAAAGAAATTCTGTTTATCTTGCCCATATTTGTAGAACTTCTAAGTTTGGTAGTGTCCTGGAATTTCCTTTTAAGTGAGTCTTGCTTATATTTCTTCATCATTACAGTACAGTACTGTAGTTGATCCTCAGATTACCCCATTAAAGAATTTCCTTTTGATATTTTGCCATTTAGGGTGATCCCTAATTTACAGTGTCCTGTAAACAGTCTTCGGTCCATTTGACAATTTTCCTTTTCAAGCCAATTTGGGTTAATTTTGAGCTATATTATGCAACTCACAAAAATAGTCCCTTTGAAACCAGCAGAAATATATTCGCACGAACAAGTACTTAGCAGAATGAGTAAAATTTCCACGTCTATTCCTCAGAGGCCACACTTTTTTTTGGCATCTCATTCAATGAATAAACAATATATATCCTTTCCAAAAATTCTAACCCACTTCTTAGATTTTAAAAAAATAAATCGAGATGACAATTTTTCCTACTACTTTTCCCTGCCCTTCTGGCATCCATCCACAACTACAAAGTGCCAAAATAGTGCAAGGATGTCTGTTATCTGACCATTACATTTCAGAATGGTTTGAATAAGCTTTTTATGGGACACACCAAATTTTTTCTTAGGATTCACCCAGCATTTGGGTTTAGGCAGGTTAGAAGTCTCTGTTCCCCTGTATTATCCCTGAGAACCTATTTCTGAGTAGACAAGACAGTCATCCGTTGTTCCTTTTAAGGAGGGAGAAACAATTTATTGGTCTCACTGAAAAACTGAGATGCAGTTTATAACACTCTAGCCTAAGAAGAAAAGTATAGAACATCCTCCTATAAATCATATTTTGTGCATTTAAAATTATTGTGGTGAGGTGGAACAGAAAGAAACACAGGACAAAGCTTTGATCACTTTGATCAAGCACAGACCACCTATCAGGCTCCTGGGTGCCACTGTGTATCATGCACATTTTCAATTTTTTGTCGTAATAGCTACCAGTCATTGTAGCTGAGATAAAAAGGGGGATGGTGATTAAATATGTGATTGAATCCAGACATTTTAATCATACCCCTTCTATCTATTTTTGCAAAGCAGGCTGCCTGTTTTCCCAGCAGTCCACATGAATAGCCCAGGGATGACAATTTGCATGCTAACTGAATTCATGTACCACACTGATTGTGTGGAACATCTGTTGCTGATTGTTTTGGTCCTCTGCTTTTCAAACTAATGTATGAAAATGCAGAAGGTAAAAGGCAAATTATCATGCCAAGGGCAGAGAGCAGATTGTTCCTTTTCTTTTTGTTAGAACTCTGAGTTGTAGCTATTGATAAATGTCACTACATTCCTGCTATTCCCTTGGATTTGCACTATAATACTGTGCTTTAAATTGCTGCAATTTTCCAGATGCTTTTTTTTCCTTCTCTATTTAATTTTGGCATAGCTGGCTTAGATGTGGTTAGAAAAAAAACCTTCCCCCATCATCTCTCCCAGCCCACATACCCACCACTGTACATCTAGAACTGACATTTCTGTTCTGCTCTAGGTAGATGTAAAGGAATAAGGCTATCCAGCAGATCCTCTTGTCTCTAAAGCCCCACTTTGCTCAAAAAGGAAACAATTAATCATCTCAGGGCTGAAATTTTCCACCTTAATGGCAGAAAATTGAGACAGTTCCTAACGTTGGTCAAAAAAGCTACTCCAGCATGAAGCAGGTTGCTGTCAGGATAGCTCTGAAATAACAGTGAGTCTCCATACAGAGAAATAAAGCTATACTTCTAGATCCATGATATGTCCGGTTTCAAAATGGTAAGCTGAACGGTAAATGAGGAGAAAATTACTGAGGAACTACATTTCCTTCAAAGGTAGATTTACTTTCAACCTACACACACTTATGTTACTATCTGGAGGGAGGCTACAAAATTGCCAGCACTGTCAGCTAGCTTTTTGCTAGTGGTTTTGCCTAATATATAGAATGCAAGGTGCTTTTTTTCACCATAGGAGGAAGATACAGTATGTCTATGTGTGCAAGTGTTCAGCATATGGGCCATCTGAATGTTTTAGTTTTCCGTCTGCACAGAAAAAAGAGAAATTGCTTGAAACAACCATTGAGAAAATATTCCGTTAATCCATCACCAGCTGTTGATTCACAGTGCAACTGGCTACAGAGATTTGTTGCGTATTCAAGATTGCCATAGGAACAGTTCTGGATTACATCACCCCAAATCTCTTAACGTCTGGTTGCACTGGAGCCCACATTCTCTACTCTGCCTGTGAATATTGCATTTAGCTTTTCAGATTTCCAATATCTAGGTCGGTTCTGAGAAATATGCCTGTGTCTAATACCCCTGGTAATTCATTCTCATTATAATTATCTTTATCTTACTACCCTACCAAAATAGGATCTTGGGTTTAATTTTTCTTTTTGTGTTCATTTGTCCTTCACCAGGGTTCATTGCGAAAGAGAAATTGTTATTGTAGCATGCATGAATGTGCATGGTCTTTGTGGGAAAGCAGGGTCAGACCTCTGTAGGATCTTTCATGCTGAGTCTCTAGGCATCAGCCCACACAATGCAGAGAAAAAAGCAAACAGGAAAAAGATCTCTTAAAAAAACTGCAGCTGGGTTGAAGGCAATTCAAGCAACAGTGACCTACACTGTCTTGGTCAAACCTTCAATTGCCAGAATCAGTTGATAGGCATCTTAACGCTAATGAGAAATTTGGACAAAAATTCTGCTGCTCCAGAGATAGTTGTACTTGATTTACTTCACTAACTTTGGCATGGACTGAAAATCAATTTTCCACGGGCTTTAGTGCAAACTAGAGTGGTTACAAGAGTGAGTATGAAAAGTGATTAGAAAAAGACATTAAAGTGCTGTGAATCAAAACTCATTTCTAATTCACTGAAACGTGCTTATTACTCTCCTGGCAAATCTTTTCAGTACTGAACTGAAGAAGTAAGGATTCTTTTTAAAAAAAAAAAATTTTTCTTGCAAATGTTGGGGTTTTTTTAATCTGATTCAAATTATTAATTAAAAAAATCAGAATTTTGTTTGCATCATCCTAATAAAAATACCCTGTGGTTCCATTTAATTCCATTGTCCAGGTCTGTTTAAAGATGTCAAAATAACTGTCTGGTTTTTTGCAGGCTTTCAGGAAAAATAGAACTGGATTTAAACTACTAATGTAAAAAGTACTGAGGAAAAAGTATTTCTGACAAAATCTTCAGGCCTTCTCTGTATGTCGCAAAGAAGGCAAACAGAAATCAATCTCTATCTAGCTATACATCATATTTCATTTCAGAAGTTTACTATAGTTTTAGTAATTTTTTTTATTTTAAAACTGATTAAATGCTTGCATATAAATGGGAGGGAAATGAGGATGATAGAAATATGCTCAGGAAGGAACAAAAGTGTTTATCAGAATACAAATAACAAATGTGGTCTGCTACACAAAGCACAATCTAAAATTCAAAATACAACATGGCAGGAGCCAAGATGGGAATGTCAAGCAAGCAATTTCCTCATAGTATCTTTTCTCTTGGGATTTTTTTTCTTTTGACATATATGACAGAGAAAAAAACCCAGACTTAGAGGTTGGAGGGCTGTAATCTTCTCAGTTTTTCATTCTCCTGAACTAACTCTCAGATAATCTGCCCAGTGGTAGATCCCATAATCTACAGTTTTTGTCAGGATTGTCCCACAAATCATGATCTCTGCTTTCCAGACAGCACCACAAGATGTAGGATTTCTGCAACTTAATGTCTGCTGTCTATAACAAGAAGTGACTAGTGGTTGTTTGCTGTGGTTTGCACCAAGTTTTTTCTACTGTAGAGGCAGAGCCACAGCAAGAGCTGGAAACCCTGTTAATTTTCCATTAAGTTAGTTTGACAAATCAAATACTTTGATATCACAAACTACATTAAACCGTAAATATGCAAACAAAAGGACTTGATTCATGTGCTCTTGTGGTTTTTGGTTAATTTAGTAAGAATGGCAACCTCCAGAAATGACTGTGCCTCTATAGCCACAAACTGTGCCTGCATAGCCAAAACATTTTTGTCTCTAGTTTGGATCAAAGGAATGCCTCCCAGAAACATCTCATCCTTTAATTTTGCTGGTATAATTATGAATCAAGTGGTGGAATGTCGGTATCAGACATCCCGGCAATGCTGATCATGTTTGTTAACCAGTGGTGCTTCAGAGCTCTGGACAGCATATTGTACCCAGAAAAGCAAACTTGGTATGACAGGTGAGCTAACTTTGCTCTCTGCAAAAACTATACAAAGCTCAAAAACTCCTGCTTTGACCCAGATATGTAAGACTCCCTTTTGTTAAACCAGCTCTGTTCTGGAATCACCAGTCATGATACTCGTGATGTCTTTGCTGCTTGAGAATAATATTTGTCTGTATTTCTGCCTTCTCTCTTCTTAAGAAGATAACAATTTTAAAAGTACCAGATAGTACTGGGAGATTTAAGCTACCTAACATGAAACATCTGAAATATTTGGTTGTCCACAGAGTGAATGGAGGGTAGACACTGGAAATTTTCCCCCAGTGGTTATATAGCAAGGCTTAGGTAAACATGACCTTATCTTAGATTTACCAGCTAAGTACTGCAATTTAGACGGAGGTAAAATACTCCTGGACGTAAATGAGGATTGCCACCCTGTCCACACAGAGTGCTTGCAAGCTCCTTTTTCTTGTGTTGGGCTTGTTTACCAGCATGTAAGATGTTATTCTGGACAACCCAATCAGCCTTGTAAAGACACTGTGGTGAAAAGGCATTGAGAAGGGATGTTTTCTGTTGGGATTCTAGCATTTCTAGAATGCTAGAAATGGGTGCTTTTGTGAAATCTTCTAGTTACACAGATGACAGCAGCTACAGGGTCTTAGTCACATTTGGTCCAATGCTCCTAAGCAAAGATTTTATACAAGGTTTGATTATAAATTTCATCATCTATTTTGGTTATTGACCAGGAAGCTTCAAGAGTAAGTATACCTGAACTCACCAAACAAGCCTAATTAATGTTTGAATTCATGTCTGGTTCATCTTTTCAGTAGTGCCTAGCAACAGGACAAGGGGCAAGGACTGCAACACAAGAAGTTCCTCCTGAATATCAGAAAGCACTTCTTTACGTTGAGGGTGGCACAGCACTGACACAGGCTGCCCAGAGACGCTGTGGAGTCTCCTTCTCTGGAGACATTCAAAACCTGCCTGGACATGACTCTCTGGAACCTGCTCCAGGTGGACCTGCTTTAGCAGGGAGTTGGACTAGATGATCTCCAGAGGTCCCTTCCAACCCTGACCATTCTGTGATTCTGTGTTTACAATGTGCTGAAGCCCATGGGGTGATGTGGATTAACCCTGGTGGTTGGCTCAGGCCCACTTAGCCACTCATTCATTCTCCCTAGAGGGATGGGGGAGACAATCAGAAGAGGAAAAGTGAGAAAACTCGTGGGTTGAGATAAAGACAGTTTAATATCTAAAGCAAGAGCTGGATGTGCAAATAAAGCAAAATTAGGAATTGATTCACTACTTCCCATCAGCAAGCAGGTGCTTAGTCATTTCCAAGAAAGCAGGGCTCCATCACATGTAACAGTTATTTGGGAAGACTGTAACTCTGAACATCCCCACTTCCTCACCTTTTCCCAGCTTTTCTTGCTAAGCATGATATCATATGGTATGGGATATCCCTTTGGTCAAGTGGGGTCAGCTCTTCCCAGTGTGGGCCCCCCCAAATTCTTGCCCCCCCCCGCCCCCCCCCCCCCCCCAGCCTCCTCACTGACAGGGCAGCGTGAGGAACAGAAAAGGCCTTGACACTGTGTGAGCACTGGTCAGCGATAGCTAAAATACCTCTATGTGTTTCACACTGTTTTCAAAACAAATCCAAAACAGCACTATACAAACTACTGCATGAAAAATTAACCCTATCCTAGCTAAAACCACATGGATTGATGATCAGCACAGACTTGGGGCAGCATCTCGGGAGTCTCTGGTAGCCATCTCCACAATATTTCTGTTTTGAGACTTGTCCTTCCAGCAAGACACCTCCCACCACAGATTCACCTGAATTCCTGCAAACACTTACTAACTCTGAAGTTAAATCTGAAACATTAAGCATCATTAGCACTAAATTAGTCTCTGGTTATCTTTGCTAAGGAGGACAAATGTACCCTGTCTATTTTTAGTGTATCAAATACTGAAGCTGATATAGAATAGGTCCTTGCAACACACTGAAGGTAGACCTGACCTTAATGTTGATTCAAGTTACCTGACTCTTAGAGTCTCGTAATATTTCTCACATCTTTATACAGCTTTTTAGATTGAGTTTGGCACTGTGATAGCATGGCCCTGTGGGTTCAGTCACATGCACAGCAAACTTATTTTTGCCCACTATATCCTATTTTGTGGGTATTTGCTTCCCACCTACCCTCCTTGTGCAAGGCAGCCTGGAATACCCCAAGAAAAGATGCATTTCTCTGGAGACCATGCAGTGTTTCCTAGTCAGAATCAATTCCAAATCTCAATAAGAAGGAGCACTTTAAGGCTGGATGCTGGAACAGCAGAACTGCTAATGTTGATCTGTCAGTTATCATCACTAGATCTGAAACAGGAAAAAGCCAAGGAAACCATGCACTAACTGATGATCTCAATCTATACCCTCAACCATTTGCACTTCTCTCATGTGCACTGTCAATGAGTGAAATCCATTTCATTTGTGCTGTAATTGCATTTTTAATCTATGTCTCCTTTTATCCATGAGTCCTGTTTTTTCTCTTGTTTGTGAGCAAGTAATGGACTAGTCTAGTCTTGTGATAATTAATGACTGAACACTGGAATTGAAATGGTTTGCATGCGCTGTGCTGAGTCAGGACTCTTTGATCACAGAATGATAGAATGATAGAATTGTTTACGTTTGAAAAGACCTTTAAGATCATTGAGTCTAACTGTTAACCCAGCACTGCCAAGTCCACCACTAAACCATGTCCCTAAGCACCACATCTACACATCTTTTAAATACCTCCAGCTGGGAAGCCTGTTCCAGTGCTTGACAACCTTTTCAGTGAAGAAATTTTTCCTAATGTCCAATCTAAACCTCCCCTGGCACAACTTCAGTCCATTTCCTCTTGTCCTACGTCAAACTTCATCCTCCTGTCTTTTCTTACGTAGCAATAAATAATAGTATACAATATTCAAAACCAGACATGGATCTGTTGGGATGAATCCAGAGGAGAGCCACAAAGATGATCAGAGGGCTGGAGCACCTCTCCTGTGAAGCCAGGCTGAGAGAGTTGGGGTTGTTCAGCCTGGAGAAAAGAAGGCTCCAGGGAGACCTTACAGCAGCCTTCCAGTACCTGAAGGGGGCCTGCAAGAGAGATGGGGACAGACACTTTAGTAGGGCTTGTAGCGACAGGACAAGGGACAAAGGTTTTAAACTAAAAGAAAGTAGATTTAGATTAGATAGTAGGAAAAAAATGCACCACCTGTGAGCGTGGTGAGGCACTGGAACATGTTACCCAGAGAAACTGGGTACTTAGTACACAATAACTGTCCTTACTACACAATAATGCAATAGAAATTTTAGATCAGTTTTATATGGGATGAGTGAGATTCAGGCAACGATTACATTGGGATTTCTTCGCTGGTATTCCAGCTGCTCCTAATGTGGATGTAATTGTGCTGGTAACTGTATCACAAAGGACCGCAGTCTCACATTAGAGCAAACTTTGTATCAAAGGAGGTGTTGGAGCAGAGATGTCAGAGAGCGTAGCGGTAAACATAGATCCTCTCTGCACATTTCTGACAGGTTCTCATGTCTTCATGGACTAGGCTGGAAGCTTGTTCTGAGGAACAAGAGAATGTCCTGGGTAGCAAGCCTGTGCCTATGGTAGGTGCTTCCTCTGGTACCGGTTAGGTAGCAGCTCAGTTAGTTTTGTCACTGGTTAACGTGTACCACCACCGGTCAGGTTTTGAAGGCTCTTAGAACAAACAGGACTTCAAACAGGGCCAACTGTTTTATCTGCACAGCATCTGGATGTCCAAAAGCATGACACATGAGTGGGAGGATCACAACTTATTCCATGAACAATTTTTGACATCTGAGGAAATCTTTTCTGGAAGAATATTGATAATCTGTTCATAAAAAAATCAGGTTAGCTAATGCTTCTGCCCTCATAGGTTTTGCCACCAAAGCAATTAAGCTTTCCACAGGGCCATGTTAGCACAGCACCATAATCAGCTGTATGGGGGATACACTGGGAGAACCCAACAGTCACATAACTTTTGAATCAGTGTTAAATCATGCCTGCCTTCAGTACAGTGTAAGACGTGCTGTATCAGCTCCCGTGTTTTCAGTATAGCCCCAGTGCTACAGCCAGGCTCTCGAACGTCTGTACATACTCTGCTCTGCTATGCGCTAGATGACAATTGTGGTAACCAGCACCATCATGCACTTAAGGCTCTGGTGGGGCTCCAGGTATTAGGAACAACTGGCCCATGAAAAAAAGTGTTTTTCAGCTGCGATATGGAGAAGCAGGCTTCACTGGTAAAGAATTTCAAGATCTACTGTTTTCTACCCAAGTGAGAAAGAAATGCTATGGCTAAAATGAATATACTAAACTCCTGATGCAATATCAAAGTCAGGGATTTCACTGGTCCTTCTGTTTGCACCAGAAGAAAAGCCAAGTTGGACACATCTGGCTGAGCAAAGCCCAGCATCAGCAGCTTGTGATGCAGACTGATTGTCTGGTTTTTCAACTAAAAAAAAAAAAAAAGATCATAGGATAATGAATCTTCCTTCAAAATAGTGCAGGAGGGAACTGGGCTGACACCTGATCAATGTGTGATGAGATGTCATTTTCATTGCGAAGATAAGAGTGTATCTTTAGCTGTTTCCACCAGCTGCTGAAAATACCTCTGCTAAAGTCTGTGACGTGTGCTAGCACAGAATGTCATGTGGCCAGTGGTTATTATGCTGTGTGATCAGGAAGACTCTGCAGGTAGGCATCATAGTCCAAGATCTAAAACGTGGCTCCAACTAAAATTTCTGATGCATCTTACAGACCTTCTGATCAGTCTTGTGCTTTGCCTTTGATAACTTTCAGGGTAGCTAAGGTGAAATTGTCTCTGCAGGTTTGTTTTGCTGAAATCACTGCTGATGGTGGCAACAGATAACATCAGCTGATGAATGTGTTTCTCAGATACTTGAAATGTTTCAAAAAACTCACCACTCTTTGTGAAGCACATTATCATCGCCAGGCTAATTATACCCAAAGCTGATACTCTAAAGGAGTTCAGGGATTTCCTTTTATATAAGAAAGTGAGATGATTAAATGCCCTTGCAGTGTCTGTTTCTTTCAACAAATGGATTTTTGCAGAACTGTTACAGTCTGAAATGTCCCAGATGGTGCTTTCCAGTTGCACTGGAGCATGTATTTCCTGGTAATTGCACAGCTTACCTAATTCCCTTGATCATGAAGTCTATTCTTTAGTAACAATCTTTTTTTCTAAAGGCAAGCATCTGTTTTATGCAAAAATATGCTTACCATTTTGAAGGGGTTGAGATGTGGAGGACATAAGAAGCATGACTTTGAAGACTTGGAGTGACAGTAGGGACGCATCTGGAAATTAAAGGAAAAACTTGAGAAAGTTGTAAGTAAATGGTAAAACTTGAAAAATTGTAAAAGTAAAAGGTAAATCTTGAAAGACATTGAAAGCCAAGATTAGCCTAGGATATATAAAGACGATTTGTAAATCAGGCCTCTGTACACTGTGGCATCTTATCTTGTCTCTCCCAAATTACTCATTATTTTGTTCACAAATCTTTTTTACTTTATCTTTTTTATCACAGTAAAGTGTATTGTGCTATAGCATTCTGTCTGATGCTTTAATGCGAGCAATTACTGCATATAGTTAAATGCTTAATCAGATACGTGGAGTGAAAAAAATTCTTCGAGGTACAACTGTGCTAGTAATATTCTGATAAAATTAATCACTAATAACACAGGCACTACCCACTACCTTAACACAAAATCTTTGGGAAAGGAACCAAGTTAGGCCCTGTGACTAAATTGTAAAGACTTTTTGCCCAAATGAGATTGGCAGAGACTACTGAGGATTAGGCAGAGGAAAGGGAATTTTTATTTCCCTGGGAATGGGGGCAGCTCTGAGGAATGATCCTAGGAAATTATCTTCACAAATAACTTCATTGACCAAATTCCTTTCCAACAAGAACAGCCTGGTGCATTGACAAAACTCTCAGTGACTCCTGATCTCTTTCAAGGGTGCATGGTAGTTTTTACAGTTTTTAAAGTCTGGGCATTTTTTTGTACTGGAGGCTTTGCATTTTCCACTGAGCATGAAGGAACTGTGTGTGGTGGAGGAGGGGATTGTGCCAGAGATGGGTGGACAGCAGAGTGAGTGTGAGCCAGATGTGCCTGCAATGAACAGCTATTTCTGGGGGCTTGGGACAAGGACACCTGAACTTCAGCATGAAAAAAAAGAAAAAAAGAAACAGAATTGAAGGAATTCAAATCCTTTGAGATTTTGCAACAGACCTGATCTATCATATTTGCACTCTTCAGTGACACATGAATACAAGATCACACCGGTAGCTGGCATTAGGCTATCCCAGAACAAGCCATAAGTTAATGAAGTGACATTGCAATTTTCATTTTTGAATCAAAATAAGTTGAGTGACAAATAGCCACGAGAATCAAACTTTTTTTCCCATATATTTTATTACTTTACACTCTGAATAAGATAGAGGAGAGGAATAATGTTTTGCTTGAAAATGAATGTCATTCTCTGGCAATTGATTCTTCAATTAATACTTTGAGCTGAATAGTGATCTAACGAGTATTTGTATTTTTGTTATTAGTGAAATGACTGACTTCACTGAAAAAGACATTAGCACCATTAAAATAAAATGCCACATGCTTACCTTTTTGGTTGTTGGTCTTGGGTTTTTTAGTTAAAAAAAAGGGGGGGGGGGGGGGCGGGGTATCAAACTAACTAAAATCAGAAATCAAAGCCTAGTTTTCCTGAAGCCACACAAATGCTATATTGTGTGTTTCCTTTATCAGAACCAAACTGGACAAGGCTGCTTTTGTCCATCCATCAAAATATGCACTGGCAACAGACATGGAGATGCATTTAAGAATCAGGTCACAGTTCTGTGTTTCTTTTGTGTTATTTACACCGTGTTCTCCACCATCACAAATGGGGTTACATGGTCTTTATCGCATAACCCATAATTCAGAAAAGTTTCTCCCAAGACTGCCCTGAGGACCTCAAGCCAAATGTGTGACCCAATACCCAACAAATGCCTGCCTTCATCCTCAGAAAAAATCAGGTTCATTGTACTGGAGGTCTGTATGCATGAGCACAGAGAAACAGCAAGCCAGTGACACCCTGAAAATGCTGCGATGTGCATGCTTCTGCAATTCCTATCAACTCATATCATGGACACTTCTGACCTAACTAACTTTATGTGGCCCCTGACTTGTCCACCCATTCAGTAGCCCACACTGCAGTGTTCACACTCCTAAACAGTAGCCATCTTTCCAATGTCCGCAGAAACTGCAAGCAGACACCTCAGTCCATCCCTCCGTAACTCCACAGGAGTAAAGATGAGCCTTGCAACAGTTCTGTTGCATCATGTTGTTGAGCTCTATGCATCAGGCTGTTCACTGAGAATGATGTTCTCATGTCCTGAAAGAGTACCAAAACCTGCAGCAACGTGGGTAAGGTAACACCTCCAGCACTTAACAGACTGGTATATGGCTAAATAGGAGCCCTAGCTTATGGCTTTGGCTTGTTAGGAGATATCTGGCTGTTTTTACAGAACACAGACGTGCATCCAAATTCCCTTAGCATCACTGAGGCCCTTTTTCTGATTTCATCTGTTTTTGAATACCTCAAGTGCAAAGATACTGCTCCTTGTGTGAACATCCATTAACCCTAATGCGTGCCTGGACCTGCCCCAGCTTCCTGAATCACCAGTTCAGAAAGCATGAAGAAGAAAAACCTGACAAATGCTGGTTTAAATTGAACTGAGTCCATCTCTACAACTACATAACGCAGAAACGGAGGGGCCTCAAAATACTGTCTAGGCCAAGCTCTACTCTAAGGTATGTTCAAGTTTACATCTAGGCTGTCCCTAGCAGGTGACACGTGGGCTTCCAGAGATGTAGTTAATCTTTTTATATCCCAGATGAATCTTTAATAATTAACTTAATGTCTCCTGTGGGTTATGTTTTATATATCTCTTTTGCTACTGCCAGTTCAGACTGTCTTTAATTGATCTGCACCTTTTTTGAAAGGACATATGCCAATATGGAAACAGTGGTCCAGATAAATCCTAACAAAAGTTTAAACATCTTTTCTTGAGTTCTAGCTAAAATGTTTTTGACACTAAAAACCAGAACCACATTTTCCTTTGGCCCTTATTTTGTTTACTTGTTTATTTTTACCTCAACCAATTATTCTGCCTGTCAAATAGGCCAGGCTGGATGTGGCTTTGAGCAACCTGGTCTAGGGGAAGGTGTCCCTGCCCATGGCAGGGAGGTTGGAACTAGATGATCTTTAAGGTCCCTTACAACTCAAACCATTCTATGATTCTATGATTCTATGAAGAGGTCTTATTTTTTCTTTCCTTTGCATTTTTCTCTATGGGACTCAGTTAATCCAATTAATTGATTTCTGACTTTCTCAGCTTTTCAAAGACACTTTCAATGCTGATCCTTTCTTCTAGTCTGCTAATAATCCTTCACAGACTTTTTCTATTTGCTTACTTTGTAAACATGTTCTCTAATCTACCAGCCAAGTCTCTACTGAAAGTGTTGAATGATACTGGCTGAGAATGTCCTTCCAGAACCCTACTTACATGGATAACAGAAAGAAATAACTACTGTTTGGGTACAGGTTTTCAAGCAATTCTGCATCTACTGATCTTGACCTAGGCTTGACCTAGGAAAGTCAAAATACTCTTTTCCTATTCTTTATGAATATGGCTCATGGAGATGGTATTTTTAAAAACTTTCCTAGAGGCAAAATATGTCACTATTATTGTTTCCTGTCTATCCATCACACTACTTATTCAACAAGGAAGAAAATTAGATTTGGAGCTAGCTTTGGCTCAATCTGGTCTTGGCAATCTGTTCTGACTGCTTCTCATCATTTTATTATTTATTATGTTTTTATTAATGTTTCTCATTACTTTATCGCTTACAATTTTGTTTTGTGTAGGACAGTTTCTGTATCTTCCTGGGGCCCTAAGGTTAAGCTTGAACAACTCACAATTCTCCAGAATGTCACACATAAAGCGTCCATTTAGCCCAGTGAAATCTTTCTGGCTGAACAAGTGTGATAGGCATGAGCAGAGACATTACTTTTGTGATTTATTTTACATTAGTGAGTTACGTTAAAAGCAGTCCAATACATGATGGTAAGTCATGCTGATGCTTCAAGCAGATATACTTTTCAGGACACAGAGGAAAATTAGGATTTCTACCCCAAGATTTATAACCTCCTCCATATTGAAACTACTCAATTCCATATTCTAGCTATAACAGGTTTTTTGAAGCCCTTTAGCTACAGAAGATAAACTTGCTCAGATATGCGAAATATCCTTTTACTTCCCTGGCTGCAATCATGCTTTTTTATTTGAAACTTGTATTATAATGGCATATACACGGAGCTGTGGCTAGCTTCTGCAGTTCAGTTCCCAAAATTCTACTGACTTTTTGAGTGATTTATTCAAAGCTTGTACAAACTAGTAAGGAATACCTTACACACAAGACCTGCATCCAAAACTATAATCACAACTCTTGAAATATCCTAGCATTTAACCTTTCCCATCCTCTCCCCCTGCCTTGCCAAATACATCTGTAGAAACAGATAACCTTGAAGGAACTGTATGACAATATCTAGATTATGAGGAACCTAATGTAAATAGTACCTTTCAGATTACTTATTCATTTTTTGTTTAGTCCTCTCAAGGCAATCATTTTCAGGAAGGATGTTATGGTAGATCAGAAAGTACAGTTCTGCCAGAGGTTCCTCATTCCCACCAGCACTAAATCTACCACCTACGTTGCCAGAAAAGCTATGTATACTCCAGCACATCATGAGTTAAAGAAGAGGAAAAGAGCAGCTCAACTTCCAGGATACTTTAGAATAAAGAAAAGGAGGAACATGTGAAGAAATGGTTGCATGAGACATCCAAGCTAATAAACCAAATGTAAGCAAGCATTTACCTTTTTCCAACAAGACACATGGGACCCTGGGAAGCTACTTGCTTCAGTGAACTGCATGCCTGAAGTGGACTGCAGAGTTCCCAATCACACAAACTTTTCCTATCCTATATGGACAGGAACAAAATTCTGATTCTTGGATTTTTCTGGATGTATAGTTTCTCCTATGACAATTCACCTGAAATAATTAGAAACTGTGGCAGAAGGCCTGAATGTCACCCATACAGAAGCCATGCATCATGCATGTTATACCTTTGAGATAATCAGAATTCTGAAAGGCAAGAAAGAAGTTGAAAACCATTAAAATCACATCTAGATCTGTGACCTCCTATTTACAGTAATAGGAAAGGGATTTCTTTTTTTCCTTTTCGAATGTTGAATTTGTTCATATAAAAACATCCACATGAGGTACAGAACTGCTTAGAATAAGGAAAATGCTGAAGGGGGTGTAAGGATAAAACCAGGGGAAATCCTAGGGACCAGCGGCATACTGAAAAGGCAAACTGAGAGTGCGAGAGGCTAGGAGGTTTTGAAAGAAAATGTGGGGCTCTGTCAGAGATCAGATGGGAGCAGGAGGCTGGGATCATAGCAAAGAAGGATGTGAGGAGAAGCAGAGGAAGATAAAGGCACATTGATAGGGTACAGGAGCAGTGTACCTCACCTCAGAGTCTTAGGGTAGGAAAAAGAGGTCTGCAATGAGCAGGAGGCACATGTTTTACTATATGCGCTGAAGTCTGAATTTTTCAGACTTAGGAAAACAAAATCAAGGATAAGACCACATAAGGAAGCTCAAAAGTAGGAAAACATTTCAATATATTTTAATGCTTCTGATATCATTTAGGTATAACACACTTGATTGTTTTAACAACTGAATCAGTCACATTATAAACTGTAGTGCATTATAAACCAGAAATAACCAGTGTTTCAAAGTGGTTTTAATGACCTGGTCCAAGAAGAGGTCAGGTTGAAAATGTAAACATTTAATCAGGAAATTAATCTGTAGGATACAGGGAATTAGCTATGTCCCTTTCTTGATTATTACATTTGGATAAGGCCCTTCAGTAGGAGGAGTCTGAATGAACAGAAGATTAATTACAATGTATGACTTTCAGGCACATTATTATTTCGTCTTTGCACTTTTCAGTTGGCTTTCATTATCACTCAGCAAAAAATTTCTTCATCATCATCTGTTAGCTATTTACAAATCTCAGTTATCATCTCAGAATCCAGAAATCCAGATCTCCCTGTACTCCTTCCTTTTCTGCCAACAATCTTTACAGAATATAGGAAAAGAATGGAAAGCTTTGGCCAGTGAACAGGACATAGCCGTAATTATCTTGTTTCCCCACACAACCGAAAGCCCCATTCTATGCCTACTGAGACATGCTTGATGACATCGTCCGGGATGATGGCTGTGTTTATGCTGTGTTTCAGTATAGTATTCATTGCACTGGTGGCTCTAGCACAGGGGTCCTCGAACTTTTTAACCAGGGGGCCGGCGAGCGGATGAAGTGGCAGGCAGTCATCTGCGGCTGCTTGGTTTCCCCTCCCCCAACCCCGGCGAGGGGGGGGGGGGGGGGGAGTTCTGTAAATACCGGGGGCCGGATTGAGGATCCTGGGGGGCCATATCTGGCCCACGGGCTGTAGTTTGAGGACCCCTGCGCTAGAATCACTAAGAGAGCTGTTGTGTCTACAGGAACACTACTGAAGATGGATTAGAAAAATCCATTTGCCTAGAATGGACTCACAGTCTTTCTCTGGACAGAGACTGCATGACACAGTAGTATATTTTTTATTGTCTCAGGCAGCACAAAAGAGTAAGGCAGGCATCAGCCTTCTTTTTTCCTCTCTCCTTTGTATGGAATTTTTTAGAAATGTTACTTTGATGTCATTTCAGCACCTGTGATGAGACCAGCTATTCCACAGAGAGCAGGAAAAGTGTGTAAAGCAGGAGCTACAGGGCAGTGGACTTCATCAAAATAGATGAAATTCCTTGAAGCAATAGATGCATAGACCTCTTGATTTCTTTGTGTATCGAATTTAAACACTGATGTTCATGAGTGTAGAACAAGGCAATGTAGATTTATAAGGTTGTTTTAGTCCATAATCTGTTCATTTGAACGTAGTCCGTATGTTCCTATTCTGGGTTTTCTAATGAGCTTGCCTTAATAGGGACAAACCATGTTGATTTCTATATAGCAGATTTTTGTCGTTAATCACTGGAAGAAGTTATTACAGTGATCTGGTACAGCATGGTGATTTTTGCTGCTCTCTTGTTGTGCAAATAAAAATGTTCCAAAGTGTACAGCATTTCCTTCAGTGACTTCATATAATCTATTTGGCTTTTTTTAATTACCTGTATAAGGCAGAAAATAGATAAATTTGTATTCATATTTTTCTACACAAAAGTCACATCGAGAAAAATGAAGTATTAACCCCATATTAACCCCATGAACTGAAAATCAATTGAAAGGAAGCCAAAGTAGTAGCTTAATCATCTCATCTTAACATGATTCTTTTTTGGTGAACAAGACAGTGAAGAGAAAAGACTTTATCTTATACTTCTGTCACTGAAAAGCTTTCCAGGAAATGCAGAGTGGTTAACTCCTACTCCTACTGCTTTCAGTACATATTCAGCACCTCACAGGATATACTTAATATGTCAGAAAACTGGACTCAAAATACTAAAAATGGAACTACTTAAAATGAAATTATGGTGACTATGAAACACTTTGTTTTGAGAGCTAAAAAGAGAAAAACGTAAGAGGAAATAGTGGGATTTTTTTTTCTTTTGCCATTCAACCACCCCTAATACATGACTGACAACCCCAGGGAGCATTTTAAGCTCACCATATGCAGATTTCTGTGCACATATTCAGATAGAATATATGCTTCTATGAAGTGACTGGGATGCTCTTTTCTAAATTGCCCTATTCTTCCATGTGCAGAAAGCTTTCAGCACACTTGCACCATTTGGAAATGCACTCTGCTAGCAGTACTAAATAAAATACTCTCTGTGCTTTTCTTACAAGTTGAACCTGGGGAGGAAAGAGCAAGCGGAAATAGTGAAACACAAAGCTCAATGAAACTAAAACAGTGAAGGAAAAAAAAAAAAAAAAAAAAAAAAAAAAAAAGCCTAACAGCTTTATCCAAGAGTAATGCAAGAAAAAGAGAGTTTTGTGATCTCACTGTTGAAAAGTCTGTCAGGAGCAGATGAAGCTGAATAGGTCAAGTACAGGTCAGAAACAGTTCGGCTTGCACTGCTTTTAAGTTTTATAGAAGGCAGCCTTCATTTGTCAGAAAGTCAATGGGACAAAGATATCCTATCTAAGTAGCTTAGGGTCAGTCAGTCTTCTTCCAGTATACAGATAGTCTCACAAACAAAAACACCCAGAAAACTCTACGAAAAAGGACTAAAACACAGCAGGCATGGAACAAAAGCTTCCTGCTATGTGATCTGCAAAATCACTAATTTTTGTCTTGTACCTAATGCACCCATGCAATCAAAAGTTCCTGAGTTCAGTTAAAAACTTCAGGTGCAAGCGAGCCAATTTCAAGGCAGCTCAGCCAAGACATACAAGAAATGCCCCACTCCCCTCACTGAAACACAACCTGCCTCGCCTCTGACCCAGAGGAATTCCAGTTGCTCTAAAAAGTCTTCTGTCTGAGCTTGTAGAGCAAGCTGGAGAAGTTACCTAATGCTTAAACATCAGTACACTTTGAACAAGGGTCTAAAGCAAGTCTTAAAATTATTTTTTGCAGCTCAGTTTAGCCCTATGACAAAACATTTTTTTAAATCCCTTAGAGGGAAGCCTTCATATGAGAGCCAGTGAAAAAGCAAAACCTAAAGGGTAACTATGAACAAAAATAATAGCATGCAAAACTTTAGACAAAATGGTTTCAGTCATTTTGTTTAAGTATCAGATACAACCAGCACCACTTACGGATTCAGACGTTCAGGGGATCTTTGCAACAGCATATAGAGACGTTGACCTAAACATTATTCTCAGGTCATAGGCTTCTCTCATACAGGCTAACTCAGACATAAAGAGGGTCATGTGCAACTGACCAAGTGTCATTGGCAACTCTGGAGGGGTTGCCCAGAAGGGTCCTGAGGTCATGAACATGATGGCTGGGATCCATGGAAGCTGTGGGCTGGGAGACTGTGGTGGAAATCTTTCTGAGCTGTTCCTCTACCTTATCTGCCTTCCAGCAAGCGATTTCAGACTTTTTTAACTCCATTCATTGGTACCACTGTCCTTTCTTCCTCCACATGGTCTTCCTGCCCCTTTTTACTTGAGGATGTATGAAGGAGCATGTACATGCTCTCTGATTTCTGTGCTCTCACACAAGGAAGTCAGAAAACAGGCTCGGGTTCCCAGGGCCACATGCGGGGCGAGTTGCTGTGCTTTCTACAGCGTGGGCAAGAGAAGTATTACCCAAAGAGGCACTGTTACTCAGTGTGATACTAAGGAATGTATCAGTGTGATGCACAGAACCGAGACACTAAGTAACATTTTGTGTAGGAAAAGCCATACCATGCCAAAAAAGACTGGCAAGCCTGCTGGCTGGTGTGGCAATAGCAAGGCAGCTGCAGGTCAGTTGGAATCTGCGGAATTACAAGTGCATTGTTAACTTCAATGATTATTCTCAGAATGAAAGTTAAGCTTAGACGGCTTTGGTGGCCTTTACTGAGAACACCACTTAAGTTGGTAGGTCTACAACACACAAAGTTTAAATATGGGTGCTGCGCAGTTAGACATGCCGACCTTAAGTCCTTTGAGTATTTACAGAGCACTCACTTTCTAAACGCAGTGTTCTAACAGGCACTTGAGGCTGTGAAGTGTCAACAAATATTTATACTGCTGTGGAAAGAACTCCTTCACACAAGTGTGGGGGGAAGCTTTGGAGAGCAAAGTAAATTAAAAACCCGCTGTGCATGTGTGTTGTGTTGCTTCTGTGCTCTACACTCTTTTCTTTGGCTGAAATCCAGGCTGAAGTCCCAACACTCTCCACGAAGGTGGGATAAAGCTGTCTATGGAACCTAGGCTTTTATCTCCTAGATTAGAATTGAATAGAAAACAGGAAATCTTTTCTATTTTTCAATGTAAAGCTGTTTTGCAAACAAAATCGTATTAATAAAAAGCTCTGCTATTTGGAGAAAAGAATTATGAAGAATCTCTCCTTGTCAGCCGGGTGGAAATCCCATTACCTGCCTCAATTCACCAGATATGGTGCAAATGGTAATTTCACACACTGCTTGTTATTGATCCATAATTATATATACACTAAAATACAAGACAAAAGAAAACTGCTGTTAGTATGGAAAACAAAGAACCAGTAAGGCAGGAAAGCATGATCCAAGAAAGCTCAGGTGACACTGAGTGGCTGTAGCCACCAGAGAATTTACTACAATCAAAACCAAAAGCAACCAACCAACATCCTTACCTCAAGAAAGGAAAAAAAAAAAAAATCAAAATTAAGAAAAGTAGAGGCTGCTGGTTTCCAAAACACTACCATGGCGCTCTGTATGCCAGACTGCATGTGTAAACACAACGTGCTGTCTGGGCAGGCTCTCTGAATCTGCGCTGTGATCTCCATGAGATGGTGAACCATGACAATGTCATATCACGATTCACTGGGGAGCTGCGTTTTTCCCTGCAGTGCACAGCCCACTAAGACAAATAAACCAACATAAATATAATCCCCATGAATCTCTGAGGCAATATAGGCAAATAAGTAAGACTTGGTTTTCAGAAATTTCATTTTTCAACCCCAAGAAACAAAAATTTCCACAGGAAATGGATGCTTTTTTAATGAAAAATCACACTTCATTCACAATCCAACTTTTCATCAGTGTAGTTTATCTGAAAAATCTGACTGGCTGATGAATTTCAGGTTCGTTATCTCAAGAGGCCAGATTCACACATGGTGTAAATGATCACAGTCCTATTGAGCTCGTCGCTGAGTTTACACCAGCTCTGGCCCTACATGCAATTATAACTAAGTACATGCAAACATTAGTTTTAATTGTCTGTGGTACAAGAGAGATCCCTGCTGCTGAAGCGTAGCTATTCATTTCACAGTAGTTTAAATGATGCATACTTGGCTTTTCTCTATGCCAACAAGCACAAAATAATAGTAACTACGTTCCTTACAGGAATAAAAAAAAAAAAATCCAAGCCCAAGTGGAGTATTTCTTAATTTTAACAACAAACTTCTGAATCTTAAAGTGTTTGTTCTTCAGGTACTTTCAAGGGAGAAGTAAAAGAAAGACCAAATGAAAGGGAAAGACTAAAACAACCTCAGAGAAGTGCAGCCTGAGGCTGTGATCCCGCTTTCAAGGGGAGACATTAAAAAGAAACCTCAGAAAAGCCTTCAAATATCAGGTGGGAGAGTATAAAAGTCATCCATGCTGGTTTTGATGTGGTGCCCTGATGTGGATCTTGGAATTGTTTTTATCAGCTGTAATTGAATTGAGATGAAGGAGACCCTTCACACACCCTCCCCATATCAGGCTGGAGAGCATCAACGCACGGCACTGCGCGGTCAGTACTCCATCCACTATCGGCAGGGCAGAAGCCTGAGTAAGAGCCCCTGACTTGTGCAGTTTTGCCGCTCTCGTAGAGTGCCCATAAACATATGTATCTTTGGAAAACTCTCATGTGTTTTCAACTTCCTGAAGAATTCTTGTAAAATATAACTGAACCACATTATCCTTTGTCCTGTGCTTTTATTCCACTAATGGACAAATTGGGAGGAGGCTGAGAACAAATGTGCTATTAATTACCCAGATGGCTTTTTAATAGAACCTTGGATGATTGCGCAGCCACTAAACATTGTCCAGAAATTTCTTAATAACGCTGGTGAACGAAGCATTCCTTGGGAGAGAATAAAGATACCATTGACCAGGAGGCTAAGTTATGTCAGGTTAGTTTAAGAGATAGCAGACAAAGGGTGTGTATTGTATAGAAGGAATGACAGGCCATATCCTAGCTGTCCGGCTCCTGCAGCAATGACAGATTTTCTAATTCGCTGCAGATTCTCATAAAAGTGGGTGGTCAGTTCTGGGGAACCAAACAGTGGACCTATTGATAGTGGGTGGGAGAAACGTAGTTCATAATTAACCTAGGTTGAGTTAATACAGCAGAGAGTCTTAGTATCAGCATAAAATTAGGATTAATACATTAAATGTTAGGTCAGAATGTTAAATCCCATTGCTGAAAGACCTACATGCAATCAGTCAAGGCTCAATATGAGTATTTCAGTTAATTAAGGCTACTGTCTGGAGTGTGCCATGCTTCCATGGCAGGAATGATGCATGAAGAAATTAGAAACTTAAGACACTTTCATGCTTTCTCTGCAAACAGTAACTTTAAACATTCACATTTTTAATCTATTTATGTTCATGCTAATTTTCCTTTCACCTGACATCAAAATGGGTAAGACAGTAACTGGCTCAGGCTTGTCCCAGCTTTCTTGGAATAATCTCACAAAAAGAAGAGCAGTTCCACATGTTTGCTGTACATACTGCAGTTCGCTTCTGCATTCACTTTCATAGAAGATTTTTGATACACAAAAAGCTGTATGGAAAATTATCTTATCCAGTATCATTATAGTTTTTTGGGCAATAGGATTTGAACTCGGGAGGAAGAGAACTGATTTGGCTTAGGGTTTTTCCTGCCAGTAAACAGATATTTAACACACACCAAAAAAAAGAAACCTAAACAGTTGTGAAAATTATGAGAGCAGCAGTGAGGAACAGGTAGCAGTAAACAAACCAGATGTGATGCTGCCAAAGGAAATACAATAAGGGAGTTATCTGGAGTTGAGGACAAAACAGAAGGCAATAAGTTCACATAAAAAGAAAAGCACTGTATAGGAACAGATTCAGCGTCATGAAAACTGGGATCTTCACCTACTGTAACATTCAGTAATGTTTGCCTTTTTGCTTCAAAAATTAGGATTAGTGGGAACTTAGTCCATGTATATTTTACAAAGACGTGATATGAAGTTAGAGAAGTAAGAATTTCTTTCAGCAGCACTCCCACTTTTGGGGGGCAGCTGACACTCCATGAGCTCTCAGCATGTTTCACAAACCACCGAGATGAGGTTAGAGACCAAGAGCTGCAAACCCAGCACGCTGAAGTCAATATGCTGGTGCACAACAGTGTGCTCTCCACTAGCCAGTCTCATGTCCTGCAACTGTTCTGCCACCTGAACATTTGACTGCACGGATTGCCTCTGTGGTGGCACCACTGTCCTCTGCTCACCGTTCTTACTTTTGTAGTCTCCTGCATGTTTGCCTTACCGTGCTGACACTTGTGGGTGATGACTGCAGGATCATAATCTAAGGAAAAAGGGTTCCTATTCATAATTTCATTGTGCAAAACTGGCGGTAGGAAAAGCGGCTAACCCAGCTAGGAACAATGGCACATTTTTATAAGGCCATATGATGTAGGAATTATTAGTGGTCCAAATAATTGGTCCATTACTAGGTCAAAATGGTTGTTTAATTTTTACATGTTCAGCATTTAAAAGGAACCCCCACCCACCCCCCTTATTTTAATTTCATTGTCAATTATTCTTTTTGCGTCGCTTAGGTCTGTCACTTTCAGCAGTGTACAATAGTCCCTCTGGTTAATCCAGTTCTTCTGCTTTAGGCAAGTTCAATAGAGTGAGTTAAGGTGTCGCTTACTTGTAAAAATATATTTATGCTTTTTTTATTCCTTTCTTTTCTTTTTTTTTTCTAACATGCAATGAGCCCACCCAATGCAGTCTTCACAAGTCAGAGGAAAATCTCCTGAGAAGTCCTTGATGAAGTATAAGTATCCTCTTGTGACCATCACAGAATAGCTATTACTTCTTTTGAATTTAAGAAGTTGATGTATCCCCATGAGACTGCTGTATTTTCAAAGATATGTACCCTTCAGCCTCAGATTTTTGCAGTGCAACTGCAGGGCAATTGGCTGAAACAAAAAACTCATCCACTGAAACAAAAGATAGTTTTACTACCAATGTTGCTTGTTCCTCTAGAGTACATTAAGTGCAGGTTATGGTTTTACTTAAGGAACTCTAGTTAAATAAAGATGAATAAAGCACTTCTACTTGTACTGCTTTTGCTCATCTTGGTTTGTTATGATGACATTACACAAGTGATCGTAACACACCTTTGCTCTCTGCTGAGTAACAGCCTTTCCGCATCAGGTCCACTCACTATGAAAACTGCTGTGATGTCAAAATAGACTCTACTATACTGGTCCTATATGAACAGCATATTCTTATACATTTACAATAGGCTATATAGGCTATATTACACCCATCTGCAAGCCTGAAATAGCACCTCCTTCAAAGGAGAGATTTTATAGTACAGTTCACTGAAGAACCTCAGAATTAATGAAATGTGGGTCCCCAAGGAATGTCCTTAACCAGGTTCCCAGCTTAGCTCTTACAATCAGTAAATCCCAATTTACTGGCTTTACTGGGAAAAGGATGAAATTCAGTAATTTCACATAGATTAGCCATCTATGCTAAAATAACCACAGTGTTGAGGATCTGGACAAGGAAACCAAGAGCACCATGGCTAAACCCAGCCAAATCCCACATTTTTAGGCAGGTTGTAGAGTCACACTTTAGCTTTTGGAAGTAGTCCATTGTAATTACAAGCTGATTCTCCAGCAGGGTTTTTACAGGAGTCTCTACAGTCCACCAGTTCCAACAAAACAAGATGTGAAGGCTGTGCGTGTTAAATGGTCACAGAGGTGATACCACGGGCATCTGCACTGTCCTTCCTGAGATGGTGGGAGAAGGTCAGAATGTGGCAAAGTGTGTCCGCTCTGCTGTTTTTTATAGATTTAACTCTGATCCTCCAGAATATTTTGCCATCAGTATTCCCATTTCATTGCAACATACCAGTGGGATAAACAGAGAAGCTGCAATCAGTCCACGCTGCAGTGCTGGTGCTCTTTTTAAAGAAATGGAAGGCTCTTTGGCTTTCAGCCTCTCTCAAAGGCTGCAACAGAAAGCCTATCAAACGGTGAATGTCTGCTTCAGTATTCAGAGTATTAGAATAGAGACTATTTAAGATTTAGGCAGTCCTGGAGATTCTTGCCTTAACTCTCTTTAAGCCCAGAAAAAACTTTATGAAAAATCCCTGCACAAGGAAAAAAAAAAAAGGGGGGGAAGGAAAACAAGAACCAATAAGCATTAATAGCTTATGAAAATATATTTTGTTCTCAGTCCTTCAGTGTTACTTTTGAGCAGAGAGCTACCTCTCAGAAACAGGTACTAGCACAGAAATGGGAACTTAAGTACAATGAAGCATCAAGGAAAATACCTGGAGAGTGTCATTTTTTTCTTTCAAAGACAACACTGCTACTAATGTACAAAACAAAATATGATACATGGGGTCAAAACAGAAGTTGCTTAGCTCTAAATGTGCTGGCAGTGTAACAAGCTAAGCTTTCTGTCTGCCAAGAAATACCTGGCCAATACAGTCTAATATCCTTTCTTGTTTTCTTTTGGACATATTTTTGTAATTGCTTGTCCTCAGGTACAAAGATGCTTACGGGAAGTCATTAATCTTTCATGAGACTGTTCTACCATTTCTTAATTCAGAACAATAAAAGCTTGGAAAGGCATGCATTCTCATGTCACTGTCTACTTCAAGGGAAAGGAAGTTTTAATGGAAGATAAATCTGATCAAATGATAGCAAAAGATAATGAAATAGCTGTGTTAAAAAGAGTAGTGTAACAGAGAAAAAGAAAAAGCCCTTGAACTTCACTCTTTTTTCTCTGGTACAAGACCAGATGGGCTCTGCAAACTTCATGAAATATTACAGCTGAAAGAGGTGTGATTGGTCCAGGATTTTTCATCCTTCTCTCCCCCCCCTATCTCACATAGCTCCCACCCCAACCCCCCTTTTCCTCCAGATCCGGAAGATAAAAACACTTCTTGTTTGCTATCTGAAGCAGGTGTGGTTGAAGTAAATGTAGTGAAGATGTCCAGCTGGAGGGACCCATCAGCCAGCTGCCCAGTGCAGGCTGCTTAGATAAATACCACCTGCTTCTAAAAAGCAGGAGAGTGGGGAAGAAAAACAAACCAAACGAAACAGTCACAGAGTTGAAGCCTGCTGATCCACTGGTTATTGTGTGAATGCTTTTGTAGCTGGGTAGTCCCCAAACTCCACATGAGTTTCACAGAAATGAGTGTATGCAGTATGCTTAATTTGATTCTGGACTATGATGAGACACTTTCAGACAATCAGGGGAAATAATTCAACTGATACTCATAGCACATGTGCAGAATGATAAACATCATCCAGGAGGAACGGGGGAGGATCCAAAAAAGGCACAAACAGCTTTACAGGTGCCTTCCAAATCAAAGACCATGTTGAAGGAAGGTTTAGCTAATAAGATTACAATCGTGAGAGCCCTGAGATGATTTATATTCCTCTTGTACTTAAAATGTTTATTCTGCCTCGCAGTGCACCACTAATATAATACAAAGTTGCTGTCCCTATGAATAACAGCCTGCTTTTCTAAATCAGTCTGTACAAAATGTCCTGTACTTTTTATTTAGAGCATTTTACAGATGTGGTAATCTCTCAAACATTATTTGATCTGAAAGCAATTATTAAGCAGTGATTACAACACATCTGTACTACTTATGGCCATATATGAGTGATTCATTTGACTAAGACAGACTGTTTCTTAACACTGTGAGACATTTCTCTTTCTGCTCAAATAGCCCCAAGGCAAACAACATTTTTTTCCTCAGAAGCAGTGAAGCACTGTGAATGTCCACAATCATGAGATTGTACTCACAAAAGTAGTTTGAATAGGACTGGAGAGAAATAATCACCCTTTTGAAATGTCTTTGTCTCCTTTGTTAGCAATATTGCAGATGAAATTAGCCCTAACTCGGGAAAGTGGCATGGTCCTGCGCTTAGCGTTAACCTGAGCCTGAAAATGTGAACCCTCTTCCACGCCTGCTGCTCTGCATGGCCTGTGTGACCTTCAGTAATTCATTTGCTCTTTTTCTGCCTCAGTTCCCCATGTATGCAATAGATACCCAGCTATAGCAAGGGAAGCTGAATTCATGGAGTCTGAATCTCATTTTAGGAAACTTATGGAAAATAAATGGAAACAAAATCCAAGGGCCTGGGGATTCAAAGGAAAGTACAGTTTTTGCAGGACCGTGGTTTCAGCTACGCTTCCACACCTACTTGTAGCACAGCGGTTTTGTAGACCCAGTTGACATTTTTTTTTTTTTTCATATATTCTGTAGATGGTGTGCATATATAAACATATGTTTGTGTTACAACCGCTACATATCTAAAGTGTAATTTATATACACTAAATACCCTTATACAGTAAATTTTCCAACAGCCATTTTTGGAATATACATCTTTTTACATTTCTTTCAAGTCTTACCCTCTGTGGAAAGCTAAAACCCATCTCCAGCTTTGCCTGTTTAAGATGCAAATATTCTGCATCTGTGCCAGGATGCTTCTGGACATGTTCCTGGGAGCTGTCACCTACTGCTTTCTCTGCTCAGTCAGCATCAGAAAATTCTGGGATGAGAGGTACCAGAGAAGAGTGAGCACAGCTCTTGTAAAGGGAAGTCACGACTCAGAAAACGATTACAGTACTTCAAATGAGGGACCAAGCTTCACATAAGCAAGAGTGAGTAACAGAAGCAGAAATTAAGACTAAAAAGTCGCTTTCACAACAAAGAAGGTGACCAGGGGAGTTCCCAGGGCTCTGAGGCAGGTGTCACTCAGTGTGCTTATAGACGAGGGGCAGCAAGGTCTGCTCACCATCACACAGCTGCATGGAAAGTCTGCCCACGTCTCCAGCGTTGTGCAGCTCAGATCCCTCTTCTCACAAAGGATATGGTAGATGGAAAAAGACTGAGAGAAAAGCAACAGGGATGATCAAAGGGACAGGAAACAGCGAGGACTTTTCAGCCTGGAAAAGACATCTGAGGGAGGCTGTGATAGAGGTCTGCAAAAATGAAGAGTGGCACAACAGATACAGATCAACTACTCATCTCTTCCTAACCACAGTCTAAGAGGCATCACATGAAATTAGTATGTGGCGGGTTTAAAGCAGAAAAAAGGTATATAGGCATACATGCACAGCAAATAACTAAACTCTGCAACTCCCTCCTATTGCATGTAATGAAAGGTAAGAGCTTACCCAGGATTTGAGGCCCTTGAACACCAGGCTCTTTTACACAGATCTCACAAAATATTTGCTAATGGTGTCCTGGCTTTCTTTTCCCTTTCTGCCAGGTTTTATGTAATTATGTTAGATGATGCTTTAGTCATTAGCGGTACTGCTGAGCCATACCAGCTTGCTAGCATGGTGTGGTACTTTGTTTCACCTCAAAAACCAAATTAATGGGGAGGATCTTGATTCTGCTAATTACTAATAATAATGATAGTGAATGACATGTAATTTCTGAATGTAAAGGACCAATAAATGCTTTATGCATTGCAATTGCTTAGATCTACCAAACTGTCCACATCAGCACTTCTAAAAAATTTTGTTCTTGTCAGATCTGCATTATTCCCTTCCTCTATCACGGTAAGAAAATGTTCTTTAGGACAAATTTGTAAGGAAGATTATTAATGTTTTCCTTTCTCTGACGCTGTATAACGCATTTCTCTGTGAGGAGGGTCTCCATTTTCTATCATCATTTTTTCATATAAATATATATATATGTATGCAATTTAAAAAAGTATATAGTTTTTAGTCTCTTAAACCTCTTTAAAATCGTTGACTTAACTGCTCGGTTTGCCTATATGAAAGCTAGTGACCCAGACTCTATTCTAATACTTAACATACAAATAAATGTACTTCAACTTGGATAGTGCATTTTTCTTTCTGTTTTACCTGTGGCATGGCATAAAGGGAATTCTTTATACACTAATAGTGGGTTCATCTTTCTAAATTGCAAAAAAAAAAAAAAAAATTCCTAGAACTATGGCCCAATAGTCTGAGGCCTTCTTACATGTCACTTTATCTGTGTAATCTGACCATGTACTTCAGTTAATGTCTGTCCCATTTCTGTGACCCACTTACTTTACTAATGTTTGTAAAATAATGACTTTCAGTAACGATCAGCACAAGTTGCATATAAATGACCAGGGAAAAAAAAAAAAAAAGAAAACCCTATAGAAGTTTCCTATTCGCTTATTTTACTCCTAAAGGCCAAGGGCTAGATGTTGTGATACCATATATGCTAAAGGAATTTATTTTGGATTTAAGAGCTTTTTGAATGACATCCTTTGTAATGTCCTTTAAAACATGGGCTTTGTTTTAATACACCCAAAAATAAATGGATCAGAAAGAAATACACCAAAAACTTATTTGATTAGAAAATACAGAAATGCAAAAAAGCTACTATACTACTATGCTCCTTTCTAATTACTGTTATCCTGGTATTTTTATTGAGAACATTCTTTAGTTTTCCACGTGGCATCCTTGGTTCCTCTAAACCACGTGTGCCTGGAACAAACAGCCCAAAACTGAACACATGGGTGCCTTTCTTAGCCATCTCCATTGCAGTCCAGTTGTTGTCTGTCTTTCAAACAGCCCTGGCTTTGGCCAGCATCTTTTAGGTTAAACATAAATAAAACCAATAACAAAACCCTGGGAAATGCTGAATATTTAATGTTTATTATTATTATTATTTAAAAGACATTCAAATTACTTGTCTTAAAGGGAAAATATGTTAACTTGGTCTTTTTCATGATTTTTACACATGCATCCTGTAGAATGCATGTGTAAGAAACCTGTAGAATTTTTTCTACATATATAGAGAATTTCTACATAAATAGAGAATCCTGTAGAATACCTCTTGTTCACTCAGACATAGCAGCTGATTCCACAAGATGTCATGTGCAGACTTCTGCACTTGAAGTCTGCACATGACATCAGAATTAAGCTTTTCAAGTCTAGAGACAGCTTACAACACAACTAAAATGGGTAATTTTTGTTCCTTAAGGTACCTATTTCTAATTCATGGTGATTTCTTACCTAAAAAAAAAAAAAAAGGACAAAATTTTAATAAACTCAGAGGCATGTTAGATTATCACCATGTTCTACAAAATACACTTTGATTTTAATCAGCTATTTCTCTATTCCTAAAATATTTCACTCCACTCCACTGATTACAGAGGGTTACCCTAAAGACTCTCACGTCTGAGGAATAATTTTTGAGAAAATGCTGTGACAATATGTATGAATAGTGAGTTACATAGACTAAGAAAACTGTTAGGTTCTTAATTTTTTGCTAATTTCTTGTAACATTCATTATATAGAGCAGAAAATAAGTCTCGAGTTTATTTTGGAAAAGATCAATAAAGAGTAAATTATAAAACTTAACTAATAATCAGATGTCACCAATCAGAGGGACTCTGACAGGCTGGACAATTGGCCTGAGCAGAATCTCATGCAGTTCAACAAGGAGAAGTGAAAAGTCTGGCACCTGGGGAGGAGCAACACCTGCACAATGACATGCTGGGGGCCAAGTGGCTGGAAAGCAGCTTTGCAGAAAAGGACTTGGGGGTCCTAGTGAACACCAAGTTCAACACAAGGCAGAAACACGTCCTCATGGAAAAGGCAGGCAAAAGCCTCCTGAGATGCAGTAGGCAGAAATTTCTCAGCAGGTCAGGAGAGGTGATCCTTCCTCTCTGCTCAGCACTGGTGAGACTCCTCTGACATGTTGGCTTGAGTTCTGGGCTCACCAGTACAAAAAATATATGGACTTACTGGAGAGAGTCCACAAGACCACAGAAATTATGAAGGGTCTGGGGAAACTCTCCTGTGAGGAGACAGAGAGCTGGATCTGTTCAGCCTGGAGAAGAGAAAGCTCAGGGCATCTTATCAATGTACATAAATACCTGAAGAGAGGCTTCAAAGAGGATGGAGCCAGGCTCTTTCCAGTGGTGCCCAGTGACAGGACCAGAGGCAATGGGCACACAATGAAACAGAGGAGGTTCCTTCTGAACATCAGGAAACACTTTTTCACTGTGAGGGTGACCAAGCACTGGCACAGCTTGTCCAGAGAGGCTGTGGAGTCTCCATCCTTGGAGATACTCAAAAGCCACCTGGACACAGTTCTGGGCAACTGGCCCTAGGTGGCCCTGCTTGAGAAGGGGGTTGGACCAGATCATCTCCAGAGGTGACTTCTAACCTCAACCATTCTGTGATTCTGTAAATATCAACAGAAGTAATTACAGACCTTTTCTTGTAAGGCTTTTTGTGAGTTCTTCCCCTCTTATGCGGTAGACAAATAGTTTTACCTTCATTTATAGGTTGGAAAATAGTGATCTATAATGATAAAGTACAACCAGTCTTCAGCAAATTCAGGAATATCATCCAGCTTCTCTGAGTCCAAGGACAGTACCTTATCCACCAGATCAAGCTGATGTAAATACCAGCCAGGGCAATGGAGAATGGTGTTTGCTAACTGTGATATTTACAGTATGTGTGATGAAAAAAACGCAGCCTAACAAGAGATGAAGCTCAGTCTAAAAAGAGCTGATCTGTTTTCAAAGCTGATATTGTGTTCCCTGTGTGTTCAGAAAATGTCTTGTGTTGATATTTATGCAGTAGAAAGCCACAGGAGCATAGTTTGGTTTTCATTTGAATGTCCTGTCATTTGGACACCCCATCCCTCTCCTGTGGGATGTACAATTTTCCATCTAATGGGATCAAGTTCTGACTGCAAATACTTTTTTTGGAAAACTCAGGTCCAGTGTTGGATTTTAATCATGATCTGTTGAAAGTATTTGTTTATTTAATACTTTCAGCTTCTTTGCAAAATTAACACAATGAAACAAGCCTGACAAGCTGAAATATGCTACCCATATATCTGATTGTTACTGAACACTTACATATTGTTTATAGGTTTTACGTTTGTAATTTTATTCTTTAGTAATATGTGATATCTATAAAAATATGTAAAATATGCCCAAATGATCTAACAAATACTGCCTTTTCTCATTTGAGGAAACTACCTATGTTTTCCTATCATTTCTTACTGAGAATCTGCATTAGTTTACATGGAAAATAAAGACAAAACATTGCAAAGTAAATGTGTGTTAATCACAGTAAGCTAAATGTATTGATAAAGCAAAACCTAAAATGTGCCCTAAGGTTGGAATTTTATTTTTTATCATTCAGGTAAATCACACCTCCTAAAATGAAGCAATAACAAATTACAAACAAGTTTGAGTCTGTGACAGGTGGCTACATCATGTCGCAGAAAAAATATAAATTATTAGAAATTCCATTAAGTTATTTGCTCTGGTGATATACAAGAAAATAATGTGATACTTACAATCCATTCATTGTGAGATACTTTGGGTTTGGTTTGTGTCTTTTCATTGCTGACTTCATGCAAAAGCCATATTACTAACTAGCACATCAGCTCCTACATTTGGTACAATGACACACAGCTGGACTATTCTGAATGTTCTTTACAAATTTAGCTGGTTTTCATAGAAAAACATTTCTGAATTGAGACTAGCTCTCTCTGAAGAAATCTTCCTGGTTTCTGAATGGTTTTAACAATAATTTAGACCACTGAACCCAGCCTTCTCACCAGCCCTCTGCCAACAATATACTTTTGATAGGAACTTCTGGACAAAGCATCCACAATTCCTGGCTGATAATTCCAAACTGTAATTCCTGAAAAAATTCTGCATGCATTCAGCTGCCTGATCTAGCAGTTTGCTTGCATGCCCATATGAAAGCTGCACCTATATTACAAGAGGGGGCAGGTGGCAGCATGGCCAGACATACCCACAGCAGCTTGGATTTGACTAGTTTGGGTAACCCTGGAAGACAAGTCCAGGGAAACCATGGTGCTGTGAAATTTCTGGAGCTCCGAGCTCTCCTTGAGGAGATCCAGACTGCTGTATTTTTACTTCTGTTGGTACCAGAGTTAGTTTGATCAAAAGCTGTTGATCAGAACCTCCCCTGTGCTACACATCTGACTACAGAGTAATCATAGTTCCTTTACAAATACTGTGCTAAGAGGAAGAGGTCATTTTAATGCACGTGAAACCAAGCCCAGGTCTGTTTCTGGATTTAAGTGGTCAGGATGATGTCTGACTGTATAGCTTTCAGTCAGTACCCGAATTCTGCAGAGGAGCAATAACTTCTTGTTTGAGCCAATAAATTCTTGTTAAATCACCATAGCAATTGAAATCTTTCACCAAAGAGAAAACAGTCAGCAAATTGTCTTGTTCTTTTTCCTGGTCCTTATGGTAAAGTGAGTTGCATGATCTGTAGCAGAGATGTTGCTGGAGTACATCGTGGTGTGGAAAGGTGAAATGTGTCTAGCACAAGGCAGGGTAATCCATTCCAGACTTGTGTGTAATGCGGGGGAAACAGGTGCAAACAATTGAGCTCGCTGTCAGTAAGCTACGGTGATCGCTTTTGATATCTTAATCGTTAGTTGATCCATGTGCAACATTGGCAACATCACTGTCATAGCTGACTGCCTTCTGCACATCTGTAAACCTTTTCTGGGCGCTTCTTGATGTGTGTGTGAGTCCACGAAGTCCTGACATCATGAGAAACTAAATTGGGCATGATTGCTGCCATTTCCGTTTTCCTGCTGGAAAACCAGAGAGTTGACAAATGTCAATAACTGCTAATAGCCTCACTACTGTTTCTCAGATGCCACACAAGGCAGGTGTGAAGAGAAAGCAGCCTGTTCCTCTGAGCACCACTCAGCAACCAATTCATTTGTGAAACTGCTATCCAATTGCTTTCGCAGATAAAGAAGTTGCTGTTGCTTCACTTCGTGACACCCTGGTAACAGTTCAGCATTAAATATGTTCCCACTGTGTCTACTGACCTCCAGCAAACTGTGCTGCAGATTTCCTTATAGGTATTAACAACAGTTTGAAAACAATTTTTAGGCCATAGCATAGCTTTATGTATAATGCTGTTGGCTAACAGATTAGCCACCTCCTCTCTCTTTTCCCGCAGAAAACACAATTATATACACCTAATTTATGACCTCCCCACAAAATGTGACACTGAAACTGACGACACAGGCTGCTGTGGTGAGTACTTCTATTTCCACCTCCACCAGGTTACACCAGCTTGAGGATAGCAGGTTTCCATGGTGTTCAATAAGATTTGTGTATTCTGCTTATTTAAAATTTTGATTTACTTTTGCAACAATAAAATGGGGGTTGTACTTCTACAGCCAGTTTGTATTCACAGCAGGATTTCAAGTGAAAACTGTTTCTTCTTAGAGGGAGGTTTGTTCATGCAAAAATATAGCCAGTGCTCTATATACTTCACTAATTTCTTCAATAATGGTTTTGGATCCCTATCTATTTTACATTATGATAGTGAATATTTTGACTGGCTAGGAAATACATTTCAGTCACCATTGAGTCAACTATTTCTATTTTGAAGCATTTCTTGAGAATAATATCATTACAGGGCTGACATGCAAGTGGCTGATCTTTTATTTCATGCTTTTATAAGTATATGACTGCAACATGTTCAACCGAGGGTCTCCTCCATTCACTGCATATTTCTTCTAACACATTTATTAACTTCCCCAAGAAACCAGACTAAAGAAGTTAATCAAGACATTTGATTTTCACCACTGTTTGATCCACTCTGGCTCACTGCTTTAGCTTAGGTAGGTATTCTCAGGCACCTATCTTCTAAACAGTCCCACAGTGAGGAGTTCCGTGAAGACCTTGTATTTTCTGCCAAGGAATCCTTTCAGAAGACTCGGTTTTCAGAAAATGCCTACAGAATTACTGTATCCTGGCTGGTATAAAATAAAGGTATGGGGAGTGTGGTTTGTAGGTTAGATCAGACTCAAAAATAATAATAATCCTTCTTTAACTATTCATCAATAAAAGAAGCAGATGGGTAAATAAAATCTACAATGGTTTTCCAGTATCATCAAAAGTAATCAGAAAATACAGACAGAGTCTGATGGTTCCTTATTAAAACTGGCAAAATCAAAACAGGATTCATTTCAGGTTGCCATGCCTTTGGTCATCTGAGTACCCACTGCAACCTTATGTCAAAGGCAGCATGCAAGTCAGTCTTGTTGAGGATTACATAGGATGCTTGATTTCAGTTGTTTCAGGACCAATGCACACCGATGATAAGAAATCTGTGTGCTCCACTTATTAAGGAATAATAAAATAAACATAAATTCTAATTACACTGAATGTGAGAAAGACCAATGTGTGTTGGTGCCTCGCCTTCTCCATCAGTGTAATACCGCAGCAAGGAACGACAGAAATTCCTACAGCCATACGTAACCTATCTATTGCCTTCTCTGTATTGTTATATCAGTTTTGGGGAGGAGCAGCAAGACTTTATGGAAGAGTATCCAACACAGTATTGCGGTTCGTCTCATAGAGTTAGAAATCAGAGCTGGATATGACTATGAGCCATTATTTAATCTGGCCCCTTCCTCCCACGCAAAGGAAGATCATCTATACAAGCCCTGATATGTTTTCTAGCTTCTCCTAAAGCCTTACCATAAGGAAGATGTCTCCTATTTCTTTTCTTTGCAGAGTTTGTTTAGAGAGAGATTTATCTCATGTCAGGACTCAGATTCAAATAGAGCATCACATATAGTCACTCTGTTAGACTGTGTCATTTCCTAACATAAAACCAGATGGGACACCTTTGATTTTTAGAATTGATAACACTTAGAAATTAGGGTTGGGGTGGTAGTTTCAATATATTTTATAAGATAGTTATTTTTATATATATGAATATGTAGACATAATACATATATTCATTTAACATATTTATATTTACAGGCATGTATAATCAAATCTATTTAGACATAATCATAAATAGCCTCCAATGCCTTTTTAATGTCAGTCTCCTTGTAAACACCTACAGTTAGTGCTCCTACTTCCCCCATCTTACCTTGAAGGGTTAACTCTTTATGACTGAGAATATATGTAATGTTTATGATTGGAAAATGACCAGCACTTTTTCATATGCTGAAAAATAGGAAGTTGTATCTCTAGGGTAAGAAATGGCAGTACCTTTTCACATCCAGATTTCACACTAACCAAACTTAGAAGTTGTAGGAGAGCAAGCTTCACCCACATTGACACCCACAGTGATCAGACGATCTCACTAATGAATTAAATTTTATCACTGTCAGTCAGAAATATGCTCATCACTTCTTTTTTTTTTTTTTTTTTTACTTTCTTTTCAGGAAGTTTTCAGACACCCTCTGTCTCAACTAGGAATCTGCAAAGTGGCATGTGTGGTTCCAGGAAGCTCATGTCTTACAGCCTGTAAGAAAAGCACCAACTCTGGTTTTGTTTGATATATTTGCAAAGGCACAAAGTTCTACCTATTCTCTCTTTTTGCAAGCTACATGTTTTTATGTAATGCTGTTTTTCCCCATTGGAAAGATTTAACTTCTAGTGGTAACCCTTTGGAGCACCTGGCTCAGGAGAGAAAGGGAAAGGAAAGCTTGATTTATAGAGGATGCCAGTGACTTTCTTCTGGCTGTAAAACTTAGCACTGTCCATCTGATAACTTTTAAAGCACAACCATGTGTGAAAAATAATGAATCTTTGTAACTTCCTTTACCTTTTAAAACAAAAAGGTAATATTTATTTAAAAAGCTGTTTGCTTTTTTTAGACTTATATTTCATTTCAAAATCCATTGCTTTATACAGCATGGATCATTTAGGATGGATGCTGATAGGTAATCCAATAGTATACCCTTATGGTTCTGTAATATAATTAAATATTAAAGCATGAGAAAAAACATATCTGAACAACATGACTGACCTTTGAAAGAAAAGCCTCATCAGACCACAAAGAGTTCATGTAATTTTATGCAAAATTATGACCATGTAGCAAGTCAAGCCCAGCTGTACTCCGTGACATAATGCCACATGTGTATTCCCTCATCCAGTCACATCCGTCCTCTATGAAGTGTGCTGCAGTTTGCACCTAACCACATCTGCACTTTGGATTACACACGGCCCCCCAGTACATGTCTGCCAGCAGCCCCCTGGCTCTCAGCAGCCTGGAAATGATTCCAGCGGAGCCACAAGGCAGCCCAGCTGATGGGGTCCCAGCCCGCCACCAAACCAGGGGGTTTCTCTGCAGCAAGCACTCAGGGAGGGCTGCCAGGACAGCGCAGGAGAGGGGTCAATAATGGTGGTAAGAATTTGCGTACTGCAGACAGGCAGGTGCAATGTTATGAAGTTTGACTCCCATTTTGCCTGAAAATGTGTGGCGGAGGGAATGAAGAGAGGTGAAGGAATGAGCAGGAGAGTGCCAGTACAATGTGTGTGACCACTAAAAGCCTGGTGCAGAGGGAACCAGCCTGGGCTGCACTGCAGCGTTCTGCTGCTGTGGAGAGGCTGGGAGCATTGCAGGCTTGGGGATCCACAGGCAGATCCAGCAATCTGACAAGTAAGTTTTTTGGTTTGGCAGCCAGCTTTATCAGATAGTCTCAATAACTCAGCCTTACAGAGAGTAATGTTTTTTGGCACATTCAGCTACATGCAACAGTAATGAGACATAATGTCTATATTAGAATTTGAGATGGAAAGATATGTATGACTGATCAGAGGTCTTCAGCATAGACTAAAATGCTTAGTCTGAAGAAGAGGCAATCAAGGCAGTAAAGATGGCAATCTGTAAAATCTTGTAGTATGAAGCTGAAAGGGGAGAAACTGCTGTCAGACAGTATACTAGAAGTAGGTGGCATCAATAAAAATTATCTGGAATTATGTTCAAAAGGAATAGAAGAAGCTTATCCCAGTACCTAGCAAAACCCTAAAACATAATGGATGGTGAGAGGTTACATGGGTTTAAGCAACTGACTGTACAAACTCACAGAAAAAAACTCCATTGAGGGCTATCAGATAAGATACCAAGATAAATTGTCTAGGTGAAGAAGATGCTGAGCTGCAAACAGGCACTGGACTTATGGCTATCTATTTGCTCTATTCTTTCACATTTCTGTAAGCATTTGCCATTGGACGCTACCAAAAACAGAACACTGGACTAGATGAATCTCTAATCTCCTGCTATACAGATTGATTTCTATAGATCCTTATTTGCACTGCGGGGAAAATGGGGGGAACAAATAATTCAGCAGTTAGTTGGCATTTCCACCTTTCTACAATGAAATCTCTCATCTAGTCAGAACAACAAAAGACTGTCCAATACTTTTTGGGCACAGTTCTCCTCCAGTCAAATCCAGTCCTTTGGCCAACTTCTGGATTACAGCCTCAGCATTTGGCCTATTTTTATCTACTTTTATCAGCTTGCTCAGCCAGGATCACCACAACCTTTCAGAAACTCCTGTATAGACAGAAAAAGTCCACCACTTTGACATTAAGGGGGCTCCACTGTTGAACCAATAGAAAGAATAAAGAAAACTTGAAATTTATCCGGAGGCCAGGTGAGCACAGCTAGCTAGGCTTGTGCCAACACATAAGGAACCAGAAATGATCCAAAACCTGCAAAAAGGTTGTCTTGACAGCTATAGCCAGGCTAGCCTTTACGTCCGTAACTCGCATCGAGGAGACTCTGGAAAGAATGAATTGTTCTGGAAGAAGCTGTATAAATCATGTTTTAAATTATTTTTGTGGGAAGGGAGCCTTTTACTTTATTAACAAATGGCTTGCAAACTGACCCTGTATTCTATTTATGTATTAGCTGAATAGTTTAATGCATTTCAGCTTTTTGTGAGTTGTTCCAAAACAGTCTGTCAATGGTTACATGAGTCATAGGTCATGGTTTCTGAGAGCTGATTGGATGGCTGCAGTTTTTAATAAGGAGACAAAATGTGAAAAATAGCACCCAGAGAATAAAACACTTTAAAAGGTCTGTGCCAAAAGATTAATCAATTATGGTGAAACGCTTTAGTTTGAAGAGTTACAGCCTTTTATGCTGTCTGAGCACTCAAAACACATGGGTGACATGACCTGCAAATAACAGTTAGCTGGATTCACCACTGTAGCTTGGACTGTTTCATACTCTACAGCCATATCTATTTTATGTGACTGGAGTCAAAACATAAAGTGTGTTTCTTACAAAATACATTTTTCATTTACTCTAAGCTGTTGATGGCAGACAGTAAATGCACGCCCTTGACTGCAGCCGATCTGAGCTGTTTCTCCTTGCTTCTTATCCAGTGAAAAGCAGCTGCACAATCAACCTCAGTTTAAGAAACACAATAGTCCTGTTGCAGAACCACGCTCCTCTAACTGCTGGTGTACGAGTGCTGATGGTGCATCACTCCTGCGCCAGGCAGCATCTGCTGCTGTGCCATGGATTTCCCTCCAATGAGCCCCAGAGGTTCTCAAACACCACACAACAGGTGACAGTGCAGGAATCTCCCCCAGGTGCCTGCTTTATGAAAGCAATGCAAAACAAACTATTCCTTTTTGCCCCAGCAGGTGCAAAATAGCTCTTCAGGAGCCCCAGCTCCTTTGTGTTACTGCATCCAGCCTGGAGTGGCCTGTCCTTTCCCCATCCTTGCCAGCTTTGGTTCTTCCTGCATTTGACTCAAGGGATATGGCTTTGCAATGTTTTGAGGGCCTGATCCCCAGAGCAAGTTTTCCTGTCGGTGCAGGCAGTGAGTCTCCTCGATCATCTGCAAGCCCGTCCACAGGCTGCCCTTGGGATCATGGCCACTCCACATACACCACTTAGCATTTCCCATGGCCACAGTTTGCCCCCAGGATGCTCTCACGAGCCATGGGCCCACCTTGGAAGTCTGTAGCCACAGTGCCCAAGCCATTCTTCCTGAAAACCCTGTTGACCCTATTCCTTGAGCATTAACTGCTTTCTGTCCTTGCACCATTGCTTCAGCTTGCAGGTACATGGTCATTACAAGCCCTTTTGCCTTGTACACCATAAGGACACTTTTCCGGTAGCTCTGCCCACCTGGCTGCAGGCTGCAGTCACTCAGGTTGACTACTGCAATGGGGTCATCTATGTTAAACATAGACATCTATCTAATCACCAAAGTCAGATGAGACGAAGCCCTTCCCAGCCTCTAAACTCTTGAGTAAAACCATGTTTCCTGAGGCCCAAAGCAAGTACAGAGGATATATAGCCTGAGGGCCCAGGGCTTTGTTCAGCATCACCCAAGCAATCATTCATAAATTGTTATCTTAAAACCAGCAATGGGTTTTAAATCCTCCTTTAAATGCTAAATATTCAGTTCTTTGGCTTAAATATTCAGTTCTTTGGCTTCTAAGCCATTAAAAAGCCTCTCTTAATGTTTTTGTCACAATTTTTGAGGACCTATAAACTTGTTGGGGTTTAGTTTAAATTTAAAGAAACTGGATTCTCATGAAACTCTCCCTGGGACTTCTAAGAAAAACACCAAACATCACCACAGCAATCAGTCTTGAGAAGCAGTTACTCTGCTTTTCAGTGGCATTTAACTCTTATATAAATCACAGCATTTGAACTGATTCCTTGACTCACTATTAGTGATTACAGAACAACAAACAGAAATGTAGTTGAAATTTAGGCCAAATCCACCACAGACTGAAGGAAATGGTTGTGAGATCACTTGCACCACAGCAAGGATCCCTGGGGCAGGTGGTGGGAAGGATGCTTGTAAGTGCAGTTAGAAACAAAGTCAGTTATACTGACTGTCAAATTTATCACTTTATTTACAGACTTACCTAGACTAAATAGTTGGGGGTTTTTTGGGGTTTGGGTTTTGGTTTTTTTTTTTAGTCGCTAGTTGATTTTTTAGTACCTGTATTGTTGGGAGCTGAATTTGAAGCATGAGGTAAGAAAAGTGGTCAGCACTTCCTGAAATAAAGCTATTTTTATAAAAAAGCAGGAGGAGACAACCTAATTATCCATTCAGGTCATTCATCTTGCACAGATCCTGGGGTCTTGCCTGATTCCTGCCAGTTGTACATCATATCTTTGGCACAAACCTCCCCTTTCGATGTGAGAAAAAAAACCTACTGAGAAAGACACCCTTACAAACTCTTCCCATGACATTTCTCATTGAAGGTTTTCATATTGTTTTACATTATCTGGGACATATGTGAAAAAGTAAATGCTGCATGTGATTTTTTGTGTTCTTTGCTTTCAGAATATTCTATGGCTCTATGAAACATGCACCAAAGCAATTTTAACTTTTAAAGGGCTTTTTATTTAGGACCATGAAGTCACCTGGTACCTGAATGAAGAGGCAGACTACCCAGTCCCTCGAGTAGCTGATATCTAATTAGATAGTGGTTGTCCACATACGTTAGACAGAGGGGGAATTTGGATCACCGTTTGCCCTGCAAGCATCTGCTGGGTGCAAGAACTGAGAGCAGGTGCTGACCTGACTACCTGCTGCTCTTCAGATCGTGAGTACCAGCAGTCCAAAAAGCCAAAACTTCAGAGCATCTTAATTGAAGGAATCTGTAGCTGCTCCCTTAGAGCAGTTTGCCGATTGATTTTCATTGGCACAGGAAGATCAAGCAGCTACAGCTAACACCAGCACAGATGCAGTACCCTGTTGAGCATCGGGAGTTATTAATTGATGGTTTATTTCTGGGAGTGGATGGTGAGAAGGCAAAGCGGAGGATGAGCCAGCTAAATGTAGGGTCTATGGTCAAACACCACATCCAGCAAATCTCAGGGTTATAAAAACTAAGCCAACCATCCAAACCACTTCTTTTTACATGGACTAGCACTTATCTGTCTTTCAGCCTGTCAGCAAATGGACTTATTTCATGGGCTAACACATGGGCTTTCTTCCTAGATGATACTACCACACAGTCTTGTGGTGCTAGGCACAGTAGGTATGTCCATGGAGAATCTCACAAGGAAATTATACTACTTGGAGGATTCCTAGATCCAATTTACCACAAGATCAGTGCTCCTTGGGATTGATAGGTCACAGACAAAAAGAGTGGCAATCCCTATGTTGGAGGATTTTTACCCCAGAAGTTCTCCAAGGCTGTGCCAAAACCTGCTTTGGGCCACCAGCACAGCTTTACAAGGACTCAGGGTCACATCACTGTCTACTTCACCTTTTGCTCTGTATTTAAGTAGAAGAAATGTGTGACTTAGTTTAGCCACCTTTGTAGGAATGCTTGGAAATTTCCATAGTTTCTCCTTTTTCCTATTGTACCTTTGTGCTCATTTTTATTAAAATCTTTGTTTTATTTTTGAGTCAAGAGATCATATCCCTGGAGGTAGATTGCATAATTTTGAAATCATAGAGACCAGAGAATCAATCCCGTAAGTACTCCCCAGGGCAAAACCAACATGGAAACTGAAGAAAAAAAAAAAAATGTTCTCCCAAGGCTGGTGCCTCCCAGACAGTCATAGCTTTCAATGTTCTGTCATCTTCTGTCTCGTACATAAACCATAAGACACATGGCCTCTTTGCATCATTATTTTGCAGCTGCTTTTGTTACTCCATCATTGACACTAGAACTTGAAATGCAGGCTGGAAGCAAAAACTTTTACAGTTGCTGAAAAAAAAAGATGGTTGACCTGACTTTCTTGTCTTGTCTTTCATAATTTTTTCTTTATTCTAGAACTGATTTTCAACCTTTTCAAAACTACCACAAAGGAAAAGCTGATCTGCCATAACCCAGAGAGGAGGAACAGCTCAAACAGTGCCAAGGAGTTGGGCAATCTTTTGTTTTCAGAGGGATTTCATCTTTTCTATGGTGTGGTCCAGTCTAACACATGCACGATAAAGGGGAGAAGGGCACTTTTTTTACCTGCCTAATAAGAGGATTTCATCCCATCCAGTCATCTTCCTCCACCTCAAGGCATTTTGTTTAATTTCCATATACATAACAGAAAGCAGCTGGATGACTCTGCCCAGACTTCTTTGTCCTGAGTTTGTCGGTGGTGAATTCTCAGGGGGAAGTGAGAAGGCTCAGGTGGTGCAGGTCAGGTCAGATGAGCCATTAGAAATAAGTCTACATGTAAGAAGAGATTCTCCTGGCCCCAGACCCTGCAGGATCAGCACAGGCTGAGACCTTGCTGGTCTTCACTGCACTGCACTGTCCTTCTGCCATGCCTTTTGCTGAGGAGGGACCTGTGGTCAGTGCACTGGGTGGCAGCCACCTCAGCAGAAGGTGCATCAGAAGAATTACTCTGGTTTCTGCCCAAAAATCCCTGAGACCTAAACACCTTTGTCTCTGCAGCAGAGCACCTTTTTAAAAAAAAAAATGTTGTTTGCATAATTTTTGAAAGGCTAGGGTCTTTTTATTAACTCTACATATCATGATTTACTTCTTTTACTGCAGCTTCAGACTGGAATTACGCTTTTAGTTCATGTTTCTCTATGCTTCTAGTGGACTTTGGCCATGTACTCCACAGTCAAAGCTGTAATAATGGCTATAAATACTTTTGCTAACAGAGAATAATTTGGCTTCTCATGCCAGAAGCCAGAGCCTGCCCCTGAGGTACCTTTGCTAAGGTAAAAACCCCTGCTCCCTTCCCACCCTGGGCTGATCGATTTCAAAACCTTCCCAAACATGAGGAGGGGGAGCTCTTTGATACCTCCCATCTATTTGCCACAGCGATCTATCTTGTGACAAAGTAAACACAAGAAGATGTCAAGATGTCCTGCTTTCTCTGGTTAGCATTATTCACAGTAGATACGATGTTTTCATGAGGGGGTAAGAGACTTTAAAGCAAAAGGTAACATCTAATTGAGGAAGGTTGGAGGGTTATTTAGATATATATCAGTTTAAAGCTTTTGATATAACATTGTGATGTCAGCTTGGGTTAAACCTTTAAGATTGAGACTGGATATAATAGGGATAGTCCATCACGGGGAATGGGGTTTCCAGAGATCTGTAAGGTTAATCTAAATTATCCCGGAGATTAGCCCTGAGACAGTGAATGGTTCCACAAACATCACCGCTGCTGTCCCAAGCAGTCATGTGATACCTTCAAACCTTGGTTAGCATTTCCAAAAAGACTAATCCTGAGCTCACCGGTGAGGAGAGGACATAATTTTATAGGTGAAGCTGTCACTCTCTCTCAGGGTGAGTTATGGGGCTGAGCTGGCAGTGGAACAGGAGCATACAAGTTACAGGTCAAGCTCTTCAAAGACTGTCAGCTCAAGCAAATCCACTCGGCAAATTTAAAGCTCTTCACCCTGAAGCGTCAAGCAATTTATTCTGTTTTGGAAGAGAAATAAGCTGTGACCCTGTTTCTTATATTTCTAGCTACTATCTTTGACTTATTGCAGTCATCATTCAACCACTTTGTGAGAGGTAAGTAGCATCGGTAACACAGAAAATTCCCAGAAAGCTTCTCGGCACTTAACTCTGCAAGTCAAAAAGAAAGATGCTAAACTACCTGCTCTTTGACTTTGGAAAGTACAGTTTGCTCTCTGCAGAGATTTGCAACACATTTAATTCAGGGAGTCTTTTTTAAAATAAACTTTGTATGCCACTATTGAAACCACACACCTGAAAAATGACTGAGCACCATGACTACAGGTAAAATTTGTGTATGTCATTGTCCTCCCTGTATGTGCACATGGTCCGATACACTCAGCTGATACATACAGTTTTCCTCGTAGAATGTAAACATCAAGTTTTCCCTCTTTGTCCCTAACTCATTTCATAAATCACATAAGGAAAACCTGCACATACTTCAGGTTCCAGTTGTGCGAATATTTGCTTTGGTGCAATTTTAAGGGAAGGCAGCAGATTCCCATTGCTAGAAAGCAGATTTAAAGAGCGCCATGGACACAAATAGGCCTGTAATAGATTAGGACAACTCAGAGTATGTAGCAGGGGAAATGACAAGGACAACGTGAATTACATTACACATTCAAATAACACCAGATCACCAGTTAGCTTCAAAATCATGTTTAGATAATTATAAGCACTATCTCAGTAGGCAAGTTAACACAGAGTAAGAATTCAAACTTTAAAAAGTAAGAATTCAAATAAAAATAATGTGTAGTTATGGAAGGATTGTGAAGCCAAGGACCAGTGCAGATGCTCTAATTATTTTTACTCAATTGCGTTTTTAAAGTGGTGGAAAAGGAATAAATGATGCACTAAAATTCAGGTAATATTAAATATAAGACGATTTAAAACCTCTCTGAAGCCAGTGAATTTTTATTTCAAGTGCCTGAAACTGCAGAAAACTAGAGGCCCACGTAACAAAAGCAGTTTTCTGTTTCACAAGTCTCATCTGACTTTCTTGTTCAAAGTGGAAGTGATGTGCAAATCGAGGAGTAGGAAAGTGTGTTTCTTAAAAATCTACGGGGATGTGCTGTCTTAACACTGCTGCTTCTAATGTCATTTTTCATATGAGGAAGTTTCTCACTATTGGTACTCTGAGTGTAAGAAAGAAGTGAGGAGACAGCCACAACCATTCGGGCACGCTCACATCTGCACACCTTTGCCCTTGTTACCACCCAACACTAGTCATCCGCTAGAAATGCTAGAAGTTTCGAAACATTCAGGTTTCATTTCTAGTTTCTGTTGAGAATCGGAATTGTCAAATACCACACACACAAAAAAGAAAAAAAGGCAGTTGGTCACATTTCCAGCTCAGTTTTCCAAATTCAAAAAACGCAGGCAGATTAGACAAGCTTCAAGTAAACACCCAAACCATTCAAAGCAGAGAGGTATGTCCAAACCAATCCAAGAACCTGGATCTGAAAGTTCCCGCATTTCATAGACGCTTGGATCCAGATCCAAAACTCTCTGTGGGCCCTATATGTACAAAGGGGTGAATCTAAGCAACGTCCAAATCACCTTTCTCTTCTTCGCCCTCCTGGAGCTGTGGAGGTGTTTGGGTCTGAAACCCAGCCTGGACATTGATTCCCTCGCTGCTCTCTGTTGGGCAGCTGGTCACACTGGAGCCTGACCACGGACCTTGTGAGGCCTGGTGGTGTGAAATTGCTGGGCGGGGGGAATTACAGATCGAATATTAAAATTCTTTAAGGAAACACCTGGCTGGCAGCCAGCGGACGTTCGGGCAAACCCTGCCGGCTGGGCTGCCAGCCCGTGAGCGCCATGGTGGGTCTGCCCCACAGGCCGCAACATTTTGGACAGCAACGCTGGCTACTTCATTTCTATCTGCAAATGCAGCTGCCGTGAGAGGCTCGGCACTTACAGGCCTGGTTTTTCAAAATTAACCAGTAATTTGGGGGTCTCCATTTGAGACACCACGTGCTTCATTTTCAGCAAATGCTATATATCTTAATTCTGAATATTGGAATGCCTCAGAACTACTGGTTTGTTGGGGGGAGGGTTAGCTGTAAAGCGTCAGGTAACATTTCCAGAAACGTGAAAATGTTGCCACACTGGCCATTATTTCTGTGAAAAACGGACAGCCTGCTGTTATTTACCCACTTCTATGTAGTGAACGTTTTTGTAAGCGCTGTCTATACACCGCTTCAGAAAGAGGAAAAAGGCAGCGCTGTTGCTTCAGGTTGGCTACAGTGGGTCCGCTCCCTGAGCAGCGCTATCAGCCCCTAAACCATACGCCGCGGTATTTAAAAAACCCTGGGAAGGTGGCCCCGGCCCAGCGGCTCCTCTGGGCTCAGGCGAGGTGCCGGGCCGCGGCAGCCGCTCGGAGGCTGCGCCGCTGCAGGCCACCCCCGCCGGTGCCCCCCCGCCCCGCCGGTGCCCCCCCACCGGTGCCGCCCGGGGCACGAGGACGCAGCGGACGTAGCCCCGCCAGGGGGCGCTGCGGGAGCCCGCCGCGCGCCCCCCCCGCCCCGGCGCGGGCGGGTTCCGCGGGCGGGCAGCGCCACCTGCCGGAAGAGACGGGCCGCGGCCCTGGGCTGCGGCGGGGCCGGTGCTGCCGCGGGGGAGCCCCGACCCTCCCCAGGCGTCGCCTTCGTCCTGTAGGTGACGGGGCGAGACCGCCAGGAGTTACCCGGCCCCCGCAGCATCCCGCGTGCTGCCGCAGGGCTGGCGGCTCCGGCAGCGTAGCACCAGCGCCCCGAGCTGAGCAGCAAGAGGAGCCGTGAGGTCGGCGGGGATCTGGGCAGCTCTGGATGGCATGGCTTGGCACGGCATGGCATGGCATGAGATGGCATGGGATGGGATGGCATTAGATGGCATGGCATGGCATGGCATGGGATGGGATGGCATGGCATGGCATGGCATGAGATGGCATGGCATGGCATGGCACGGCATGGCATGGCATGGCACGGCATGGCACGGCATGGCATGGCATGGCACGGCATGGCATGGCATGGCACGGCATGGCATGAGGGTCTCTGCAGGCTTGCTGCTTTGCTATGGTTGTGTGGCTTCGTGTAGCTCGGGGTGTAAGTAAATTCACGGCGGTACACATGGGTTAACAGGGGGCAGCGTTCAGCCTCCCAGAAGGAAATATGTATGACCAAATTGGCGGGATCAGCAGAGAAATTAAGATAGTGCTGGTTTACAAACTGATGGACTAACAGGGATGAATTTACACAGTGGAATAAAAAAAAAATAAAGTAACTACCTGGGTTTACACACTTTCGCCATTTATAATCTTTGTATAAAGTGCTGAGGAGACAGCTTTAACTTCAGTGTCAGTCAATTTAAAGTTTCCATCCTCATTATTTTATTCCCCTTTGTTAAATGCCTTTTCAGTACTCCAAGCAGTTATACAGTCCTTGCAGAAATAGGCAAGGACAAAAAAAAAAGTGGTTACTAGCCAGAAAAAAAGAACAAAATCTAAAATCCTCCCATATTTCCTCCATCATCCTCATCCTGCAAAGAGAATACCGTGAGATAGACTTACCTGTGCTTGAACTGATGATCAACTAACTTGGATTTCAGCAAGTAAGAAATCAGGAGATGTTTAGGATCAATAATAGTGATATTTAGGGCTAATGATTGCTGTACATTAATCAGAAAGCAGTGCCAAGGCTCAGCCACATATTTATCTGCAGTGGAGTCCTGTTGCTGTGTTAGTAGGTTGGCTCCTTTGGCAGCAGTGAAACACAATTTTTCTTCAGAAGGTATTCATTTCAAGTGTGGGAACAAACTAAATACAGGGACCGACTCAGTCTTTGATGTTACATGTGAGCATATTGTAGATCTCATCAAATGTAAACAGCTAACAAAGAATCAGGCATGTTTTAACAGCAAACCATTACAGCCTTCTCTGGGAATGCCTGTCTGGAAGTAAAGGTCTTCGGAAGAGAAGTGTATCTAGACATGACTTTAAAATAATTTTAACCCTTCCTTTTTACTTTTTCTGCCTGCATATTCTCAGCCATAATTATTTGTGCTCGTTGTAAACACATACAACAGCCTATCTGTGGATGAACCTAATTTGGATAATACTTCCGTGGATTCCTTGCAGCACCAGAGAACTGCAGTATCATACCTGAAATAAATTGTGGGCAGAAATCTTGATTTTAAAAAAAGTTAGTTGGGGCTTTAAAAATTATCTGGATTTGGCATGAAAATTAAAACCGTTGCATCCATGTCGTCTCCAGTTGTTTCAGTTTTGTAGCTGGCCTCATGGTATTTCCAGAGGAATGCCATCCATTGGGGTCTGCTCTGACACATCGGTCACAGAGAGAGGAGTAAGACTGTTACATGCTCATTTGCATTTTTTACATAAAGCATGTAATATGGCATTTATCTTTTTTGGCACTCCTGGTATTGTTGATATTGGACTGTCAGTCTATGTTAAGTGAGGCACAGTTTAAAGAGAGGTCAATATTTTCACTGTTAAACTTCTGTGGAGCTCCTTTTTCCTGTTCTTGATAATATGAAAAAATATATCAAGTTATTGCCTTTCTCTACATACCTGGCCTCACTTACATCCTTATTCTGTCATGCTATGGATTAAGCATAGTCCAGTTCCACCACGTGCTCAGTGCCTGGAGGGTGCACCATGACACTGATGGGTGACCAGATTTTCCTTTTGTTCCTTGGCTGAAGAACAGCTTTGGGATACTGATCACAAACGAGTTTAGTAGAAAACTAATAAAGGAACAGAGCAATAAAGTGACATTTTGCAGGAAAGAGATATTTTCCAGAAATTCTTCCTCCTTTCTTCTTTTGCAGTACTGCTGCTCTTCCCCAGTAAATTTCTCTGCTACCTTGGACTTCTTCCCCCCACCACCACTATGACAGCCCTTTGCTGGGTGGCAGCACTAGCCGTGACAGCTGGTGAAGTGTCTGGGACATACTCATTCCTATTTGACATGTCCCTCTTACCTCCCCCTCACTGACTCTGATGGGTGACCTCAGATGCTGGTGTAAGGCAGCAATCAAAATTGTCTGCAATCTATTCATTCCCAATGTCTCTCCCTAACCCAACTCATCTTGATGGGGAACAGCAACACCGTGGCAGTGGTCACAGCCACTCCCGCTGCTGCTCTGCACAGGGCGCCCGCAAAGCCACAGTCATGAAACCAGTCTGGTCACGGCTGGAGGGATTCCTATTTGCTTCACATCTAAGTTAGGAAGATGCATAATGTTTTGTAAGGCAAAAGCCTAGGAAAGAATTTAAAAGAAAAGAATGTGGGCAAGGGATCAGGAATTGCTACCCAAGATATATTACAACTTGAAAACAAAGAAGCCTAAATAATAACCAGCTACATGCTGAATGCAGTTTTTAAATGACCGGGATGGTGTAAGTCCCCACTGCTAATACCATCCTTCCACCTCTGTTCCACACACACACACGTATGCACATGTACGTATCTGTGTGTAAATCTCATCCGATTTATGGCTATGGCCTCTGTTTAGAAGGATCTTCCCCCAAAAAAGCTCAAGATCTGGTGCTCTGTATTTTTGAAAGAGCACAAGCTCCAAAACACTATGTTATAAGAGCAAGTCACCTTGCCCTAGTATATCCCATCCAGAAACGAGACCGCAGTAAAATGAGGTGATGTGTTGTTTATGTGAAAGAATATTTGTACTAGATACCATTTTTTTTTATTTTATAATCAGTCCTAATAGATCATTATCGAAGTAAAGTAAACCTCTTAAATGCTCAAATTGTGCGTGTGTAAATGAAGCTATGCAGAAAGGCCTCGGGATAGAATGAAGTTTATGAGCTTGTAAGTGAGCTCTATTTATAAAACTGTTTGGAAATGAAACAAAGAGTTGTTCATGGCTTGCTCTACACACACCATCATCCCTAACAAGCAGCCTGGGACACCGTACATTTGGGATTTCCTAGTTGAGAAGGATGAAAATATACAATTCCTGTGTTTCAATACAAACAGGGCTCTTTCTAGCAAATAGCCTGGTTTTGAAATATACTGGAATAGGATATGCTGGAAAAGTAAAAGAATAGTGGATCAACTTCAGTTTGTGTCAGGAAGTAAAATGTTGATAAAATCCATATTGTGATTTAACAAGCCTGATTTGTGCCCTTTTTTTAGAAGATCATGTTTCATGGATATCAGAAATTACTGGGACTATTTTGCACTCTCCTTCAGACTTCCAGACTTGACCCCACTGTAGACACCATGCACTAAAATACTATGTATTTATTACTCCATGTCCTTGTGCATGTGTATAGTTGCTTGATAGAGAATTTATGTTGTACATTAACCATCTGAAGATCAAACATTAGTTTTAGAATCTCAATAGATGCGTGCTATGGTCACTGTTTCCTTTGAGTTTTCATACAGATTGAATCATACAATATTTGAAAGAGAGTAATTATACCAGATTTTTATCTGTGGTCTTGAGGAGCAGCATGCAAATCCTTCCAGGCACTAATCTGTCTTTTTACGATCCATTCTTCCAGCCCTAGGAAATTAGTTTTTGCCTTGCTTCATAGTCATAAGCTGAGCACCTCTCTTACAGCAAGTTCTGACGAAGAAAATCAAAATAAACCATTCTGGTAACACAGTTATTTCTGTCTTTAGAGCTTTCACCTGTTGAACTGTTGGCAAAAATTCAGTTAAGGTTCAAACTAGAAAAAAATGTATGCCACCAACGCAGGTTGTTGGGGTTGGGACCAGGGGTTTGCAACAAAGATGAGTGGTAATTACCCTTTAGAAAGTTTACAGCAGCCTAGATAAAATATCCTTTAGCCTCCCATTTTATTTGCAAAGATCTGTTTTTATTAGTAGGCATGATCTTTGAAAAGATCTTTAAAATATATATATATCTCTCTACACATGCTTAAACACATGTACATATGTACAAATATGATGAGCTTGAATCATAGGTCCAAATGGTTGAAAATGTCTATTTTTCTTTCTCCTTAACAAACAAAGCACAGACTATGAAGGGGAAATTTCAAATCATCTGTATTTATTACAAGTGAATCATTGGAAAATGTTGTTTCAACCATTTTTAAGTTGTAGGTCCAGGAACTTTGTTGAAAGAAATGCGGATTTAACAGCGAGCGTTCAGCAAAACTCCTTGCAGAGGGTTGTCCCAGAGCCGGAGGTTCAAGCCTCGCTTGTGAAGGCTGGCAGTGCCTGGAGCTTCCCCTGCTCCCCTTCCCGATGCGTCAGGATGCTGCACCTGGGATTTCTCCCACACGTGCTCCATAGCTGTCTGGATCCAGGAGGAAATCAGTTTATGGCGAGACCTCGCAGGCATGCACATGATTTGGAGCTGGCTCCCCAAAGAGAGAGCCCAGCAGCACAGCTGTGGGCGATGAAGTCTGTGGCTGCCCCTGCCCAGTGTCCCTCAGCCACCCGCTGTGCCTGGGTCCCCCAGGCCGCCCTGCCTGCACAGTTAGGGCATCACCACGGCTCCTCCAAAGCTCCAGGTAAGGAGCAGGGCACGTTTTCAGTTGCCACTGGGAATTACTGTGCCGTATCACGGTGGTTCAGAAACTTCCCTGGGCAACTGAAAGTTGCAGGTCCAGGACCGTGGGAGCAGAAGGAGGTCTGGGCTCCAGTTCCCTGCAACTGCAAATGCTCTGGGGCAGAGCGAAAAGCAGGAGCAATGTCCTGACAGCTTCATGTACATACGGTCGAAAATGTTTCCTTCTGAACAAAAATGCAGACAAAATGAACATGAAGTGAGAGACTATTGCAGGACAAATTAAGCTTTCCATATTTCCTAAAAATTACATTTTTTTTCACTGTGGCAAAGTGAAAGCCCTTTGTTACAAGCTGAATTCATTTTTCTTCAAAAAATGAAAACCTTTTCAGCTGGGATGATAAATTGCATCTCACGTCTGCAAAATGGGCTTTCTGGCTTAGGAAAGTGGTTTGTTTCTCTCTCACTAGCTGACACATTCCCCCATGCAACCAGCTTGAGCTAATATTTAATTAGGTAAATAGAACATCAGTGTTAAAGCAAGAGGGGCTGGTCAAGTACTCCTGACTCAAGGCAACCTCTTTGACACTCTGACCAGAAAGGAAACACCGCTACATGTGGGCAAATGAAAAATGAGGCCTTTTATATGCAATATCATATATTGTTCTATTTGAAGTTTGGATAACAATTGTAAACCATGCACGTGCATACCTATGCATGCACTTAAAATAAATAGTTAATGAAATCTGGATACAAATGACACTGCTGATCTTCCTCTATACATATAGTGGACCTAGCCAAAACACAATCTTCAGGCTTTCCAGACCTGGATTAAGACCCAAATGTCGTGGCTCATGCCCACCCCTACTTCTTTGCGAGGAACTCATTCATCAGTGGTGTGGACATTTCCCTGGACTTCATCTTAGCTGCCAGAGATTTTTTGGCATTTTGTAATAAGACTAATTGCAGTGCATGTGAGCCCTGAGGAATGAAGACGCTTCTCTGCTTTAAAATTAGTAGCTGTGACTGCCAAAGTGACATGTAGAAATATTCTGGAGGGCAGATAGAAGACTCATTGAGAGTTTCCAAGGCCACGCAACAGAGTGCTGACTTTTTCAACTTAGCAAACATGGTTTTCCAAAATACTTGTCTTCCTTTTCTTCTTACAGGGCACTGCAGCTAATAGAGCAAGCAATTCTTGGACTTAACCACTTGATTTCCACTCTGATGAGCTTTCATCTGTCTCTTGCTGCATAGCACAAGTCTTTTCTTGACTGTTTTGAATATTGGCTCCTTGGCTAATAAAATTTTACAAGTGATTCTGAAAACAAACAATACTATATGATCCTCTTTTTTTAACTCATGAAATAAATATTCCATCAAAGAGACTTTTATGTTTTGCAGTGGCAGTTCTCAAATGACCAGCGTGGTATCGTGTTCAAAACAGGGCACGGTCCATTTTTACAGTAGATTTACTCAATCACAGTTACTAATCGGATTAGTACTGCTTTTATGTCTGACAAATTTTTAAAAGTTGGGGGCCATTAAAGCACTTGTAGAAAGCCTGTGGTGCTGGGCTGTGTTTTTCCAGTTAACTATTTCTGCTTTGAAACATATCAGACTTTTTTTTTTCCTAATGCACGTAGAAGCTAAGTTGCCCTTTTAGGTTGCAATGCCACCGAGCATTTAAATCCATGGCTTGACTTAGCAAAGCACACGTTTATGTATAGAGTTAAGAAAGAACATCAGTGTAAAAGGTAGGAGAGGCTGAGTGGTAGGGAGGGACTTATGCATGCCACTATCCAAAAGGAAAACATTTCTTTAACCTTTCTCTTTCCCCCTCAACTGTATGCAAGAAATAACCCTTACCATCTAAATCACAGCTTCTGTCCAAAATTCTAATAAAAAATGTTAGGGCCAGAATTAGCTGTCATGAGCTTGCAAGAGATTTCTCTAAGAAGTTAAGAAGAAACTACATTTACCTCCAAAGGGAGAATTTGCCCACCGGAAAGGTAAGTTTTATTTAAGAGGCTGAACTCCAGTGAAGTCAGAGGGTTATTCCAGATCTTGTAGAATTAATTATAAGAGAATGTAGAGTTAATTGTAACAGGCCTTGTTTGGATGCTATGTGTGTATCTCCTACTCCATCTGGTCTCATGAATTGCACAGGAAAATAACTAGAAACCTTTTATTCATAAAACCATAGGAAGGTCCACTATTCTCTATCAGATAGTTGGCTTAAAGCTCAAGCAGAATTAGTCCCATGTCAAAAAAGAAGCAGACAAAGCAAACAAAAAGGTTAGAAAATGAAGCCTGAACCTTCATTTCTACTGGAAATTCCCTCCTGGAGCTGCAGGAGGGAGCAGAAGGCATGTGGTAACCATTCCAATAGCTACTGCAGCATTAAAATGGTAGCAGTGGTCCTGACTGGCTTATTGCTGGACAGGCAGAAAACGGATGTAAAATTGAGAAAAAACATACAAAACAATCCAGGTGTCATACAGCACCAAAAGCAACTAACAGTGTCTGTCTTTTCTTGAAAGTCAAGTCTATTTTAGTTTTAGAAGACTGTTACCAAAAGGCTGTCTTGCTAAAAACACCACAGATGCTAATATCTGCAAATTGTTCCACTGCTTACTCCCCCAAATGCATGCAAACAAGCAGCTTTCATACAGCCATTGAAATGCCTTTATTTGCTCTAGTTTAGTAAGTCTGGAGGGTATAAGAAAAGATTAGATTTCTTAACGGGTAAAGAAAAATAAGACATTTAATTTTTTTTTAACATGAATCAATTATGCCAAAAGGATTTCAGTAGAAACAGATGCACTAGAATACAAAATAACTAAAACAAAAATTGAATTAAATGCAGTCTATGTTTGTACATGCTCTCTATAAATACTAATTTTATGAGAAAGCAAATGGGTTAGCATCAGCCAAGCACAAGTCAGGAAATGATCAAATTAAATTTACACACCGAAGCTTAGACTCTGTCCCCTGGGTACGTGCATTGCTGTGAGATCTTTGATATTAATATCATATGTCATTTTCCAAACAATAAAGTGCAGTAGCATACTTTTTTAAAAAAAAAACTAATTCACATAGATAAATACATATACAATGGAGTCATGCTGTCTGTGTGTCAACTCTCTTCTTTGAAAGGGAAAAATGAAATAAAGATTAAACCTAAAAGCTGAGGTCTCCTCTGCAAGGCTGCAAATCTCTGTAGAGTAATAATAGTATATAAAAATAAATCTAGCTTGCTATTCATTAACAGATCTATTAGCTAGTCTGAGGAGGAGATTATTAATGCAATTATGTCTCCGTTTTGTGGTCAGGGAGCAGTTTCATGCCTTTTCAGTGGAAAGCAGGAGAGGAGCCTTTTCTTTGTTCTACCCAAAATCATTAACTCCTCAGGATCCCAGAGCTGAACACCATCTGATATCTACAGAGATTGTGCAACTACCACTAATTCCTCGGCACTTCACAAATTAGCACAAATAAATTATACAGAGCAACACACTGACAGAGTTATACAACTTTGAAGGAGTAATAACATCTATTAACATAAGGCTGCTACTGTGAAGACACTGCCAAATACTGTATAAGATATGAATAATCTATTAGATATTATAATAGCATAATACTGTGTTGTAATAGAAAGGTCTTCTAGCAAAATTAAGGCTCAATGAGGTTTTGGCACTTATAAACAAGGGTAATGATTGAATTAACAGATACTCCCAATCAGGGGGAAAAAAAAACTTCTGGGCACAGCAGGTCTTCCAAAGGCTACTATTCAGCAAGTTGCCAAATGCATGAACAAAACCTCCTGGATCAGTAAACATGTTTTAAAGGAAAACTTAGGAGATATCAAATTGATCTCTATTGTGTTTTGTCAGTGCAAGTTCCTTCACATCTTATATCCCTTTTAGGGCCTCATGTGAGAACACCAGCATCACTACATACTGTGATTAGAGGGGCAAACTGACCCAAATAAGTAGTCCATGAAGCAAGGCATGCTGAGAAACACTAATTGTGATCCTGAAGATTCAGGAGCTTTTATGTCAGGGCACAAGGAGTAGGTTCCAGACAGAAAGGCACAAGAATTTATGTGTCTACTGTGAGCCACAGTCATCTTAAACTTTCAGCATAATCAATGGAGATCTAGTCAATACAGTCAACGAAGCCAAGAGAGAAATTCACCTTATCCTAAAATAAATAAACAGAAGAGGCATTCATTCTGCTAAAGAAAAATGTCTCGAGCTGTTTGAGATGCTCTAGGATACTTGGGACAGAAGCAGGGGACACTGGGCACAAGACATACAGAAAATCTTTGCCCTTCAAAAGCAACAAATGGTCACCAGGTGAAATATCCTGGGGCAACAAAAAGGTCACTAGACGTACATGATTAGGCAACTGAATCCCATCTGTACTGGATAGTCAGTTGAAGAGCTCCCTAAGGAGCTCTAAGTTTATGGACTAGACAGCTAGTGCACATATACATTCACTGCTAAATTTACCCATGCGTTGTATCAGCTCCATACTGCCTAGCTACAAGATGTATGGCCGTACGCTTCTGACTGCCTGAGTACATGGGACACTGAAAGCAGGGCAGAGGGTAATCTTAGGAGCAGTTACTTGCTAAACATTGAACAATGACAGCCCTCAGAGAAGAAAAACATTGAAAGGACAAACTTAGGCATTTCATATGTTTCAACTCTTGCCATGTTACTAGTCACACTGTCCCAGTTTATTTATTCTTCTCAAGCAAAAATAAACAACCACAAATCCCCACCTCTATGACAAGAAGACACTAAGAGTATCCATCCATTTCCAGAAACAGATGGGATGAAAGTATTGGCATTATAAGTTCATGATAAAGGTGGTCAAACAATCTGGGGGTAAAGGATTGCCACGGGAAAGACCCTACTCCTGGTTCATTTGCTAGGCTGTCTTTAACTCACACAAGCAAGCCCTACAGTAGCACAACATTTTTCCATCAGCAGGTCCGGAAGAAAGGCATATTTCATGCTCATGTTGGTGACCCAGACCTCTGGCTGAAAGGGAGTGATATTGATGCACTCTGGAGCAGGTTTATCTGACTCTTAATCAGAAAGCCATTACCCTGACACAAGGGTCAAAGCAGGGAGTATAAAATGCACTGATAGGAGGGATCCCCATGATTTCCAGAAAAGGCTTGGAATAAGAGAGTCTATGGCACTTCCTCTAATTATTTTTATTACCATGTTGGACTTCAAAACAGCAGCTCAGGAAAAGAAACAGCGAGGTAAAACCTTGACCCCACTGAAATCAATGGGAATTTTATTACTGATCTCAGTAGGACAAAACTTGGCTTTTCCCTAAAAGTGTGCCTGCTTGTTTTGAGTATATAAATATTGCAAGACGGGCAGGGATTTCAGTGAGGCTGAGAAATCTCCCTCTGATTTCCTGTGCAAACCAGAGGCTGTCAAATCAAAAATGTTGGCTTGGCTCATTTCTGCTGGGTACGCTTCCCTCGTGCCTGGCAGAGCCCCGCACAAATTGGCTTTGATTACCCTGACCAGCTTCACCTGGAACCTCCACCACACCTTCTGCCCACAGGCTCAGGAGCCCCATTTAAGTTTGCCTCTGGGCTGTTGACTGGTTTTCCTGGGTAGATGGCTGGGTCTGGGTGGTAGATAGCTTTCTTTCCAACCCTATTTCTAGCTGCAGCTCCTAGATGGACATCAGACCTGGGCAGTAGCCTTGTTTCTAGTCCTGTCGCCAGTGATCCTGACTGGTGTCTGTGGCTGGGCTTTGGACCTAAATCATCACTTTGGCTTGTCAGAGACTGACAGCTGTTGCTATCAGCAGCAGCAGGACCCTGTCCAGGTACTGTTGGACTGTGGCTTGGTTACATGGGACAATTGGTAATGAAGGGCAATTGTGACCTGTTTTCTAGGGAAAGCAAGCATAGTCATCATTGCTCCTCTGCTGCTCTGTTTACTGTCTGTCTCCCTAATATGATACCAAGAAAGCTAGATTCAGAAGTCAGGACTGAAGCATTCAAGCCACTGTGTTTCCCATTAGTTTTCTGTTTTGTCATTTTTACACCATGTGGTAGGTGGTTACTCATCTGTCCTTAATGTAGCTAGGTTGCTGCTAGTGATCCACTCTTATTAGAAGCTTAAAGATTACAAATTAGACCTGCATGTTTATTAAGATGTGGATCTCTGCATATGCAGTTTGCTGTCACACTGCAGCACTAACAGCACATCAAAGGTCCTGGATGATAAATTCCAATAGCTGCATTATATGACAAACCCACCACCAGTGGCAGTGCTCCATCTCCAGGTCCTGTTCTTCCATCCCCTGTGCTTTTATGGGAACATGTATGGGATATAAGCATCTGTTAGACTGGTGGTGAGGAACTGGGACAAATGTGTTAAAATTGTGTCTGTGTTTAATAGCCTTCAACTTCTATTTTGTAGGGAGTTTGTTTGTTCCCTGCCACTGGCTGAGTGTACTCACACAATCTCTTACCACCCACCACATGGCATGAGCTTTCATAGCATACAAAAGTCTCTCCTCCTGCTTTGAGAAAGGCACATTTTTTTTATTTGATGTCCCTTCTTATATCGCTAGAGATAAGTAAATAAGGAGTGATTCTTTCCTTTTCTGTGTCAATAGCAATTTTTCAGACCTGTAATATATCCCCTTTTTGTCCACTGTGGTCTGAAGACTTTTGATATAGTTTGTTCTTTCCTGTGAAAGTTGTGAAATACCTTTGATTGTGCTTGTCTCCCTATAGCTATCTTTTGTAATCATATTATGTTCTTTTTCTGAGACAAGGAAATGAGAACTGCATACGGTATTTGAGGTCAGCACATTGTGGAGTTGTAGAATGGCATAATATTGCTGTAAAAACAATCACTTCACAAAAGTGTTGAGAAACAAAATGGTATCTCAGTTTGGAGTTCAACTGCAGCTCTTCTGGTTTAAGGAGAGGCCAGGCCTACAGTTCATCTACAAAGGCAGGCGATTTACTCAGTAACATTAGGAATTTTAAGCAACTTAAACTGCCATCACTTAAATTATTATCCCATTCGGTCAAACAACTGATCAACTTGATCTGTTGGACCAAGCCTGGGGTAACAGGGAACTGAAATAGTCTTCTCTAATAATCCAGAGATTCCTATGTAATCCTAGGATAATTATAATTCTTCAAGTGAATCCAAACCCTCAGCCTGTATTTATGTACCTAACCTTCACTGCTTAGCTACAGATGTGCTTAAGCCCACACATTGAATATGTCACTAGAACTTCTCTGGTTACTTGCTAGCTCCACTGAAGCTCTCATCTGAGGGAACTGGGGCAATTTAACAACAGAATTGAAACTAAACGTAACAATTCCTTATCCCACACTCTAACTGACATAAGTAACGCTGATGCTGCCTTTTCCATGTGGCAACTTTCCTGAAATTTTTAATTTTCAAGATCCTACTGGCTGACACAAGTTAAACGAAGAGCCTGCCTTGATAGGACAGGGTGCGTTGAAAACATTTCATTACCCATGTTGTCGTTTTTTTGTGGATAAAAAGCAAAATTCTACTGCTGGCATTGTCAACCTCCCATCTTTGTAAGCCAAGGGGAAAAGAAAAGCTTGACAGAGGGGAAGTGGGCAGTAAAATGGAGTGACATAAAATGTTGTTAAAAAAAGGTAGTCTGTGAAATTATTTTTGTCCCTCTATTACACTCCTTTCTAATTCAATCTCAAAACTGGAGAATGCTTTCTTTACAAACTGAACTTCTGACATTATTACCATGCAAGGAAATCATCACAACATGACCTGATGCCTATTTGAAAGATTCAAAGTCTTTTTAGTAATTCTGCTCAGAATGTGTTTTTAATGGAAATCGTTTTCCAAATGAAAATGGCGCCAAGGTAAAGACAATCAGCTGCATGATGAATACTAGAACTGCCGATTAATAGTTCATGCATGAAGTAGATTAGTTGGTAGGCAACAGACCAAGGATATCAGGGTAGGATTAGGAAAATGAAAGGCAGTGCCCACACTTACAGTTGCTTATACAGGAAACAACCCTGCCCCTCCCAGCACCGCAACAACCATCTGTTTTCATCACATATATGAATATTTTGTGATGTTTCTTGCTATTTTTGTTAGTATTGCTTGCTCTGTTTGTTACACCAGAAGATATCGCTAGCAGAGATGCTCTTTTTGCAGTCAGCTATATTGCCTGAAATAATAGAGGTAAAACAATGAAGATGAAACAAATGTAGACTATACAGTAATACATAAGACAGGCTATAGGAACATACAGTTAAGTTAAAAAGAGATGTCAGAAACTCTGGAGTCACTGATCCAAACCAGTCCATCCACATGTACCAGTGAAGCACTGTGGGGATGTTTTGGCTGAAGCCCGGAGTCCCTCACTGTTATGCAGCATCATGTCCACACCAACAGACCCTCTGGGCCAAGGTGCTTGCTAAGCAGCTCTCTGCAGTGCACTTCTCAATGCCTCCCCTTGCCAAGGGGTTTAGGGCTGGTCCCCACACCCCTGCCTTCACAGCATGGTCAGTTTGCAGCTCCTACAGACAGCCACAAACAATGAAGATGCGACTATTCAACCTCACTCTGTAGGAAGTTAGGAGAACAACCACCTTGGGAAAGGATTCTGTGGTATTGCAGCAGTATGTCATCTGAGATTTCTCACAAACTGTAAATGAAGACTACTACATCAGGCCTTTCCATTAATATTTAGGTTTTGAAAGCCTTGTAAAACCTACAGCTCTTTCTGGAAATTGGGTCCATATTATGTTTCTCAATTTTACATACTGTGTATGTAATTTTAAGTACTGTGGCCCACCTGCTTGTGTGTCACAATGTTATTTCAGGATCTGGGGGGGTTTCGTAGCATGCTTAGTTTTTAAGGTTCTTCCAACTCAAAATTCCAGACTATATATTTTTCATGTAATAACCTCTGGCAATAATGAAATATAGACAGGAACGGCATTTCTTGCCTCATTTTCACTGGTTCTTCAAGATGATCTATGACAGGAATGATTATTTTTTCAAGTACTTTCTATTGCTGCTTTTCTGTAGTTACAGAAATTCCCCAGATGCAGTCCTGTTACCGCTGCAATACACAGCAATGTTCCTGGCTTTGAAGCCACGTTGCTGTCTAAAAATATTTCCTCTTCACATTACCAATACTGTCTGAAGATTACCACTGTCAAAATCAGGGGCTTTTTAACATTACTATTTTTGTCTTATTTGCTGACCTGCAGATGACTTGACACCACTTCTGTCTGTCCAGATGTAGTATACTAACTTCTGAGTGTTGCAGCTGATTGTTTCCTGAAGCTTAGAGGACAACCCCTTTTAGCTGGGGGAATTTTGAATGGATATGAAGGAAGCTGAAAGGCCAAATGAAGATCTTTGCATTGGTTCAGACAGGCCACCGATTCAAACACATTTGCAACTGATTATAGATCAAAGAATGGTCAGTAGAGTCTAATTAGCATGTTCCAACATAGTATGTTGTCTTATTGCATCTTACCAACACCCCAGCTGCCTCTAGGAGGCCCTGCTTGAGCAGGAGGGTTGGACCAGGTGACCTCCAGAGGTCCCTTCCAACCTCAGCTGTTCTGTGACTGTGACATGGCTGGACAGAAAGAGAAGTCATAAGTGAGTAACAAAATGCCAGGGCCAGAAGTACAGCCAGGGCATTGGTGTAGGCATTGGAGGACTGAAAAGGCACATAAAAGCATGAAGGAGCAGGACAAGACCTGGGAAAAAAATGAGGATGAGTGCAAAGAAGCAGTGAAATGGCAAAAAGGGGAGACTGACAGACTGCCTTAGGGAGGATGGGTGGAAAAGACACTGGAAAAAAGCTCCTGGAAAAGGTGTTACAGAACCTCTGGCATAGAGAGGGGTGGAATATACAACATTGCTTATCTGAAAAAGGGGAGGCAGCATGGCATCATAACATGTGGATGGGATACTGACACACAAAGGAAAAAGATGTGGAAAAACTAGCCTGCATATGTATATTAATGAGGCCTGCAGAAGCAAGGGAACCATGCAACACTCAAATTAGCTTTAGAGAAGCAGCAGAAGAGCTCATTTCTCTGGCTGCATAGCAAGGCTCTGCCCCTTTGCTCCTGCCATCTCCACAGGCATAAGTAGGGGACTAATGGAGACTGAGCTGGAAAAGGGGCTCTGTGCTGGAACAGGGTAGGGACTAACCTGCCTCCTCTTCATTTCTTCCCCACACCTTGGTCCCACTTAGGTTGTATCCAAAATCCTGTTGCCATTTGGCCTTCCCATGCATAGACTGCCTGGGTGTCATGCAAGGATGCTTATCAGTGAGCAGCAGCAGTGCTAACTCCTGAAGAAGCACCAGGTGGGCCTTAATAGAAAATGAAGGAGAGGGAGGGAGGGACACAAGGTACAGGCAAGTCTCTTCTGAAATTTTCTAATTGCTTGTGATGTTGTATGTGCTACCTTCATTAGCTGTGCTCTGAATGCCAGAAGATAGAGCAATGGTGAATTGCACTTGCTGAGAACATCCTTCTAGAGCTCAGCAGGGGAATCCAGTCTTCTGAAATTTATGAAACAAGCTTTTTTAGTCTGGTACCATATCGAACCGACCAACTTATTCCCCTGAGTAATACCTACCAGCTTCCTGAGATCAGCCACAGTAACCGTATCGCTGACCACGGATTCTCTCTAATTCGCTGCTGAGAAACCCCTTTTTAAAGCAAAAATTCAGATGGAGGTCTTAAATCACGTAGAATTCTTGGCTTGGTGTATGGCAGCCTGACACATATGCAAGACACCGGTGACACAATATTGTTGGGAGTTTTGTAAGCAGCAAATAATTCATTGCTTTGACAGTAACCCATTTGCACATTTTATTGATAAATGGAAGCTGGAAGTGGAAGATTTAGTAATTTAGTGGGATTCTGTTGCTTTCTTTCAAAGTAGTTAAGCTGAAAACTCAGGCCATTCTTTCTCATAACACCCAAGCTTAAGTAGCCATTAACAAGCAAACAAGTGGCCACCCACCTTACCTGTGGAGTCTGGCAACTGCTGAGTCTCAGAGGTCCAGCACATTTTGGTGAGGTGAAAGCAATTATTGCCCATGACAACGCCTGTAGGTTATTTTCATTCTCCCATGCATAATCTGTCATTAGCACACAGGAAAAAAAACAAACACAAAACAAAACAAACCCCCAAACAAAACTAACAAAAACAAACCTTGTGTTTTTGTTTTATTTTTCTTTCTGACTGAGGAAGGCAGTGCCCAGCTGCTTTAATTATACTTCTAAACACATACATGTAAACATTATTCCTTTGGTTGGAAGAACATTAGTGAGAGAAGGCTTTTTGAGTTTTCATTTCTTTTTTTTTCCCCCCAAAGAAAGGCACAAATTAGTTACTGGTAGCTACAATTGTTGTTCAAGTCTGATTATGATTATAGACATTAAATGACTAATTATAATTTTATATTATTTTTTTTCACACAATAGTAATTCTTGTTTGAAACTGCCATGCTTATTTCTTTATAAAATTCCCCAGACTGTTTAACAGAACACAGTAGAAATGGACGTGCAATTTGAAAAATAACTTTGCTTATATAATGCTTCTTTTAAAAGCTGTTGATTACAATAACTGTTTGCCAAAGTGTGAGCTCATTAGCCTATGCAAATTCTGATAGCACTATTTCAGAAGTTGTTTATAGAGAACTTCTATGTTATGTGGCCTAGTCTGTTTTCCTTTGTGTTTATGTAACTGTGCCATTCAGTTTTGTAGACTATAAGGGCACAGTTAGGATTGCGCAGTTGATGCTATGGCAGAGAACCCAGGGAAAATTCACCAGGGGTAAGTTCCTTCCCTTTTTCTCCTCAAGTGAGAAAATGTTACAGGGTCATATTAATGATTTACACTTAAGCAAAATCTGATACCAGTTGATATGAATTTAACTGTAAAATACTTGCAATGGTTGCTTACTATACTGAAGACATTAATACTAAGTCTCAGAGAAAAGTTATTTATTTCAACATGCTGTTCAGAAATGGTCCAAAGGCTTTAATAAGGCAGCCTGAAATGCTAAATGTAAGCTATTATGCAGGAGCAGCAAGTGAGATTCAAAGGATCTCAGTATCTCAGAGAAGTCTATGTCTGTTACTGGCGTTCTGCTACATGTGATAAATCATGTATTCTAAAACAATAGAAGTTTATTTATAAATATAAATAAAATTTAATAGAAATTTATTTTTAGAAGTAATTTTTTAGAAGATGGATAATATTCTGTTATTAGAAGACAGGTAATATTCTGATATTGGAAGATACATAAGGGTCAGTTATATCATCTAATCTTACCCACCAAAACTGCATCCTGCTGCTGTTCCTTCTATAGTCGATGGGGAAGGGCACCCCTAAAGGAAGATTCATCACATCCTAAATAAGTGCCAAGGTAGGCAGGATGACAGTCCTTGGGGTGTGATTTTTTTTCTTTCTCCATTGATTGTAGAGGACCCTATACAACTTAACATCCAGTTTGAATTAATTGTGTATGGCAGAAACCTGAGATAAATACCAACCTACAAGTAGGGGTACCAATACCACTCAGATAATGCTGCATCACACACTACTGGCTTTGGCAAAGCAGCACTGAGCTAGCTGTATGAGGTACTGTTTTGCTGCTTTAGAGTGCTGACAAAAGCAACTGACTGGTGACTAAGACATCCTTTTAAATTTAAGTTTAGGAATTACTATAGCCCAGCAAAACACAGCCCAAAAGAGCTTGGAAGAGACCTGCAGTATGTAATGTTTCTGTGCTATTGTACCTATTGTATGATGCCATTTTCCAGAGCCCAGATTACAAAAATACTTCTTTCTTCTTGCTCTGTCTTTTCATCTAATTCAAACAGTATAACAGACCTGATGGTTTACAAAATTATCAACAGCCCAGTGTCAGTTGTGGCAGTGACATGTATCCCCACACAGTATTAACTTCAACCAGGCAAATGCATTTCTTCTGTCAGGTGAATAACACAGTGTTCACTAGAGATGTGCGTCTTCATGTACAACAGTTTTGGAAAACTCCAAATGTAGGCATAGCAGAATTATAGAAATCAAACTGTGTTTGTCTGAAGTGTCTCAATTTTTTTTGTGAGCACCCAGCCAGATTCTGATGACTAAACTTTTGACATTGAAGAGAAGCTGTTTCCTAGACCATGGGCTGAATATTCATGAAAACAAATCTGATGGAAGCTAGGCCTTAAAGAAGGCAGGAGCTGAACTTCATCTTGCAGTGAAAACAAAGCATCTAAAGGGGAAAGAACAGATAAGACAACACTTCTGCACAAAAGTATTTGTTCTACAGTGCATTGAGCATGAGTCACTGAGAGTCATGATGTCATAAAAAAAGACAAAACCTGTAATTATGATATAAAAATAGGATTATAGACTGTGGACACAAGAAGTAATCCACCTGATACTCAGCAGTACCTAGGGTATGCATAAACATACTGGTCCTCTGCTTCAAGGAGGACATGGTCAACTGGAAGAGAAAGCAGCAGGAAGATCAGCCTGGGAAACAAGACATACATAATTAAGTGGTTTGATGTGTTTGGCACTGAAAGAAGTCTGAGAACATGATAATGATCATCAAATATGTAAAATACTGCTTCACAGAAGAAGGAAACCATCTGCTCTGCAAGGCAGGAAGGAGAACAAGGGGCTCAGACTGCAATAAAGAGTCTGGACGTAAGAGGCTTCTGCTCCACAGGACTCTGTAGATCTGGGGGACATTACCTAAGATGTTGTGTTTTTCACAACCATTTAGAAAACTTCTTTCAGGAATGGCATAAATACAGTAGTTCTGCTGTAGGGTAAACTACAAATCATGTTTGAGGTCCCTTCCTGCTCTACTACAGTACAACACACTTCAAGTTCGGCCAAATGTGTGGAGTATGCTATGTGGAAAATGGCAGGAAAACACCTGTTCCCCCTGTCTCTCTTTGTATGCCTTCTTCTCCATACCTTCTTCTTTGCAAGTGACCTTCAAATATATACCTTTGTCATTTACTGTCTCACAGCAGCCGAGAACTGTCCAGGGACATTTAGCCCTTGAGTTTCAGCAGCTAACTTACTCCCCACAGAACAAAATGGGTAACCATCTCTTTTCCAAGATGTTTGTAGGCTCCCATTAAAAAATACCTGTGCTTAATCAGAGAGAATTAAGATCACTTGTAGGTGCTGAGCAGACAAAGCACATAAGAACTTTGCTACCAACTTTTTGTTGCATTCTGGCTGCAACAGATACATATTCTTCTAAGTATTGTCATCCTCACCTGGACAAAGTGCCGGTAGTAGTAACAATAACGGTAAAGATGAAAATTTTGTATTAAGATTCGCAAAATCACACTAAAGTATGAGGCATGAATGCACACTTGAAACCCTTCCTATCCTTTCTCATTCTGCTCTGTTATTTACAGCTGTGTTCACTGTCAGAAATAAAAACTATATGCTAAAAATAGAAATATACCTGGAAACCAACATACAATCATAGGAAGGCCAATGCAATTTATAGTCTCAACAGGTGTAAGCAGGGTAAGGTAAGTTTGAAGCATTGCCACTATCCCCACCGCGGTCTACATTTTACTAAGCTAATGAAGACTGACATAGTGGGAATCTTCAGTGTGGCTTGGATTTGTTATATGTTAGCTAATCGGTGGTAAAAGAAGAAAAGATTTTGATGAGGGTGGATTACAAGGGGTTATATGCACTCCATTCAAATAGTGATTGTGTAGCACATCTACTTTGCTTAAAAATCTGTGAAATGAAACTGAAGTGCTAGGAAGTAGAGAAGAGCACAAAGAGGTAGAATAGGAAAATTCCTCAGCTGAAATGAATGACATATATATTGCCTCAGGTTCAGGCAAGATAAGTTGTTTAACCTCTTGAAGTTGTTTTGGGGTTTTTTGGCAAAATATATAGATGGCGGAAACTGTGGGCAGAATGCAGGTAAGCAAAAAAAAATAAAAAAAACAACAACTACCTTTGAGCTGTGTGCATGCTTCTACACTCCATAATGAAAATGAGATGTTAGGTTTGAAACCATCTTTGAAATGCAAGACACTGTGGTAGAAAAAAAAAAGAGTTGCTACAATGTCTAAATATATAAAGGTTAATGTTTGGGCTTGGGGGTTTTAGAAATAAATATGCATAGTACCAGCAACAAGCAAGAGGTGGAACTCAGCACTTTGAAGGGTTAAAGTGAACTTTAGTCTTCCACAGATCACCCCCTGGTACTGTGTCTTCATAAATTTCCCCTGTTTATGGAGTGTTTTTGATGGCAGGCAATTCTTTGTTGAAAGTTAAGTGCTCTTTTATATGAATAAATAAAGAAGGCTTTGGTTTGAATGAATACATTATTTTGACAAATGTTTATTGGAAACCCAATTATGGCTTCATAAATCAGTGCTATCTGTGGTACATCAGGTGAGCTCACCCATGCCATCAAATGGCACGTTGAATATTAGCAGGATAATTAAAATAATTCTGTTGAATGTTGTCTCTCTTACCCAGGTCTGACAGTAGTCAAAGCACGAAGAAATTGTTTATTATTTTTATTTAACTTATTAAAATACTTCTTGTAAGATGTAATCGACATACTTAACAAAAAAGAAAAAACACATTTGTTTTCAATTTGCAGTTAGATTAAAATGACAAGGTCAGGCATAATGCATGAACTGAGTGGCAGCTGAATTTTAAGAGTAGTCGGGGAAACAGAAAGGATATGTATGAAGTCTATTGTTCGAACGTTACACCTAGGTGAAGTGAGGCTTTGTTTGTTTTGTCTGAAGTGGTCACTGATGATATGAAATGTCTCTAGAGTAAATTCATGTGCTTCCTTGCCCCCCCTGCTACAGTGATTCTGAGTTACAATGACCAAATGAATGAGAAGCCATTTTCATAACTATGAAAATGAAGGGAATCAAGTGAAAATCTTGAACTCAAGGTCAAGAAGAAAGGGAGGAGGTTAAAGCTGAAAATAAATAAACAAAAGTCTGCAGGGGACAAGCTAACAGGAATTCCCATCTCTTGAGGCCCTCTGATGACCGCCAAATGGAGAGGTTCACAGTATCTGTGGCAGGACACTGAAGATCTGTTTTTTATGAAAAGAACTTACATGATTTCCAGAAGGATCATTTCCCAGTTTTTTGATATGGTTAAATTATACCCACTAGAACTTATAAACATTAAAATAGGGATTGGAACTCAAGTAACTGGGGTTTGTGTGTATTTGAATGAACGTGATATAAATAGCCACCTAGATGCCTTTCTTACCAAGTCAGTTTCAGTGTAACATTCTTCTCAGTGGCACAGGAGAGGGAATGAGGATGCACAGGGAGAACAGCACAACATTCAGATTTCTCCCATGAAAGAAAATTAGTGTTAGGAGTTGGCCAGAGAGATGGCAATGAAATCCCTTTACTTGGAATCTGTCAATTCACTGAAAGGAAAAAAAAAAATCACCAAGACAATTTTGTGTTTCACCAGAAACTAACCTTCCTGCAGAGCAACTCGGGCTCCAAATTTCTGGCATCTGGCAGCGCAGACAACCTGGAGGCTCCAGGGCTGAAACTCCCACACTAGGACTTCTCAGAAGCTCATATTTCACCAGAGATCTACTTCTTAGATAATGTACAAGGTTTGAGGTCATCTTCCAAATAAAGGTTAGACAAAATTTTGTAATCTTCTGCAAGATAGAGATAAAAATCTCCCTTTTCCACCGTACCTTACCCTAGTCCCTTCTCAGGATTTCAGATGAGCAAACAATAAGTGTGGGAAGCTATATAGGGTTAGTCTTGACTATTTAGGATCCTATTTTTCCATAGCAAAATAAGAGTACTTTCAGCCTAAAACCAGGCATGCATTTTGCTGCCAAGGGTACCATCATGAGTACTAAATACTCTGTAGATAAGAGACAGAACTTAGGGCAATCATGGTCCATGAAGCAGGATGGAGCCTTGGGGTTTTGATCTTACCTATGCAGCCATTCCAGGGCAAAAAAAATCTGGAAATCTCTCTTCCAGAGTAGACAGAAGAGAAGGTACTGTTCTATATATTCATTTAAGGAAAGCTATTGCTTAAATCTCATGGATCGTGGGGGTTTATGTCTTAACTTCTGGATCTGCATTCTAGCTACCCCTAAGTGGAAATGAGGGATTTCAGAAGTAAATTTTTCTTACTCCGCTGCTTTTTCATGCATATCCTCAGAGAGGCAGATCATTCAATCCAAGCTATGCATCTAGAAATTTCCTTGAATAGGATTAAGGAGGTGTAAGTGGTAAAGAGAACTATGGAAATGGAACTTCCCTGAGCTCTGCTAAGGATGGAAGGGTAACAAGCAAAAGGCAGTCTGGAGTCCATGGACTTGACACAAAAGGCACAAGACACAGCTTTTCAGCACTCTAATTATGAACCAAAGCACCAGCCCTTTTTCCAGAGTTTCAGGGAAGTTTGCTGTCAATAATGCTAACGGATTTGGTCCCTGGCAAAGTTTATCAGTTTTTCTTATCTTTAGTCTCTTTTCTCAAACCTTTTTTCCTCCCTTTGCCTGTGGCTACTGTAACTGCAAAGGTGAATTATTGGAAGGGGAAAGGAGGGGAGAGAAAGAGCCCTGTTTTTCATAATTCAGATTTAAAATGCAGCAGCTCCAAAAGACTTCCTCTTATATTTTATTTCTGAAGAAGCTGTGGCTATCAACCCTATTTCCTTTGTTGTTGATTCAGTATTTGAACATTAATTTCACTCTGCCTTCTGCCAAAAAATCTTGATGGACAAGCTGGCTATTCCATCATTTTCTAGCCCCTGTGAGTGCAGAACAGTTGCTTCTCTCTTCTCCAAGTGGCAAAGACAAAAGAAGCTGCACCACTGCATACCTTGCATAGCCTTCTATTTCAGGGGAAACCAGCTTTTAAAGTATTACATCTTAGAGCTCCAAGGAGAGGAAAGCTTCAAGGAAAACTGTTATTCCTTTATATGCAAGAATCCTATTGCCATCCATAAATCACTCAGGCTGCTATTATAATCCAGAACAACAACCTGGCATCACCCCTAAGTACAGAAGGTTGTGTGAAAGATGAGCAGAACAAAAACAATAAAGAAGTCATTAAAACACCTAAAAGATAAAATGCTTGAAAATATCTCCCCAAATTTCCTGTGGCAAGACAGTGATTGAGCCATAAATCAAAGCTATTCTTCTTCAGGGGATATTTAGAGAGAAGGCAGTACAGTTTGTAACTATGCTTATCTGAAGAAAAACTGCAGCTCTTACACTAATGGGGAGAAGCAGATAACTGATCACTGCACTCAATTATTTCAAATGCATGCCTCTTTCCTTCCAGCAAGAACAGAAAAGTAAACCTTGTTTTTAACAGAATCAACATAAATGAATAGAATATTGTTTCAATGCTAGCTTTCATTTGATTAACTTTTAGCTTTTCCTATGTTCTGTTTGCATTGCTAAAAACTAAAACAGTGGACTGTGTTGGACAGACAGATTAAAATGCTTCTTTTTCAAAAGTAACTTTGACCAGCACATAAGAGATATATTCATGTTAGAAAGGCTTTGTGCAGTATCACAGAAAACAATAGTTACTCAGAGCCGATAACTCTGGTCCATTATGTACTACTCAGTGATGATACATGAGAGACAATAAGAGAGAAACAGACCTGTCCAGCAAATATTTGCTTTGAAGTCTGCACAAAAAGATCTATACAGTTCATTGCATTATGAAATTTTGAAATCTACTGATTTTCACTCTATATTTTTGTCCTACCTCTCCATCACCTTCATCTGAACATGCCTGTGGTCTGCAATAAGCAGTAGGATGGAAACACCTATAATAAACAACAAGAAAAATAATACCTAACACCAAACTAAGAATAGTTAGGATGCTCACAACTGTAAAATGTATTTCTTTGATAATGGAAGGTTTCCAGAACAAATATACAAACAAAATACCTAGAGTTACAACAGTGTGAGTAGCATAATACATAGAAAGGCAAAGTTTTGTTTTTCTCCCCTTTACGTTAAAAAAGGTAAAAATGAGAATGATTCCAACTACAGTTCTGTATAGATATTCCATCTTCTTAGATTTGCAGAATGTTGTATGTTGTTTCAAAGTCCAGGTGAAGCCACAAATCCAAAGAAATGTCAGCAGAATTGCAGAACTACCAACACTTAGTAGAGTGATCAGTGAAATACTGAGTAACCAAGAAGTGATGGTAAGCAGTTTATAAAACAGATACATTAACCCGGGGAGCACATGAAATTCATCTTTATCAGGTAGAGATTTTCGTAATGATATCTGATAATCAACTGTTGAAAAGGAGATACCACAAAAAGACATAATAATGGCAGCATCTAAACAAAACAGAAGGAAAAATGTTAGACTGAGGAAAAAGATACTTATTTTACATTATAATTTCAGAATGAACTTTTGGAGACGTTCATACTTTCTTAACACTTCCTTTATAGTAATATTATATTTCCTCTGTACTTCTGAAAAAGTCACCTTAATTTTAAGGCTCAGTTTAGTTACCTAAATCTAGGCATCTAATGCTGTTTGGTATGCCTATGTTATCCTGCCCACCCTCTGGCCATTAATGGTCTTGCACAAGTTGTGTGTCATATTTGCCATCTCCATACACAAATGACTTGGAAATTCCCAAAGTATTGCAAATATAGCCCAAAGAGTTGTGGTGAATGGAGTTAAAAACAATTGGTGGCCGGTCACAAGTGGTGTTCCTCAGGGCTCAGTACTGGGGCCAGTCCTGTTTAATATCTTTATCAACAATCTAGATGAGGGGATCAAGTGCACCTTCAGTCAGTTTGCAGACACTGCCAAGTTGGGTGGGAGTGTTGATCTGCTTGAGGGCAGGAGGCTCTGCAGAGGATCTGGACAGGCTGGACCGATAGGCCGAGGCCGAGTGTGTGAGGTTCAACCAGGCTCAGTGCCGGGTCCTGCACTTGGGTCACACCAACCCCACGCAGCGCTACAGGCTGGGGCAGAGCGGCTGGGAAGCTGCCCAGAGGAAAAGGACCTGGGGGTGCTGGTCGACAGCCGGCTGAACGTGAGCCAGCAGTGTGCCCAGGTGGCCAGGAAGGCCAACAGCCCCCTGGCTTGTGTCAGAAACCGTGTGGCCAGCAGGACCAGGGCAGTGACCGTCCCCCTGCACTGGCACTGGTGAGGCCGCCCCTCGAATGCCGTGTTCAGGTTTGGGCCCCTCACTGCAGGAGGGACACTGAGGGGCTGGAGCGTGTCCAGAGACGGGCAGCGAAGCTGGTGGAGGGGCTGGAGCACAAGTGTTACGAGGAGCGGCTGGGGGAACTGGGGGTGTTTTGCCTGGGAGAAAAGGAGGCTCAGGGGGGACCTTATTGCTCCCTACAGCTACCAGAAAGGAGGTTGTAGCGAGGTGGGTGTCAGTCTCTCCTCCAAAACAACCAGTGATACGACAGGAGGAAATGGCCTCAAGTTGTGTCAGGGGAGGTTTAGTGGTGGACTCGGCAGTGCTAGGTTATACAGTTGGACTTGATGATCTTAAAGGTCTTTTCTGACCTGAATGATTCTATGAAATAGCTCATAAAAACCTATGTTTCAGCAACTGGTATTGACTCTAGGCTGTCTGTGTTGTAGAAAATTATAACTAAGACTTGACTCTTCACATAGTCATATTTAAGATGAGATTTGTCTGACCGTTTTGTCTGAGTACCTATTGACTCCATGGACTACAAAGGAACAATAATAGCAGTGCTGTTCTATCAGTTTGGTAAGTCAATGTCTTGCCCATGGTCATGCTAGTTTTAGAACTGGAAATGGTACAGCTGCTGTCTTGCTTCTGAGAGTTAAGCCAGTATCTCTTCATGATATTGCATTCTGCAATGCGGACATATCCTTAGGTTTTTTCTGATTCTGTCCCTCATTTGTAACATGGATGATGGTAGTGAAAGCTCACAGGGCTGCTCAAATACATTACTGATTTCAAGATGTCAAATCAGCAGTTTTCAAAGAAACTGTAAGCAAGAGCACACATAACAAAGTGTTCTGCAAATTATATACTAATTACATTCTATTAGATGTTATGACTTTTTACGGTGAAATCTTCTCTTTTATGAATTTAGCAGAATGGACCATATACTAGACAGAAGTTCTATCTAAATGCAGAGTAATTATACAGTGGAGTGTATGTTTTCCAAGGTATGTTTAAAATGTTATCCAATCACATGAGTTATCTTTTTAGGTAAGATACTCAACTTGCAAATTAAGCAAAAAGGCAGACTCACATTGACAGAAATCATTTTTGCCATGTTCCATGAGGATGTAAATCTGGACAAAAAGTTGTGGTGTGGTCTCAAGAAAAGTCTTGAATACCCTGAGCATGTTAATATCAGTCACTACATCAACAACTTGGTTTTGAATGAAGTTGGGAGGCTCTGTTTCTGATGTATCTCCGCTGCTTTTTTGTTTAAATGCAGCTTGGCAGCCATACTTCAAAGCAAACCAATACCTATAAAAAAAGGTGACTTGATTAGACAGCATTTTTTAGAAGTGCAACTCAAAATGATGTAGCCTAGCAATGATTTTTTCCCATTTCACTCTCCATTCACATTTTATCTTTGAATGTAATCCAGCAGCTTCTACTAAGATAAAATTTTGTCTGATATCTGTCTGGTTTCAGTGATATCAGATAATCATTTAAGCCTATTGATACCAATGCGATGTAAAAACTACTAAAACAGCATGAGACTTGCCTGAATAAAGATTACAATCTTTATTTTGTTAGGTTCTTATTTCTTTAAAAGTACCAAATTTCTGAAGTTTCCCTTAGCATCTCGCCTCAGTCTCTTTTTGATACTCATTCACTTCCCTTGTAGTCTTTTGAGGGTATTAGGGAATATCCAGCTGTGAACATCCACATTTATATAATATAGATCCATAAGCCCCAAGAATAGTATCTGATGAATTGCAAACATGCAACAGGCTTTTATAAAATTAAAAAAAAAAAATAAATCACTGGAATGTTATTTTCTAAATACTCAGGCAGACTTTCATTTCAGAAAATTATTTTCAAGACGTAGATTCCTGGGGAGACAAATTCTACTAATAATCTGAGTGAGTTTACATGAAGAACAGTTCTGGATTATTTTCAGTTAAGCCTAAACTATCACTTCCTCTGAAAGAGCAGTAAATGCAAAGATATGTGGAATTAGTCATAACTGGTGTACATTCTGTGCGGTAAAGAACCTTTTCTGTTCAGGATGTCTCTAATGTTTTGCATAGATATAAATAAAACCTAGCTCTCATCCCCATGTTCAAGACATTTGCTTCAGGCCTGGAGGTGGCATAGCACCTTAGAGGGGAGAGAATGCTTAAGTTTTAATCAGAAACCATTTTGGTAATTAAGAAGGAATGAGCTGTTGTACATGGTAACCTTTATAGCTGCGCTTAGGAAAACAGAATGGTGGCTACAACCTGATGTAGGACCAGACCTCCAGCTGCTGGAAATTACAGTATTTCTGCTGCCCCTGGTGGGTTCACACACAGATACACACAACTCTGGTGAATGATCTGACTCATTGCACTACTGCTTTAGAAGATAAAGGAGGTAGGCAATGCACTTTTCTGTAATAGATTAAATGGAACAATTCCAGAAGAGGTTTTCACAGCTGAAGATCTCTTTCCAGTTGAACTGTTAAGCAGCACACAAAGACTCTTTCGGAACTAGTTAACAAATGAAAGCTGGGAGAAGTATCCTTGTAAGTATGTATGTAAATCCTACCTTAGAGCAAACCAATGCTTGCTGTCTTCTGCTAGTTAGTTGACTTCAAGCAGTCAGTAACACTAGCTGAGCAGACAGTTGACTAAGCCTCTTAACTCTGCAGCACCATAATAGGCACTTTCATTGCTAGTAACAGCATAAGCTTTTGCAAGGCATGAGGACTGAGGCTTGCTCTGTTTGAAAATTTATTGACCTGTCTGTGACATTTAGCTTGGATTTTCTGCAGAAAAAAAGATGGTGATTTCTTCCAATTGACCAAGTGGCTGACTTGTTTTACTTTTGTACATTTTTGTGGTACATCCATAGTTTCATATGGGTAACAGTAACAAACAGATATTCCGTATTGAAGGAGATATTTATGACAGACGTGATGAAGTAGGATAGAGAAATATAGTCCTAGTATGATAGCAGAGGTCCTGAGAGATGGTGTGCAAGAGTACATGCATAGGATGATAAGAGATGTACACTTGTACACTGGAGACTCCATGGCTATAAACAACTCACCAATGGTCAGTTATAGAAATGCAGACCTGGAGCTGGATGAAACTAGTTTTAGGGGTAACAAAGAAATTATATCTAACATGCATAAAAGGCACCATAGATACTAAGTTTGGATGTAACATGAAGCTGCAGAGAATAAAGAGAAAGCTAAAAGTGTGTTAGCAAACATACAAAAAAGACCCAAAGTGGATCCTAAGAGTGAAGAAGAAAACATCAACAGGAACATCAGGTTCCTCCCAGCATGACTCCACACTGATTAACGCCCATAACCCACCCACACACCAGAATGAAACTGCTGACCTTAAGACCCAGAGGAGCTGAGGAAAGGTGAACAAAAGGGATAGGAACTAAGAAATATGTAACAATTTTAACTGTGTTATTATTACTGAAACTTTTTATGCATAGAAGTATTATTGCTTTCCCTGTAGTAAAAAGATCTAGACTAATAATGATTCTTGGAATCAACTGTTACAATTTCATTTCTACTAATAGTAAGTTCTTGGCTTTGTAGGTATATAAATCCTGTTTCTATGCCCATAAACTTAATTTTGAGCATAACAGCCTTCAGACATCACTTTCAAGGCTATTTCTGCCAATTTAGTTCCCAGATGTTTTGAGCTTCCAGTTTCTTCTCCAATGAACCCATTTTGACTATAACTGGCAGGCAAGGACAGCAAAAGCAGTCCTTTTTCAAGAAAACTCACTGGTACTCAGCTGATTTTTCTAGCACTATAAATATTGCTAAAGGCCTTTCCCCTCACCAGAAGAATTTAGTCATCCGGATTACGAAGATTAAATCATTCGTTCAGATTTATTTTCTTGAGAAATCAAGCAGAACACCACAGACCACCATTTGGTTATCTTACACAGCTGTAAAAGCCTGTTAATGTGCAGGGTAAGAAAGGCAAGGTCCTATGCCTCAGTTCACCTACTTCCATTCTTTAGGGCTGCATCTGAGGTGATTTCAAGATTCACGCTGAAGTGCTGCAGGTTCCTGATTCCCTGATAGTCCGTAGGATCGTACGCACCATGGACCCCATGAAACCCATGCAGCTGCATTTCCTTCACATAGAGCACAGGGGGCAACAGATCATCAGACACCTAGATCTCACAGAATCATCTCTTCCCAATACGATATTGGAGCACAGTCCCCTTCTGCTTACAAAGGGAGCTAGGAAGAATTCCTGGGTTCTCCAGGTGTCAAAAGTTTAATACCTTCACCACCTTTAAAGACCAAATCCTTTGACCACAAGGGAGACAGTGTCAGAGGTTCTTCCACTGCCGAAAGCGAGATAGCTGGGATCTGCAGGTTTAAGTGCATACATTACTTATTCCCTGGTCTGTTACAGTATGCCAACCATACAAGTGAAAATTGCAACATGGAAGCATCAGTAGTCAGTGTTGGAGCAGCTATGTTACTGCTGAGTAACCCTTTGGTTACTTCTTGTAACCCTTTGGAACCTTTCTTGCAGAGATTCACAGACCGCAGCCCTGCCATGCAGGCCATACGTTGATTCTGCGAGCTGGCTCTAGATCCATTATTTACTCCCAAAGGAAACTGTTTTCTACTTTTATGTTTTTGTGTATTTATCTTACTGTTCTCTGAATAATCACTCATAAGCAAAGAACTGAACTGTTTGGCAAGGCATCTATAGCTTTTTCTGTTTATAAAGCAATTAGTATTCCAAAACATCTGGGTCTTGCATCCAAGTTGTAAACATCTGGAGAGTTTGCAATGCTTTCAAGAAAAAACAATTGGATAGACCAATCTGTTAGTTGTCCATGGACTCATTCACCAGAGCCTGTCTTTGTCCAAGCAGCAACAAGTGGAAACCAGCTGCACAAATTTTGAGCTGCAGAGCTCACAGCAGAGAAGGCAGATGATACATAAGGCAAGAACCAGATGTTGTAAAAGCAGTATTTCAGCTGGATGCACACCTGAAATCACTTGTCACTTTTTGGAAGCATATGCCTTCTGAATATGGTATATTAGGTTTATATTGTTATAAGTTGGTATATATATACCATAAGATACTATAGTTTCTTTCACTAGTTGTAGTGATTTCAGTTAGTCCACTTCTGACCTTGAGTACTGTATAAAAGACATCATTTTTTCTAGAAAAGTCTGTCCAAATACTTCCATTGCTCTATGACTATGCATTAAGCGAGGTGGTGTTCCCTGAGCTCCACATGCCTATGTCACTTACAGTAATTCACTGTGACAAATTTTTCCTCTTTTAAGAGTATTTTGAGTTTACACTCCTATTCCCATCTGCCCATGTGACATGTAATATTAGGACATTTTAGGAAGGGCCCGTAGCCAACTATGGCCTAGTGTTGAACAATTGCATTCACAGATTCACAGCCAAGGGCAAACGAAGTTCAGTCCATACTAAAAGGTAGGTCAGGCTCGAATCTTCTCCTTTATCATGCCCATGGCGCACCTAAACACTATGCCTACTCTGAACCTATCGTAATTACATTCCTATAATCTATTTTCCTATATCTATTGATATAAAAGTTTTGTGTTTCAGTCTTCGTAAACTGAAAAAAACCCCAAACTTTTAAAAAGCTGCTTCAACTGGAATAATAATACATTAATTAAAAGTATTGGATTAATTATGTATTTTAAGTACAGGTACATCTTAAACTGAAGGTGAAAAGGTCTGTCGTTAATACAGACAAAGGTAGGGTTACCATTTACTTTTTCTCCCTCTAAACTCATTAAGGAGGAACTTTTCATTAATCCAAGGTACATAAGCTACATGGAAGCCAACAGAGTAAAAAACTCACAATTTCTTTACAACTGGAATTGTCATATGTGAACAGGAAAGTATTATCAGTGTTTCTAAATATTATATCCACTTTGACAGGAGAAAAAGAAAACGTTTCTGCCTTCGTAGTGTTGGTTTGTGGAGGATGCAGATGATAGGACTCCTACCTGTTATAAACATTCCTTGAAACGCAGCTCCACTGTCTCTCAGTTCTTGAGATACTCCTACATTTTCATCATCACGTCATAAGGGATGAAATTTGCTCCTGATCTGCTGTAAAATTAGGAAGGCTCTGGCTCTGACTGGGAATTCACAGATGGAACAGCTACTTGGTTTTGCTGCTTCACAGCCTTCACATGCCACAGGCAAGCTGCCTTGCCAGTGCTTCCATGTATCACCTGCTTCCCCTCAGATTTCCAATAAGGACTTTCCACCACAACCCCAGTACACTGGAAGACTACACGTCCCATATCATCAAACTACACTGATAAAGACTTGGGTGCCGTTTAGAAATGCAGGCAGGCAGGGTGTGAGAGACCTGGCAACAATGACTGTTCTGTCTAAATTCTACCCACACAGCCAGTTTGCAGCACTGTATAAATCCTTAATCAAAGGAAAATTATTCTCTGATGCATGTTAATCTTCTATAAGACAAATATAATCTTCTAAGTATCAAAAGGCATGGATTAAATCCATGACACTGATGCAACTAAGTCAATAGTTAGGTCAGTAAATTTATATTAAGAAAATATGATCAAGCACATATTATTGTGTAACCTCTAACTCACTTAAAGTAGCATTACAAACCTTCCACTTCTAATTGACTCTCTCTACCTCTCTGACTTGGTATTGTAAAAACCTTTCTATTTGTTTTTTCCTGTGGAAATTCTTGTTATATACATGAATTGCTAGAGGCATGTTACCAACTTCAGCCCTCATTTTTGACTAAACTAAACATCACTTATCTTGACTCTGATTTTTTCTCATTGCTTTCTAAAAACATGTAATTAAATAATCCCAGGCTCATCAAAGTACTCACAGTTACTCTGATGTCTCATGGACTTACAATTCATCTTTACAAATATGCAAAAAAATCTTCTTCACCTGCTTCTGTTCAAAGACACAGGGCCTCTTGAGCCTACCTTCAAGCATCAAAAGACACAACAGCAGCTGCCAATATCGCTATGTCTGCTGCCTGCATGGCCTTCTATTCTGACAGTGAAGGTTATTAACTGATAAAATTTAGTCTTCTGCAGGTGTCCTTGACTGATGCTGTGAACTGCTACATGTCAGTGGACTTCAGATTTTGTACGGTGCCCCAAGGGAAATGTCCCCTTTTTCCATATTCACTGACTGTGGTGCCGTCTTAACGTTGACTGTGATGCCACAGTCTGTTCTCAATTCTACCAACGTGTGACGCATTTAAATCATAGAATGTTTCGGATTGGAAGGGACCTTAAAGGTCATTTAGTTCCAACTCCCCTGGCATGGGCAGGGACACCTTCCACTAGACCAGGTCACTCAAAGCCACATCCAATGTGACCTTGAAAAATATCAGGGACAAGGCATCCACAACTTCTCTGGGCAACTTGTTCGAGTGTCTCACCACCTCCACATTAATTTGTTCCTAATATCTAATGTAAATCTACGCTTTTTCAGTTTAAAACCATTACCCCTTGTCCTATCACTACAGGCCCCGCTAAAAAGTGGGTCAGGCTGAAAATAATTTTAGTCAGCATAGCTAACATATACTTTACCAACTTAATTTTGTCTCCTTGCAGAGAATAACATTTCATATGAAATATAACTACAGGTCTACATTCTTTCCATTAAAAGAAACTGAAGCCTTATTTGATATTAAATAATTTAAATTTCATTCTTTCTCTCTCTTTTAATATAAATGTGCGTAAGTGTATACACACATGATTTACATATTGATTACTTAGCACTGGCAGTGTGATAACATACACTGATTCTCATTGTGCTGTGTGCTGTACAAACATAACATAATGAAGTTCCCTGTTTCAAAGATGGAGCAAGAGGTATAAAGGATGTATGAGAGGGAAGAAGGGACAGAAGAAAGAAAAAATGAAGGAAGATAATTTGGTAAGGTGTATTCACACCTTCTAATTTCAGGCATCCTACGTTCACTGGCCAAGTCATATTTACTAGCTAGGCCCCTATTTCCTTTGTAGTGAATGGAAAATATTGGCTCCTGCCGCAAATGACCTTCTGGAGAAGATCACCATAACAAGTATGACCTGACTCCTGACAAAATCTATTTTTATCCATTGACTGCAGAGATAAACTTGAGAGACTCATTGTCTAAATTAACTGGATACATCAGATGACTAAGAGGGAGAACAGGAGGGTGTTGTACATGGATACACCTAGGGAAACACATGTAACAGGAAGTACGTAATAGTTTATCACAAAGGTACTAACACGGATGTCAGCTTGCTGTTATCAGTTTATTTTTTTACGGTATGCATTATCACACTGCTGAACTGTGAGGAGTGGCTGAAAGAACTTTGTAATTCATACATACCAGCTTGGAAATTTTCCAAGTGTAAGCGGCACCATAGGAGAAAACATCATTTGTGCAACAGAGAACAAGTGATCAATTTGACAACACTGTTAGTGCAAAGGGCAAAATTATATTTACTAGATAATAAGCCACTTAGAGAAGACAGGGCTAATTCTGGGAAGGAAGTTTCAAAAATTACAGTAATTCACGGTAAGAAGTGTTCATTGGAAAGGGTATGAGTTCAGGTAAATCCAAGAGTACCATGGATTACCTTAGAATGTAGGTAACCCATTAAGATTTTCCTGTAAAAGCAGCATTTTGGATAGTACAAGCACTGAGTCAAGATTACAGTATCTAGAATTGTAGATTATTGGAGCTTGGATCTGAATTCTTAAGGTCAGTGTTGAAAGGTGAGGTCTTAGACATAGGCACTAACCAGCAGGAAATTTTAGGGGCAACCTGGGAGTGTAAAACCAAGTAAAGGTGAAATTAGAGTTGCAGTCATGAACAGATTACAGAGAATAAGGTCATGGAAGAGAAAGGGGAAGAAGGGAAGGTTTTGGCCAGACATTGCAACAGTGGCTTCTGCTATTCTACACCACGGTTACTGGCTTAATATTTATCATCAGTTATCAGAAAGACAGGTCATGGATTTAACTTCCTGTGGAAGAAACAGATTCAGAGAGGCAGGTTTGTAAATCACGAGCACAAGGATGGCACTCCCAGCCACACCTGAAGATGAAAACCCTTGGGGACAGACAAAAAGGAGAGTGCCACTGTGGGCCCAGAGGTAGCGCCTCTAAAAAGCAGTACCTATTAAGAGTCCCTGTGGCCAGGTTTTGGTGTATCTCACATGAACCAACCCATGTCCATGGATCTGGTTAGTGAATAGGAAAATGTCCAGAGAAATTGAAGAGGGAATTTCTTTTTCTTAAAAAATGTAGTATTTCTAAGTTTTTCTAGTACCTGACACCAGAAAAATTAAACCTGTCAGTAAATATTCCTCTGTGAAGTCTAAAATGGCAGGATTGTAAGAGGAGAGGCTGGAAAATAAAGCTGACAGGCAATAGGAAGAAGAATATTGAGAGGCAAAAGTTAATTGTGATATGTAAAAGCTCCATCAGTTTTCTTAATCCATGATAAATAACATCAAGAGAACAACATATGTTTGAGGGGAATTCTTCCATTGGCATAAATATAGCTTTCATTGCTGTCCATAGAATAGTACAGGAAGTTAAAGGAGGCATTTTAGGTGTTTTATTAAGTGCCTCTGACAGTTCTATATTCACTCATTTCATGTATGTTGCACACCTAAAATAATTGAAAATCAGGACTTTTTGCCAACATCTTTCACCTCAGTTTTAAAATGGAAGTAAAACTTTGGCACAGGTGATCTCTATAAAGATAACGATAATTTTATAGCAAAGCCACTAGAGAATGTTAAGCATATGGTAGCTTAAACTATTCCTGGACATGTGCCTTTTAGCAAACAAAAGTTCCTGTTGCTGTTAACGCAGTCACTGCAGGAAGTACTACTGCAAGTATTCTTACTAACTATTCAACTATACATTTATCTCCTGAATCTTAGTGCATTTTCCACATATAGGTGGACTCTCAGGTTCAGAAATTACTTCTTTCTTCAGGTGTCTCACCTGCTTAGTGTAATCAAATTAATTATCTTCTTAACATAATTTTAAATACTTACGTTTACCAGTTACAACAGTATTACTCTGTAAAGCAAGCTTTTTTATTAAATATGCCCTATGAAAAGGCTGATGAACCAGAGTTAGGCTATGAATGATAAAAATTATTACTTACAGGTAAAATGAAAGAAGACCTACATTTCCATCAAAACCTGACATAATTTACCTTGGCATAAGCAGACAAAAATCCATTTGCTTACATGGAGCAATAATTATTAAGGCCAGAAGTGGTCTTATCCCTAAAGCCATATTAAGCATTTCTTAATAAACTGTTCTAAAGCAGTATGATTTCTCATTTAAAAATAAATGTTAAAATGTGCTTACCTTATAAATATTCCGCACTGAAAGAGATGAACCAGAAAAATCCATTTCAGCTTCCCAGTATCAGTACCTTCCCAGTCATTTTTAAACCATTCATAACTGAATATCTGATTTATTAATGATGAAAGGCCTCTAAAACACAGTATCAATATACTCCAAGAATATTGTCCTTGACAAAAATATTTACTAGCTACCCAGAAGTCCACTCCAATATCAACTATGTAAATTATAATTCCACCAACTAAAAAAATAAAATTCTGCTTAGTAAATTTCATCATGCATTAGACTGTCACTGTTGTCATTCTTTCCTTACTTTATGTAAAAAAAAGTCAGAATTAATCTAAAGTGCTTTCCTGCAATGGAGTCTTTTTCCTGATGATACCACCTGCTCATAGTACTTTATACAAAGGAAAGTCAGGTTATGGATTTTTATTATGGCAAAGGGACTTGCATTTTTCTGTATTCTTGATTTAAATATTAAATTAACTTCACTGATATACATGTATTCTGGAAAAGATAAATGTAAATTGTATTTTTAATTGGTGGAGTCATTCTTCATTACTAGTTCCTAAAAAGAAGAAGAAAAAAGAAAGATTAACAACATTTTCTTTTTCAAGTATCATACAGCAATTCTCACAATCATTTAAACAAGCAGGTACAAAATGCAGAATGTATTGAAGTATCAGTGAACAATCACTTCAAGAGGAGCTGCACCTCTGAACCTGCTGAGGTCACCCACTCTCCCAGCCAGTGATCTTCACCTACCAAGCAGCTGTTGAGATAATTCCTAATAGTTGCAAAACACTAAGAAAACAGCTTACCTCTACTAGTTTTTAAAACCAGTTTATGGAAAAAAAGATTGATTCCTTCCCAGAACTTTTTTAACTGCTGAGCTCTGGTCCCTTACTGTGCACAGCACAAAACAAGAAAACTCCTGTCTTGAATACACACCATTATATCAGAGTACACATCATTATGTCATTTCCAACTGTGTTACTGCCTTTGTATGCATACATATAGTGGTTTTATCATTTCTGCTTGGTTTTCCATATGCAGCAAGAAAATGCTGAATAGGACTGCAGCTCTCCTGTTAAAAAGACCTGTAAGGAGCCAGACCCGCACCATTCCGCACCTCTCTGGGAAATGTCTCCCAAGCTGTGTGAGGTCATCACACAGATGACCTACCAACATAGTCTGCTATAGATACAATTAATTTGCAGTCTGAACTATGTTTACGTTGCTTAACATTGAAAGGTCTTGTGACCTCTTTGAGTAGTCCTTACACATCTTTCCTCTGTAGATCTGTGGTATTTACCAGGTGAAACAGAAAACCTGTAAGGCAGTATATTCTTTGCCTCATTGATTTTCACCTCTGCAAAGCCATAAACGTTAAAATGACAATGTCCCCTATTTCATTTGTGTATCTTAGGGAGAAGCTGCTGGCAGCAATCCCAAAGGATATGATGCAGGACATGCCAAAGCACTGGGTTTGGGCTGGTGCCACCACCAAACAGCAGTAGTCAATACACAGGGAACAGCTGCGCCAGGGAACTCAGAGCAAGGGAAGGGCACGTGGAGCCAGGTCTCCTTTGGTCCTAACTTTCTGTGAAGTTAGGTACACTGCCACAGAGGAATGAAATAAGGCGATCGGTTAATATCCCATGATAAAAGGTAATGACTATTTTTTGCTTGTATTGACTGGGCTGGTCTACACTGTGACCTAGGTACAAATCCAAAAACAGGGAACTTAAGCCTTTAATTTCCTAATGAAGACAAGGGGGAACATAACAGCCTAAAAAGGTGCTGAGTGTCTACACATTTTTATTTTTTTTTATATAGGCCTTAGCTATTTCTAGCCTTCTGCTCTATGTCCTACTCAGGTTTCATGTCCTGGCACAGAAAAGGTCAAAAAAGATCAGGCTATCTCACAGCTGGGATAGCTGGAATCCTTTCACTGTTCTTTCCTATCCTCTCCAATAAAATACCACTAATCTTTTTCAAATCACTAATGCAATTTACATCCAATTCACAGTCTGATTTGGGGAAGCAGACTTTGATACAAAGTCCAGCATAAAGTGAACTTTGTGTTTACACGTTTCACATCTGAAAACTTGTGTATGAACCAACTTAAAGAGTTTATTACTAGGGTTCATTCAAGAAAATTCCAAAGGAATTGTATTTACTCTATATAAGAACATCATATCATTCTGCAGCTTGATGTACTACCTTGGTCAAGCTGTATCATTCTTTGTGACAAGAACATTATACCTGGGATTTAGAACAGACAAAAAAACCCCAAAAAACAAACCAAACCACAAACAGGTTCACTATTTGGCTGTTGCAGAAAACACAACGGTAAAACATAAGTCAATAACTGGATCCAAACAGAAAGTTCTTTGGATAGGCAACTTATAGCCACAGTATATCAAGGTTCACATTTAAGGACTAATACTGGCTTTTGAGTGGCAAGGAGTAGCCTCAAATTTTGTACCTGAAATGAATAAATATGGTAACTGGATTCCTTCCTCTTTACAACCTCCCTATTCTTTTGTATCTGAGCACTTCACAAAGAGGAATTTTCTCATTATCATATTACCCCTAATAAGAAAGTAAGTTTTACAGACTATGTTCAGACTCCTCTGAAACAACAGCACGAAGAGTACCTGTGAGCCAGGTGATTTCTACTTCCAATATCCATACTGTACAAACTGCTGCCATGCTGGCAGTCTGCAGACCTGCCTAGACATCTTGGTGGTATATGAAGCCATCAAGGAAGCTGAGATAAACACACACGTTATCAAGCATGTCAGCTTGCTCACAGTCTCATAATTATTTTGAATAAGGAATCTAGTCTTGAAAGAGCCTTGGAACAGCTACACATAGGGGTTATATTTTGCACATTGCAACCTAAAAAAAGCTAACAGAAACTCACAAATTTGTATTCCAGAATGTCCAATGTCTTAATTCCAAGCCCAAGTACAAATGTGCTCACAGGTGCACATTAAATTTCTGATTTAGATAAAATTCTGATCATCTAAATTGATGATCTCAGCCCTTAATATCCCCTATATTTTATGCATGATAGCACTCCAAAGAGCGTCATAGTCTCACGTATCATGTGGGGTACTAATTAAGTGCCACAGGAGAGCGAATCCTGTATCACTCTGAATTATATTGTTCTCGATCTTATTAAATATATGAGATCTAACATGACAGGAGCAAAAAGAGTAAAGTGTCTGTCAGCCAATATAAATATAAGCCTGCTCTAAAAACTAACATTTTACTTTTTAAAATGTTAAAAAATAAAAAGTAAAAAAAAAATTAACTTTTACTAAATCATTTTGTGATAAAGCAGAAACAATAAGATGTGATTAGCAAGGCCTTCAGTTCTCACAATACATCTAAAATGCTATTACAAAATGCAGACTTACCTTCATACTGGCCACGGATAGAGATTTTTCACTTTTAAAAACTGTAGATTTGCATCTACAGGTTTTCCATCTGTACCTTTACAATACTTGCAATCCATGAAAAGTTAAAGGGCTTACTGATACAAAATGAAACTAAAATCATATGGAAACCACATGACACAGTTAATAATTTGCCACCTGTCAGGAACTGTCATTCTCATTAACATATTACAAAAACTCTGTTCTAAAAATTTGGTTTAGAAGTCCCTGTCTATATTTAATACTAAGTTTAATATTATAAAATTTCCTTCAATAAATTAATGTCACACTTTACTCCATAGAAGTAAAATAGAAGTAAAAAAAAAAAAAGTATCACTTTCCCTCTGTATATTTATATATCTGTGTAAGCATGTTCAAATTTAGAGACTTAGGTTTGTTAGACCTGTTGAGCAAAAGTCAACATATATTTATGGAAACACATACGGGTATATGTGTGTGTTTATATGTATAAGTTTGTTTATTATACATTTACTTGTATACACATTTATATATCTCAACGATTTATACAAAAAGAACAATCTCTTTGGCTACAGTTGAAAACTGTAGTACAACACACTTTAAAATATGTACAAAATGCTTTTCTGTGCAATGACACATGAAGAGACTGCATGTGTCCAGCGACAAGTGACTAAAATTGTTTTCCTCTGGTGTAACTACAGGTGTTTGCGAGTCTGCTCCAGCTGAGCTATCAGCACTCAACATACAATTTTTATGCATGTTTAAAAGAGCTGCAGTGTACAAGGAGCAGGTGTAGTGTTTTAGCCTCTATGACTGTGCTGTGCAGGATGATGCATACCCTCAGCCAGAGCAGTCTATAGCTTTTCTAGCTCTTAGGACAGGAGATACAATTCTACCAGTGTCTTCATAGTGAACATAGTATCAGTGCCTGCCTTCTATTGTGCTCCTTCCTGCTTCCCCTTATAGGTTGGAAACATCCTAATTCTAAGCAGTTCTTGCAGTGCTTGAAATACCATTATTTTCACATCATCACTTGAACAGAATCCACACATCAAGTTAATTTTCCAAAGATAAAAAAAGTGTCTGAATCCAAAGCAGTACTGCAGAAGTCCTGGTTCAATTGCACATGGTTCATTCCTGCAAGACAACACATTGGGAAAACACCTTAGGACATCAGTGAGGCAACGCATTATCTATAATGGCCTTCTGCACAAATGCAGCAGAGGCCTTTCTGCCTGTGCAGGATCATCTCAGTGATGATTCAAAGGTAACAGGCCTACTGCATGCATGCTCAACAAGCTCTTCATAATGGCTTTGAGCATCATGAATGCACTAATTAAAAATGTAGTTGTATATTGCTAGACAATAAAATCCCAATGACTTCAGAGAAGCAGCAGCTCAGCAATTGCAATGACACCTGTTCTGTCCTATAAATGATAAATGAATACAAGCACTCTGTCAGAATATAGCTTTTGTGGATGACATTTCTTTCAATGTTGGACTAAGCTACTGTGTGCTTTTGCAGTGAATTTATGATATCAGCGAACCTGCTGATATGCTGAGACCAGCACAAACCTATGCAATCTTTGCTGAGAAAAACAAAAGTGATTCATCATGCCCATCCTGTCTTGTATTTCCCTGAATTGATTGTTCCCATTTACAAAAAATGCACTGGAATGGTCTGGACCACTGGTTCTTCACTGGGACCAAGATGGATGAGACTGCAAGAGTAGCTGCAGACAGGATGAGACCGAATACAGCCTAAACTATCTACATTTAGCAGCTTTTACCAAGACTGCCCCTTTCCATGGATCTGAGCCAGATTTGAAAAAAAAAACCCTGCCCTCCAGTACACCATATATTTCTTTTAAATCCTAAAAAATCTCTGCTGATCTTAGTCAATGATTAATATAATTCCTTTATGTATGAAAAAATTTGGTCATCTGAGATATGTTCTCCCTGAATTATAAACATATGCATAATTTAGCAGCAGAGCAATAAATACATTATATACCGAGTTTGGTAGTTTAACATTCTTATAGCTCCACCTCAGCTTTTTTTTTAATTTGTAATAGGCTTTGCAAGCTATTTGCCCAAATAGTGATTAAGCTCCTACAGCTTTAAAGGAAGGCATCTTAAATCAGCCAAGTCAGAAACTCATCACTGTGACCTTTGTTATTAAAAAATGACCAAAAGTCTCTAGCACAGAGAGAGAGACAAGGTTTGTGTATCTTACTCTTGGAGTGTAAATCAAGCAGCTCATGAGCTAAATTACTGGCTGGATGATTTATTTGTTTTCTAGTCAGACTTGCCATCAAAGAAAGTACATCTTTAAATTGTGACAGAACTCTTATGCTATTCAGTACACATCTTGTTATTTGCTTCCAAATGGGGTAAAAAGGACCTGTCTTACCTGCTTTGATTAGTGTTAACAGAAAATTGCATATTTTATCTTTGGAATAGTCACCTTATTCCAGACATGGGAAACTAAGGCCCTCACTAGGACTAGCAGGATGAAATGCCAACCTGAAAAACCTTGGGATTTCTGAAGATTCACTGTGTGTCTTTTAAGCTTTGCAGTCAATGAACGTTTTTGCCATTGGTATTAATGGAAGTTACAGAAGAAAATGCATGGCTTGAAAGAGCGTATTGGCTTGTTACTTCACCTCACTCTCTAGATTCCCTTGCTTCTTCATTAATTATTCCAATGTACTTGTACAAACTACCACCACTGCTACTTGGTACCCTGCTACAGCAGAACCCCATGTCACCTGTCCAGTGGACCGAAAAGTTGAACTCACATGGAGTATTTTTGCTCTGAGCAGCATAAACATACAGAATTTTAGGAGAAGCTCACAAGATCACAGAACAACTGAGGCTGGAGGGACTGCTGGACATCATCTGGTCCAACCCCCCTGCTCAAGCAGGGCCACCTAGTGCAGGCTGCCCAGGACCATGTCCAGACAGCTTTTGAACATCTCCAAGGATAGAGACTCCACAACCTCTCTGGATGACCTGTGCCAGTGCTTGATCACCCTCACAGTAAAAAAGTGTTTCCTGATGTTCATAGGGAACCTCCTGTGATTCAGTTTGTGCCCCTTGCCTCTGGTCCTGTCACTGGGCACCACTGAAAAAGACTGGCTCTGTCTTCTTTGCACCTTCTCTTCAGGTATTTATAGGCATTGAGATCCCCTGAGCCTTCTCCAGGCTGGACAGTCCCAGCTCCCTCGGCCTTTCCTCACAGAACAGATGCTCCAGTCCCTTCATCATCCTCCCCTAATCACCTCCTACAAAACAGCTCCTCTGGCTCTCTACATTTTCGACTCAATACTGCCTCCTAATGTAGGAATCTTGCAGCCTATGTTCTCTCTATGAAATGTGCTTCACCTCTTTTTGGTTTAAGATCTCTACTCATCTCTGTGCCAGGTAGCAAGCATAAAAACATAATGAAACTTAAAGAAAAGTTCTGCAAGTACCAAGAAATATATGCATATCTTACTTAAAATACGTTTTATAAATAGCAGCAAATGACACTAAACCTTTCCAACCAAAAATCCTCTCAAGAAGACTTCCATGTACCAATGTTTGCGAAGATAAGTATCTCAAGAAATTTTCTATGTACTATTCAATTGATTCTGTGTAATTACCACAGAATGACATGCTTGTGCATAGATCTATTAGGCTATTACACAGCCACAGTGGAGAGGTATTTATTCCTGACATTTACGCTTTAAATGGGGAAGAAAGTCAAGTGCCACTATTCTTGAGTGCTAAAAATGCAAGCAGTGACCTTGTGAGATTTTCAGAAATACCAAACTGCATTTTATATATCTCATAGTTGTAGAAAATTAACTCTCCATCAAACATCACATTGTATTTACCAGGAATATCACTTTAGGTTTATTGAAACTCGGCTTTTCTCTTTTTTTTTACTGGTAGTCTAACATTTCCTGCTTCAGAGTATTTTTCCCCTCAAAATTTTGTCTTAACAATGTAAAACTGCCAGTGAACCAAAAGAACGTGAGGATATATGCTCATATTTGCTTGTACCATATTAGAGTATAATAGTAAGAGTTTCACCACATGGCTATTAACCCCTGTATTATAAGAGAAACAATACACTTTTTAAACCGATGGGGTGTGTAGGAAATGAAATGGTCGTAGAACCGGTACTTCGTTCTCCAAAGGCACCCACTGCTGCCACCTACAGACCACACACATTCACAGCGTCTGTCTAATACTAGAAAATTTATTCTGCTACAGGACAGTAATAGTCGTTATAAGTATTTCTCGGAGAACAAGCCTACAGTTCCCCAGACAATTCTTAATTAAGAAAAAGAAATGTCTCGTGATGTTAAAAATAACTTGCAACTTCCTACTTCTTAGCTATCAACTACATGTAAAACTTCAGGTAAATTGTTTCAGAAATCTTCTCTACTTTCAGAATTTTCTTAGAAATAGGAAACCACTGAAATACACAACTTGCCTTTGCTTAGGTAGTACCCTCTTCTAATGACATAGCAACTAAACTTTACCTAAGAACTGAAAATGGGTTGAACATACCACCAAATAGGTATACACGTGTGGTACAAAATCAGTGTAATAGGGTACTTCATGATTAGGTAAGTTCAGATCTATTCATAGTTACTTATAAAACAATATGCAAGAAAATTATATGGGAAGAGACTGGAATATCGTGTGTAGGGGTGTCTTGCCTACTTCAGCAGCATACCTGCACACAAAAAGTCTTCTTTCCTTTGACCTGAAACATCCTTTCTGTTGTCCGTAGTTCATGCTTTGATGAGCTTGAAAAAAAAAAAAGTAATTATTTTGTATCTCAAATAAGTAAAGTTTTGATGTATCAGATAAACCAAAGAAATTGGCTTGAAGGCCTAAACAAAAGGATGGCCAGTATCTGTTTGTGTCTGTGTTTTTTGTGATGCCTGGCAATTAACAGCTGCAATTGAAGTCCATGCCCAGGAGTAAATCTTTTTAATTGCTGCATAATACAGGCCTGCACAATGTACTGCAGCAAGCCCCTCATGCATCACAAAGCAAATAGTTTGGCTGAACGAGTGACTGCAAGGTAATGCATATTGTTTGTGTAGCTGAAGGGTTAGCTAGCACTTTAAATTTAGCTTGTTAGTAGCTAAACTAGCACTGATGAAACAGCCTAGAGGCAAGCATGGTGTTGGACCCTGGACAGTGAAGATGCAGTGCTGCTGTCCGCTCAGGCAGCTGAAAGGCACCATTTGTTCTCTGATCTTGGAGGCCAGCTGAAAATCTGGAGTTGTGAGCTGACATAGCAAGTGCAGCATGGCTAGGCAGGTAGTAGGGCCTACCTCAGAGCTGCCTCCCCTGCCTCATGCCATCCTCTGCCATGCTGCCTAGGAAGCCAAATGCATCAGATGAATCTGCGACAGGCTGAGAACCAGTGATGGGGAAAGGAGAAAAGAAACGAGTATTAAAACGGGGAACATCAGTTTGTCATGCCACGCAAGATGCAGACCTTTGTTAGTATGTTGAAGCCTTTAATAGCTCATCTCCTGGCATGTATTGCATGTATTACTTGCCCACATTAGCATTTAAGCAAACCAAAAAAATTTAAACTTCAAAGTTTCATGAAGTTACAAAGTTCTGTTGAAGCCACAAAGTTTTGGTTTTCAGTTCCACGCTGTAGTCCGACTTGTTTGTGTCTAACAACTCTTTTGGAAGTTTGCCTGTCAAGATCATATTTGGGGATTTCTGCCCCTTCAGAAGACAGTGGGAATCTGTTTGGTTTGCCCATGCAAATCCCAGAAATGGTCCCAGATCACATGTAAGGGTTGCAACTGTATTTTCATATAATGAAAAATCATTTTAAGCAAAACATATGCTACCACCAAACACTTTTTTGTGCTTTGTATTGCTACGATCACCTTATAAATTCATATATCTTTGTTACAGGTAATATATATATATGGAACAAACAGATAATATTTGAAATTCTAATATTGGTAAAGTTGCCCACAGAAATATTACCCTGGTCACCCTCATGTTGAAAGAGTGTTTCCTGATGTTCCGAAGGCACCTCCTGTGTTCCAGTTTGTGCCCACTGGCTCTGCGCACCCTCCCTTCAGGTATTTGTGTACGTCACTGAGCCCCTCAGAGCCTTCTGCAGGCCGGCCAGTCCCAGCTCTCTCAGCCTTCCCTCAAGAGATGGTCTAGTTCCTTCATCACTTCAGTGAGCCTTCACTGGCCACTTGCCAGTAGCTCCCCCATTTTCTTCAAAATGCTGAATCCTCGAGAGCTCCTATATGCCGTATAGGGGCATATGTAGCTCCCACATACGCTTTAGTAAGTGACATGTTCTCAGAACATACAGAGGATGCAGCTGTCGCTACAACAAATTCCTCCCAGCTTTAGGAAGAGGCCAGCAGAACCCGGACCTGCCTCCCACTGAGCGGCAGCGAGGCACCGAGACGTCAAAGGCGCACATCGCCTTTATTCTACTGAATCACCACAGCGTTTGCTCCCAGAGGCCGAGTTTTAAGCGAAAACCCGCCGCAGCGGCAGCGGCCCGTCAGTCACCGCCTGTAGCCGCCAGGCCTCACAGCCGGGCGGAAGGGCCCGCGCCCGGCGCCGGGAGGCGGAGCGGGGGGAGCGGCGGCTTCCGCCTTCCCGCCCGCGCTGCTCGGCGGGGCGGTGGTGCGGGGCCGGGAGCGGGGCCTCGCGGGGTGCCGCTGCAGAGATGGCGTCGCTGCTGCCGCGCATCGAGCGGCTGTCGTCGCGGGTGGTGCGAGTGCTGGGCTGCAACCCGGGGCCCATGACCCTGCAGGGCACCAACACCTACCTGGTGGGCGTCGGGCCCAGGTAACCACCCTGCTCGGGGGCGGGGGAAGGGGTTCGAAATCCGTTGATTAGGGTGAAAAAAGAGGGGGGGGGGGGGGGAAATATACAGCGCTAAGTTTTGGGGACTGGTGCCCAGGGGCGGCTGGGGCAGGTGGGGTGTGGCGCCTCGGGCGGGCGGCTGCGGGGGTGCCCGGGGGGAGGGGGGGCGCCGCGCCTGGGCCTCCTGGCGGGCAGCTCCTGCGGCCGGGCGGGAGCGGCGGGCGTGCGGGCCAGCTGTGTTATTTATCGTCTTTGTAAACTGTTGTGTCATGGAGGTACAGGATCACGGAGGGGAGGGGTGGCGTCTGGAGTACGGACACGTCCCTTATTGCCACATTTCCATGCAATGTTGGGTTCTTTTTTGACATTAAGTAACCGTCACATGAACACTTAAACGTCTGGCACTGTTTCACTGGGGGTTTTCCCTGTCTGTCTGTCTGTGTCTCACTCTTTTTTTAATGTCCACGTGTAGAAGAGTCCTTATTGACACTGGGGAGCCAGCTATTCCTGAGTATATTGGCTGTTTAAAGCAGGCACTGTCAGAATTTAACATCTCAATTGAAGAAATTTTAGTGACACATTGGCATCGTGATCATACTGGTGGAATACCTGACATCTGCAAAAACATCCCTAATGGTAGGCCAGAATTTCAAATTTGAAAATGTTAGTAATGTGGCAAGAAAAAACTTTTACTGAGTGCTTCTGTGTAGATCAGCAGGATTATTCTTCTGGAATCTCCATATAAACTACATGTAATTTCATGATACTGTTGTTGTGTGTAGAATGAGAGCAATGAATAATCTGAATATTGTAGTTGTAGTACCACACTTTTTCTTAAACACCTGTGCCTACCTTTATTGTAGGTTTTATGTGTAAACAATAAGAACCTAGATTACCATCAGCAGTTTACATGATATTAAGAGATGTGAGAAAAAATTGATACTCGTTCCTTTCTACATTGACAGTAGTGACACGTTAATCATTATTTTTGTTTGTGTAAAAACAACAAATAATCTCTGAAAAAGAAAGATGCATATCTTTGAGAGCCCTTACAGCAGACCATTAGTAATTGCTGACAAATTCCTAGGCCTGGGGTTGAAGGGGAAAGCAGGTGGGGCAGTCTGCAGGTAAATTCTGCACAAAAAAATAGGTATTTCATGTTGATAAACATTAAGAGACGCTTCTGCTGTAGTTTCTGGGCAGAGAATAAGCAGTGTGGATAATGTGGTTCTTAACATTGTTGGACATTGTGACAAGCTTTGTAACAGGCTTTTATCATATTCTGTAAAGTTGCCAGGTGCTTATCTGCAAAGAAGCCTGGGCACTACTGAAAATGACATTGGTGTGTTTGTGAGGATTTTGGTCTTGTCAACCCATAAGCATGGTTGTAAAGGCTAACAAGGGATGCAGATACCTTTCTGTGTCGGTATCCATAGCTGTTCTAGCTAAGCCATTCACAGTTCAGAATGACACATGCCGAGGGAAGTTTCAGGCCAAAAAGCCTCCATCCAGTGTTAGGCAAATGTTAAGTGGTGCTTCTGTGACTCATAATGCAGAACAGGAGCACAGAAATCAGTGTTGTAGAACCTTGGGGGTTTGGGCTCTTGATGAGTTAAGAAGGAACGTTTGTAAAATAGAATAAATATTGATATTTCTTTATTATTTTCACATGTGCTTTTTCATCTTCAACATTGCTGCTGCTACAGAGTACAGTATTCAGATTCAGTGGCTTTCACTATTCAGTGTTTGTGGCTCTGGAATAAGGTCACATTATAAACATAAAGTTACCGTGCAGAATTTCTTGTTTATAGTTTTGTATTCATAACGTGTAATAATTAATAGTACTTATTCAAAAAACAACCTTTCTGTGGAATTAGCTTTGTTTAGTGACAAATGCAAAACATTGTTTTCTTTGCTTTCTTTAAGTAGACTCTGAATATCGCATCTGTAAGCTTCCTCGTGTCCCTCACCGTGAAGAAAAAATAGAAGGGGGACATAAATATTTTTACCTTAAAGAGGGAGATGTTATACAGACAGAGGGAGCCACGCTCAGGTAAACATCAATTTTTGCAAGTTTGCTGGATCACTTTTTTCTTCCTAATCCTGAAACAGCTATGTATCATATCTTCTAATGGTTGGCAATCCATACATGTAATCTTTTCAGCGCTTACGCATGGAGACTTCCTGTCACGATCCAGCAATGTTTATACAAATAAATTGTTTTTATGAATGAGGATTATTGGGAATTAGCCTTTTGTTTTTGGCCTCAGCAGAGAAATTAAGGAACATTTCCCTTGAAAAATATTTCCTCCAGGAAAATCAAATAGGATTTTACTTATTTCTCATCGCTCTTAGATAAGTAGTTATTAGTAAAACTGATAGTTCTGGGGGAAGTTTATGGTAGTCTGGATGGAATGTTTAACAAGCTTACTTTAAAAGTATTTCCCAAGGAGACACTAATTAAAACGTTAAATTTTAGACCTTTAACCTGTCAGGTTCTTGTAGGGTGCCAGTTTGGGAGGGCTTCTTCCCAGCGAGCATATTGCCTGTCTTGTTAGCTTGAATGAGTCTGAAACAGAAAGCCACTCTGCCTCACACAATAAAAAGATCTGACCGTTCTGTTTCTGGACTTCTTTCATTAACAAGGTGTTACTCTTTTAAGGAAAATTTTTTCTTGTTTTCCTCAGTTTACATGTGAATTATATCTCACCTGTAGAATATGCTAGCTGGCTGATTGGAATTAAAAATGTAAACATAAAGGATATATTTGACCAAAGGCATTTTATTTTGTTAGTATTAAAATGAAAGAATACATGGAGAGTGTTATATTGAATGTTGACGACCTGTCACTACCGTAAGTGACCCATGTTTGGACAAAATCAATCTAGAGATGGAAAACAACTTGTTGAGTTTGAGTCTAAGTAAGACAGAGGTGGCACATTTTGAAGTTTGAGGTAATAGAGCCAAACTTTATGTTTGGTTAAAAGCAGGTATTGTCGCCTGGTTAATTCAGTAAGCACTTTAAGGATACTCTTATATCCACACTGGTTCCAAAGTAGCAGTATCTGCATGTTAAATTCTAGTTAGCAACCTTCGTGTTTTCAAGGTGTGCCAAGCAGCGTTAGGTTCTTTTTCATTTGTTTTCCCATGTTAGTGGTTAAGCTTCCTGGTAAAGTTTCATCAGGAACTGGAAGACAGCACTTCCTACAAAGGCAAGATACAACCTATCAGCTTGATTTTTGTTGCCTCCACAGGGCACTGGCTCATCTGCTTTCTGCTGAACTGGGTATTCAGTGAGAGCTGGAAGTCATCGCATCAGATGGTGCCATGCTTCTGGCCTCCCAGCCCTGCACTGGCATGGCTGGGTGCTGTTTAGCGCTGGCCTGTACCCCATGCTTGGTACCCAGCTCTGTCAGTTCCCCATCTCTGCTTTGATGCATCTGCCATTAACAAGGAAATTGTGATGAACTTCAGTGGTAATGCTGGTCTGAGTTGCATTGATTTCAGTTTGAATCAACCTCAGCATGAGGCCTTCTGCCTCTCCTTAGCAGCTCAGGTTACTTTATACATATCAACTGTCTGTTCACCTTTTGCTGCGTTCAAATGTAGTATGCATTCAAGTTGTGGGGTCCTGCATCCTTACCATTCAGATGTTTAATGACCTGCACATATAACAGCTAGAAGACCATGATTCCGTGTTGTATTTGACATGTATTTCTCATGGGGCTTTCAGGGAAAAATAACTTTTGGGAGACAGAACTTTATCTGGGTTAGGTCCTAGTTTATTTCTATTTTTTAATATTAAATATTTATATTAATATATTTAATTTAAATTAATAAATTTAAAAATAAATAATAAATATTGATTTATATTAAATGTTAAACTATTTATAGTTCATTTCTAAAAAAATTGGCAACATCATCCTTTACCCTCTTTTTCTAAGTGCAAGGTGTAGGTCAAGAACTTCACACATTTCAATCTAGAAATAACGTATTTTTTTCTTTTTTAAGGCTTCAGAGTAAAGCCCTCTATAACATTAATACTACATGCTCTTAATGCACTTTTTTTATGATGTGTCATGTAAGTAAAAGCATGTTAGATATGGTCTGTGTTTTCTACGTGGTGTGAGAAAATTGAGTGGGATGAGACAAAGTGATAGCCCATTTACGTTGACGTTTCAGCCTTTGTTAGTCTATTTTTTTTTTCTGGTTCTTGTTCTGGGCTACTACACTACTAAGTATATGACTTGATCATTATTTGTTTCTAGCTTCTGAAAATGAAGCATATATACTGTATGAAAAACTTACGCTTTTTTGTTGTTGTTTAAACAGAGTCTTATATACACCTGGACACACTGATGATCATATGACTTTACATCTAGAAGAAGAAAATGCTATATTTTCTGGTGACTGTATTTTAGGGGAAGGAACAACAGTAATTGAAGACCTGTATGATTACATGAAAACTTTGAAAAGGTTGTTAGAAATGAAACTAGATTTAATATATCCAGGTAAGTGGTTCTAGTTTGTGGTTTTTGTGTTCTATGCTGTGGTTTACTATATAATTTTCAAATATCTCCTCTAAGAATTTGAGAACTCTTACTACAATCAAACACCATTACTAATGTAACAGTTCAATTTCATTACTTAATATATGTCCAGAGGTAAGCTAAGATGATTTTATGGCATGGTGGTTTGCAAGACTTGAAAATTTTTCAGTGATAGGTATCTTTCCTTCCTGAGATTCTCCATTTGAGGGTGAATTTTGTGCTTCTGTGCCCAAAGCCTACAGAGGCCAGAATCTTTCACTGTTGGAATCATACAGTAAATTTATTTTTCTTATATTACTCTATCCATGCACCTTAGTGTTACCCTGGAAGAAAAAATGATCATTCTTCTTCTGGTCCTTTGCATACCCACATACACTGCCAATGTGAGTAACCTAGTAAGGTTTTTTGAGAGACATCTATCCTTTGCAGCACAAAATAATCACAAATTCATCTTGGAAAATTGAAGAACTATCAAATGGTTGTCTTAGTTAATGAATTAGCTTAAATTTGAACAAAAGCCAAGAGGCCAAACATCATATTCTAAAAATAAGTTGCTGATTTCATTCAGTCCATGACACTGCTTTAATTGTTTTCCTCTATCTCCCACAAACCTTGAGAATGCATTTACTTTTCATATAAACCACACGTCTGTTTGACAAGACTGGATTTTAAGAATTCGTTATGTAACTAAGGTTTAAGATCCTCATTTGCTTTTCAGAGCTACATCTCGGGATTTTTTCTGACTTTTTCTGTTTCATCTTTTTCAACTTGTCATTCTGAGTGACTGTGCCTACATTGAGTTCTGTCTTCCTCAAGTAACCATCTATGTTTAGCCTACATAAGCAAATCTCTCTTGTGCTCATTTTTAAAATATGCTTCTTTTGAAGTAGGTGTTCTTTAAGTGCTTTAAGATCTAAGCATAAAAATGCCATTTAAGAAAAAAAAGTTTACAGATATTCCATGATTGTGGAGACTGACATAGACAGAAATAGCGACTTGCTCACTGTTACTGTCTTAACTACCGGTAAAACTAGGACTGTTTTAGCCTCCAAAATCTCAATCTATTGGTCAATCGAATGTTGCACTTCCTTTCTTAAATACCTACAAAACGCAATCTGTTCCTCTAATTGAATTTCTGCCTTCCAAAGCCCACCGTATGCCAAATTCTACTAGGTTTATCAGTTTTATCTGTTGTTTCTCACTCTCTCCTTAACCAGTGTTTATCTAGATTACACATTCACCAAGGCTGAATATTTGTGCCATTTTTCTGTAACTGTTTGCCTCACTGTTGTAGGTATGTTCATGCTGTTCTTGCAATTGGGAAGCCAGCTGAATATTATGCATTTTCAGTGATAAGTAGCTAAGTATTGAGATGGTTTGGAACTAACTTTATTTTTTTTATCCATGCATCACAAAACATATGTGCAATTGTGTAAAAGAGAACCATTGCCAATCAGAACATTTGTTTATACTACTGGTATGTACTACAGTAAAATGGTAATTACAGCAGAAGGTAGTTTGCTTTACCCCAGTACATTCTATATAAGCTCAGTACTTTGACTTTATTGCAGTTTTATGCTTTCATAGTTCTTCAACTGTTTCTGTTCCCCATCCATACTTCAGCACTCACATTGCAGTCTCAGAATTACATGTAGGGGAGCATGAAGTTTTGTAACAAGCTGACTGCTGGCTAGGTGTGAGTAACTAAATGTTGCCAGTCCTTCCCCTTCCATGTTTCTTTTTTAATTTAATGTGGAAATTACTTCAGGCAGAATACTTGTGACAGGCTGTGTACAGTTGATAGTTGACCAGAATCCTTGGGACCAGAAAAGGGTGTTTTAGTCAGCAGAGGGCTCCCCATCCTGTAATAATAAACGATGTTCCTTGATAATACAGAAAAAAAATGGTACTGGACTTAGGAATCTGTGCAACATTTCAAAAGCCAATGATTTTCTTCGATTTTATCCTTTTTTCTTTAGTTTACTGTAAAATAAGAGAATCTATGTTACCTCACAGGGCTTTATGAGAATAAAAACTTACTGTTCCTGATCGTCTGGGCTATACAGAGGTCTGAGATAATATGAATCAGTCTGATACGAAGTCTGAATTATTGGAAAGAAGGTCATATTTTGAGACAGCTATTTTACATGCTCAGAAACTCTTTACATTTATGCAGATACTAATTTATTTATTGGTGAAGTTAACTCTGTTGCTGTCCCTGAAAAATTACGGATCAGAACGATCCACATCTGGGTTTAGTTCCAAGCTTTCTGACATCTTTTTGATATATATATATGGATACACAGTGGCTATGGATCAGATGATGTAATGCATATGAAATGTCTTTAACTTGCAAATCATGGGTTTCATTCTAGATACTGACATTGATCTTGTAGTCTAAGTCAAGTAAATCACTCTGAAGAGTAGGGACTAGTTTTAAGACTGCCTTGAGATTCCATGTGCAGGCCTAATTTTTGAATACTTTAATGTGACTTGTGTCATCAGAGAATGCAAGAAAATGGACAGTTAGCATTATACTCTCTGCCACCCTGTGTATCATAGTGTATTTTTTTCTAAATGTAAACTTCTGTTTTATAGATGGTAATATATTTACTAGAGAGGTTGTTATATTTGTAATTTATTTTGTAAGGAACAATAGCTGCAGATTAAATATGTTTGAAATCATTAAATATATGTGCATATGACAGTATAGTTTACATTTTACATCTCTTATTTATAAATCTGTCTTTACACAAGGTAAGCTTCAACGTCTATTTAGTAATTTCAAATCTGCTGAAGTGACTGTATAAGATGAGATATGCATAAATATCTTGACTTGTTGAAGGATAGATTCCTTTGACACTATGGCACAGATACTCAGAACATGAAAAATTAGTTGCTTTTTATATAAGCAGCTTGTCCTCAGGCAAAATAAACTCTTAATTTAAAAAACCTTAAAACGAAGAACCCATTTAGTCAGTTAACCCAAAAGTAAAAAAAAAATACAATGATTTTTTTAAAAATAGTCGGAGAACCTCAAAAGAAACTGTCTCATTTGGATGACACCCAATAATTTGTAAAAGCAAGCTATTGTTTTTTACAGTGGTTTCTGTTCTACTCATTTTATAAATTATGTGGAGTTTAGAGTGACAGGGCTGGAAGTTGCTGCTGCTACTTCAGATGAGGTATACAGGCAAAGAAATAGGAAGCCTTGTGATACAAAGCATGTGACAAATATTCATGCAAGTAAATTTCTCTACAGGTAAAATACTAAGTTTAATTTCTGTGCATGTAACTCTCACGTCTGAAAAATATTTTCATTTCATCTGTCATTTTTGTGTATCATGAAGCAGTATTTGATTTTTCCACAAAGGTTAGTGCTTTACGAATGAAGCCTTTTTCTAATTTGATTCAAAGACCTTTCATAAGTTGAACATTTCTGATCTGCCACAGTAAGTCCAGGAAAAAATGTGTGCTTTGTTTGTTAACAAGCCAGTCATAAAATCCACATATAACCTTCCTTGTGTGTTGCTTATTCCTGCTCTGACATGATCTGGTTGGCTCACTGATCTGCCTTCCATTGATTTTTTTGGTCATACTTATGAAAGTATGTTTTTAAGGGAATAAAATACAGCGTGTGAGTCTGTTTTGAAAATCTGTCCTGGAAAACTTATCTACCATTATTAAAGATGTTACTTCTCTTAACTCGTTTTTTGCTAGATAGCCCCACAACAGGACAGTAGTACATGAGTCCTTTGCCTCAGCCACTACTGTTAAAAACCAGTGTCAGTTTAAATCATCAGTATTGATATCCTTTGGGAAGAGTGAGACAGGCAGACAGAGGCAATATAATAATATGAATCTTGTCTTTAAAATCTGTTCAGCAGTGAACTCCTTTCTCTTTTTTGGGGGTTTTTTGGGGGGGTTTAAATAGCCTGAAGTAATCTTCCCTTGCTTTCCGTTTCCCCTTTCAGACTTTTTGGATCCTAATTCTTCTTTTCCACCTTAATGCTTTTCAATTGCAGACTGTGATGCAGACATGCAAACTTAATTTTGGCTTATTTGTATGCAAAAAAAAAAAACAACCAAAACAAGGCAAAAAACCCATGCAAAGAGCATCTTGCAATTTAACATCAAGGGTACTGTTGACAAGGTGGTATGTACAGGTGCTGCTCTCTTCTTATGACTTGTAAGTCTACCAGAGTTTATATAAGAATGATTCAATTGTTCAATAGCATACTTCATTCCAAATTTAAGAAACAGTGCTCTGGTATATGTGTTTTCATTTAGGTCATGGCCCAGTAGTACGTGATGCAAATGCTAGAATCCAAAGCTACATTTCTCACCGAGTTGCACGTGAACAGCAGATTCTGGATGTTTTAGAGAAGAATGCTGGAAAATCATACACATCCTCGGAGCTTGTCAAGATAGTATATAAGGTAATTGTTGATTAAAAGCTTTTAGATCAAACTAAAGAAAATTGAGATTATGTTCTTAAAATTGTATGTAATTGTTAAGTGTTTGAGTGAAGACCATGGGTCACTTTTGAAAAGAGGGGGGAAGAAAAAAAAGTATTTCTGCTTGTTCAGAATTCATATATGACTGTGTGTTTAAATTGCATTGTTTAAGCACTTTGAGTGGGACCCAGGTGATTCTTACAAACTTCTTATTTCTTTATCTAGATGGGTCCTAAGCACAGTTTAATAGGACCAAGATAAATGAAGTTGTAGCACTTGGTTCTAAGTGAAAAGTCTGAGGTTACTGTTAATTTTAATGTTGATTTGTCAAAGTGTTTGGAGTCTCCTGAAAGGTCTGTTAAAACATCTGGTCCCTGATTGTCGGTCTGGAGGAGGGTGCCAGGTGAACTGCAGTTCCACAGAGATGGATATCGCGCTCAGAAGTTGGGTAGCTTGCATGGTCAGTAGGCTGGCCTAGGAGTACTTCTTCATTCCTCATGTAACCTCATTAATTTATCCGTGTGGTGTTGGGGGTTACCTCTCCTAGCAAGTAGCGATAAAAGAGGTACAGCGTTTGCTTTGGAGGAAGATGTCACGGTTGCCAATGGCAGTGGTTTATGAACAGGTCTCTAACAGCTTCGCAAACTCATTTTTCATAGTTCTGCTGATCCTCAGTTTCCAAAAGAATGACTACATCACATTGACTGTTTTGCAATGCTGATGTACTGTTACCTGTGGCTGTTTAGCTCCTGCAGTTTTCCTGACTGAACAACTAGTGTTCAAGTATACAGCCATTCACACGTTTCTGTAAATCACAAATCACTTGTCCTGTCACTATATGGTAGGATTTTTTTCAGTATTCTTAAAGCTTTCATATTGGGGGGGTTGGGGGGGGAAGTGTAATTTTTCAAGGCTTTCTAAAGATTCACGATTTATTGAGCTAGTTTTCTAGTGAATTTTCCTGACAGACTCTCTTGTTATTTGGAGAACTTTTTAATTTTCAAAAAGAAGCCTTTACTTTTAGGATGATAGAGCTGGAGAAGGGGGATTTTGAGATATGTTACTAGTTTTACCTAATAAGCATTGGAAAATTGTAAGATGTTTTGTCCTCCTGAAGCTATTGTATTTATAAGTTGTTTACTCATTTACAGATACTAATTGCTAAAGGATATTTAAACCCATAAAAATACTGTCATGGAAGAGAAGTGATAGGTCTCTGTGGAAAAATGCATCTTTAAATTTGTCTTTAAAAATGCTCAACTACATTGACAACCCAGTGCAGACAAAGCTTAGAAGAGTCTTCCGAGTGTTGGCTGAAGTTTGTATAATATAAATGGTTAATTCAAAAAATAAATAAGTAAGCAAAAATGTGTTATTTAGGCTACTAGTTTAACTGGTATAAAACTGATCTTATTTCAATTTCCTGTCATATAATCAACTGAGTGTTCAACACAGCAGTTCAGAAGAGGAAAATCTATGTTAATAAACCATGAATTCTGTACGCTGAAAAATAATTGGGAGATACTGAAACAAATACAGAATGCATATTTGTGTTCCCATTAGGAGATCCCTGAAAATTTACTTCTAGCAGCAGAACACAACCTCCTAGTCCACTTGAAAAAGTTGGAAAAAGAAGGAAAAGTGTGTAAGTTGTGGATGGAGGGTGGAAGGAGGGTCATTTTCATTTTGATATTCTATGTACTGTTTCTCATTATGTTTTAGTGCATTATTTCCGGGGTGGTGGTGGAAGGCAGTTAGTTGCAGTAGCTGTCCTTCAGACAATCTGAAGTAGAATTATATACAAAAAGCCTATGCTTATACAGTATTTCCAAACTTTTAGAAAATATTTAATAACGTATTTGTGACATGCTTAGAGCACAGATTACTGCAATGCATATACCTTTAAATTTTTATTTAAAACATACCATGGAATACATTCCTAATGCTAGTGTTTATACCTTTGTGTATTTTTTTGACATTCATACCTAAATATGCATGTACATAGCATTTTATGGGATTACATTTTACATTTCTGCCTTTCCTAAACGTATATTTTTGTATATCTGTGTTCTAGATATGGTTAAAGTCATGTAGTGTAAATTTTTACAATTTCTGATTAGTATAGTACTTAATTAGAGCAACTGTATTTGGCTTACTGTTTTTACATTCTGGCTTTAGTTCTAGTGAACAAGGTGGATTATTCTATTTCTGTAATGGCATGCACATGTGGAAACATTATTTAGCCAGAAGCTAAGGAAAATGTTTCTTTCTGTACATTTCATGACTGCACCCAGGACTGTGTACTTATAAGTAAATAATTACATGCATATTTACAACTGTTTCAAATTTTCAGCATTTACCAACCTGAACAACAACATGAAATCAGTGGATTTTTTCCAGTGTAGATCTTCTGTTTCTTTTAATGATAAATCAGCTACTAGGTAATAATTGTTTGAACAATTGAGACACATTTTGTAGTAATAATAATGACCTGATTTTTATTCAAAGAAAATGGACTAGAGTCACATTAATACAGTCATTACCGACATTCAGAAAATTATGTGTTTAAGCATATTTTGTGCAGAATGCCATGGATGCTTACCAGCACGATACTTACTGCACCAGCTTTTAAATGTGATCTCAGGTCTTGGTTATTAACATATATTATTGGCCTACACATTTCTCCAGTTTGGCTTCATCAGATTCCTCTGGGGCATTAGGTGCTGTTGACTATTTAACTCTTCCTTTCACTGCAAAAGTGGCTCAAGCAACAGTAATGACTTTAATCTCTTAAGTCAGGTGTGGTTTTTTGGTGGTGGTGGTGGTTTGTTGGGGTTTCTCCCGAAAACACCTTTTTCATCCTTCTGGACAAAAGTAGCTCAGTTTTCCTCAGAAATCAGCTTTGAATTTTGAAGAAGACAGCAGATACAGAGCTTCAGGCAGTTAAATGTTCACAAAGTAGCAACTGCTTGAAACTATTAGAAAGTTTAAATAACTAGAGGAGATACTAATCAGAATTGTGACTTTTCTACTCGTTGGAGGTCCTCGATTCAGCTGTGTGCTCCTGCTTTCCATGAAGCACAGGAAGTGCCCTTTAAAGTTTTTTGGTTTGGTTTTTATCTTTAGCTGGTGCTCACAGAGGAGGAGAAAAGCAATCTCATAAGAACACTTAGGTTTTTTTCTGTGGTGACCTCTGCAGTGTGGAAACAGTTGCTAAACTTCTAAATACAAGCTTAGACCCAGATCTGTGATAAACACAACACCATGTGACCTTTGTCAGTTTTTCAGATCAATTTAAGGACACCCGTTAAGGAAAATGGATTCTGTTGGTTCTGAGCATGTAGCTGCAAATGCTGCAAATCTGCATATTCATAGTACTTGTTTTGTTTTGATACTATACCCTTTGCATCTAGTCTGTTGCAGTATTTCAGGTTTTTTTCTCATTACAGAAGACTTGAGTTGCAGTCATAACACTGCTTAATTTTCACAAAATGTTTTTCCAAAGAAACATGTTGTCAGTATCAGTAATGAATGTGGCGGGCATGTTACAAACTTACACAAGAGTTACTCAGTGCAAATTGTGGCTGTATGCTGTCTGTTGCAATCATTAATTCACTGCTTCATTCTAGGGATTGCAGTTTATGTTGGTACGTAACTTTTATAACTTCCATTAAGAGTGATACTACCTTTACAGATTTGCTTTTTTCACTTAAAACTGAAAAATAATGTCTTGTTTACAGGAGCATGGCACAATATGTGCATGTAAGCTTTCTCCCATGTTTGGATATAAATATCTTGGTCACTGTTTCACATTTTTAAAACACAACTTATGAAGAGATAAAAATAATTTGTTCTAAATTTAGCAGTGCAGACCTTTTTTCCTCTAAAGTGTCTTAAGTTTCAGAAAATGCAACAAGTGCTCTGCCACCTCAAATTTCTTAGTATCTAAAAATTTTAATATTCTGAACTTTAAATAATTGTAGGACTATTAAATCCTCTTTTCTTAATTATTCTTTATGTTACTGGGTTACATAGTGAAACAGTTAATGTTTACCACCTTCCATTAAAACTCAACACTGTCCTGAAGGAAAGTATTCCAATAGTTTTTAATAAAAAATTACACATATAGACATACATATGCATGTACAGGTTAAGTTTGAGATAGTCTAATGTTTATATATAGCATATAAGAATTTGTGACTAATTTGGTCTTTTTTTGTGACAGTACATGAGGCGTCTCCCAGCTTCAGATGGAGGAACAACTTATAAATTGTGCAAGATTGCTCAAGAATATTTTGGATCTGCACAGTTGCTGCATGAAAAAAATACAAAGATGAGCTCAGACAATATATAAAATAAAAACAAATTCTTCCTTCTTTTTTTTTAAACAGTAGTAACACAATTTTAAAGCAATATTACAGTCAGTTAACTAATGTTTTTCATAATCTTTATGGGAATTTTAAAAACAACCTGATAGGTACTGAGTTAATAAAATAGAATGAGTGTGAAAAACTGAATAATAGAAAATATGTTATTGTAAACCTGTTTTCATTTGCTTGTGCTTTTCAGAAAGTGATTTTCTAGGAAGTTACCTGTACGTTCTAAAAACAAGTTATTTTTGATAACAGATGTAAATACTGAGGTTTGTATTCCCTTTTTTAATTTAGCTGCCTGTGCACATCTTTGCAGGTTGCTCACTGCAATAGGTTTTAACAAACACTGGAAGTAATTCCAGACTTCTCTGTTTTCTGCTGGAAACACTGTTTCTATGGAATTCATTCAAAGGATTCATTAATTTTAACTAATCAGTGTCAAAAAATGCACAGAGTTGGAGCAGACTCTTAAATTCTTTATCTTACAAGATTCTGCGAGAATATGATTAAAAAGCTGTATAAATTGAGATATGTGTTACACGCTATATGAACAAAGTTTGTCACTTTATTGCTAAAAAGCTTCAAGTTTTGCTGCTAAATCCATTTAAAATACAGATATTTTAACTAAAGGTTATATTTGGTTGTAAGATACTGTGTCATTAAAATACAATGTTTGGAGATTAAACTGCAAAAAAGTGTGTGAAGCTTTTATGATATATACATTTGTTTCACTGCTGGCTCAACCTTAAAAAAAAAAGGGATACGAGATGTTTGAAAATACCAAAGACAAGTGTGTGTCCTTGAAAGTCTTTCAACTTTCAGTCCTGTACCTTCATTTGTAAAACATGCATATGTTTGCGTTGTTTAAGGTATATCTTAACCATTACCATTATTTTATGAAGTTGGTGGCATTTGTTCTGGTCAGCTAAGCACAATCCAATACAAAAACACTCCCAGGAACAGCAATCCAAAACTCAAATCATATTCTGAAGTAGTAACCAGACCCCTGAAGATGGGAAATAGTAACTTTCAGCTCTACAAAATGGTGCTTTTTGCAAATTTCATTGATCTGATTTTTGGCCACAACCTTACTTTTGCTCCCTTTTAACTTTCTGTGCAATGCCATTTTGGGGTCATTTTCAGGTCTCCTGGTTTTTCTTTGTATTGTATTTTCTATTTACTTGCATTGTTCCATTTCGGCCACTTTTGTCCCCTCCTCCCACAAACTTTATTTTTTTTCAATTCCATTTGGATTGTTTCGCTCTTCGTAATTACTCAGAAGCTTCCACATGAAGTTCTTGCCATTAGTAAGTACTGTTTTCCTGTAGCTATTTCATTAATTTATAGTTACCTTTTCCATTAGGAATAAAAACAATTATCACTGTTTTCTTTTTTAAAAACTTAATGTGCTCTGACTGATGCCATTTTGCTTCAGGAAAATAAAGATCAGTGAAGTGGCACAATTTTCTGTCACAAGGTCTAAGAACCTAAGTCGGCAGGAAACTGGTGCGAAGAGGTGATGTCTCACTACTTGCCTGAGCTAAAAAAGAAATCTAGTGGCAAGCAAAATGCTGCTGAACCATTTTCTTCCATTTTACTATACTTCGTTTTTAAATACACAGAAATAGTTTCAGAATTCAGTTAAAGCATTGTTGAAGAAAGCAAGAGAACACAAATCATAGAATTCCATGTTTGGTGCTGTGCTGCAGCAAATGCCTGATATTCTCAAAAAATGAGGGAAATTGCAGTTTAACCAGACATGGCATTAATGATTGTGTATGGTGTCTCCGGAATACTAAAAGCAGAGATTGCACTATTACTAAGATGTATATACAGTAAAGGATACTTCCATCAGCTATGGTACATTGTAAAAGTCTTAAGACTCCTTGTTGATTATGAGATTATAAATCAGAAGGAGTGATTGTTTATTTAAAAATAGTGGTAATGTAAGCTATAGGCCATGTATGTATAAAAATGGGTATTAGCCTGTTTACATCCCTTGTACTGAATATATTAAACTGTGCAGAATGCATTAGAAGTTAAGAATAAAAAGGGAGCAGGGACAGTTTCTGTCTCATCGAGCTAGAAGGACAAATGTCATTCAGTGCATTTACTTTCTAAACAGCTGGAGACAGAAGCTGGAAGAAGCACAAATTGCATTTCCAGCTTCCTGCCAGCTAATCGGCAGAGCCTGTGCTGAGAGGCAGCATCATTTATTAGGGTTAAGGCCTAGAAGAGAAGTTTGGTGGTAGTTACCACCTTTTCTATATTTTCTATCCAGTTTCTTACTAACTTGCTTATTTATACTTAGTTTAAAATGTTGTTCTTGGCTATATTTTCAAGCATGTTTGATGATGAGTGAATTCAGGAAAGGTTCCCAAATAGGAAGGGCACTGTTCTATTTGTGTCTGTTACTGTGGGTGCAGCAATACGCTGCCTGCCAAAATCCTCTGCAGTCTTGCCACCGGAAACAGTGTATTGGGTTTGTGTGGCTGGGGGCAGTTGGGGGTGGCAGGGCACAGGGATGGCTTCTGGAAGAAGATACCAGAAGCTTGCCCCATTTCAGACTTGGGAACTTCCTTCCTAAGTGATGCAGTCATTTTGAAGCTTGGTATTTCAAAATGTAGACTTCTGGAAGGAAACCTGGCAAAGAGCCCGGCAACACATTGGCATGAAGCACACTAAGGGGCAACAGTCTCAAGTGTTTTAGATATCCCACTTTGCCTGAAGAGCCCTAAGAAACATCATGTGGCAGAAGAGGGAACAGGAGGGTGTTGAAACTGCTCGGATAAGGCGATGGGTTGCCTGGTTTTCCATTTCAGCATAGCAGTTTGCACTGTGTCGTCAGGATAAACACAAAACCAAATTGCGACCAAGGACCTCTGTGCCCGTGCAACAGGACTTCTAGCCAGACACTTGAGGCACTTGGTGATGATAGCTTGAGGAAAGGATGCCTTGTCCCAGTTCAGTCCTGTTTGTTACGTTCTGTGGGGATGAGATGACCTGATTTCTTTTAAGGCTGAGGTGGGAAATAGATGCAAGACTGCATTGCAAAAAGGATTCTAATTTTATCCCAACCCAATGTACTTCACAGGCAGCCTGTTGCATCCGTGACTACACGGTATGCAATCAGGGGTATACTTTCATATCATTATTGCTGAAGTAATGTTCTGTTCACTTTTGAGTTACAAAATACTGGTGTGGCCAGGGGATAAAGAGATTTATAAGATATAAAAGATCTTGGGACCGAAATATGAATGCTCATTCGTTGTGAAGGGAAAAATTTCTGTAGCCTTTTCTGTATTTTTAAGTACCCCAGAACATGTCCAGGTACCAAATATCCCTGTCTCCTGATGTAATAAATTCCTACAAAACGTCTGAGCACATTCACCACAGCTGATGAAGGTGTTTCATAGCTGGAAAACCTGGCCGTACACTATCAGTCTTCTCCACATGCCACTCGCTGCTCCATATGGTAGGAAGAAACCAGCCTATTAAAAACAGCTCATACGGTGCATTTGGTGCACACTCGATTCTGGCAAGGCAAAGCCATCCCAAATAGTTGCATATTAATCTCTGACCCTGTATTCATTAGCTGCTGGCAGCAAAAGCCTTTCTGCCCATGCTCAACTTCAGCCATAAATTTTCTTTTCTTGATCCTTCTTCTCCATATAACCGCTGGGAATGGCTGTCAGGCAAAGCTTTAATAAAAGTTACATGAATTTGGAGGGGTTTAAGGACAGCTCAGTTCGGCCCGGGTGTTTCCTCCGTCGGCGTTGTTTCTCAGAGCTCCCCGTCTGTCCGTTTACACCCGGTAACAGCCTACTGTGACTGGGTTGGGGTTTGGCTGCACGTCGCCTCCCTTCTAACGCCTGCTCTTTCTGTACTTCCCAGTTAGTTTTCCTTCCCTTCTGCTTTCTTGCCATTGGATTCCTCGTTCCTGATACTGGGATAACGCGTGTTACTCCCGGCCGTTGCCGGCACGGTGGCGGCAGCGCCTCAGCCTTGGCCCTCAGGCACCCGGCGAGCGCGGCCGCGCTGCGCCCTCCGGCCTCCAGGCCAGCAGCAGGTAGCAGCAGGTAGCCAGAGCCCCAGGGGGAGGCGAGAGGAACTGCAGGTGAACCTGGCTGCGGGGGGGAGCGCAGGCAGCCCGCTCCGGCCGGCCGCGGCCCGGGCAGGGCGCGGGCCCCGCTTGCGCCGAAACGCGCGGCCTCCTTCGCTACCCCGGCGGGACGCGCCGCCATTTTCTGCCGCCGCTGCCCGGGTGGGAGAGGGAAGCTGAGCGGGCGCCCGAGCCACGCTCCGGGCTACCTCCGGCACCGGGCGCGCAGCACCGCCCCTCGGCCGGGCTCGGCTCGGCCCCGCTGACGGGCCGCGGCCCGCACCGCCCCCCGGGGCGGCCTCCGGGGGCGGGGAGGCGCCGGGCGCGCCGCCGTTGGTGGGTTTGAACTGCCGGGCGCTGCCCCGCGCCGCCCCGGGGGCCGGTGCCGGTTGAGGCCCCGCCGGCCGGCAGGGGCGCTGCTGGCGGCGGCGGGGCGGGGTGAGGCCGAGCGAAGCGAAGCGGCGGCTGCCATTCCTCGGCTGCGCGGCCGCCCCCGCCCCCTCCGCCTCTTCCTGGCCGCGGCGAGAGGAGCTGTGCTGGCAGCGGGGAGGCGGCGGCGGCGCCCAGCTCCCGGCCCGCCATGGCGATCCGCAAGAAGAGCAACAAGAACCCGCCGGTGCTGAGCCACGAGTTCGTCGTGCAGAACCATGCGGACATCGTGTCCTGCATGGCCATGATCTTCCTGCTGGGGCTTATGTTCGAGGTGAGGCGGCGCCAGCGCCCTCGCCCCGGGGGCTTCGTTCCGCGTCTCCCCCGCCGTCGCCGGGGGCTGTCGGTGCTGGGCGGGGAGGGCGCGTGGGTCCCGATGCGCCGCGGGAGGCTGGGCGGGTGGGCGGCGGCGGGTCGCCGCGGCTGCCCCGGGGCCAGCGTGGGTCCCTCCCGGCGCACCTGCCCGCCGGCCCACGCCCTCCGCGGGCCGCACGGCCCCCGGCCCCGCCGACCCCGCGCACGGCCGCAGGAGCCAACGCGAGCGGCTTCCCCGCGGCTCAGCCTCGCCCGGCCGGGCCCGGCCCCTCGGAGCCCGCCCTGTTCCCCGCGCCGGCCCGGCGAGGCGCAGCCCGCTGGCAGCCGGTACCGCGCGGCTGCCGTCCGCGCTCGCCGCCCGCGAAGGGAGGCCGTGCCCGCGGCACCCCCCGGCAGCCGAGGGGACGGGGAGCGGGGCGGCGCGCTTCCTCCGGCGGCGGCGGGCGGTTCCTGCTGGCGGCCGGGTTACGTGGCAGTCGGAGCGCGGCGGCCGGGGGAGGAGTGTGCGGCCGCGCTGGCGCCGCGGGGGGGCGAGGCCCAGCTGCGGCGGGCGATCCCCGCTCTTTGTGTGCGCGGCCCGGCCGGGCCCGCCGGCACTACGGCTCCCGTCGGCCCGCGCGGCGGGGGCGGGCAGCGGGCGGTGCGTGCGCGCACGGCCGCCGCTCGGGGCTGCAAGTGTGTGCGGGGCCGGTCCCCGTGTCCCGGCTGGCACCTGGGCTGCGCCCCCCGCCCCGCCGGCGATGGGGCCGGCTGCGGCCGGGTTTGACGGCACCGAAGGGAGCTCCGGCCCCGCTTGCTGGGGCGCGCCGGCAGGCCGGGCCCTCGCCCTGGGCCCGCGTTGGGTGCCGGGGATCTAACACGGGCCATTTGGGGCTCTTGGCTGCCTTCCGAGGGAACTGAAAAGCCAACTTACCTGTGTGACTTCCAAAATGCTCTCAGTGGTGTCCCGTCAAAGCAAGACGCTTCCGTTTTTGTTGGCTAAATGTTCCAGACTTTTTTGGTATTTTAGCCATTTGTTTAGAGTTGAAGGCCTTTCTATTAAATGGATGGCTTTCAGAACGATTTTGTCCAGCTGTTGATACTGCTCAGCGCTGGAGGCAGTGGAGTTAAGAAAAAAAAAGATGTATATGGAAAGCAGAAACAGGGCAGACCCAGGAAACCGTTATGTTTGGGTTTACTATCAAAAATCACAGAGACAGGCCATATATGGTGGTTTTCTGGGGATTGAATTTAAAGAGATGGGACTTAAACCATTACCTTCAATGTCTACATCTGGCTTACTGTATTTACAGTATTACTGGTAGGGTTGGAAGTTTTAGGAGGACTGGATGTGCTGAAGTCTTTTGTTTCCATTTTTTTTAATCCAGGGTGTTTTCTGTCCCAGCATGGAGGGGCCATATGCCTTTGTCGGTACAGATGTGGCATGGCCGAGAAGATTGTTGCAGTTTTTTACATGCTTTGGTATAGGGTCTTGGAAATCATTTGCTGTGGTTTGTGTTGGTATGGTAAGGTGTTTATACTGCCTGACTTGTGCAACTGAATTAGGACTGAGTAGCTGACAGAGCCTTCAAAGGGCAATTCAGAACTGACTAACCTTTTGAATTGACCCCTGAAGGCTCCCTGATGAATAGGGAGCCCTAGGCAACTTCACTAATTCAGGCAAAACTAGTTGGATTCCCTGAAGTCACATGAAGTGAACAGTCCACTGTGTATTCAGGGATTCCTGGAAAATCTAGAGTTTGTTTACAAAGTATTAGTTATAAAAATAAATAAACCTTTTTTCTTGTGAATGGTAATAAATGCTGGTAGTAACCTAATTGTTATCTTCAGATACTCAAAGTATCTTTCCAAGACTGTGGGTTTTTTTGGTTTTGTTGGTCCTATAGATGCAACAAGGTTGCTACGTTTTTTATAGCAATGAGAAACGATTAGACTGTAAATATTATAAAGCATGGTTATTTTTCCTTGTCTGTTAAGACGTATTGATTCATGTTGGGATTCAACAAAGGTGTTAAAGATTAATCTATGTTTATTCATAGATAAGAACTTGTACTCCTGCTCATTTATTGGGGTTTTTATAGTATCACCATCACCCCAAAAAAAAGCCTTTAAAACAGACTTACACATGCACAGATCCCATTTATTCTTGCTTCTTTTTCTTACTGTCCATCTTAATGGGGTAATACCCCTACTGCTAGATTTCATTTCTTTTGTTTTACACTTCTTGCCACAGGATCCCCAGGGGCAAACGAATGCCAGTTGCATTGAGTTGGTATGCTGCTGGCCTGAAATGGTTCTTCGTTCTTCATGCCTTTTCTCCTTTCCTGTCCCTGTTTTCAAAATCACCCAGAGATTTATAAACATGATACTGACCTTCACATTTTGTCAAGTTAAAAAATAGTTTTAAATTTAAGTTTATCGTCGGCCATTGCTGCGTGCATTATGGTCTAGGAATTATACGATATTGTACATTCTGTTAATGTATTAGTACAGTATGGACTGGAGAAAAATATTGCAGCATGTGGTTTTGTTTTAATTTAGAAAAGACTATTTGTAAGTGGCATTTTTGAGGAGCATTTCATTCAGAAGATTAGGTATTCTGTAAACAAACCAATAGACATCACACAATGTGTTCTGCCTTTGGAAAGTGAGGTGAAGTAGTGTGATAGTGCGAGTTGATCAATTTTATGGGAGGGGTCAAATGTGCTTGGGAAAAGTGCTGGAAGTATGGGCAAATGTATTCAGTTTAATACAGTTTATTTCTGTGAGAATTTATAGCACTTTTATTTTTTCTCTTTCAGATTACAGCAAAAGCAGCTGTCATTTTTGTTACACTTCAGTATAATGTTACCATTCCTGCCACAGGTATGTATCTTACAGGAGTTTAGTTAGGAGACAGTGTATTCAGACATTAGTGTGTAGTACTTTGTAGACTGAGAGTAAGTGAATTTGTCAATTTGAATAGCTCTGCAGCAATTTTCAAGAACTTTGCTTTATTTTTAGTAAAACTCCATTTTAATTAATTAGGTTAGGAACGATGTTTCTATTCTACTGGATTCATCATCAGGGCTAAACTACCATCTGACTGGTAGATAAGTCCACGTTAATTCTTACTCTGGTTTTGCAAGTGACAACCTTTACTAGTCAAAGTGGGATGACAGTTTAACATAATTTTATTGTCCCCTTTCAGTGCATTTGGAGAAGTGCACTTACGTTTTCATTTTTATAGTACATCTTTCCAGAATCACATTTAGTTTGTGATGTGATAGAGATGACTGTAAACAATTCAGTGACCTAGCTCATGATGGCAGATTAATTTACCCTTCTCTTTGTCTAGCTGACTACAAACTACTTCCGTCTGAAAGGTTGCACTTTGAGAAACAAACTTACGTAGCCATTAAACTGTATTGGTGCTTAACAGTTTATTCTGTTTTTTAGAAGAACAATCTGCAGAAACGATCTCTCTCTATCACTATGGCATCAAAGACTTGGCTACGATTTTCTTCTACATGCTTGTAGCAATAATCATACATGCTATAATTCAGGAGTACGTACTGGATGTAAGTACAAGATATTAAGTCCTTTCATCAAAATAATTGTCAGATTTTAATTAGAGTAACTTAAAAGTAAACTTTTGCATTAAAGCTTTGAATTGTTAAAACATACGTTGAAACCTTTAGATGTTCTAATGCAGTTAACAGGTAAATGTTAAGTACTACAGCGTCTAAATAACAATGGACTTTCATTTCAGAAAATAAACAGGAAAATGCACTTTTCAAAAACAAAGCATAGCAAGTTCAACGAGTCTGGGCAACTTAGTGCATTCTACCTTTTCTCCTGTGTTTGGGGAACAAGTATTCTTGTCTCTGTAAGTATGCTTTCTCTTCTGTTTGTATTATGAAATTTCAAAAACTTCACTTACGATGATGATAAATAAGTTTTCAGCTTATTTTTCTGGTTTTAGCTGGTTTTTAAAGTGGGGACAAGGTTAGGGATTCTTTGTAGGTTGTAGTCGTAACTGAGTATAAAGTCCAATAGTGTTACTGTTGCTCAGTTGATTTACTGACAACTGAATAAGGTAAAACTTCTATTATGGTATTGCATTCTCTGTAGTTTTTCTGTGTTGGCATATTAACATAAACTATATATTAAAAAAATACATAGCATTTTGGCAGCCTAGGGAGTAGGTGTCTGGGCAGATTGCCAGAGGCTCAGACGACTGTGTGCTTTCAGGTGACATGCTCTTTGCTAGTGGCTGTACGTATATGAGCTTAGTTTCAAAAAAAGGGGAAGTGTAGGGGTTTTGTTTGGTTTTTTTTCCTTAACATAATGACTCCTGAAAAAATTTCCTTCTCTTAGTTAAGCTCAAAGCTTGTCAGAAGTTTGCAACGAAAGACTTAGGGCTGTAGTGATACTGAAATAATCTGCATCTCATAAGGGCACTCTTAATTTTGAGTGAATGCTTGATTTGTTTGGTTGCTTTTGATTTTTCTAAGCCAATACAGCTGTCTTTTGGTTTTGGGGTTTGGCTTTTGTTTTGAAGTTGGGTGGGGGAGTGCTTTTTGTTGGTTTGGGGTTTGATATTTTTTTTTAAAAAGGAAATACATTGATCTGCAGCTTTTACTTGTGTGTGTAGATGTGTTGCATGTTTGTATCTACACATATGTATTTACATAAATACATACACATATGTATGATCGTTCATTGTTTATGCCGAGGAAGCATCATCTTTGAGGCTTTATTTTTTTTTTTGTTTGTGGTTTGTTTTTTTTTTTAGGAGAACTATATATCAGACCCAACCTCTCTGTGGAGGGACTATCCGCACACTCTGATTCCGTAAGGCCTCTTCCTTAGAGGATTGTTGGGGAAAGGAGGGAGTGTTTTAAACTTACCGTGTGTCACGTACAATCTGTGTAGAATAAGTAGCCTGTTAAACTGTATTGGTCACGAAAGTATTTTTGCTCATATTTATGGAGGAACTTGATTCTCTGTCAGTTTGTAGCATACAGAGTTTTCTTTTTGTAGGGTATTATAATAAGAGTCAAGTTTTTGCAAGCTTTATATATCTTACTGGTTTTGATTTCTTTAAAAATCTTACTTTTGAGTTGGCTGGCAGGAAGGATCTGTATTTTTCTTTCTTTAGAGACAGTGATTAAATGTGTTCACTGGAAAGCTTCTGACATGTTTTAAGTTCATTAATAAAAAGTAATACTCTTCAATTCTTGCTGTATTGTACAGGTTTCAAATGAAGTTTTTCTACATCTTACAGTTGGCATACTGGTTTCATGCTTTTCCAGAATTGTACTTCCAGAAAACTAAAAAGGTAAGTTTGAAATGTAAATCAAAAGAACTCCAAAGCAAGCAACTCAAACAGTGAAACAGTGAATTTATTTTGGACTTCAAGTAATGTGTTACCCTAGATTTCTCATCCTGTTCTTACTTGTTACCCACTTTTCCTGATGGAATTTTGGGTGCTCAAATGTCCATGTGAGAAGGTAGATGGTTTTTTCTTTTCAGTTAAATCCTGTATTTCTAATAGCAGTAAAATTGCTATGTATCCGCTGTGTAAATAAAAATTACTGGTGTTTCTCATCTACTGAAAGAATTTTCCCTTGAGCAAATGAATGTGAGGTTTTCTTTTCAGACTGTTATTTTTGTTTCTTGTAGTTAGTAGTCAGAATAGTCTCATTGAGATGACAATTGCTTCATGAATCATGATACAGGTGTAGAATATAAGCATGAATTACGAATAATTTCGTAAACCTAAGGAATATCAAACTCTGGGATTTTAAGTACCACTGTCCTCAGCAGATATTCTTGTTGGTTGTGTAGTAAGATGTTTTTCAATGCTCAGTTTTTAACAGCATCTTTTTCCCCTATGGGTTTTCTCTTGGGGTTCTCAAAACACCAAATTTACCATAGACATTTTGTAGCACACTTTCTGCCTTCCTGCACTGATTTAAGTAGTCTCTTTACATGTTTTTGCTTGGGCTCATTTTGCATATGCAGTTGCTTTTTTAAACTTGTCTGTTTTAAACTCTTCAATGTGGCTTCACCAGTGAAGTGACTGCATCGGTGGATGAGGGAAGAGCTACTGATGGCATCTACCTGAATTTCTGCTAAGGCTTTTTGATAATGGTCCACCACAGCTTTCTTGCCTCTAAACAGGAAAGAGATGGATTTGATGGATAAGGAACTGGCTGGATCACTGCTTCGAAAGAGTTAGTCAGTGGTGCAGCATCCCAAGTGAAAACCAGTAACAAGTGGTGTTCTTTGAGGGTCTGTACTGGGACCAATGCTATTTAATATCTTCATCAGTGACGTAGTGGGATTGAGTGCACCCTCAGCAAGTTTGCAGATGACACCAAGCTGAGTGGTGCAGTTGATTTGCTTGAGGAAAGGGATGTGATCCAGAGGGATCTTGACAGGCTTGAAGCTTGGGTTCATGTGAACCTCATGAAGTTCTGCAGGGCCACGTGCAAGGTCCTGCACCTGGATCATGAGAATCCCCAACATCAGTACAGGCTGGGGATTGAAGGGATTGAGTGCAGCCCTGCAGAGGAGGACTTGAGGATTACTGGGAGATGCAAAATTGGGCATGAGCCAGCAGTGCGCACTCGCAGCCCAGAAAACCAGTTGTATCCTGGGCTGGATAGAAAGAAACATGGCCAGCAGGTTGAAGGAGGTGATTCTGCCCCTCTACTCCACGCTGGTGAGATCCCACGTGGAGTACTGTGTCCAGCCCTGCGGTTGCCAGCGCAAGAAAGACATGGATCTGTTTGAGTGGGTCCAGAGGAGAGCCAAAAAAATGATCAGAGGGCTGGAAAGGCTGAAAGAGTTGGGGTTGTTCAGCCTGAAGAAGAGAAGGCTCTGGGGACACCTTCCTGTGGCCTCTCAATATCTGAAGACAGCATATAAGAAAGATGGAGAAAGACTTTTTATCAGGGCCTGTAGCGTCAGGACAAGGGACAATGATTTTAATCTGAAAGAGGGTGGATTTGGATTAGATGGGAAGAAATTATTTGTGATGAGGGTGGTGAGACACTGGAACAGGTTGCCCAGAGAGGCTGTGGATGCCCCATCCCTGGAGGTGTTCAAAGCCAGGCTGGATGGGGCTTTGAGCAACCTGGTCTGGTGGAAGGTGTCCCTGCCCATGGCAGGGGGTTGGAACTAGATGATCTTTAAGGTCCCTTCCAACCCAAACCATTCTGTGACAGTTGTTGCTCTGTGACTAGGCTCTGTCTCTGCTGCCAGAGTTCGGCTGTGTTCAAGAAAATGGAACATAAATGCTATGTAACCATAGGTCTTTGTTCCCTATGTCCTGGGAGAGGCCTGGGAAAATAGTTATGAGATGCTTTGTTTTCATGCTGATCAGATGCAGTATAAACTAATGTTTTGCAGCTGATGTTCCCATGTTGTGCTAGTGATATCTCTTGAATTTGACTTAATATCTAAGTGTAGATGTTTTTTAGCATAACTTCTAGAAAGCTGTGGGAAGTGGCAGAAGTGCTGTGTATTGAAATGGTAGTGTTTTACTGAGTCACTGCTTGGAATTTTGGCCTCTGACATTTGAACTAAGAATGATAGTTCATTTCATTTAGCAAGTTCAGCCTCTGCCATCTTGGCTTCTCTTGAAGGAACTGGCTTCTTTTACTCAGGTCTAGTTGTCTGTACTGCTGACATAGACAAGAAAAGTTCTTAACTCGCCTATCTGTGTAGTAGTTGTATGCCTCCACCTGCGTTATTCCAGTAGGCCTGCAGTCTCTGACAGTTTGTCTAAGTAGGCAGCACGGGCTGTTTAAATGCTACCTCAGGTCTGAAGATGAAGTCCAAAAGGCTCATCCTGGTTGTACTTGAAGAAACTGAACGTTTGTACTGACTATTCTCTAATTTGTCAGAACTAATTTTTTGTTTTCTTACTGATCATTTAGAGTACATCCTTCTCTCTGTTTTCTTGCTTTGTGTATGTGTGTGGTATTTGCTGTTGTCACAGGTGTTTGATTTCATGCTTTTGATGGCATTGAGACGAAGTATTGCATAGATCTTACAAGATTAAATTTTTAGGCCTTTTTTTTTAATTACATGTATACAAGGTAAAGCTGAAGCCCTTTGCTTGAACTTTAGGGAGCCTTTCCAAAAAGTAGTAGTTTCTTAAGCACAACTGAATGTACTCTGCATACCACTCCAATACATATTTTTATTGTGATCTAGCATACTTTAGTGATTCTTCTGTTCACAGCTGGCACCTTCTGCTTTCAATGTGCTGTCTATACTTGAATTTATGTCTTTTCATCTTTATTGTTTCATCTCTATGGAATGTTCAATTTAACTTGAAATGTGACCATGTGGCTTAGCATGACTGGTTAACAGCGTTATTCTCTGTATTTGCCCGCAATAGTGCCAGAATCTTGGATGATCTTGAATTTCTAAAATAGATGTCAACACTTGGAAACCTTTTCATTTTGGTTCATAGACTGCTATTTTATTTCTGCAGCAATGTGACAGAATCTGATGGGCAGCAGACATGTGGAACTGTAGGAAGTTATCTGATGATACATAGCAAATAAATATTGTAATAGCTAGTACAAAATCACGGTAGTCATATCAAATAAAAATGGGCCCTTTTAAAAAGCATCTTTTTGATGTTTTCATTTTCTCACAAGAGCATATGTGTAAGATACTGGATACTATTGGTAAGTGAGCAATAAGTTATGTCTGGAATTAGATGATTTAGAGTAATTCAGTGCCAGAAGGTAGCTGATAAACCAAGAATATCCAAGACTAGAGAACTAGAGTTTGTAATAATATGTAACATTGTACAATAATGTATAACATTGTGTATAACACATAACTAGTTTTTTCTTCTTAATAGGAAGATATCTTTCGCCAGATTGTTTACATTGGACTTTATCTCTTTCATATTGCTGGAGCCTATCTCCTGAAGTAAGTCAGTTGTAAACTTTTGCTGACTTCAGAGAATTCTGAATTCCAAATTCTCTGTCTTAAACATCTGACAAAATGTCTGAATGTTTGTTTTATTTGTTTTGATAGTCTGACCCACCTTGGACTTGTTCTTCTTGTATTGCATTATTTCGTTGAATTTCTTTTCCACATATCTCGTCTTTTCTACTTCAGTGATGAAAAATACCAGAAAGGGTAAGTAGTCTTTGTCTTTTAAATTCATGTAATTTTTGTCTCAAAGACTTGTGTATTTAACTAACCAGAAACCAAAATTACAAGGAATTTTGAAAACAAAAATTACAAGAAATAAACAGTGTTTCCTTAGAGGCCACAGTTCTCCATAGTATTTTTAATATTTATATCTCATAACTTTTTTTTTTACCTTATTTGCCTATTTAAGTAGTGGTATAAAATGAAGTAAAATCTTACACTATGTACTAATGTTTACAAAAATAAAAAGGCTTGTAGAGAAAGCAACAGCATAGTTTGCTAATATAACCAGTTCTATAGGAATTAATAACATGCTTATGCTCTAATATAATAGAAAGCACTTTCCATTGAGTTGAAATTAGTTTTCAGAACATACTTTTGGTTTGTAAAAAAAAAAAAAAAGACTGTAATGCAGGACCTTTTTGCTTCTTAGTTTCTGTGAATGCTAAAAATACAAGACTAGTTTAGGATAGGTGAAAATAATGAATTTAGGTAAGTTATTAAATTTCAAGTGAATTCACATGGTGAAGAGTAAACATTGGCATTGCTAGTACTCGGGTTGTGTTGATTTAGTGTTTTTGGTGTTTTTCTTTGTAGATTTTCATTGTGGGCAGTTCTTTTTGTTTTGGGAAGGCTTCTCACCTTGATTCTCTCAGTCCTCACTTTTGGCTTTGGACTGGCAAGAGCAGAAGATCAGCAGCTGAATTTCAGTACCGGAAACTTTAATATCCTGGCTGTTAGGTATAGTAAACTTGAAAGAGTTCTTGAGTATGAGCCGTAAACCTGTGTTAAATACACAATATAAATAGTATATATTAATGCTAATAGTTCTGAATGGTTAGATGTTTTCATGCAACTGATGGGATCAATAGGAATAGCTTATGTAACAGACTTGTAAGGCATGGTGAAATTAATTGAAGAATTTACAGTTTACAGCTGAAAAATCTAACTGGTTACTTGGATACTTTCTTTTGTCAGGAAAAACAGGATTAAAAGGAATATCCAATTGCAGAGATTACTTTCAAATGTTTTAGAGCTAGTTAATTGAATTCTAAATATAATTGCTCTGAGTTTATCTATAGAGATCAAGGCATTATGCCCAGAGCATCTTTGGTCCTGGTTGAAGATTCCTACCTCTTTCTCTGCCTTCATTACAGTTCATATTTTTGCTATGTGATGCAGAATGTTCAGCCAACCACCTGGACTTTTTATTAATTAAATCCAGGAAAGGAAGTTGTTAAAACATTGACAATGTCAGCATTGCCCTGCAGAATTGATACTTGGAACTGCAAGACTCTCTTAAACCATTTTCAGTTGTTACTACCTGGTACCTGGAGAGTATACTGAGGAAGGAGAAAGCAGGAAAGAAATCTAGTACTTCCCAGTTTTGATGGAGGGTCAAAGACCTCACTCTTACTGTACATGTAGTTTTGTTAAGCTGTGCTAGGCCCAGTCACCCTATGTGAGCTAACTCTTGCATGGCTTAGAAATGGATATTGCGTGGGGGTGAGGGAGTCAAAAAAACCCAACCAAACAAACAAAAAACCCAAGCCAAAACAGCCCGAAGAAAACAACTTCTACAAATCCATGTTATTTAGAAGGAGTCACTATGTGTTCAAAGAATCTTGAGTAAAAAGGCAGTCTGACATAGAACAAAAATGATCTGAGGTGATGTTCTACTTGCCTTTTCTATTTACATGAGATTAATCTACTGATAAACCTGTACTTGTGTTTTGTTTCTAGAATCAGTGTGCTGGCCTCTATTTGCATGACTCAAGCATTTATGATGTGGAAGTTCATTAATTTCCAGCTTCGGAGATGGAGAGAGCATTCTTCTTCTCAGCCTCAGTCAGTGAAAAAGAAATCCGTAACAGCTAAAGGAAAGACCTCCAGAAAAGAAAGAGGTTTGTGTTTTCAGTTTTTCTGTTGCCTTGACTTCTCAAAAAGCATTTTAGGTAATAAAGAGCCTTGTTTCTTTGGCATTATGTTTAAAAAAAAAAATGTTTAACTTACAAGTGAGATGACTCAGTTACAGAAACATGTCGTTGATGAGGGGGGTTAATTAGACAAAAAATCAACTATGTATTGAGTTTTCTCTTCTAATTGAATGGAGGAAGGTGTTACCATTGCTTTAGCTAATGCAACGTAAGACTGTTATTATGTCTGATTTTATTACTTGAGCAAAATGTGTCATGCTTGTGTTTTGTTCCCTTATAAAAAGGAAACACACGTTTTTAGATCTGTTCACATAATCAATTACTAGTAAATTTTTCTTGCAATGAATTTCAAGCTTGTTTTTCATGGCCACTAAATTCTGATGTTTTAAGGCAAGGAGGTGCTTTTTCCATCCAGTAAATAGGCTTATATTGGACTGTTCTTTTCTAAAAATGGGATTTTTATACTACGTTTAACGGGGAGGTAATAACTACTTGCTACTCTAAACCTCTGTAGAAGCATTTGGAAATGAACTGATGACTCCCAAGTTTGACTTCTTGATTGTCACATTCTTGTTATGGAAAGGGTATGAAAGAGAACTGAATGCTTTTTCCTACAAGGAAACTTACATGCTCCATTAAAAAAAAAACCAAACCCACACTTCAGTATTTCTGTTTGGTACCACAATTAAACTTCTGTGTATTTAATTGCTATCTTGAATAACTTCTGCGCTTTTTTGAAACTGCTGAAATAATTTCAAAAGCTTAGTTCAATGTGATCCCTTGCTACCAATCATGTATTGCCACCAATCTGTTTCACTTTTTTATATACTGAATGTAATGTGTGTGAAGACCATTTGCACTGAGAACTGAGATTTATGGTCAGAGATCAGTTCAGTGATTTATTTTTTTTTCCTTCCACCAAATTTCTTTATTAAAATCACATGCTTTAGACTATTCCTGTAGTGTTTTTGATCATCTTTAATTATCACAGCTTGGCTTTTGTCTGGTGTTAGGGTGTTTTGTTTTTGTCAGAAAATGCACTTGGACTCTTCTAATTGAGTGAAGGTAGTTTCCCATGTAGATATACTACTGAATCAGAGCTTCATGTTCGTTGCGTCTTACTGTGGTTTTTGTGGAATTAAAGTCTTCTGTGACAAATATTTTTAAAACATAAGTGGTATTTTAATCAGTGAGTCAAAAGTGTAGTAGCTTTTTAATATCTGTTAAACTATGTCATTCATGTAATTTGGTGAATTTGCTGGTTTTCACCCAACTTCAGTGGAGACCTGCAAGTGGTAAATGAATAGTGAAACAGTCAGTTCATTGGAATTGTGGTTTAATTCGCAAAATAACTGAGCTATATAAGTCTTAAAGACTGGAGAATTTTACAGCTGATTTTAAATGGAAATAAAAGAACTTTTAAATCTGAAAGGTTAGTATTTCAAATTCTTCTGTTTTGAAAGTTCCTGTGACGATGTCTGTTCGGAGCACTTGCACAGGATGCAGCAAGACAATGTTTTTGAAAGAGTTACATATGCAATTAAACTGTTTTAAACAGTCTTTTTTTTGTTGGTGGTTTTTTGTTTTGGTTTTTTTTTGTGTGGTTGGATGGATTTTTGGGAGCCAGGGCACAATAAAACATGTTACTTTTAGACTGTGCCAAAAGCAAGAAACGACAGTAGAACTGGTGAGATGTAGGTGTGGCACCCAGGCACATGCTGAGTCTTGTTTTACTTTCACTTGTTTTGACTTAACTTTATTTCATTTATTCAATTACTCATAGAATAAATTTTATTTTAGTTAGCTGGCGTTGGTCTAGCTCATTGTTTGTAAGCTGCTTGATTTAAGCATAACACAATATATATATGTATATGTTTTTGGATAAAAGTATCCAAAGACCACCTTATGTGGGTTTAAAATGGTGGTGTCATTTACCACCAGATATGTTGGATAGACTTTGACTAATGTGACTAATGTGACTATGTGACTAATTGGGCCTGTGTCTGGTCTCCTTCTCATGTATGTTATTGGTTTTGCTTGTTTGCATAAATGGGAGCATATGAGAGAGGGACATCAACAGCTGTTCTTGTAGATTGGCCACATGGGTGATCTGCAACACATCTGCATATGGAAAACATTCTTTTAACCAGTTACTTGTACAAAAAAAACCCAGCAACAGTTGCTTGAAGTCAGAATGATACTCTAAGTTGGAGCAGAGGTGTTAAGCAGCAAGCATTACAGCTGGCTATGCACTCTGCTCTTCAGATCTGTTTTACAAATATAGTAACTGTCAGGCAACACCTCTCCTTCCTTGGGTTGTGGTGACACTGAATAAAGGGGATACTTTTAATTCACAATGGTACCGTGTTGCTTCATTTTGCTGTAAGTTGTGTTTATTATAAATCTACAGATTGTGGGTTACTGTTCTAGGGCAAATGTTTGCCATCAGATTGTTACTGTGGTGCTTGAACAAATTAAAATTCTTGAGACCTTTGAGTTCCAGAAGTGGGATAGAAGTAGAGAGTTGAAGCTGTTAGCACGTTCTTGCTTGTTTTTATTCTTAGGTAGGTGCCTGGTCTTGTGCCTGAACTCTTTCCGTGTACTCTCGTACTCATCTCAAATCTAACTAGTGTTTTACTTCTGTCCATCTTATCTATGTAAATATCTTCATCAGAATGTAAGTGAATTCTATCTGCTGAAGTATATATTTAAAAAATTATGTAGGTGTATTTAAAGATTTCATATATATACGGATAGCTTGTAAAGGTAAGTGAAAGAGTGCAATTTTAGCAAGAATTAAAACATGAAATAGGTGGGATAAACAATTAAGACCTATACCAGGGAATTATGTATATGCTGTGTGTCTCCAGAATTTCACAGGACAGTCTACATATTGTGTTACTTTTTGAGAGAGTATCTCCTAAAATGTTATAGCTGGTCTTGATTTTCAGTCTAGATGTACATAATGCACACATTTCAGTTTCTGACCATGTCAGGAAACAGGACTTTAGTGTAGTAAGCTTTACATTTTGCACTTCATAAAATCTTAATTATACTGTTGCATTATGAATGATAGTGACAGGGTTTAACAAAGAAGATGCATCAGAAAAGAAGTTAAAAGTTTGTTTGTACAGGACCTACAAAAATGCGGTGAAATATAAAGCGTCTCATTGTATTTGAAAAATGTTTTCTTCTTTTTTTCTAGAAAACGGAATAAATGGAACAGTGACCTCAAATGGAGCAGACTCACCTCGTAGCAGGAAGGATAAATCCTCGTAAAACTGGGTTTTATTAAGTTAATTGACTAATGTCCCCAAAGAATCTGCTTTTTACATGGATGGCCCTTCAGCACTAGAGATGTTACGGATTAAAGAAAATACAGTTCATGTTTTTTGATTATTGCTGTTGTTTTGAGAAACTTTTTAAAAGCCATTTTGAATAAGGAAAAAGGTTTATCTGTCTTCAAATACTTGGGGGGGGTTACAACACTTTTTAAATAACATTGACACTTTTTTAAACATTTATTGTGATGAAATAGCTTCACTTAATGAGGATCACTGTTGCAATGTATTATTTCCTTCCATTTTTTGTAATCTTGGTGATATATACTCTTCTACCAGCTACACTTTTTCCAAGTCCTTGAAGAAATATTGCAAAATTGAAGTAAAAATCTAGTATGCATTTTCAGATACTCTGGCTTTTCAGTTAATTGCCTTGGTTCAAATTTACAGTTCAAATTGGGATTCCAAGACCATGCCAATAAACCTCTCGTTGTAGTTATTAGCTACACAATGTCTGCTCTTAAGAATTGCCCCATATCATTAAAACAAAACTGAACTAATTGGAAACGTTGCAGAGTCTTATTGTTTGTTGGTTAGAAATCTCTTACAAGGAACAAAAAACCTTTTTGAGATACAGCTTTAGCACTTGAAAACTAGGAGGGAGCGTGTATGGTCATAGAAAGAGTTGATTTGAGTAGCGCTGTTAAACTCCTGTCTGTACTTTTAAAGTGTACGTATCTTGGAGAACTAGTGTGCATTGGACTTTCTTTGAAAACTTGTCTGATTTTAGAGGGTGGGAGGTTCTTACAATGTGTCGTTGTGTTTGTTTCAGGAGTCATTTAATGCTCTGTGAAGAGGGAATTTATTAGATAAATTGATCAAGTTATGAGAAACATTCCTTTATTCTAACTGCTTTGCTTTGTTTCACCTCTGTTAGGAAATAGTTTGATTTCTCCTATATATATTTTTATGAAAAAATATTTAAAAGCTACAACTTCTTAAAACTGACTTACTGTGCCCTTTGCTACAACTGGAGAAATCTTAATTTAAGATTTTTTCCATTATCTGTCTTTCATAATTGTATTCAATGTGAAGCTTTGTCCAGTTAATTATCCAGTTTAATAAGCAGTTAATGTTTCCTCTGTACCCTTTTGTAATGGCTGTAATTCAACCCATTTCACTTGAGGATGAGTTAGAGATTTAATTCAGTCTTAAGAAGAAGTTGCTAAATTAGTCTTTCAAGTTAACCCAAATATTGGACTGCTTATTGATTGAGAAGAGTAATTATGTGCAATCAAGCTGATAAATAAAATATTTTTAATTAAAACCTGTTATTATAGTTGAGTTTATACCCAACAAAATAATAAATCTGCATTCTGTGTCTTCTGCAGTTTGGTTGCTTACTATACAGAATAAATGTTTCTAGTACAGAATCTTCAAGACAATTAACTATCCATTCCCATTCTACAATTGTTTAGTACTATTTAGAGTTATTGCAGTATAATTTATTATATGTTTCGGTTAATTGCAGTCACCATTCCTGAGTACTTGTTTCACAGCTCCTGAAGTGGACTTGACAGACTTGGACTTGCATAGCTTGAGAATTCTGGGGCAGCGTGCCCTGTAATATGCCCAGTCTGCCTCAGTGGAAGTAGCTATAGCGTGTCTTGATTGTAAGCAATAAAGCACAAGTGGAGAAACTGAATCTATCTCATCTGACCATAAAACTGGAAAATTGGAACTCAGAAATTTTGAGGGAATTGCATACATTAAATACTTGCTACGCAAAATCATGTTTCATGTCTGATGTTTCTAATAAGACCTTCATGGATTCTGTGTGCCTTGCTTTCAAATTGTACCTTAAGCCAAAAGGGGAAAACTTTTGAAGTTTCTAGTTGGTACTTTGACGCGAAATCAATTTGCATGTGGTATTTGGTTGTTAGGGGGCGTCAAAATTATGAAGGGTGGAGGAACAAATTAAGAGAGCTTTAAAGGTACTTCTAGAGGTCTTTAAGACTTGTTGGAGTCTGAGGGTTGTGATAGTAGTTTCCCTAAGGCAAACAGTTTCTTGTAAACCTCATTCTTTAGCATAGTAGTCTTGAAATGTGAACTTCAGGTTCACTTCCAAAAACTTCAAAAAAGTAGATTCTTGCTTGTTAAAACTGACATTGCTTTTTGTCTCCTTTAGGCCTTCTGGATGTTCTTGGCCTTTGGACTTTCAAAAAAGCACTTTTGCTTCCACAATGGCTTAATCTTTATCCTTGCCTTACAGGAATTGTTGCTTTCTGCCAAGTAATAGATAATAATTTCTGTTGTTCTAGAATTTGGATAGAGTATTGGAAGCCAGTATCTTTTTGTCTCGTGTCACAACTAAAAATATGTATTTATCATTTTGGATGAGGCAAGAGCAGTATTTTTTTAATTTTCTACCTTGGGGGTGGAAACCCCAATGAATTCAGAAGATTTTGAGACTTTTTTTCAGTTTAATATTACTTGTTTTGGCATAAGATTATTGTTTGCCTGGAAAACCTTTTTTGAATTGCTTAAAACTGCTTTTCAGATGTTACTGCATTTTGCCTTTCTGTTTGTAATCTGGGATCCAGTAAGCTGGAAAAAGATTAGTTGTCTAATCGTGTTTTTCTTAATTATGCAATATGGAAAAGTGGAAATGGAAATGACTGATGAGCTCATTATTATATTCCTATGCCTAATAAAACAATTTTTGCTTAGGCTGTAGTAATTTATCCTGCTCAATTACCAGGTCCCACAAAAAGAAGGCTTTGTCTACGTAGATGGATTTGAATCAAGTCTTTCATACAGACTGTAGATAGGGTTGTTTGTTTTTTTTCATAAACCCTCTCCTCCCTGCCCCATCTTTTCAGAACTTTTCAAGACTTAAAACATGATTTCAAGCCTTCCCCCTGCCCCACTCCCCAAATGTATGTTTGGTTTATATGTAACTTCAGTACAAAGAAGGAATGCAGAAGGTTTTTTTTACCTGGACACTTTCTCCTCTTGACTAGTTGCAAAGATTGATTTCTCCTGTGTGAATTATTCATGAATGTGGCTTTTTGGAATTACAGCTTTTCAAGTGATCCCATGCCCAAAATTAGGAATGATGAAGGGTCTTCCTATGCAGAGAAAATGCATAGGCTATTTTTGCTGATGTTAGAATATGCTGAAAGTAAATCAAGTATGTTGGGATAATGTGTTTAGAAAATCAGTAGTTACTGGTAAGCATTTGATATTTTTCCTAAATACTTTTTTCTTTAAAGTTTTAGTTGTGTTTATGAGGTTACATTACCCAGAATTGTAACAAGCAGTGTGGTACTTGGTACATGTAATTGGACTTCCATAAAAAGGGTTAATAAACATCTGCAGCCCTTTTGCTCTTTGCAGATTTCTGACTAGCTGCACCTGAGGTGATTTTGCTGGGGGCAAAGCTTGGTAATAAGGTAAGGGAGTATGGTCATGTCGTGCTAAGCTGAAAGTAATGTAGGTTGCTGCCAGAATTCGGGTTCTGTCCCTTGCCTTGGCTAGCACAAGCCTTTCTGGTTGCATGGTGAGTTAGATCAGGGAGCTGGAGCAGCTGAAAACTAGCTTGCTTGCTTGCTTAGTTGTTTTTCCACTGCATTGGTTGCCTGATAGTCATCCTGGAGGTACTCAAGTATTGGTGTATAGGCAAGAAAAGATGCAGGGAAAAGGTGAATCAAGCTCTGAGGCAGCTACCTCTTTCAACTGCGTATTTGAAAATTACACTAGATTTCAGTATTGATTTGGGAGATCTCATTGAAGGGCTGCGGTCATCAGTGCCAGAAGGGAGCTGGTCTCTGGTAGCTCCTACATGCCAAAGCGTTAATGGATTTTTCTCTGATACTGTGGAGGAGGGGGAGATACTCGGTGTGTTTTACTGTACTGAGATATCTTTTATCTGTCATAGTTTTGGAGTTTCCAAGCATTGCAAGATGATACTGGTGGCATAGAAATAGAAGTTCTGGTTTCTCTTGGATCAAAAAACCAAGATTACTTTCATGAACAGCCAGGAACCTACAGCTTTTTTGGTGGGGAATTTTTTCCTCCACATGAACCCTCTATGTTGAAGCAGGTCTTGGAGCTTTGCAAGAATTGCACTGTATGCCTGTCTGGGTACATGGAGGGGAGCGTTGTTTGGTTTCTTTTGCTTTGTTTCCCTGTTTTCAAGAAGTTCGCCAGCTGATGCCTAGGTCATACTTGGGTTTGGTTCCATTTGTGACTCAGCCCTTTGGGCCGGCGTTGTAGAAGATGGGGACTGGCAGCTTCAATAGGCTCCCTATGCAGTGTTGGTCATTGCTGTCCTCATTGTGCTCTGTGGAAAATGTCAGCATTGAAGTGACTTTAATGCTTAAGTAGAAAATGTCGTGATACATGTAACGTTTACAGGCCGGTGGGAGCTTCCATACAGAGCTACAGTGTGCCAGGGGGCTGTGGTTTAATGCCTGGAGCCTGTAGTAATAGTCACCTTGTTACACAAATACTTGGGTTACTTCTTGCACAGGGTGTGGGAAAGTCCTACAGAATTAAGGCTTGGGGAAAAGTAAGGAGATCCTTTAAAAAGAATGAGACTCTTCAAAGAACTGACATTAGTTATTGTCTGTTCATCTTTAATTTCTCACATTGTTAGCTGTGGATTATCTTTGGAGTACTGGTATAGCCCATGCTTGGTTTTTTGGTTTTTTGGGGGTGGTTTTATACTGTAGGTTGTTGTGGATGTGTGGTGGGTATCCTCTTTTCTCATTGCTCCTGAACTACTCCGTTAAGGATTTGATAAGCCTAGTTCTGTACACGTTAAGGAGTTTGGCATGCTCTTCAGAACTAAAATAGAAGCAGTGCCGGAGTGTTTCTGAATCAGACATGAAAGAAATAAGCGCATCAGTATATTGGGTGTCATCAGAACCCACTTAACGGGAGCTGAAACTCTTTAGGACGAATACATTATGATGCAGCTTGTATTGCAGCGTAGTGTTGGGATATAGCTCGCATCCAGATAGCAAGTGCCTTTGCAGGTGAAACAGAACTGCTATTAGCATCTGTAACTGTCAGTTCCCCTTCTGGGAACGATGGGTGAGGAGTGCTGGGCGGCAGCTGCTGTAGGCTTCCTTCTGCCTTTTAGAGAAGTTTTTTGATGTTGACAAGACAAAAGGCAACAACTCTTATTTGAGGTTTATTTAAAAAAAAAAAACAACCAAACTTACTACCTAGTTTTGAATCCAATACACTTGCTCTTGATCTCTTTCTGTGTGTCCTGTCACTTTTATTTTAGGTTTCTGCAAATACTTTATTTTTATCAAGCTCAAGGATGGCAAATACGTGATGCGAGTGCCAGAAATGAGAACTTTTTCTTCTTTTTGTATTTGAATCTTTTTGCAGAATCAGAGTAGCTAAAGTGTAGCTTTATAATTTGATAGCGTTTCAGTATTCATTTTTTCTTATTTATTGTGGTTAACATTAAAGGTCAGGCATTGTCATGCAGCACAACACAGTTACTACTTCATTCTACACACAAGAGTGTTAGGCAATTTGATATACTGAAGTGGAGAAAAATATATTGGTAAGTCATGACTGGTCTAGCAGAAATGGGTATTCCTGGATGGTTTTGGTTTCGATATTGCAATTCACTTTTGCTGCCTCTCTCATTTAGGAAACTTGGCACTTAAGATCTGTGAATCTCTGGACTAGTTTTGCTGTGTAGCACTTGACAAATTAGTCTAGAACTTGAGCTTTGTGTCTCCTTACATCTGTTATAAATGTTGAAGAATGTATCTTGTATTGTAATTAACAGATAAAAATTCAGCCCAAGGTGATAAGAGTACTGTAACAGGGTAGGAATTTCAACTCTTGAACTCCAGCCTAGAAGCCAAACCAAAATTGTCTTGTGTTCTCACGAAGGTGAATCCTTCTCTTTGTTTCTTGATTAATCATTATCTTTGTTTTGTTTATTTAGATTGTAAGTTCTTTGTGGCAAGGGTTGTCTTTTGTGTGTGTGTGTGTGTGTGCGCGCATGTGTGTGCACCCAGGACAATAAGGTCTGGATCCCCAATCTGTGGAAGCTGTAATAAGCAATTGCCTTGTTATTGTTTTCCTGGATATCGTAATAAAGAGTATCAAATTAAAACTGTGCTTGAATAATCTGTTACAAAATAGAGGCATATGAATTGCATCTGGCCTTGCTTACAGTCCAGCAGCATCAGTAGCAGAGAGTTACTGGTCAAAGACAGATACGGTGTTCTGTCTGGGGATGTTGGCTTGAACCAGTGAACACAGAGCTGGGAAATCTGCTTGGGCTGCTAATTCAGGCTGAAGCTGGAGCTTGCATGAAATTATCAGGAATTCAAGACTTGATTTTCTCACCTTTTGTCAACTTGAGAAAACTGTATTGGTCCTTCCTCTCGACAAGGTGGGGCTTGTTTGCTGTAATGCTTGTGCAGTGTTTTGTATCCTTTAAGCAGTGCTTCCAAGCTTGAGAGGGTAACCGCAAACTTGGAGAACACCAAAACCTGCACTGGGCCATGTCTGATGTGGCCTGCGAGCTTATGATTGAAATTAAAGTGTTTCCACTCTTTTCAGCCAAGCAACTTTCAAAGCCTTTGTAGACTTCAGCTTCACTGATGGGGAAGAGAAAAATTTCATCCAGTCTGAAACTGAAGCTCTACATTGATCCACTGGTGATCTAGCAAGGCGGCAGGGAACTGAGGTCTGCTACTCCAGTTAGGGAAAGACTGTAGGAAACTTTTGCCGTTAATTTTGCCTTCCTGTGGGTTTGATTTGCTACCTGGTGGAGGGGTTGACTGCAGATCCCAGGATCTCTGTATCCAGTTCACCTCAAGATAACATCAGATTGTTGCTTGTGAAGAATGATTGAACTACTTAATCATTCTCAAAACCTGCATTCTTAACTTGTAAATCCTCAAATTAATTGAAAGAAAATGTTACGTGAATATTAGTCTTCCATGAAGATGCATCTGGTTCTTGGCTTTGTTGTTAGACAATGTAGTTTAAACTGTATCTTAAAAAGAAATTGTGTTAGAAAGCCAATGGAGAACACTCTTAATTTTAAGAACCAGAGCTATGTTACTCTTGGGTATACCTGCCAGGTGACTAAACCGTAGCTGGTGAGGACAGGCAGATACTGATACACAAATAGCATCTAGGTTGATTGTAACAAGTTCTGCCTTACCTTTCCCTTGTGCATCTCTCAAAATCTTAATCTCGCCCTACTGCCACTTTCAGAATGATCTCGCAAATACTGAGGGGAGGTGGAGCAGATGCAATCTGGTAAACCAAGCTTTGGGATGAGGGAAGAACAGCCGCTAGAGGCCACCGCAGCCTGTGCCAGCTGTGTGTGAATTCGGGTCTCTGGTAGCCAGCAAAAATAGCTCTAGAGGGTCGTGGGTTTGCCGCACTTTCAGCAAAATTTACTTGTTCCTTTAAGTAGCATATCTGCTGTAACTCGGAAAACCGAGCATTGAATTAAATTGGGCATGGCTCCTTGTAGTTTTGGATCTTGGTGGTGACGTGATATAACTGATGTTACGTTCTGGAGGGCTCGGAAGATGTCCTTAGTCAGCCAGAAGCTACTCCCTCACTTCTGTTTGAGGGAGCAGGATGTAGACCTCCAGTATTAAAGCTTTATCTTAACCCAAAAGTGCAACGACTTAGATTAAAAACAGGGTTGAGAATGCAGAGTAAGCCTCAGATTACATCTGCTGGCTGCGTTCAGCTTTGTAGGCAAGTACACAGTGCTGTGGCAGATGCCAATTTCTTTTCTTAATCCTTGGGGGACATAAAGAAAACCTACTCTCTCTATTTCCACCAATTTTTGATGCTTTCAAAACAAAGTAACTGTTATAGTAGCTTATACAATTGTTTACTGCACTGAAAAGAAATTTCAGCTTTTATCTGCCGATGGGAGAGCCATATTTTGTGGGAGTGTTGCTTATGGACATCTCCCTTTGGGTGCTGCAGGAGCCACGCGAAAACTTTTGCCTGCAGCAATTAAAGCAGCTTCTCAAAAAATACAAATCAAAATTTGCAGATTATAAGATTTTGTCTTCAATAATAAGGAAACATCTTGTTTCTTTAGCTTATACCCCCTTTTATATAGAAGAAAGAGTTTGGGGGTGACACTGGAAAACAGTGTGTGGTGCACTAATTTTTGTTGTTGTCTTTGGGGTTTTACCCTAGTCTGCCCACAAAAACCATTGTGCACTGGCTTTAGCCGTTCTGGGCCCCGGTAGGATTGCCTTGGCTGCCAGAAAGCGTTGCAGTGCAGGGTAATCTGGCTCTGGAAGAATAATAAGAAATATGGCTCTCCTTCAGGAATGTCCTGGGACTTTGGTGGAGTCTGGGCAAAATTTTCCTGAACATCTGGATTTGGGTAGTCCTGGTAAGAGATGGCAAACTAGCTGAATCACGTTATGAGCTGTGAATGTACTTTGATTTGTAATTTATTAAATTGCTGGTGACAGGTTCAGTGTCTGACTGGCCTGATCACCAGCTCAACATTGCTACGCTGACCTCCGAGACAGCCAGTGTGCAGAAAGTCAATGTGTGTGGCTCCACGTCTATGGAAGCACATTTGAAAACAAGTCGTGAGACTTGCAGTGCTTACACTGAGGAGGCACAATGTCGAGCACCATCCTCTTGCTCTGGCTGTTGCTTTTGGGAGGAACGGCTGCACTGAGACCTGCAGGAATGCAGCAGGAGCCAGGAGCTGTGGTTGTGCTGGAAGCAGTTGATTCCCTCAGGACTTCAGTACATACCCCCATTTCCCCACCACCAAGCCTGCCTTGCTTCAGGAACTTAGATTTCAAATGGAAACCTTTTAATTTATAGAGATGGAACACAGTTCAGCAGCATGGAGGGTATTAGAAGCCTCTAACTTGAATAGAGGATAGAGTATGCCCCACCCTGGAGAGAATGACGTAAATCATTCTAATTCTTGGCAATGGTATTTAAATTTTGTTCATAGCATGCCATAAAAAAAAAATTCAGACATTGTAAACTGACTGTGCTGTCAAGAAAACTCTCAAAAGCTTTCTAAAGGAATATTTTTTAGAAGGTGAAGGAAATGTTGGTGTAGTTTCTAGAAGTGACATGAATGGTGTCCTGGTTCTCTTGACCCTCTCTCCCTGCTCTCTCACTCTCCTCTCTTCCCCTTCTCTGCCCCACAAGTCAGTGAAGTCATGAGAATGAGCTGCAGTGAAGGCTGAGATAAACTGGTTAACCCTGAAGGTTCCTCTTACAGCAGAGCATGGCAGACTTTTTGTCTCCACAGCTGTAAGGCTCCTTTGCAAAGAGTTGCTGTCCTGGACAAACCCAGAAGACTATGTGCTTCCATGGCTCTTGCCTCCATGGGCCCTTTAGGGAAGGGACGTGAGACAGAGAAGTGTTGTCCTGTTTCATCCACCCAGTTTCTGGCAGTCAGCAGCTTAGGGACTTCTGAAGCATCTGGTTGCATGAAAAATTTATATATTTTTTTTTATAGCCACCAATGGAAGTATTCTACATGCATTTGTATAATCCCTTGAACCCATTGAAATACTTGGCATCCACAACACTCAATAAGTTACACAATTTAACTATGCCTTGTTTGGAAAAAGTATTTCCTTTGGCTTGTGTTTTAAGCCTGATGATTTCCTTGTGTGAGTCTCAAATGGTGAATAATCATTCTCTCTTCATCTCTCTTGTACTACACATGATTTTATAGACCTGTCTGTTTCAAGCCTGAGGGTTCCCAGTTTATTTAAGTGTTTTCTTGTGCAGAAACTGTTCTGTACATCTGATTCTGTGCTATCTTTTTTGGTACCTTTTCTAGATCGCCTAAATGTGTCATCTTTGGGCTTATATGTTAAGTTTATTGGGAAGTAGTTCCCAAGAGTTCATTTACTTCTAGATCTGATTTTTTTATTATTATTTTTTTAATCCTGAACAGCATTTTTCACTTCACCTTAGCTGGTTTTGCTGCATGTGTTTGTTGAGTTGTGTAACTATATTCCTAGAATGGTGAGATACTGAGATATTCCTTTTAGGACCTTGATCAGTGACACAATAGTTCCTCACAAGGAGAACAAGCAGTAGCTTGCCAACCTGGAAGCCAAAGGCTTTATCTTGAACGCAGCCTGGTCTTCCTTGGCCGTGCTCGCTCTCTCGTAGCCTGTTGGTTTTGCCTGCATCGCAGTGCTTGCGCAGTGGTGGTTCTCTGTTCTTGCTGGTGCTACTAAAGCATTTTTCAAATGATTCAGGAAAATGCTTTTCAACAGTAGCATTTGTACGCGAGCCTATGGCCTAAACTGGCCATAATACCTTAGTTTTGCAATGTTTCAAAGGTCTGGGATCATGAGGTCTTGAAAAAAGGCAGCGTAACAAATTAACCCCCTTTGGCAGGAGCACTGCTGGCCTGCCCTCGTTGCTGGGAATAGCTTGGATTTCTTTCACTGGAGGTCAGCTAGTTCTTAAAGGGTCATAACTAATCACAAGACATAATTTTTAGAAACAAAAATCTTCAAGATAGAGTTACCTTATAAGTTATGCTTGTCCGTTTTGTCCTTTCCCCATTTTATTAGTTGATTATCTTCGTCCATGATAACTTCATAAAATGCAAAGTTGTTCTCTCCCAGTGAGGAGCTATCTTTTGGAGTTCAGAGCAGTATGGTTTGATCGCCCCAACATCTGCCTGCTAATAATTCTACAGACTGATTTAGATCTGATATCAAACTGAGTCGCTGCATAGTGTGGTTGAGATGTTAACTTGAAAACCCTGACAAGTTAAAAGTTCTGTTTCTGAATCTATCTGTCTTTTTGTGAACCTTGAACTAGTAATTTTACACTTTCTACCTGTTTCTCTTTAAATAGTGGATCATATTTAGCTCACACAGATACTAGGACACTGACTTAAGGATCTGTGACCTACAAATGTGTTTTATCTGCTGTGCCTTGCAGTTGGTGCTTTAAAGAAAAACGGTAACGTGTTGGGTTCTGCGTGGCCAGGTGATTCAGCTTCATGGGGAAGGCTGACAAAAATCACCAGTAACTTCAAAAGCAGATTTTCCTGCTCAAGACACACAGTGAGGAAAACAAGATGCTGTGCTGTAGTGCTTTGGATTTTCCATACTTTCAACTCTGAGTCCTTTGATCTGGTTATCTGAATGACACTATCAGTTAAAATAGCATGTCTGCTCTAGAATAGCTAACGCCCCCAGGACTTGCATCTAAATGCGATAAAAGATTATCCATGGATCAGATGAGGAGAACTGGAGAAGCAATATGTTTTTGTCTTACAGCAGAAGAGCTGGAGCTGAGGGTCCGAAGCAAACTGTGGGGAACTGAGACCGAATTACAGTCCAGCCACTGGATGCGTGCTTTGGAAATCTTGCCTTAGATGCATTGTTAAAATTCATCTGAAACCAGAAGATATGTTGATATTTGTATTTGATTTGGGAATTTTGGAGGGGTTTTTTTGGGGGGGGGGTATGTGTTTTTTTTTTAATTAACTAAAAAAAGGAACTGAAGAGGGCCTGGGATTTGTGAGGCCTCCTGATAACCCAGCCCTGTGGAGAGCCAATGTTTAGATGAGATTGCAAGTGCCTACAACAAAAAGAAGAACTTTGTTCTGGAAGTCACATGCCTGTGAGGGAGCTGCTGACTTCAACACTCAGGCTCTGAGGTACAGTATAGCCATTTATACTGCTCCAGATTGTCCCCAGAGGATTGAGAACTTTTTCAGGGTTTTTTAGCCCGCTCTGGCACATGGTCCCTTTTCTGTGCCTGCAGCTATGAGCAGCAGTTGTATCTGGGCCTGTAATTTGCTGTGGTCTGGGACTTCCAAGTTCTACAGTGCCCCTACGGTTCTTGGCAGCAGCAGAGCTGCTAAGCGGCTGAACCTTTTGATCTCCGTTCAGACTGCAAATGAACATTTCATCTAACACCTCCATACCTGCGTTCCCCAGAACAATCGGGCTCTTGATTGCCTCCTCCCTCCCTCCCAAACCCGAGTACCACGGAATAGCTCCACAACAGATGACTACACTTCCAGCACCGTCTGGAGGGCTATAAATAGCCTTAAACAAATGTGTGTAAGGATCCAGCGTATTGTCTGAATGATCTAAAATTAGGTTGCCCGATGTTTGTGCATCAGTCTTCCTTTGCTGCAGGAAAATTAATTTCTTTCTGAAGTATTTAAGCTTGAATTATGGTTCCTTAATGATGGGGGAGGGTGGGGAGGCTGTTTGAGGGGAAACTCCGGCTGGGATGGGTCTAGTTTTCTTAAAAGAACAAGATGAGCTGCAGCCACTACTGAGGAAAAAAAAACAAAACAACTGCAAGTTCCTGGAAAGCATGGACATATGTAGTTGCAGTTTGCTCCCAAAATATCACCTTTATGCTCTCTTTATTTTTCTCTTTCAAGGACATTTGCACCTTGAATGCAACAAATGTTTTGCAAGAGATTTATAGAAGGTGGGGTGGAAAAATCCCAGAGTGCGCATTTGTTTGGGTTTTCTTTTGTCTGGGATTAAATGACATTGTATGTCCTATGTTCAAGGTATTTTAATTCTTTGTCTCCAGCCGTTCTTTGTAACAAATAACAGTAGCTATGTATTTTAGATAAATTTGAACATTTCCTGATATCAACTGGAAATATCTGAGTTAGCTGTTATGCTTGTGCATAAGTGTATTATTCATACTATATAATGAAACAATGCTTTCTTGTTCAAACAACTTGCTGTTAAGCTAAAAGAGAACACGGATTTCATTAATTCCATAGTCTTCTATTCCCATCTTCACGCTGCAGTGTTTTTGGGGAGGAATCTACCATACAATTATATTTTGTATAAAAATTCTAATATACTTGGCTTTTTAAATAAATTGTGATTTGTTAGCAATGATAGCCTAGAAAATAATTTATTGTTCTGTTGATTAAATTGCAGCTTGACTGGAAGTAGTACTGTTTATTTTATGTTTTTCTCTTTGGGAGCTGTTTATGCAAGTTTATTATCTAAATCTGCGTAAAGAAGGGTCCTTGGCATTGAGACAAAATGAGAGGCACCCTCTGTCTTTGCTTCCAAGGTGGAAACCAGGGTGAGGGAGGGGGCTTCAAGCCATTAGAGTGCATTGGTACATCTCTGTTAAACAGCATTAATAACAGATCTCATACATACTTACACACGGTAAGGGTCTGTGTCATTACACTGTATGTTGGATTTGTAATGGCCATTCAGGTGAATTAAAAAAATTAATTGTTGAGGTCTCTGGACCCACCAAAGTCTTGCAATGCTCACAGAAAGTCTTGTATAGGATTCTGCACACCCTGAAAAGAGATTTAAGGGTGTGTGTTAATCCTGTGAAGGAATCCAGTAGTTTCACATCTTTAATTTCCAAGCTAGTCTGTGAGTTTAACTCTTCATTACCTAGGGGGCAACAGTTCAGTCAGTGTTTGTATATCAAAAAATCAATCACTTAACAGCCTCTTTTGTATGGACTTGTAGATTTTTGCATATTAGATCCCTGGTAAGTTTTCTTTTCTGGTTTTATCAGCCTTTTCAGGGAGATTTGGTTTTTTTGCCTTTTAACACAGATCTCCTAGGTGAAATTCTATACCCAGTAAGAACTCTGTGCATGGTGCCTTATTATACTCCCAGTGTTGCATGTGAGAACATGTATGTGGCTGCGCGTTGAGATGCAAATTTAGGCGAATAAACCTTTCTTCAATGAATGTTCATCAGGAGTCACGTACCGGTAAGTCAGCAATAGTCCCTTTTAGCCACAAGAGGGCGCAATGTTGATCTTCTGTGGGAACATCGCTGTGACCGGGAAGGCTCAGCACTTATTCACAAGGTTAAAAGTCTTTATTTTCCGTTCTTATCACTGTTCTGTCTTCGTTTTTCTGTGTCTCTTGGCGAAGTGCTTTATAAAAAGAATGTTAAGCAAAAAACATAAAGGGCAACGTAGTTGATTACAAATGTCCAGCTACATCAACTTTGACCTGAAAACTGCAAAGTGGTTTTGAACAGAGTGTATCCACAGTACCCTGGTTAATTAATGCTGAATCTACTGCCTGGATAAGATATCTCTTATGTCAGAGGATTTCTCTAGCAGAGCTGAAAACTGTAGCCACATCTCCTGATTCTCCAGAGCTGTGCTTTTCTCTCCAATTCCCTTCTGCTCCCTTGAAGGCAGCAATTGGAAATTATATTTCCAATAATTTACTCAATAGCAAATGAGTTCAGAAAGCAAATGACTGTTTTGCTGCTGCAGGCTGCTGGTGCATATTTTTTTTTCATGATGGGTTGGGGTTTTTTTTAACCCCTAAAATATTCTAGTTAATCTATTAAAAATGTTAAGTCCTGGACACTGGCCACCTTATTAGGTTATTCCTGAGCTGTGATATAAACACCTGCAGAGGGGAAGCTGAAAGGGCTGAGAAGGGGGGGTTTGGTTGCCTCCGCCAGCTACAGGCTAATGAACACACATCCAGTGATGCCACAGCAGTCACAAAACACAGCAAAACGGGAGCAGCAGGTGGAAAGCAGCTAGTTGCTGTGGGAAGATATAAAGCTTGAAAGAGAAAAAGCAAGAGCAGTGTGGAAAGGAGGAGTGAGGATCAAGGACGTTCAGCAGCTGGTCAGGGAACTGCTATGGGATGGGAAGGAGAACTCTGCTGCTGCTCAGCTCGAGGTCCTGCGGCCAGAAGCTGTCAGGGAGGGCTGGCATCCCTGGCTGCTGCAGGGAAGGAAGGGGCTCTCTGGAGGAGAAGAGGTGTAAAGCCTGGGCAGCCTGAGACCGAGAAGTGGCCTCGAGCTGGTCCTAAAAGTTGTCAGATCTTGTAGGTATGACAAGATGGCTGCTATATGTATTGACACCGTGGATACAGGTCTGGGTTAGATGACCACCTGCTGCCTCCTTATCTAGCCCCTTAATAAAAAAAATCCTGCGAATCTGGCAGCCGATAGTGATACGGTTTAACAAAGTTTGTGTGCTTTCTTGATTTACCAATTGAATCAGGCTTGAGAAAAGTTTAAAGGTGGTGTTAAGAACGAAAGGCACTGCTGTTCTTGTGTTTCATTTTTCTTTACATGCCATTTTGCATTTTGGTTTCAAGAAATGGCTCTCACTTGGTGGGGTGGGTTTTTATGCATCTTCCTGTTGATTGCATGCTAGAGAGCTGGTCTGTAACACTTAGACACTGCTCTCTTAATAGCAGCCTTGGCACTGTTCATGGGTTCTTTCTCTGGCAAAAATGAGAAATTATGTGTTTGCAGTAGCACAGCGGCAGCAGCCTTTGCCATGAGGGTCTGTTAGTTTAAAACCCAATTTTTCAGACAGTAACAATATATCTGAATTTGTTGCTTGTGATATTAAGGCAGTTCTCTTCCTGTTGTAAGATGAACATGACAACTGAATTTTACACTTTGACCATGCCTAGAATATGACCTGATGAGGAACAAATGCACCTTCGGCAATGTCCTTGGGGTAAGTAAGGCTGTAGATGGTCACTTAGGCTAGGGGATTCAGTAGAAGTTTAAGTATTTGTGTATGATAGAATTGGCGGCTGTTAGAGTTTTATTACAGGGTTTGATCTAAGCTACAATAAGAGTCTGAGCCTGGAAACAGAAAATAGTCCTTCCCAAGAACAAAACTCTATGGGCATATTTGCCAGCCAATGTGACCAAAAACGTTGGAACTTCCCAGTGGGTGTATCCCGAAGAAGGCTTTTTTTGTAATACAACCAGAAATGTGCTTTAGATCAGAAACACTGGGCAGTTTTTGATCTGTTTTTCTTTACATATAGTAGAGAAACTTGGCCTTAGTCAGAAAATCCCTTGTACAAAAGCTAGGTTTTAGATCTCTTTCTAGCTGGTTTGCTGATTGATTATTTTTCCTTGTCTTGTTTCTCATGGAAGTTTGTTTGCTTAAGAGATATGTGTTTACTTCTGTAACAGATACATGGTTTGTTCAGTTGCTGTTCACTTTCTACAATCCATTTGTAGGAAACTAAATTATTATGATAGTTTGTATGCCTCAGAGATTTTTTTGAAAGCACAGATCACCTCCAGCACCACTGGAGGAAGGGAGCTGTGTCCTCGGTCACTTTGATGGCATCATAGTGTGGCTTTCATTCTCACAGCAAAGGCAGTAGTGAGAAGGAGAAAAAGAGGATAGGAGCATATCTCCTGTAATAGTCATGTTTGTTGTATGAATATGCTAGTTTCTAAAAAGATAGCGGCAAGCTAGACCTTTACTGTTTATTTTTCTCTATGAAATACTAGCTTTGATTCCAAACACACCACTAGGAAGTTCCTGACAGCATCACTTGGAGAATGTGGAAAGGAGTAATGCTGGTTTAGAAATGTTTCAGCAATCTAGGAAATGTTATGGAGGAGAAACACTTTCTAGTGGAATAGTCAAGTAAGACAGCCAGAAGAGATGGGTGCTGAGGTACAGGTGCTGGTGACAGGAAGTTTGCATTTGGTTTGGAAAATAAAACATTATAGGTGCAACACTTTGGTCCCCCTAGAAAACAAACAAATTTTAAAAAGAAAAAAACCCAAAATATACACAAAAGAAAAAAAAACCCAACAAAAAACCAAAACACCCACTCCTAAAAGAAAACCCCACCCCAATGCATGACAGGCAAGCAGGAGTTAGTTTCAGTACACAAAGGAAATCCCGGTTCACTTTAGGGATGCTGAAGAAATGGTAGCATGATCAGAGCAGTGCTTCCGTGGGGGGAGGAGGGATCTTTCAAGTTCAGCTTTGCCAGTCCCATGACTTTCAATGCTTCTGTTGTGCTCGGACATCCTCTTTTCTCTTGTTTCAGTAAGAAGACCTGATGAAGGAATAAAATCATACTTCAAAATATTTCTCATGCTAATAAAATGGAGCCATGAAGTGCAAAACCTTAGTTCTGTCTGTAGGAAAGATTTCCAGCTGTCTGTGGTCAGTCATTGCTAATGAGACATCACAAACATAAAGGTACTAACAAACGAATATTCACTGAAAAGCTTAGCAAAACAAATTCTTTGTTTTTATAATTGCACTTCTAATTCCAGTAGGGCTCAGAGAATCTTAGTATCAGGAAGGTTGTTTCAGCAATGAGTGAATCACAGCCACTTCTGCTTGAAAGAGCAGTATCAGTTTGACAACTCAGAGGTTTGTTACTCAACAGCTTTAAGCAGGAAGAAGAGCCGATAGTCATCTTGGAGGAGGCTGAGGACAGCTTCCAAAGCTGTTGTCTGGCCAGGAGTCAGGGCTGGGCTGTCTTGCTGCGATGTCTGTGCCAAAGCCTTTCCCTTCACCCAAAGTCATCCAGCACTTCACATTTTGGTCTCATTCTGTAAATTCTGAGTGTTTTTTGAAAAAGCACTCTTCTTGACAATAGCAGTGATCTAAAAATAGGACTTGTAATGCAAAAGCAGGGTGGGTTTTTTCCCCCCCAAACTACTATGTACTTCTGGATATACTCATTTTAGACATGCTGTTCAAGTGTCAGCTGGATGCTTTGTCCACTTCATTATTTATCTGCTTTAATCTTGTGGCTATCCTAGCTGATTTCCAGTTGCTCTTCAAAACCACACTGAACAGAGTTGTCTGCTCTAGTCCTAGGTGAGGAAAAGCTTATAGAAATTGTATGAATGTTAGATAGGCTTGCCTGTTTTCTTCGTGTTCCAATCTTCCATGTTCCCAAGTATATAATCTTACTTTGTACACCTACACCAATGGAACAAACAGCTAGCGTTAAGCTTCGTAATGTCCCCATTGGCTTGAAGATTACACCTCTTCCATACATGAGGAGCCTATAGTAACTCAAAATACAACTTGCCCAGAGTAGATCTTGGGAATTTAACAAAGACTTATATTTTATTGCTACATCAAACTTCCTTCTTTCCCTTGTTTTTCCTTTTACCTTTCTTTACTTCCCTGTTGGGTCCCTATAAAAGATCTTAGATTTGATGGGATATGTTACCTAGGATTTCAAGTGAATCAGTGTAGCCATACTGCTTCAGATGGTTTAGGGTTTTTTTAATAGTTTTCCAGTTCTTTAAGGTTTCCCAGGTCTTCTCGTGCTCTAAATGCTGAAGAGTTGATTCTATATAGGGTAGTAAAGCTAGAAAAAATTCAGCAGCTAAATGCACTTCATATGAAGCTAAAAAAGTCTCCAAATTCTTATACCTGTTCTTAAGTTGCTGTATTCTTTCTGAGAACCCGACCTGGCTTTTTAAATCTCCGCCTCTTTGCTGCATCTTTCATCTCTGCAGAGACACTCTGCTCTAGGTAACTTTCCACTTATAGCAAAACAGCCCAGATTCCTGTGCAGTGCATTAGCCTCTCTCAAGAGGTGATGTTAATACAATATTTTTACAATGGTTAAGCATTCTTCTCCATCTCTCTTTCATTTTAGAGTCCTTTTAATTTGTGTTGATCAATTTATAGTCCAGATTATGTAAGAATATTCATGAAAGTAGACTGACATGACCTTTCAAACTGTGATAAACCAAAAAAACCCAAAGTTCCATTTTGTCACAGCAAGGAAATTCTATGTTAAGGGGTGTTTTCACTTTTGGTAGAGAGAAACATGATTGCTTTGCATCTGTAGAGGGTCTAGGTGTTAGCAAGGTGATGGGAAGGCACTTCTCTGCACTGCAACTGACTCAAAGAATGACCTAAGGGTAAAATTATTTAACTCCAGGTTCACGCACCTGGCAAAGCAGTGGTTGGTGTCAGTGATGCCTGCTGCTCCCAATTGCAGTTGGGCACTCTCTGATGCAGGATGATGACATGTTATGTCTTAAAGAAGCAGAAAACAGACTCACAGGCCACAGATTTATGAAACTCGCTGAGGACCTTTGCATGGCTTCAGTTTTGTCACTCTTCTTCATGCCAGCTGCCTTTGAGATGCCTGTCTGTTGCACTAACTGCCAAGCCAATTCCTTAAATGCTCCTTTTAGGATTTCAGCTTGGGTTCACAGAAAAATACACTTAAAGACAGTAATGATTTTTTTGAAATGTCTGAATCTTTGTGAAGCATTTGGAGCTCATTAGCAGAAAAGCATTAGAAGCAACTGTGAAGGTATTAGGAAACAATACTGTGCAACACACAAAACATTTGGCTAGGACAGAGGCTCTAGCTGTGCCATTCACTGGGTAGATGCTGTCAGCCACTTTTCCTTTGTTCTACTGTTCAAAGGAGATTTTTTTTCCCCGCCTTCAAGGTATGAGAATTGTATTTTATTTCATATTTAAGACCAGTAACAGTGTCCCCCAAAGGACTTCAGAGACCTTGGACCTACAAATTCTTGACTGCAGTCCAGGGGCATCTAAGACCCTGGACAGTTACATGGCACGGGCACCATGAGCTGATCAGGTTGTCTTCACCACAAAGATGAAGGTTCACACTGTTTGCAAGGAGTCCAATGTCAGATTTGTTGCACATAGACACATCTGTTCAATAATGCAGTTCTCTTACATGTATGCAGCCTTATCCCCAGAAAAACAACTGTTCGTAACAGAAAAGCTCAGTCCCCTGTGGTTTTCATGTGCCATGGTGGGGTTTTGGGGTTTTTTTGGTCATATACTATGAAATCACGTAGTATTTGCTATGTCTGGCAGCAATATTGCAAATCCTGGGGGCTCTCCACATCAGTGCTCAGGCTCCAGGTTCCACCAAGCCCTCTCCTTAAGATGGCACCACTTAGTTAAAGAGCCTATGTGGCCATGTGAGGGCTAATTTTCACAGCAGGAATTTTCCATGGCCCTTACCTTAGGTTACTGAGAAGAGCCATAACTCTTGTACAGTCTTTTGCCATCTTCCCTGTGCAAAATGGAAAGCTTTTGAGGTTTATAGATGCATATATAATATTGAAATCTTAGGTTTTATATAAATAAATATATATAAATAAATTAAAAGCAGCCACATAACAAATGAAAAGCAAAGCAAAACATAACAAAATGTAGGAGAAAAGCCTGTCAAAAGACTGTGTGCATGTGTATATGTGTATACACATACACACACGCTTTCTGGATGCTTTCTGGTTACATCCCAGTCACAGCTATGATACACTCTGTGTGTTTAGGTGGTTGGTTTCTTTATGGTGCTTTTGCTTCATATATGAATAATACTGTTTAAAATAGATAGCTGCTATGAATAAGGAAAGAATTTGTTCAGAATGACACCGAGAATTTCTTGTAAATCTGTCTCTCTTAACTATTTGTGAAGCAGATAGATTTGATTTCTTTTTGAAAACCACCTGTCAGCACAAAAGCAGCATTTTTATGTCAATGATTGTTTGTGCTGAAGTTTGTGTACCGTAGAAATTTTCTCATAAGGAACAACTACACATATAGATGCTTAGGTATAGATTTAGGTAAAACACATTTCAATTTCATTTTTTTTTAACAAATTAGTTCTGTATTTCATGAGATTATGGATCACTTTTGCCAAGGGACTGGGTTTTGCTACTTGTAAAAGACATTAGCCCATTGGCTTTGGTCAAGATGGCCAAATGCAACATACGGAATTGCTGTTCTGTGGAAATGTGTTTATTTTTCCAGGAGGTGATTGTGGCTCCCAAAATAACTGCTGTATGACTGTGTAGTAAATTTTAGATTTGTCAGTCTTGGCACTGTCCTTTCAAACAACTTATTTCCTCCTCCGTATAACTTCAATGGTATCTTTAATGAGTATACATTTCAAGCAGTAACAAAGACAATTTGAGCCCATCTCATTTCCTGGTAAACATCCAGTCTTCAGTGAAATCAGCTCTTCTGTGTTTTAAGTTGTGTGCAAACTTTCACTTGCATTTATTATCACTTCCTTGGATTAGTCAGTGGGTACTATAGCAGCAACTGAAAAAGAAAACCTTTATTTTCTCCAGTTCTTGGGGGAGAAGGGCAACAGGAAATAAAAGCACAATGTGTATTTTTACTTCTCTTTCAGTATTAATATTGCTGAATTGGGTAGAGCAAATCAAGCTTGATTGCTTTTATTCTAATAAGACCATTGAATGTTTGTCATGGGTTAACCCCAGCCAGCAACTAAGTGCCACACAGTAGCTGCGTCACTGCCCCTGGTTGGGATGGGGGAGGGAATCGGAAGAGTAAAAGTGAAAAAACTCAGGGGTTGAGATAAAGACAATTTAATAAGTAAAACAAAAGCCACACATGCAAGCAAAGCAAAAGAAGGATTTCATTCACCACTTCCCACCAGCAGGCAGGTGCTCAGCCATCCCAGGAAAGCCAGGCTCCATCACGCATCATGATTACTTGGGAAAACAAACGCCATAACACCAAGCGTCCCCCCTTCCTTCTTCTTCCCCCAGCTCCATATGCTGAGCATGACATCACATGGTATGGGATATGCCCTTGGTCAGTTTCTTGTGCCCCCCCAGCCTGCTCGCTGGTGGTGGGGCGTGAGGGGCAGAAAAGGCCTCGACTCTGTAACCACTGCTCAGCTGAAACATCCCTGTGTGATCAACACTGTTTCCAGCACAAATCCAACACATAGCCCCATAACAGCTACTATGAAGAAAATTAATCCTATCCCTGCCCAAATCGGTGCAATGTTTTCTAGCCAAAAAGACACTGACAGGTATAGAAAATTGGTAGAAATTTTGTCTAAAACCCAGGGAGAAAGCTTAAAGCCCTCATCAGTAATTGGGAGAGAAAATATCTTACAGGGATGTTGCATCATGAACAAAGCATCAGAAATGCAGAGGAGGCAGAAGGAAGGCTAATGTAACACAGGAAGGTGCACCTGAGGCATGCTAGCAATTAGAGGGCTGCTCCTCCTTACAGTTTGATTAAGGTTGTGAATCCTGACTAAGTCACACTTTTTATTAAAGACACGTTGTATGCTATTTTCCCTTCCTGCAGAGCAGCCTCATTAAGCATTTCCCTCCATGGCACTTGTGTGGACTTTCTTGTGTTAAGATGCTAATCTTCCACAAGTTACCGTATCCTTCGTGCCCTGCGGGACAGAAGCCAAGGTGCCCTCTGAAGGGGGTGTATCCCTTGCCCTGCCAGGGGATGGAAAAAGGGATAGTGAAAAACAGATTAAAAGAAGCAGTGACTGTCTTTGGGAAGGGTGGCCACTGGCCTGGGACCACTGAGAGCAATGGGAGGTGACAGCCACTTGGAAAGGGAATGTCCCGTAGTGGCGCCCCATCCAGAGCCCTATTTATCAGGGCTTCACCAAGCGCAAGCAAGCATCTGGGGCTGGAGAGCAAAGGGTTGCAAAACAGGAGGAATTTTCTACTCGTGAGCTCTCAGTGCTTTTCAGCTCTGTAGGGAAGATCTGAACTGCTTGGAAATAATGGCTTGGGATGGGACAAGTGTGATGCTGCGTGGTGTCTTCTGCAAAGTCTCTGCAAGGTCTTCTGCAATTTTAAAAACAAACTTTATCTCACAGTCTGTTCTTCTCAGAAATAAAGTAATATGCCTGCTGCTGTTGTCCAAAACCATCTTCTGGTCCCAGAGGATTATTTTCTTCATTTTGGGAAAGAGATTTATGATTGAAATGCCACAAAATTGCATTGCTGCTTTACAGATAAGGTGATGTTTACATTTATTTGTGGACTGCCTCTGTAACGCTGGTTGAAGACAGATAGCAAATAGTCTACATAAACCCAAACGCTTTCCACCTTTCTTTCTCTTCAGCTTTAATGCCATGTTGTCCTATATAGTGAGCGAGTTATGGTAATTAGTAATAGAAAAATCCTTTGAAAAAAATACTGAAGGCTTGACTTATTTTTATATCAATAAAGCTTCTGTAATTTCTTGGCCATCCTGTAGCTTCAGAGAAAATTCAGAGTACCAGCAGAGTAAGTGTAGTGTGGGAGGGGTTCAGCTGAAGCATAAATTAACTGTATTTCATTTCCCCTTAATAAAGAATTTCAGTTTTTCCACAGCTAACTGTATAATCAATTTGCTCCCCTGCTGGCTTGCTAACTTGCTGTTGGCTTTGCTTCAATAATATCAAGCCTGTAATGAGGGAAATGGGAGGCTCTAATCACACAGAGGAGAAATAAGCAGCTGCAATTGAACGTGTAGTTTAGCTGTGCAGAATTTTGCTGCAGCTTTTATAGCTGAAGAGCTCAAATACATCTCCCCCTGTGCCCGCCTAGCTTTGGAGACTAAAAAGCAATGTACTCCTCCAGACTCATTAATCATTTTTCACTGATTGGGTGACACTAAATACTTAAATCCTATTCAGTTTTCGGCAGCCTTGAGCTTACTTCTTATTCTCTGTAAAGTTTTATCTTCAAGCTGTACTTGCGTAGCCAGGGTGCATCGCAGCTCTGCCTTTCTGTATTAGTAATGTGACATAATTTTGTTTCATTCTGCTGTGAAATTCTTAGTCAAAGTATACTTTAATTGTAACATTATTGTACCACAAGTCTTGGAGAGATTATAAAGAAAAAAAATAATAATATAGTATGATAACTGCTGAGTTTGTTTTTCCTTTCTTCACCATGCCTAGGAATTATACCCTGTGTTATGGGTTTGATCAGTTACTCACTTGTAATTCTACATTTTTTTCCAACACTTTGAATATACAAGACACAAGTTAAACATACAAGATAAACAAAGATTATCTTTAGTCACAGTATCGCCAGACAAAAGGCTCTTCTGAGCTAGCAGTCCCCACCCCTACATTTCTATTTCTGCTCTTCATTCTAAATGTTCTGCTTCTAGTTGCAGATAATCTGCCTGGCAGAACTCTGCAAAAAGAAAAGTCTTTGTGTCAAATTAAACATACTACTATTTTTTCTTTCCAGTTTTTGTTTGACTTCAGCATTTGTGAGGGAATGACTTCTGCTTCATATTTAGATTTTTTTTCTTTTCTTTTTTTCCTGCCAGTGCAGGAGGGGAATAACTGGGGGGAGGAGGTGGGGTTAAAGTTCAATTTTAGTTTTCTGCGTCATTTGGTCTCATTTTGACTTGTGGCCATGTGATCAGGCAGCATTCAGTGCAAGGAGAGGCAGAGTGGGGGAGGCTGAGCCAGTGTCAGAAAAGCTTAGAAGAAAAGTAAAAGTCATTAATCAAAAGTGGATTTTATTTACTTTTTGGCCTTTTTTTTCTGATTATGAATATACAATTATAGTTCATAAATAATTTCTTTTTGCTTCCTGTGGTGTTTTGGAATCTCCTATGTTCAGAGTCCTGATGAAATAAGTGTTTTTTTAATTACACACCAGCAACAAAAGTCAATATTGCTTCAAAGATATCTGCCTATTTTCTATGTCATCAGAGAGTCCTTGATGTCATTCCAGAACATGCCCTGTTTGTGATGAAATTTTTTTTTAAAAAGTGATGTAATTAGGAAAGCAGTCTTGTTTTGATTTATGAACAGGATGAAGCTTACCATTAATTCTATTAATGTAGTACGTCTAACAGTGCACAAAATGGTCCTTTTTTTGAGATGAAAGTGATCAGAACCAACAAAGCCTATCTGTCGCCTTTTTTTGTGGTTTTGGCTGTCATACTGTGGTGCATGCATGTGGGTATGTGAACATGTGGGTGCGTGCTCGGGCATCAGGAACTTGACCAAAGGTAGGATGGCTCATTGCCTTCGTGCTCTTTCAGATTCAGAAGACCATGCTGTTGGCCATGGTGCCGGAGCTCTGGCTTATCTACTGCTGTATTTGGACTGTACCTGTCAGATACCATCCAAAAGCAGAGCACAGGTGAAATCCTGTGGGCCACAACCTGGCAGGCTGGAGTCCTGGGGGTGCTGCTCAACACTGAGCAGAAGCTGGAGGTGCCATGCAGGAGGCAATCTGGTTGCAATGCAGGGATGAGCCGAGTACATGTGCTTATTTACAATATCATGGGTAACTGCCAGAAGAAGGAGCTTTAAGGAGTGGGGGACCTTGGATATGTGATGGTGAACCTTGAGCACACCCAGTCCCACTTTTACTTTGTTTCCTAGTTGGATCCCAAGATTTATGAAGCACACGAGGCTTTCTGTCTTGGCTCAAAAGACAGAGTGGCGTTGCCTTTTAATTGTGATGATTCACCATTTTCAAATCCAAGTGCATAAAATTAAGGATGAGAAGCGTGTTGTTTTCATTTTAGCACTTCAGAAAGGGGGGAAAAATCAGTTATTAATGAAGTTTTCTATTTCTCCTTCTGCATAAAGCAGAGTGGTTTATATTACAACATGACTACTCCAGAGTTTCAGAGAATAACAGCAGCAGTGAAGAAGAAGTACACACAGACTCTACTGGGGCTATAGTAGTTGTTATATTCATTAGAAACTAGGCCAGAAATTGTCCGTCATCAAGGCAGTTGTCAGTAGCAGCCACTACCTTAAGCACTGGTTGAGAGAGAAGAGTTGGAAAGCCTTAAAATAGAGACAGGGTCAGCATGATTTAAAGGAAGCTTTGGCGGGATGAGGAAGTACCAAGGTCTAATGGTAGCAGTGCTCTCTGCTAAACAGTGAAGTTTGTGGCTTTCCACATCGGATGATTTAACGTGATTTGAGTGTCAGCTTTCAGGCTGACACATTTTTAAAATGTTGGTCAGAATTCTTGTGAAAAATGAAGATAATGAGCCCCCGGTCCTCATGATGAATACCGTTCATGAAATAATTTAAGAATTATTGAAAGCACATACTTCTGAAAGGAAACTGCCTGTCTTCTCCTTTCAGACCTTGACTTTTTTGTTGTGACTAATGGAGACACCATTTGGCAGGAGGCCTTTGCAAAATGAAGCCCTTCTCCCTGGGACTAGCAGAGAGAACCACAACTCATTTCTAATTTGCCACCATTCTTCTGCGAGAGACTTTGAATAGCTTCTGGCTGAAATGAATTGACTCAATCAAAAAACATGCCCATTGCCAATCCCCTCCTTCATTTCCCTCCATCATGTTTTATTTAATGTTTCCAAACTTTCGCTCTCATAATGTTTGTGAAGGGAAAAATTCAAACCCTCTTAACAGTTTAATCTTTTCCTTGCAACCTTTAAGACCTCTCCTCTCCTTCTACCCTATATTTCAGTTCGTTCCAATCTATGCCACTGTGCTGCATGTTTTCTGGGAATGAAAACTGAACCAGATTTAGCTAGTGAAACTGGCTTCCTCTGCTCTTTTAGAAGATAAACACCATGGTAGCAGCCTGAATTTTACATACTTTTTAATGTTAGTACACGACGTTGTGAAACCTCCTCCAAATTGCTGTCTAGTGTCACCTGCAGGGCTGCTCTGGCGTGCCTGCTTTTGCCAGCTCAGCCTTCCCTTCATGGACTTTGCCTGTGTTCTCCCTGTAATAATTTTCAAAACCTGTTATTGTATTTTCTTACGATGTTTTCATCCCCTCTGGTTTTTGTATTATCTCCATTCTCACTAATGCCATCAGACACTCATTTCAGCATTACGTGATGCGATTAGCATGTTGTTTACAACGCGCTCTGCCATTTTATTAATGAAGATGCTAAATGAGATGATACCAATTTATAAACCTCCTTAAGCTCAGAGAGAGCTAAATAAACTCAGACACTCACTGCCTACCTTTCTGTTTTCTAAAGATGGCTTTAAAGACATTTAAAGCCATATAAGCCAGCTTGAAGTTACTCTTCATGGAAGATGAACAATACATGGCACCAACCCTCCCGCAAACCTGTGAAACAGGCCCTGCTATTTCATGAGGGTGACCTGGTTGGGGACTACAGGTGTTTCTTCCATTTTAAAGCATTTAAAATAAGGTTGTGTCATCAATTTTTTTTTAAGCAATTGGTATTTCTTTCAGGTGTATTAAGCTCCTTGCTGCACCTTACTTGGAACAAGCATTTTTCCTTCTGATCTACTGCCTTGCAATAAAAATCAAAGCACTCAGGCATTTCCTTTGTGACATTATTCGTGACGAGCATCAGGAAGGTACACTGAGGGGTAAATGTTCTGCAGAATACTCTTCATTAATTCCTGACTTTTAATGTAGAAAATGGCCACCCGTGTGACCCACAGGTCCAGACTGCAGGCTGGCTTGATGCAAGGATGAGGGAAAAGGAAGGTTTTAAGCAAACCCAGATATAGGGCCTTATATATTTTTTGTCTGATCGTAACTTTCTCCAGTACATATTCAAATACCTTTGAATAATTGTATCTTACCTTTTCTAGACAACTATCTGGAAATGCATCAGTATTTTTTGTTGTATCATCATGCTTGAACTATTTTCTTATTGCGGATATCGCATGCACCCAGGTATCTTAAAACCTCCTCAAAGACGTACCTACAATTTTCTGGCTGAAAAATAAAGAGCATTGTAATAGTAGTAATAAAAATACAGCATGTAGCACTTTATAGTTTGACAGTGTTCTAGGGAAATTAAAGCACCACTGCACCCTGTACTATTAGTATTAACTGCACCACCTTATCGTGGTAATGTGGTAAGAACTTCCTCAGCGTCACACAGTGGTGTGGTTAGGTTGTCAGACTGAGAGGTATCGGGCATTCCTGGCTTTTAGTTTGGTACTTCCCTAAAACATTTAATACATCTGATACTGGTTTGCTTCTTAGTGATTATTCTGCCAGCTGATGCCCTAGGGAGATTGTTTCTTCTTCTCATAAAAAAGTTGGAATTTTTTTTTTTCTTCATAACTTTATAATATAAGGTGCTGCGTTTTAGTTTTCCTTTTAAGAAGGTGTGATTTATGTGTTAATATATAACTTATGTGTTGGACATTCTACTGTATTCTGTGTTCACCCAAAATTTTCACAGGAGTCAGTCAGAATATTCATCAGACTTTGTGAGGTCATCTGTTTCCTGAAGGTATTCTCAGGCCACAGTTTTAACAAATTTCTAGTTATTCTGTGTGCTCCAGTTTTTGCAGAAACATCGGAGCGGACCTGATTTTCAGCAAGCATTGAGGACAGAAGAACAGACTACATTAAAGTTTCAAGTACCCTGAAATTACCAGCTATTAAATCTTGGTCATTACTGCATTCATTTCCCCAGATCGTACTCTGTACTTTGCATATCATCTAGCATAAAAAACACGAGCATTTTGTCTTGCTATATATTTGCTGTAGAAATAATCTGATTTAAGGAATTTCAACAGATGTATAATTCCTGCTTTACTGGATTTATAATAACAATTTCAACTGTGTTAAAAACATGTAAACACCAGTTTTAAATCCCTCCCTCAACTGATTTTATCTTGCCTATCTACAATGTAATTGAGTTTTTTTCACTTCATTTTTATGGTTTACTTGGTATTCCTGTGGAGAAACTGGAATTATGATGGTCCCACTATGTTTTCCTTTACATTAACTTTTCGTATCAACTTTTTTTTTCCCCATTAGAAAATCAAAGTAATTTCTCTGATCTCCTAAAGGTACCTTGCTCTCCTGTACTATACTCTGCTTTCTGCACAATGACTCTTTGTTTGAGGTTTGGGGTTTTTTTCCTTTTGAAATTTAATGCAAGTATAATTCTTTCTTTGACTTTCATCCTCACAGATGTGGCTTCTTGTTCAATTCCTAATGAAATTAAACATGCATGTCACAAAACTTGTGCTTAGTATAAAACAATGATCTGTTTTGTGTCTCAAGTTATATTGTAGTATTTCAGTGAAGGGCTTGGAGAACTGTTCTTCACTTAATAGAACTGTAAGCAAACCCGTGTTACATGGGGGTTTTTATTGTCCATTATTTTGTTCAATTTGAAAGATGATATCTCAGTTTTCCATGTGAAGTTTCTGCATTTGTTCTCCAGCTAACCTAAGAAAAATATGTTGCTTGCTTTAAAATATTTCAAAGTGTAGGCAAGCTAAGATAGTGAGACACAAAACTGTTTGCATGACAATATTATACTACAGGCCTGTGTATTCTTTTCTTCATCAGCAATGGGATTATGGCACGAGTATACAGGATTTCTTATCCATATAATTTGATGGCAGGAAATATTAAAATAAACTATAAACTCAATTTGCAGCTTGTCTTAGGGAGGAAATTGGGATATGGCTGGGTAAAATACAGATTGCAGACTAAAAAATGTGGATTTGCAGAAATAGAATGATGACACAAGGTTCTCTGTCATTTTCTTTCAGTAACATTGAATATAATTACCTTACTATTTATCTTAGTAAATGTTAGGTTCCCAAGCAAAGCTACATAAGCACAACTTTTTGCATCCCTTAAATAACCTGAAGAGACTTCAACTAACTATATTCTTGGTGAAGCTTCTATGCCTTAATTCATGCAATCAAATTAACTAAGGAATTGAAGTCCAGAGTAAGCAGTTATTACTTTGTGGGAAATCCACTTCTGCAAACAGAATTGGTATTTTCTTAATTTTTTAGAACAATGAGGACCTAAGTTTTGAAGGTGCTGAACCTCTTCTAATTAGTTTGTAAGTGAATTAATTGCTTACGGAAGCTATTCTACAGAGATACAAGGAAATTACAAAATGGGCTTTGCTGCTACGAGCCCTATCCCTGTGCCTCAGGCCCATCAGCATCAGACCCGTTTTCCTTATGCTTGTTCCAGGCCTGTTCTCTTTTTGTATTGAAAGTCAAAGCAAGGGCCTGTTGGTACTGACTCCTGGGGCTGCTCTTCCTGGGCGTGCTGCCTGGTACCTGAAACCATGTGGCACTGCCTATGGGAAGCAAAGGGGAGTTGTCCTTTTCTTACTATCATGTAAGGTTTTGATTTGATTTGATTTGATTTTACTTTGTTTTATTTTATTTTTTATTTTATTTTATTTTCCCTACATCTCCCCAATGCCCAGATTTCAAGAAAAGAAGTTCCACAGAAAAACATTTTTTTAATATAAATAAACCTCAGAATTTTTATTATTTTTGTATTGTTTCATCACCCAGCTATTGCTTCATTGCCAGTAATGCAATGATTTTTAATTTTTTTTCCTGGTTCCTGTGAGGGGCTGTGGAGGTGGAGTGCTGGCTTGGGATGACTGGGGGGAACAATGTTGCACTGGTCAGCACCCAGCAAGGCAGGAGTCCCTGGCCCCAGCTGCCCCTGGCAGCACATTCTCCCCTCAACACCTCCCCTCCAGCCATACTTGCTCAAGATAGGAGAGAAAGCAACTTCTCTGTGAAAAAGGGAGCTGGGGATTTTTTTAACACTCTTGGTGAAAGAGGAAGCAAAGACTGAGAGAAGATATGATGGAGGCAAGGATTGCTTTAAAGTACTGCAGCCGGGGCAAAAGGAGCGCACCACTAGAAACTGTATGGGTGCAAATCCAAGAGGTGTCAACTTGTGCCTCTGTCCTGGCTTGGAGCAAAATGGGCCCCTTTGCCCAAGTGGTAAATAACAGCTCTGGCAAAGTCCAAAGTAGTTGATTTGTTTCTTAAGACAAATGCTTGCATTCCTTTTTTCACAATTAAAACTGTGCTAGGATAGCTAGTTTGTGCCAACTTTGAAAATGTGGTTTCCATAGTGGTTTTGTTCAGAAGCTTTACAAGCGTGTTCTTCAGTGCCTAAAGATTTGCCTGACTTACAGTGCTGGAGCACCTCCTGCATCTGGAACCTCCAAAAGCACAGCGGTTTGGATGTGAGGGTAGGGCTTAATTTCTGGTGTATAAAACACACTATGGGATGGACTGTGAAGTAGAGCAGACATACCATGCATTTTAATAGAGTTAAAAACATAGTATGTTTAGGGAATTTTAAGCCTTCAGTTTGGAGCTGGTACACTGCAAGCTGTTTGGCTTCTATTGCCCTGCTCGTAGGTGCATTTTCTCCAGAGATGGACAGTAAGTAACTATCAATAGGAAGAGCTTGCAACGCAGAGAACTGCTACTACCTGGAAAAAAGCACAGGGTATAGCCAGAGAAATGTGGTCTGGTTTTAACACCGTACAACTTCTTTTGCTTTATGTAAGTGATGTCAGTGCTGCAGTTCCATCCCAACGCATGGGGCAAGGAAAGGGTAACGCCAGGCATCCATATAAAAAAGAGCTGACACAGGCATGTGATGCAGATTTCTACCTACCTGTATGTGAACCAGTTACACAAGAACTACAAAGTGCTCTTTTTTTTTCTTTTTTTTTTTTCCCCAGTAAGTGGTAGTTGCAGACACTATTATTTGAGGTAGGGCGGGGTTCCTTTCTGCTTGTATTTAGAGTAATACTTGCATTTACAAAACACAGTATAGGGCTGAATCTTCACATTGTCTTGGCAGCTTTTTGCAGTGAAATCATACTATATTTCAATGTAGATTCTATCCTCATTGCAATCTGTTCTGTGTTTTCCCATGTTTTTCCTATCTGGATTATAGGTAGGTGGGTTTTAGAGGAACATAGGAAGTTTGGGATTGCTGCAGGTCTAAATAAAGAGACATTTCCATACCTTAACTATTCAGGAACTGAATTTATTATTTTTTTTGCAATAAGCCTTTTCACTTGCTCTGAAGTAGCAATTCAGTCATGATTTGGTTATGGATTATAGGATATCTAATATGTACGTGCATTTCCTTGTTTAAGAAACAACTTGATTTTCAGTTTCACCTTAATTTACATTTAATTTCCAGAATTTCTTACTCCACTCACCAAACTAGCATTTTGCATGTAAATAGGAGAAACTATCTCTTGAATGTATTCTTGTTTATTAGAATTTTATCTGCACACAAATACCATAATTTTATCTCTTCCTCTTTTTAGCTTCTATTACTTAGTCTCTTTGCTTTGACTTCAGTATACTTAATTACAATGAGTATGAATAATTACAACTGGTGATTTTATAGATGGCATTTTATGCCTATAATATGTATATAGGCACATTTTGAGATATAATGCATTATGTTACAAATTATAAATACAGGTTTTAAAACCAACATATTCTGAATGGTGATGTTCAAATGACATTCCAAATGTTTAAATACTCTGCTTCTACAAAATAAACAGCATTAATTAGGAATTACCTTTGCATTACTTCTTCATTCCATTGTTTGAGGTTTGCCAGCTCACTTGATTTTCTTGTTTGAGTCATGTGAGTTAGGAAGGCTTACTCTGTGTAGGCAAGCCTACTAATCCTTGCTCATGCTCTCCCTGGTATCTGTGGTTATAATGTACTTTTTCGAGTTTTTGACAGAATAGTGAGAAAGTACTTGGGAAATAAGCTCACACAGTGAGTAAATTGCAAATTATTACTACATAGTTGCATAGGCCATCTGGCGGTTAAATAGAAATACAATACATGTCTTCTCTAACCAACGTATTTTCTTACTCCACCAAAATTTGCAAGTATTCACAATGTGTCAGTGAAGAGGATGCTAAGAAACAGGCACTGAGGAATTTAACACACTTTAAAGTAGTGAATTAAATAGAACTCTTGAATAATATCATGAGCAGATCCTCTAGCGAAAAGGGATATAATCCATTAATAGGAATATGTAATAGACAATTCAGTTCTTACGGGTAGCTTATCAAACAAAATGCTTTTTGTCATAAAATTACATGTAAGAGAGTCAGTACAGAAAACCAAGCCATGCGTTTTGTTGTATAACAAAACAAAATATGTTACATTTATGAATATTGACACATCCAAAATTATACACAAGTTATACACAATTAGACATTGCTTTCCTTGAATAGTAGTCATTCTACATGTCACAATCCAGGGTTCCCTCTTTATCATTATTATTAAAAGAAAATGAAAGATTTTATCAAAGCAGCAGGGGATGAGATTTAAGTAATTTCTAAAAAATTTTTTTTTGGTTTGCAAACATGCCTTGCCTCAAAATTGTAAGTATCATAAACACTGAAGTGTTGGACTGATTCATTTACTTCATGCATTTCATTTTAACACAAAAAAGGAATACTTGGATCTACAATAATGAGTATGAAAAAGATATCTTTAAAATATATATAGGGAGTAAATAAATTCAACTAAAGGCATGTTTGGAAGGCGTATTGTATCAGGCATGATTCTGTCTTGCAAGCACTAGCTAAAACCAGGCCCACCAGCTTCACACAAATAAACACATTTCAATTTCTTTACTCCAAATAGCTCGAATAGCCTCCTGATTAGCAAGGTACTTAGGCATGTAAGTAGTCTCAGTGAGTGTCCCCAGCAAAGCTAAATATATTTGCCAAATCACTTACCTAAGGGTGTCTCCTGAATTTTTTGAATTGTTGCATTGTTTACCCTGCTCCAGTTTCTACCAAGAGTGACTCAACAACAGTTAAGCAGCTGCTCGAGTAGGACACCTCTCTGTCATACCAAACCCTGTACTTGGCCAATTTTTCATTGCTCCTTTTAATTCCACTCTCTAGGTACAGGGTGGGGATGGAGGTTGTAGACTGGGGGGGATTGGGGGGTGGGGATTTCCAATTCACCCGTTCCTTATCTGGTATTTATCTTGTAATGTTTGGCCAGGGAAAATCTTTTTGCAATAAACCTGTGTAGTCCTTAGCAAAATGGGATCCCATTCGACAACTAATCCCTGAACCAGCAAAAGTGTAGTTCCCTGTTTGAACCTATAGTTACGTGACATCTTTCAAAAATACATAGGTATGAATAGAATATGTGAGTAAATGTGACTATCTCAATTTCATAGACATAAATAGTATATTTCTTCATCCCTGGAGGGTTTTTTCTACACATGAGACTGTTTAGCTTGAGGATATAATGAGGTGTTACTAGACTTTTCTGTAGTTAAAAGAGTGGTTCTCTGACAATCCTGATCCAGATTTGTAGAAATATGGCCAGTACAGAAAATAATGTATGTGCCATTGTCTTTGAAAAATTCAGGCATATCTACACACAAACAGTAGCAGTAGTCTTTGTTTATTATGCTTTGATTTTGAGTTTTGATTTTGCCAAAATGTACAAAGAGTAGTGCTCTGAACACTTCTGTTAGATTTCCTTTTTTTTTTTTTTTTTTATAATGACTGGGCAAGGTCTTCAGTTGAAGTGGTATATGTCTTTTACATCAATATAATGTCTGTAATAATTCACTAAACTGCATTTTTAAATGTTGGAATACTAACATTAGCATAGTAGATCTGATCTCTGAACAACAGTGAGTGATACCATGTTATTGGAGGGGTGGGGGAAATAAAAAATGCTTATTAGGATGTGGAAAAGGACATACAGCCTGCATGGCAAATGAAGTAACGCTTCCAGCATCAGTAAGGCCTCAAACTAAGTAGTATGCTCAATATCAAAAACACACCCTTTTCTCTGCGCCAACTGGAGAAAGTCTATAGCAGCTGGAATGAGCAGGGACCGGCATAATGTGCTGTAAAAGGAGAGCTAGAAGGAACTGAGATTACTCAGGCTAGTAGAAGACAGGAGCAACAATGCAGCAGCCCTGCAAAAGGGTAAGAACTGACAAAAGTAGAGGGGGAAAAAAACTCCATATCCATGGTAGATTTGAGAAGAAGATAAAGGCCTAAAATGCAGCAAACTAAACCATGTCTAAGCATTAGAAAAGCTAATCCTGAGGAGAGTAGAGCAATGCAGTAGCCTGGGATGTCTTCATCACAGGTCATTAAGAACAGGTTAGACCAATGCACTGGGAGTGAGATAGGTGTTAATCATCCTGCCTTAAAGGAGGGGGGTGGACACAGATGGCCTCTTGACCTCTTTTAGCTTCTTGATCTTGTCGTTTCTTTTTTTCTGGATTCAGGGTATACATTTAATCAACCCAGCTGTATTTAAACTAAGAAGGAACGTGATAGTCTTCTATATAGAAGTTAGTTAATTTCCTCCTCATACTTTGGCACCTTTGTCTGAGCTCAGTCTGTCCTTCACAGGACTTTTTTTTCCCTTTGGTAGGCATAAAGCTGAGACTGGGTAGAGGAGTATACAAAGGACAATTGGTTTTGTAAGTCCGCATCCCAGCAAGCACAGTATCTGTAATGATCTCATCAAATATACTTGAATTGTCTAAGGCAGGATCTTTCTTAACTATAAGTCAAGATGGGGAGGGGAGAGCTTAGGCCGCAGCTTGTCTTCTGAAAGGGACATAGAAAGGACTGCAAAAGTCGGGGGGGGGGGGCGTTGCTTTATATCACTTGTCTTCCAAATGTTAGGGCTACAGTGGCTCTTGCAAAACACTTGTTGGTTTAAACAGTGCAAGCAGAACTATTGACAGAGCCTATTACCTTAGCTGTCAGGTTGGAGTCACCAGACCATGGTGAGGTTAGGTTGGTTAAGTTATGTGCAAGTTGGTTACAAATTGCGCTTTTCCAAACCATTCAGTGTGTTTGCATTATCTTTCAAGCACCTAGTCAAGCATGTATTATCTTACTGCAAACACAAGCCGTAAGTTAGTTTATTAATTTCTCTCTTGGTCCCTTTCCTCTCTTTAATTTGTTGTTTTTATGAAACAGCTTTACTGTTTAATTTTTTTTCTCCAAACATTATGATAATTATTGAAAATGTATTTGAGAGCTTAAAAGTGGAATGGCTGGAGTGGGATGGCACAAGAAACAATATCAAAATTTGATACAGTTGTAGCCTCTTCCTCCTTCAGTCTGAGCTTTGCTAACCTTGCTATTTCCTGATGAGCCATATTTAATGCATATGTAACCACCACATGTAGTAAAATCAAAAGCAAAATCTCTGTGTGCAAAACCCAGAGATGTGAGAATGTACCATGGTAGGATTGCAACTTCAGAAACATGAACTATCTTTTATTGATATAGAGCTGTCTCCTTGAGTACACAAGGAGGCTGGAGCAGAGACTTATTTTGGTGAGGTGCTAATTCTGATGCCCAGTGATTATTTCAAAGTCAACACTGTTACCTTTCCTTCCTGACACAAGAAAGGAGAAAGAAAACCACAGAACTTCTTGCTATATTGTGAGCAATGTGTAATTTTGATCCTACATATAGAGGTTCACATGGTAATAGTATCTACTCCTAAAGCCCAAAAGTGGGAGACACCAACTCAAGGAGACCACAGAGTCTGCAAATCTAAGGACCTGTTTGGGAAAGGAAAGGACAGATGTCCAAAACTGAGCAGGGAAATGTTCAGCTCTTCTAGTTGCTCTGCACTGTCTGGCTCAGTCTTCAAAAATGACTGTTCCCCATCCCTGATGCCTTTGTCCGGTGAGTCAAATGAAGCTCATGCTAAGGAGATTTCAGAGGGCATGCCATTAGGGTGAAATGGAGGTAGTCTCAGGGAATGAAAAACCTCTGTCCTACTACATAGTCCAAAAAAATTAGGGACAATTTTTTCTGATATGTGTTAGATTAAAATAATTCCATACAAAAAAATTGGTTGTTCTAGAGTTTAGGGTTGGAAGCCAAACTGAAAATATAAGCTTAAGAAACTTTAATTGGTTTAATAATAATAACAAAAAGAAATTAGATTAAAATAATACTTTTTAAAAAGCCATGAGCAGCTGAATTCCTGAATTTACAGAACTTGAACTTAAAACCCTTAACTCTATCCTGAGGTAAAGTCAGACTCCTTATATTACTTCTTCATACTTTCTGGACTTTATTTACTTCAGGTAAAGGTTTGTAAGATCAAGCTTCTGTGCTATCTGTAAATCAAAAAGCTATCTGTGGCCTCAAGTTTGGAAAGCCATTTAACTGGTTCTGTGACTAAATCACTGTCATCCTTCCATCTTGATTTCATCTCTTTCATAATGGCATTAAGAACTGCAACAGACAGAGGCAGATCTTAAGTCTGCTGCATGAAATGTGCTACTTGTACAGACATGCTAAGTTTTTGCCAGTTAAAAACATGCTTCATCACCACTCTGATTTTTTATTTTTTTTGTATCTTCTGTGCTCTAATTACATGGGCTAATAAATTGACATGTATACATAACTCTGGATTTACATAGTAAGTGGCCAATTGAGAACACAGATTGATCATCCTCAAGCTATAATCAGATTACTAGTGAATTTAGAAAGTACTCTCAATATAAAAGATGTAGGGTCACTTAGGCTGAGGGTTGCATAACTGAGGCTGAGGGTTACGATTTAGGAGGAAAGCATTCTAATGTATGTGGTCAGGGATGAGAAGTAATTGTTAATTATGAATTAATAAAAGCTGCCTTAGAATAATTTTTCAGAGGACATCCCAAAGAAAGCAGCACAAAGAGTGTGTCCAAGGGGCTTGTCAAAGCCTACATCTCCACTTGCTAATGGTGGGATGGATGATTTTTAATTCTGCCCTTCCTCAGCAATGCTTTTTATTATCAAAATCTTGTGAAGGTACAAAAACATGTGTATTCAAGTGCAGGAAGTCAAGGGAAGAAGACAGTGTTACACAATCCTGAACAAAAGGTAAGTTAACATGTTCAAAAGTGTAATTACAAGGGGAAGACAACCTTGCTCTTTAAACAGCAAAATCATAATGAAACACTTCTACCTCTATTTCTTATATGTAGCTCGATCATACCCCTTAACATGTATGCTTGAGTATATGTACATTTTCGGTTAAAGGCGGAGTATAGGGGTGAGCTGGGCCTTTTTCATCCTCAGTAGGAGGAATGGCAATGTCTTTTTGAACAGACTGCGTGAATATACAGAATATGTCATGGCATAAGTGTCATTGACCATACACTGCAGAATGAGAATGTGGGAGAGACTGAGAATGGAAGAGCTGCAAAAATAAAGATAAAATGGAAAATAAGGGCAAAAGAAGGGGAAGAAAAAAGAGATGGCTGAAGAGAAGAATGATTGGAGAAGTTGGGAGATCGGTGTGAATGAAATAAAGCAGAGTAGCAGAAAGAATTTTTTCCCCACAAAAAGTATCACAGAGCCACAGAGTTCCTGAGGCTGGACAGGATTTCTGGAGGTCAACTGGTCCAGCCCCCCTGCTCAAGCAGGGTCATCTCCAGCAGCCTACGCAGCAGTGCCCAGCACTTTTTCTCATGGTTGGAATTTGGTGCCAGCTGCTCAGCAGTCCCCACCACAGTGCATGAGAAGAACTTTAGGGGCAGATCTTGTTTGACTGATCCAGCACTTCTGTGGTCATAGTTGCTACATGTAACTGAAGGAAAGTGGCAGAAGCAAGTGGGCTAGGTAAATGAAGGTGCTGGTCCAGCAAGGTAAAAGTGCAAGGGGTTTTTGTATGGTGTTATTGTACAAGAAAAATATATACACTTCTGGTGCTAGTATAGCAGTCATGGTTTAGTTCTACAGGTGTATTTCCCTCAGCTGAACATTATTTTGTCTTAGCATGACTGCTATCAGAGTAGCATGAGTAAAATGAGTTATTTATTCTAGTATAAAAATACTGGCACAAATATTGATTAAAATTCTGATTCTTACCCTATACATTTATAACTTTCTTCAAAATGTTTTATAAGGTGAAATTGATCTTGATTGATTTCTTGTATTAAAAAAGTATGGAGCTTTTCAAGGTTATCTGATTTTTAGAAAAATGAATATGAAGCAAATCAACATGCAATAAGATGTTTGATTAGCCACTTTTTAATTTATAAGTTTGTTATTTGAGGTGCAAAACATATTTTGTTTATGCCTGAGGTTTTTCTAGGACAAAAAAAATACCTTATTTTTACTTTTAGCACATAAGCTCTATATGACTAGGATATGCTCTTCACTGCAAGCTCTTAATGAGTCTGATGTATCACTGTATCAAATGGCAATAAAGCCAAAGTGCCACTGAAGAAGTTGAGCCAGATCCTAGATGCTTTAAAAGAACATAGTGCTATGTCAGTCAGTGTGTTGTTTTGAGAAGGCAGAATATGGCGATGGGCTAATCAGCAACGGTCTGGATGTGATGTGAGAGCAGAGGGGCACAGTAATTGTGGTAACAATAGAGTATGCATATCCTGACAGGTGTGTGTGTGTTGTGTAAAGGTGATGGCGACTAGGGGAAGTGCTAGGTAGCTGGAAGAAAGACAAATGTTGTGTCCACCTTCAAGAAGGGAGATCCAGGGAACTACAGGCAGCCAGTCTGACCTCCATCTGTGGGAGGATTAAGTAGTAAATCCTCCTGAATACCACGTTCAGGTGTTTGAAAGACAAGAAGGTGACTGGAGACAGGCAGTAAGGGTTTACAAAGGGTAAATTCTGCCTGACCAACATCACTGCTTTTTATAATGAGATAACTGAGTCTGTGGAGAAAGGGAGAGTGGCAGATATCATTTACCTTGACTTTAGCAAAGTTTTTGACACAATCACCCATAGGCCTCCTTTAATCGCATTGGAGAGGTATGAGCTAGGTTAAGTAGAAGATAAGTTAGGTGGAAAAAAGATGTTAGGCTGGACCATGGGCTCAAGGGCTGTCATCAGCAGTAGCAGGTCCAGCTGGTGGCCAGTGTGCTTCAAGGGTGGATACTGGGACTGATACTGTGAAACACCTTTGTCAGTGACCTCAGTGATGAGATGAAGTGCAGATGACAGCAAACTGGGAAGGAGTGGTCGGTGCACTGGAGGGACCTCAGCAGGCTGGAGAAATGGGCTAGCAGGAACTTCATGAAATTCAGTGAATATTAGTGCAGCATCCTGCATCTGTGACAGAATAGCCACCCACTTTAGGAGGTGGAAGCCAAGTGGATAGAAAAGAGCTTTATAAAAAAAGTATTATCTGGGGATCCTGATAAGCAACTAGTAAGTCAGCAGTGATCTTGCAACAAAGGAGGTCAATGGCATCCTGGGCCACAATAGCAAAAGAAGAGCCAGTAGGTCGAGAAAAGTGGTTGTTTCCACCCATGGAGTACTTGTGAGATCACATCTGGATTACTGTGTGCAGTTTTGAGGTCCCCAGTACGTGAAAGCCATGGACATAAAAAAGCAAATCCAGAGGAAGGCTGCCACGATGGTGAAGGTGCTGGAACATGTGATGTACAAGAAGAGGCTGAGGAGGTCAGGCTGTTAGACTTAAGAAGAGAAGGCTGGCATGAATTTCATTGTTCTCCTCAGCTACCTAATGGGCAGGCACAGAGAAGATGGAGCCTTCTTTGAGGTCCACAGTGGCCTTTTCCCTGTGACAGGCAACAGGCACAAGGTGGAACAGGTCTATTAGATATCGGGGCAAAAAAAAATTCACAAATGTGGTCAAAAGCTGGAACGGGTCATTAAGAGAGGCTGTGGACTCTTCATCCCTGGAGACAGTAAAAACTCAGCTGGATATGGCTCTGGAAAATCTGGAATAACTTAAAAAATGGCCCTATGTAGAGCTGAGGTTTCAACTGGAAGACCACGAGAGGTCCCTCCACATCCTGAAGAGGGTGAAGATGGTATAGTAGGTTTAAATGGTTTTAAATTTCATTTTGTTTTCTTTATGGCTTTGAATTGGTTATATAGTGTGTCAACAAAAATCTTATTGGTTTCATAAAGACCATATTTAAATCCACTTGGGAAGGTTAATGAGTAAGTGGGGACTCAGTTCCCCATAAAGGTGGGCAGAGCAATTCTACAGGGTAAATGCAGCTGCTCATGAAAAAGGCTTTGTGCACAAACAGCTGTGTTACATATAGCCCTGGTGTCAGCAGGTGCACATAAACCCTTCTTCCTTATGTGTTAGAGCTGTGGATACAGCTTTATGAGACAGCAACCATACCTGAGTGGCCCACCAAGTTTGTAAGCATTCAACAATTCATTCATAACCTTTCACCTTACAGAAGAATAACTGTAATGTTTGAAAATCAGTTAAAAACACACCGGAAAATGCTAGTTTTACTCACAGCACCCCATGTATCAATTTTTTTGAGACATATGTTATGTGGAAAAGGTAAGTAAGAAAAAAATATTGACAATAGATGACTATACTGATCAGAAAAAAACATGGTTGCATTCAGATTCTGATTTTTCTCCTGTTGATTTAGGGGAAAAAAATTATGACAAGAAATTTAACCAAACTTCACTGAAAATTCAAAATAATTAAAACCTTCTGTCTGTGTTAAATTTCACACCAGGAAAGGTTTGCAAGTCACAGTGAATAATCAAGTGAATGCATAAAGTGATGCTGTGAACAGAAAAGCCAGCAGAAGTATAAATGGGAGGAGGACGCATAGGAGAGGATGATGGAAAGCTTGTATTACTCTTGTTTAGAATGGATGAAGCTTCTGTTGAATAACTAAGCCCAGCTGTAGTCAGCACTGCACAGCAATGGTGACACTGGAGGTTCAGAGAAGACCTGTAATGCTGAATAAACCCCGACACTGAAGTGTGTTTATCAAATCTGTTTCACATCTGGAAGACGGCGCTTTCCCTTTAAAGAACAGCAGTCAGGAATAGCATAATTACTGGTCTTTGCACTCAGTGATATTTGTAACGAGGGGTTTGGGTTTTGGCCTTAGATGACAAAGTGTATGTGCTCATGAGTTAGAAGCTTGTAACAAATTTCAGTGGATCTGAGCATATGTGTGTAGCTGAAACCCTTCTCTCACCCAGTTTATCAACAACACTCAGCCACATCAGACTCAGAGGGTTTTGTCAACGTTGAGACCATAAACTTTGTGTTACATGGGCTATCTTTTATGTTTGTACTGCAGCAAGTTAAAAGATCTTCCTTGCTTTTCCCTGTGGATTTAGGTACTAGTTTAATACTTAAGACTTTTGGTTATGTTAAAGGAAGGGTGAAGTTGGAAAAAAATCAAGCTTTCATAAGTAAGAAATGCTGGAATTAAAATTACCTGTGCAATTCTGCTTATGGTCATCAAATTAAAGACATACTCCCCCCCCCCCCAGCGGCCCACTGTTTCACTTAGCATAGGAGAACGAATGAATCATGATTGTGAGGTAAATGAGATTATTGCCTATATAAATGTTAGCTTATTTGCTACAGAGGTTTGCACAGATATAACAAATGAGGCCAGAGGAAAAGCTCTGTCTGTCCAGAAATCTTTGCCCCAGGTTTTTTTCACATACAAGCTACTCTCATTTGCCATGTTATTTCAAGGTAATATTCTGATTTCTCTGCTCTCCAGACAGAATTAACCTTCGATCTCTTTGCTGCCTGACAGGCAGGGCAGAAAAGCTTCCTGAAGACTGAGTAATTTCTCTGAGTATGACTGATGGGGAGGGACATTCAGAAAGGTTGTTCTCTCCAGCTACTGCAGCCCAGCACTGGAGCACGCCTGCTTCTCTTCTGGAGATGATGCCAAAATCACTCCCCCTAAAACAGTGGCATTTAATGTAGGTAGGATCTCTGGTTACTTTGGCAGCAAAGCTCTAATTGAGTGTTTACAGACTACAATCCCTCCACCCTCATTTCCTAATGGGACTACATTCAAATAAGACTTCTGATGGCCATCTCTCCCATACCTGAGTATAGGAAATCCCATACCTGAAGAGGAAAATATTACAAGTTTTCAGTACTTGCTTGCAAAGACTTTTCTTAATATGGGGGAGGAGAGCGGGAAAGATAGTTTCCCTTTAATATGTTTGGAAACCCCATTGAACTATTTTTGCCCAGTGAAAGGAAAAAGCTTTTAAAAAAATTGAGTCAGACACAAGTATGGGAAATTGCATGCAGCACAGCAGGGCAAAATGTAACCCTCTGAAAAACAACGGTTATGATCAAAAAAGTATTGGACAAGCCTAATTGCAAGCAGAGTTAGCCATACCACCAGCAACAATATATAATCTGTGGATAGCTCCAGAAAAACTTGGGGCTGCACACCCATGTGAGAAAACATCAAAAATAACAACCCTTACAAGCTGTAGAGCACAGCTCGCCATTATCGACATACGTGAAAACTTAAAGCTTTCCTTTTACGAAAGGATTTCTGCATCGTGGGTCGCCTCTTGAACTAAAGGGCAATGTTTAACAATCATCCTCCGGCCCTTAATAATTTTTAACTCACGTCTTCACTCCTCCAACCTAGGAAGAGCCTGCATCTCCATCCCCTCGCTCCCGTGAGCAAGGCACAGTTGATTCCGTGCATTTGTGACGCGATTTTCAGCATGTGTGCCTTTTTTTTTTTTTTATCCCCCCGGGGGCAAAGAAAGGAAACAAGCCTGTGCCGTGTGCTCCCCCCCCTTCGCCCCCGCGCCTCTCCGTTTCTGTGAACAGGGGCCACCGAAAGCCCTGCCGGGGCTGATCGCGCCGGTTCCGCTGGGCGGCGAGGTGCCTCCCGGGGCGGCCCGCAAAGGGCCACATTTAAAGTCTCGCCCTCCGAGGGCGAAGGACTTTTTTTTCCCTCCTTCTTCCCTTCCCCTTTCTCCCCCGCCCGGGTGCCGGGGAGGAGGCTCCCGGGAGCGCCGCGCAGGGCTGCGAGCGAGCGGGGCGGCTGCCATTGTCCCTGCGGGCGGGGAGCGGGGCAGCCCCGCGCCCCGCCGGGCGGCATCTGCGAGGGGCGGCGGCGCCCCGGGCCACGCCGCGGTGCCGCCCGCCCCGGCCCAGCCTCCCCCAGCCCGGGGCCCGGCCGCTGCCGCCGTGCCCGGGGGCAGGGGGGAGTGACTTGTGCCTCCCCCCGCCTCCTCCCCGTCCAGCCCTCCTCTGGGTAGAAGGGGAGGAGGAGGAGGGCGAGTGGTGGGAGGGTCTCCATTGAAATAAACAAGCAGGCAGTTATTAAAACGGGAACATGGCGGCCGCAGCCCCAGCTTCAGCTTCATCTTACAAAGCGAAGGTCAGCGCCGGCGGCAGCCGCGGCGGCAGCGGCGGGAGACGGCACTGACCCCGGTAACGGCTCCCGCACGCCCCCTCGGCCCCGGCGCGGCGGGGGGTGTGCCCGAGCCCCCCGCGCCTCCCCGGCCGCCTTGTGTAATGCCGGGGGGACGCCCGGGGCCGCGCCGGTGCGCGGAGGGGCGGCGTTGGCGGGCGGCACCGCGGCCGCGGCGAGGCGGCTTCCCCCGCGGCGGGGAGCGGGGCGGGGGCTGCGGCCCCCTCCGGGGGGAACCGGGGGGCAGCCGGGGGCAGGGGACTGCCGGGCCGCCCCTCGCCGGGGCATCGTGCTCGCACCCCCGGGGCCCGGCGGGGGGGTGGGGGGTGCGGGTTTACTTCCCCGGGACATCCCCCGTGTCGGCGGAGCGGGGGGGGGGGGGGGGCGGGTTAGGGCACCCCACCCTGCCGGGCCGGGGGGGCTGGTTTCCTGCGCCCAGGCCAGGCGGAGGTCGGGTGCCGCCTCTCCGCGCCGCTGGCTGGGGGCGGCCGGGGGAGAAAGTGCGCGGAGCCGGGGAGGGGAGGGCTGCCGCGGGCGATCCGGGGGGCAGGGGCTGCCCGTGCTCGGGGAGGATGGGGCAGCCGGGGTGCGGAGGGAGATTTTCAAGGGATTGTTTAGGACGTTCCCTCCTCGCCCCTGAGCACACGCCGACAGGGAAACTTGAGGGAGGGTCTCTCCCCGGTGACAAAAGGGGTGATTTGGGGAGCAGGGTGGCGCTCACCCCCTCCCCTTCCCCGGCTGACAAGGACTTGGCGCGCCGGGGTGCGGGCCGCTCCGCTTTCCCTGCGTGGGGCTGAGCCGGCCGCCCCCTTCCCCGCGCCGGGCAGGGGCCGCGGCGCCCGGTGCCCTCTCCTCTCCCCTCCGCGCCGGGGCCGGGGCGCCCCGCCGCCGCTGCGCGCCCGCAGGAGACGCGCGGGGAAGGAGGGGGCAAAGCGGGCAACTTCTCTAACTTTCTGCGCGGGGGCTGCGCCTGCGTGTGCGCGCCGCGCACCGCCGGGCCGTGCCGCGGGGGCGAGCGGCGGGGCGCCGCAGTCGCGCAGCCAGGCCGCGGCGGCACAGCTGCGTGCGAGCGCAGCCCGGGGCGCCCGGCCGCCGCCTCCCCGCGGCCCGGGGAGGGGTGGGGGCCCGGCCGCCGCAGTGCCGTGTGTCTGCGTGTGTGCGCGGGGCGGGGAGCGGCGGCGGGAGGAGGAGGGGGAGGAGGGGACGGCAGCCGGCTGGGCGCGGGGCCGGGGTCCCTGGGCGGGTGCTGCCGGCGGGGCGGGCGGTGCCGCTTGCTCCCGCTCCGCTCCCGCGGGGCTGCGCGTAAAGGCTGCGGGCCGCTCCGCCTCCGCCGGGAGCGGGCCCCCGCGCACGGGGAGCGGGGGAGGGGTGGGGAGATGTCCGCCGCCTCCGCGGAGGGCGGGTGCTCAACCCCTCCCCGCCGCCGCGCTCGCCGGAGGCTCCTGGGCGAGGTGTAACCGGAGCCCCGTCCCCCGCCTCGCCGCCCCTCGCCGCTTCGCCCGCGCTTGGCCCCGAGCGCGTCCCCCCTTCCCGCGGGGGGCGTGCAGGCCGCGCGGTTTGCCTGCGGGAAACCTGCCCGGGGGCCCGGCAAAAAAAAAAAAAAAGGCCGGGGGGGCGGCGAGGAGGTTGCTGGTAGTCGCCGGGAAATAACGATACCCGAACCGTGGTTCGCCTAAGCCTGTGTGCCTCTGAGCGCCTATGCGGGCCCGCGGCGTGCATACACTTGTAATGCAGCCAGGGGAGAGTCTCCTTGTAAAGGAGAGCAGCCTGCTTGTTGGTAGCAGTCAGTTGGTTTTGTATTTTCTTTCTCTGAGTAGCTGGGAGCAGGTGAAGGGGCTTTAGAACTGAACCGATAATATTTTTATGGTATTTGAGTACAGCCTGAACTAAGCATATAGTGTCTGGCTGTGACAGAGCCGAGCTCTATTGCTGCTGTAAATAAGTAAGCAGTTTAGGACTGCCGGTCTTCTTACTTAAAGCATTTTTTTTGTTGTTGTTGTCCTTAGTTTGCTGCTGTTGTGACCAAGAGCAGTCATTTTTTTTTTTTTAATCCTTTTAGGTTTTTATGTACTAAACCATAAAATCAACTCTAGCCAGTTAATTTCCTGGCTTTTTACAACCCGGTAGTGGCATTGGGCCACCCGGTGGGCTCCTCGGGGGGCAAGGGGGAGCCCTCTGGGAGTGCCGAAAGGGGGGGAGCTGCTAGTCCGTTGTGCTGCATCCTCTCGGAGAAATGACAAGGTTGCACACCGTTGTTAGTGTCATACCGAAACTGTTATTCCCCAAAGCAGGGCTGGTCTTTGCTTGCACGCAGCTTAAGGCCGCTGTGAATGGAACCCGGTCGTTTTATCGCAGCCGGTGTGGGTGCTGCGCCTCCTGCGTATTTCAGGACACTTGCTTGTTTACGTCAGCGGCAGTGTCACAAATAGGATATACCAGGCTTATGCATATTTGTACGTACAGATGCATACGCAGGTGCGTATGGGCGCTCATGCATTTGTGTCCCTTACTTTGGCATTTGTGATACAGCTGATTGGGGGCTGGAACATAGAAGTCAGCTCTGCTCTGCCACATGAGATAAAAGAAAGATGTAAATTGCCCCCAGTTAATCCCTAAGTTTATGTGAAGTGCTGTGATAAGCTTAGTGTTCATAGCCAGTCTTGGTCATCTGTGATCTTGATGAAAATACTTTGTCGCGGACTCATCCTTCAGGAATATTGAGAACAACTTTAAGAAGAAAGGTTGATCTTTTTAGCGTCACGCAAATATTTGAAGAATCACTTAATTTTTAATAAGACTGTATCTCGCTTTGGTGAGCATTATGCAATAAGTGTCTGACAGAGGTGGTGTCGTCATCTCACTTTTTCAGCCACCATGCTCTTTTTATTTCATGTAAAAACTGAAGATTTCTCAACTTTATATATTTTCTCAAGCTTGTGGTCTTTACTAGGGAGAGGATCCATGTATGACGTGCTTAATCGCTATCTCTGCAATGTCTGAAGACGCCTCTTTAGTAAATGTGTAAATCTTTCCCCATTGTGTGTCCTAGTGGTGTCAGTGCTAAATTTGAAACTTGAGACATTTGAGGAAGGAATGCTTTATTGGTATCAAGAATGATACTTTTGGAATAAGGCAGTTCGATTTAAGTTTTTAAACTGGAACAATGTTATTTGGGAGAGAATATTTCTGGAGGCAAAATTAGAAAGTACAGAGGATTTACTCGCATATAGTGCAGTGCATTGCATTAAACTGAAGCTCTGAAGTAAAAATTAAAGAATAATGTTTATGTTTTAATAATCATTTAGGATGTTGCTTGCTCATTATAAGGCTGAAAGGCTCTGTCAAAAGAGGCATGTAAGCACCCTGTAGTGTTGACATTCCCAGCTTTTCCCTCTGTCCTCAGAAAAAGAAACCCAGTAAGAGCTAGCCCATCTGCAGGGAGCCCAGGTTTTGCAGCAAGAAGAACAAAGTCAGTGAGCGAGCCAGCTGCTGCTACAATGCCCACTGTCTTCTGCTCCTTGCCTTTGTTGCTGATGTCACTGTCTCATTGGCAAAATCTGGGCTTCTGCGCTCAGCTGGAGTTTCTCTAGCACCTGACACCAGAATTGCAGAAGCTGCAGAGGCTTATTGAGGTCTCAGCCTTGAGGGTGCTGTCAGTTCATTTAAAAGAAGCAGCCGAACTAAAGACTGGTACCAAATTCAAGTATACATGTAACCCTCTTTGTCTGCCGAGTGCCAATAGATTGCGTGTTGGAGAAAGGCAATGCTGAACTAAAACTGTTCTTGCCACGTTCATTTTTTGTACGTTTGCTGTGGTTGGCCTCTGCAAACAATGCAGTTTGTATGCAAGTAGGTATAAAGTATTTGACAAATTCCACACATTTCTTCAGTATTCTTATAGGCATTAAAATGCTCAGTACTCGCTTATTTCTATGTTTGGCTTTGGAGGTCAGAGGTGAGATGTGTCATTACAGTATATATACTCTTGTCTGTGATACAACATTTTAAACCAAGAACAGAGTAACACTGATACTTACTTTATAGAAGGCAAATTAGAGCATCCATTCATCCACTCATTTTCTACTATTAGTTAATATAGTTACAGATGGCTACTCTGGCAGGATCCCTTATTTTTATTTTTAAATGAGGTGAAGTTCACTGCACTACTTTATTTTTGTTAGTTGTTAAAACATTCTCATACTCCTGGTGGCAGATAATGACAAAATCTTCAATGTAATGCTGGGAGCAAGGGAGGCGGAGAGGGAGAAACGGGGAGGGAGGTGGGGTGGGGTGGGGGGAAACCCTCCTGAGCATATGGAGACATCCAGAAAAAGATGTGCATCGTCAGCTGTGATTCCATTGTGTGCTTGCGGACAGGATCTGGGCTCTTCTTCTCTTGGGAATTTAAACCTTACAGAAGTATTCTTTGGCTTTTACCCATCAGGATAATTGAGCTTAGATAACATATATTTCACATATATATTATAGATAATATTTTGATAATATTTTAAGATTTCATGGAATAAATACAGTTACCAGGACTCCTGCTCTGTGTTTGAATAACATTTTGAACAGGCATACATATTGGTGAAATGGCAACTTTGAGAAGCAAGAATAATTTGTAATATTACATCAGTGGTTACATATTAATAAGGCATCTTACCAGTTCTATGGTTAGTAGTTTGTCAGCAGTATTTGCATTATGCGAACACTCCCTATTTTTAATGATTCAGTAGCTTAGCCTTTTCAAAACATACCAAGGAGAAATGTGACATGAAATATGACAGCTTGTATAGTTTAATCAATTTAAGATACAGAATTTTTTTAAAAAAACCCAAACAATTCCAGGTGTTTTTTTAAGCAGGGGTTTAAAACAAAGCTATTTTGTCACTGTTGTGAGTATTGAGAAATAGTATTTACATGATGAAAAAAACTGAGTGGAAGAAATTAATTTTCTTGTCTGGCATTTACCTATTACCTAGAACAGCGTTCCTTCTCCTGAGCATTTGGAATGCTTCTGCTGATTTTCTACAATTATTTTGAGTTAATGAACAGTTTGAAAAATACATGTTGAACACGGTGAATTTACTACGTTGTGTTTTGTTACAGCTTATGATTTTTCAGTCTTGTTCTGCGGAAATTGCACATTATTCTAGTGAAAGACTAATGGAAATTTTGCTTAAGAGTTTTATGGAAATAAATAGGCACAGTTCCTATGGAAAGAGTATGGTCACTGGGGTGCTTGGCATTTTGAAGTCTGAAATTAGTTCATTAATTTAAATGTCTGAAGCTATACAACAACTTATTAACAATGCACACCTTTTTTTTTTTTCTTCTTCTGCAGCTGCATCGTTATACTATTTGAAGTCTTGCATTTCCTTAAATGGCTTCCATAACAATCTCCCATTAATATAGTTACTGAGAGATTCTTGCTTTTCTCTCATTTTAGGAGTTATAAATGATAGTAAATCTCACTCTGTCTGTGAGTGTACTCCCATTACTTCAAAATTCAGAAGCTGCTTTGTAGTGTGCATTTGCTTTTTTTCATCTCAAATGCAATGCCCTCTGCAAAGCCTAATTACATTTTCCTGTTTGCTTTTAAACTTCAAGAAGTTACTTGCTATTTGGAAAGGATAACTTGTATTTTGCTAAAATATTCCATGTATATGGAAATCATTAATGTATTAATGAAAGGACAGAGAGTATAGGTGACAAACTAATTAAAATATCATGGATTACAAGAGCTTCTGGGTGGTGGTGGGGTGGATCCTGGGCCATAGTGAGTGTATGTATCTGTGATGATAACTGAGAGTTGCTATTTTGATGCTTTTTTAATGAGCTATGTAAGACGTATTGTTGCTCTTTGGTAGGAATTATAGTGGGCATATCACAATTGGCTGCTTCATTGGCTGCCTCAGTGGAAAAGTCTGGGATTGAAGAATGGGCATGGAAAGTGAAATAACATTTTACTTGTTAGGTCAGAATTATTATGGAGTTTTACTCTTACTCTGCCCGTGCTGCAATTCAGCTGTGTGTGAACAGATTTAGTTTTTTATTGCTGTCAGTATTGGTCTCTAATGAGTCTTGCCCATGGATTTTGAAGAAAATGACTCCAATTAAAAACAATGCAGTATGTCACCTATTTGTACCTTGCAGATTATTTAGGAGGTATTAAACTGCATTTAAAAAGAAAACTTTATAAGGATGGAGGAAAGTCTGACGATGAATATATCTGATAGTATATACTGACGCTTTTATTACAGGTCTTTTTATGAACTTACAAATTCATCATTCGCCTGGGTGATGGAATGAAATTTTAAAACAAACAACCCAAACCCCAAGGTCATATATTTTAATACTTGTGCAAGTGAGAGTTCAGATATCACCCAGCCTACAGTGGAGACTACTTTTCCTCGTACTTCTTCCAACACCGTACTCTGAGTTCACAAGGTAGCTCTTCAGTCCGTATTCTTTACTATTTCAAAATTCATGTCAATGGTTGCTGACCAACCCTTTATGGTATTCCCAGGAATAAATTCAATTGTTGTCAACTAATTTCACTTGTTACCCTTGCACCTTGGTCTCCAGAGATACGAGCAATGTCCTTTTCCTGTTCCACCAATTTCCTAAAATAGGTTCTTCGTGGAGGAAGATGATGAGTGTATACAGATACATTATTTATTTTAGCAGATTTCAATGTTGTTCTCAAGGAGAAAAGCTGTTCTTCAAGTCTAAATCTTGGGGGTTTTTTTCCCCCCAAAAAATTTACAACTAGAAATACACTCTTGTGTTTCAGTGTGGCCAGAATAATTGTTGCCTTTATGTTAAAAAAACCTAAAGTCAACCTGTTGATACTTGACTAGCTAGAAAATGTAGGTCTAACATATTTTAAAGCTTTTTTTTTAAATTGCTTTCCAATTTGTGTTGGCATCTGCAGCGCAAAGATACTTTTGCTTGTTTTGCTGCTGGGTTTTTTTTAAGAATCATGGCTTATTTACTACAAATATACTGAATTTTTATTGAGGCCTCAATTTTTTTTTTGCTACAGTTCTGTGTGAAATTAGTGTTAACTGCACAATGATGAGATCATTTGTGACACCTTTTCTTATTAGTATAAGAATGAGGGAACTTGAAGACTATGTGGATGAAAAAATACGTTCACCAAACTTGCATGCTGTCAGTGATGGTGTCTTTCAGTTATGTCTGAAAGTGGTAGTTGTTCCCTCCCTTTTAGCTAAATTGTAGTTTGTAGAGCGGGTATTGTGTGTTTTGTTTGCAACTTTAAGTTTTTATGGGGCAAGGAGGTAGCACATCTTTAGGTACCTGGAATACAGATGTCCTGGAAAAGAAAGAAATTGCTGTGCATGAATGGGGCATAAACGCGTGAAGCGCTCTGAAGTCAGAGGACAGTGTGTTATTCTGGGCTGTACCAGTTGCTTTTAGTTGTTGTTTGACTTCTTTTTAAAAGTTTTCTTTTACTCTGTGGGATGGAGAATTGAATGGTGGTGTTGGAAAATGGCAGATGTGGAGAGTGATAGCTATGGCGCATTTAATTTTTATATTGTAGCTAATGCTGATAATTTATGTACTGTTTGAGGCAGAGACCCATTCTTCATGTAGGCCTTTGCATGTGGCATACTTGTAGGCCTTTGGGCACCACCGTTAACAGCATTACATTCCTGTGAAAGCTGGCTTTATGCAAGAGTGGTTTGTCTTGAGTTTTGAGGGGCCATCCCAAGCCTCTCCTGATTCCTGTGGGAATGGGTGGGAGTTTATGTGGCCATGGGTGCTAGCATTGCTTGTTGCTGCAGAGTTGGCTTTCCTTTATTTCAGGCTTCAGAAAGCACTTGAGAGAAGGGAAGGCAAAGGACTAATAGGTCATTTCCTTGTCCATCACTTCATGTTCATCACTTTTCTTCACTGACAGTCTAGTTTAGTTAGAGGAACACATCTGGAATAATATATCAGTTTATATGTAAGCTTGTCACTAGTTGCTGTATCATTCAAGAGTTTTATTTGGAAAGAAACCTCATTAGTAGCATTTTGAAGGTAGCACCATAATGTATTGCCTTCACTTTCAGACAGTACTATTATTAAATATTTTATGAATAGAACAGATGAAAATCAGCAAAACTTGTCATTTCCATTGTTGCCATGTGGTGCCCCATGGGCCACAGCATAACAGTTGGGAGCCACGTTGGTTGTGTGCGGACTTTCTGAGCTGCAGTACTGGCAGCTGTGTAGGTCAAGAGGTGGGACTTGAAAATAAATCAGCAGTAGGAGAACACCAGTGAGCAGCCAGGCTAGTTATCAAGAAACAAAATGGTAGTGGAGCAGTCGTTCTCATTCACTGGTGTGCAGCAGCCGGAAGACAGGAGAAGGGTGGGAAATGCTTCTGTGTACACAGGCGCTCTCATGGTCATCGCTCCTCTGCAGAGAAGCTCTCCCCACCAGGGGCTGGGGTTGCAGCCCGCATCTGCTGCTGAGGCAGTGGCTTCCCTTTAGAGGGTCTCTCTGAACTGACTCTAAATCTTGCTAAATCGCCAGAAGGTCTAGTAGTGTTTTACTTAAAATTTTAATTCTAAGAAAAGATGGTGTTTTCTGTCAGGAGGACCCACTTGAAGCACCAGGTTTGTGATCAGTAGAGCTTGTGTGCTTTTTGAACATTCCTGAGGAAACAATGTAGTCATATCTTCTGTGTATATCTCATATAAAAATACTTCTTTGTTAGTGGTGCCTGCAATTACTTTGTTACTGTGGTGGTATCCTGCCCGTGACTGAAAACTTAAGCAGAGTTTGGCTGGAAAAGGTTCCTGTGAGATGGCAGAAATGACAGAAAAAATGAAGTTGTTTCTAAATTTCATTTCTCTTGAGGCATAATTAGTGTGCTTTTTTTCCCTGTTGATGACTCTTGTAGCGTGTCCTTCATTTTCTTTGTTCTGCCTCTTTGTTTGTCAGAATAAGAAGGTAGAAAACTGTTCTTTGGTAGCTTGCTTGGATACGTTTGACGTACAGTACTGTTTGACCTACAAACAGAAGCGCAGGCACAATATTAATGTGGGTAGTGGCATGCTCCTTTTCCTTGAAGAAATGTGTATTGCTGTGCAATGTATGTCCTCTGCTCTACTGGACTCTTAAGCTCTATACTTATGAAAAGCTTTCTGTTTATTTGTCCGCTGATACTCGTCATTCAGGTCTGGAGTATTGTAAGTGGAGATCAGAGAAGAAACATGCTTCTGTATGTACAACTTTTAATAATGGCTGAAAGACATTTTATAAGAACACCAGTTTCTCCTTTTTAGAGATTTGAAACTAATGTGTCATAAAAGTCAACCAGCCAAGCAGTCAACCAAAAAAGGAACCAACCACTTTCACAGGCAGTTCCCACAGATTCTTTTGTGAAAATAAAGGCTGTGTACCGAGTAAGTTAATGTAAACATCTTAGTTGCTATCACTGTGAATTTGCAGTAGGCAGCAGGTACAGAGGAAGTTGTGTGCCTGGAGTGATTGTGCAACTGGAAGGGGGTTGTAGTTACGTCTGGAAAAGCAGATAATGCTCTGCAAAGTTTACGTTTCCCTCATTGTGTTATGCTTAAAACAGCCATGTGCTAGGCATCACATTTTTATTTTTCTATGCCTGTCTCCAAAAAAAGACTAATATTTTTCTCTCAATTTTGTTCCTAGCATGCTTGAGATGTATCTGGGTAGTGAGGCCCCCTGCACGCACAGCCTCTAGAAATCATTGTCTGGCTCACTGAGTCCTGGTGAGTTGTCTATATCCTATTTTGTTTAATTGGATTGTGTTACAGTTTTATCTTCTTCACTGGGGAATTTGATGTGAGATGTCTTAAATTGATTGTGTGGATACAGCAGAACAAGCCTTGGTTTTTAAGTAATGTATGATATTATACAGTGATTTGAAATACAAACATTTTAGAGACTTTAAAAAATAATGCTCAGACTGGTTATGGAAGCAGGGACCCTGCTTTAGTGCCAGGATCAGGAATGGGACTTTCTGCTGAGAAAGGCTGAAGGGATCAGCATGTGGTGTTATTTCACATTAAGTTTGTTTGATATTTTATACTATAACTAAGGAATTGACATTTTTCAGATGTGCTGGTTATGGTATGTCTTATGGCAAAGGTTGAGTATGAAATAATACAAGCTTTTCCATCCAACTATCTACACTAATAAATTACTTAAATTGAGGGTTGAAATTGGTATAATGACACTGATGACTTAAACTGCTTGTTGCTCAAGAATTACTGTCTGATGACTCCATCAGGCAGTGCTGTGCCTGTTTAACTCTGCTCACAAGAAGGGATAATACCACTGAGAATTAGAAAAAGGGACCCCTGTGGATTGGTTAAATGCAGACTAATAATAGTTTTGTAGTGCAGTGAAAGGAAGTGGAATATAAATACTGTGTTTTTATTTTCGGTATGTTTAATATATCAATATACTCACTTGGTATAAATTTTTTACAAATATGCATTTGAGATTTTATGTGAGAACCTTTTCAGGGTACTCATGAATAAATGTTGTCTTTCAACGCGTAGAGTGACTTATTAAGGTCAGAAATATGTATTTTTGAGGCTTGCACACTAAATATAGAGGTGGGAAATGAGCCTGCTGGAAAGGTTTTTAGTGGTGTGTGGGATAACTGTTTATAAAATGCCAACCATTTATGGGTAAAGTTATGTATGTCCACTTCAAGTATAATTTCCTCTTTTGTTAATTATGTTGAGCAATTTTTGCAAACTAACAGTGCTTTTCTTCAAATTTACTGAATTTTCTAGCATCAGTGGATGAAAAGATTAAGAAGCTTTCCAGTGCTGCTGTTTTTTCTGCCTGTTCCCTAGGCTGTTCTGATAAAACACTTTGTACTTCATTGCATTCAGTGAAGTTTATAATACTGGTTAATAGTTTGTTTATGTATTATATTAACTTGAAAATGCTCAGCCACATAGATGTTATTACTTATTTACACTCATTACTTAAATAGAGTAAATAAGTAATATAGTTTATCTGGGCTGCATAATGATCATAATATGCATGTGCAGGTCTTCTCAATAATAAGCTGTTCTTGTGATCATTTAAGCAAATTGTTTTAAAAAAAGGAAAGAGTAAGACTTCTTTTTTTTTTTCCAGGGAGTAGGACTCGGAATCAGTTAGGTATGGGTAATAAAGATAGAGGAAAAAGTCACTGCCTAAATTCTTGAAAGAAAACATGAAATTTTGTTGTCAAGCTGCTAGTATGTTTGTTTTCAGTTGTCTCCATTGTAATTTTCTGTTAAAAAAGGAATGCTTTAGGTAAAGATTAGAAAAGGTTAATATTTAAATAAAAAGCAATTTGCATATATATTTTTTCTAATTAATATACGTGGGCACAAAACCCCCTTTTATTTTGCTTAGTGTTTCATCATTCTGTACCAAAATTATAAATTTGGTTGTTGCTGTGCCAGAAAGTAATCTTGTACCTTTACAGATATTGACTAAAACATAGTTGCTGTGTGTGAAAAGTTCAGAACCTTTAATAAGAGCACGTAGGAGATAAATATTTGTATATGAAGGCTATGCTGATGACACTGAGGAAGAAACCACTGTAGAAAATGGGATGTCATGAAAGGATTTAGAGGGCAAGGATGAAGTGGAGAGGTAGTTCTTAGCTTAAAAATACCGTTTTGCTCTAAAGTGGATAGTTATCCGTGTGTCCATGTGATAGCAGCAAAAGAAGGCTGCATGAGGCAAGGAATAGTTTCAAATTTTGGTTCCTTTGAATCCTTGGAAATATTTTCATTGATTTCTGAATGTCCAGGATTTCAGTCCTATTTTTCAACATCATCAGATGTTCACCTTCGCCATCACAAGATCAGAAAGCTGTAGCTGTTGATTTTGACTAGTACATCCATCTGAACTTACACTAGTCTGAAGGATGTATCAGTTGGAGTTTCATTTAAGAAATCCTGTCCTTGGTTTCTGACTGGAGTTGCTTGTGGAAGAGATGTTGTGTTTGACTGTGTGTTGTGACATTGTACCACTACTGTGACTGAAATTGTGCGCATTCAGTCTGTCTACCACTGTATTAAGTTTTTTGGGAAGTGAAACCACTGCTTGATACTTATTGGATCTATTTTTATATGTTAGAGTGGATAAGAGTGTGAATCCTGGGCTGGTTAAATGGCCTTAGAATGTGTGTATATGAACTGATAAGAAATAATGTAAATGACAGAATTTGTGGCTGCTCCCTTGAATTGTTGTTAGTTGAGCGGTGGAAGTAGCTGCTGTGTGCAACCAAAAAGCCGTGCAATTAGGATGGTGATAAGTTTAGACTTAAGAAAAAAAATAAACAAACAGATAAAAATACTGACTTCTGTTCCTAATCTAAAAGTTTTCAATTAGAACACATTTTTCTTTTCTTTTTCTCCTTTTCTTTTTGCATGAAATGGTTTTTGCTGTGTAAGGAATATTTCTCAGCAGAAGAAGAGCGTAGATTAGAGAAGTCTCAGTTTTCTGTCACTCTTGATCTAGAGAGTCTGTTTCAATCTAACTTTGTAGTGATTTCATTGGCGTTTGTGTTGTAGTTAATGTCAAGTGTGATAGATAGAAAATATTTGTGTGTCTCTTTGTTATGAGTTATAGCACTCCTTATTGTTGTTTACAGCCATAGTAGATAAAGAAAATTCTGACAGATGTCTCATTTTTGACTGTGGTCCTCCTAATACATGTGTGTCTAAAGGGAATGCTGTCAGAAAATAAAGTGCAGTACTGAAAACAGAGTGCCTTATGTTGAAATGAGTTTTAAAAGCCTTCACTATTAGTTCAAGGATGCAAGTGAGGAACCTACAGTAGGTTCCAAGTATCAAATCTGAGTAAGAGCTCATTTCTATCAGCATGCAAAGCCAAGCTGGGATGGTGCCTACCTAGAGGTCTGAAATCACTTTGGAGCACCTTAATTCCCACAGGAGCTGTATTTCTAAAATACCTGAAATAAAATATAGGTATCTATCACAGGCATGGATAATCTTTACTGCATCAGGTTTTCTCATTTACAGAGGGATCTGTGAAGGACATTTAATCTATTTTGAAGTGGCTTATGATAAATAAAGGGAATATATTCCCGTTCCTAGACCTTGAAACAGGGAGTTGTTTTGCATGAAATACCAGATTTTTCTGTTTTCAGTCACTCTTGTTCAGTAGCAACGTTAGTTAACATGAATTGCCTGTAAAAGTAGTTGCTTGATTATAGTGAATTTAGTGCAATCAGCGTTAAAGTGATACTCCTAATCTGAGTGTGAAGTTCTGTGTGGGTGGTACAATGAGAACAGCAGTACTGAAAAATGAGCATCTGTTAAGATTTATACAATTGTACCCCACAGACAGATAGATAGATATTCTCCCTTCCCTGCACACCCCCCACCCCCCTACCCCTTCCCCCTCCAAATTGTAAATGGGAGCTGATGGAAATCTTTGGGGTTTATTTTGTGGAAAAGCTGAAATTTACACAAACGTAATATATTGCATTTCCTTTAAAATTGATGAAAATTGAGAGTATTGCAGAGAAAAATCTCATCGTGCTTGAAACTAGCAGAACTAGATTTGTTGGTAATAAAAGCAGTTTTAAAGTACTTTCATAGTCTTGAGGCCACAGTGTTCAAACTCATTACATATCTGCAGTAAACCATTCTTAAATATGTTAAATTCATTAATTGCTGTGAATGGACTCAAATGGAGTGCTCTGTCAGTGAAGTTTTCACTGAATTGATGGAACTAAACTTCATATATATCCAGGACTGTTGAAAACACTCTCATTCGATTGATTGAAGCTTGCCTTTTGGATGTGGCTATATCTTGGAAGTTTATTTTTAACATTTCAGTTTCAGTGAGACAAATAAAAAAATATTTAGGAAATGAGATTGCTAACTTGATTTTATTCACTGCTTAAATATTGGTTTTGACCTAGTAATGGGCTTTGCTAAGATTTTTTCATTTCTTACTTTGATAGGAACCTTTTTATATGGGCAAATGTATAGAGTATATGCATCTGCAGAAGAAATAGCTGTCATTATCATCTGTGGAAAATCAATATATATTATAAATATAGATTGATGACATTGTACCACCAGTATTGGAGTCTGGGAATTCTAGAGGGGTCAAGAACAGGACAACTGAGCACTTGCATCATCAGAGAAGATAAGATGCATTTACTTGGGCAGATTTTCCTCTGGGTCTGCATTTAGCCCTTGAATTCAGAGGAGTGAAATATTTACCCAGCTTGGCTCTTGACAGTAAATAGTATTAATTAAATACGGCGCTTGAAAATGACACTGGTATTTCGGATTAAGGCCAGTAGATTTTTGCCTTGGCTTTCTGGAAATTGAATTCCAGTAGTCTGTTTATTTGACAGAATTATAGTACAATAATTTGAGGTTCATGGATATTTCTGTACATTGAAGTGGGTGAATTTTTATAATGTCACAATGCTGGGATTTTAGGCTCAGAAGACTTATGTGACTAGAATAATAAGCAAATTTGCAGCTGGGTAATATAAATTGTGGCATAGTACATTTCCATCTGATTAATTTACCTTTGTATTAACTAAACTGACAAGAAATTACAGGTTTTCTTTTTAAAACAAACTTTAGATGTTGAAAAATTCAGATGAAAGGTCTTAGATAAATTACAGATGTTAAGAAGTATTACTAAAATGATTTAGAAATATTGGTGAGTTTTACAGTATCATTGTGAAATGCTCTAACTATTCAAAATGCTTTACAAAATCCTCCTGTAGTCATCTCACCACAAGCAAAAAGGGTTACTGACACGCCTACATACACAGTATCTGTTGGTGTGTAAATGGCCATGATAAATGAAGAATACGCTCTGTTCTCCTGTTGCAACATCTCTGTTTTATGGTCCAAATCCTTCCCTTTTTTCATTATCAGTACTTTTGTTCCTTCAGTAATCCCAGTTCAATAAACTACAGCATTCTGCGTACACCAAACTCTGTATCTTTTAAAATGACAGCAATAAGCAATATAGGAATATTTAAAATTAGATTGGGAAAAGAATTAGTTTTTCCTGTAGGTATTGCAAATCAGCTCATCCTTGAGGGAAACCATAGTAGTGTCAGAGAAAGTTAAAATGTTTACATTCTTTGTTTATTTTTTCCCTTATACTTGGATATTCTCACTTAAAATTTGAATCCTCATCCTTAGATCATCCTTGAGTCACCGCTTTTTGTGTTGGATTCCTTTGTCTTTCTGTCTCTAGGTACCTGTTTTGCTGCTGTGAAAGAGGTGTCTTCTGCATTTCTTTGTTTGGGTTGTAAGCTTGAACCTCTGCTGTGTGGTGGCACAGTTTAGTAGTATTGTAAAATGGGATAAAAACATCTACGTTTCTCTAAAAGTAGGTGGCCAACTCGTATGAAATTTCACTTGGTTTAATTTTTATGGCCTTTCAATTTTCAGTTGTGGTTTTTTGCTTGGCTTCTCTTCACAAATCCTGGTTAACTGTGTTTTTATTGCTCAGTCCTGCTGAACAGACTCATGTAAAACTTTGGAGTTACAGTATGTAACTTCCAGAAAGTATCCTGCAGCGGAATAGGGTTTATGTGCGGCTGATGATACATGAAGCTTGATGCCTGACTACCGATTTTTAAAATACTCCTTGTCACTGACTGTGTACTGTGGGCACTTCTTAAAAGAAAAAAAAAAAAGAAAAAAAGTAATAGCCTTCTGCTGATGAGCTTGATTCCAGTAACAGTAGTTATCAAAGTTGCCTCCTACTCAGTCTTTGTCTTACTTGCTTCATTACTCCATTTCTGCGCTACTTCTTTCCACCCCCAGGTTCCAGGAGAGGTGTTTTGTGTGTTGTGGTCTTCTGATACAATCTGTTAAAGCTTCAGGATAGTTCATTGTCCTTCACCTTTGCTATCAGTCAGAGTACCCAGGCAGCAACATAAGGAGGAGTGACTTTTTGGGTCAGGACAGCTTGATCCATGTTTATGAGGCTGTTTAGGAAGAGTTGGACCTATTTGTGTGTGTGTGTGTGTATGTTCTTTTGAGGGAAAATTACTGAAAATGTATTTTTGGCTAGTTTGAAGCTATTAATGGGTTGGCTTGAATTTCCTAAGTGGCTTTGTTGAGGAAGGGGGAAAATTCCCTACTAATCAGAAATGTTGTAATGGCTCGCTTAGGAAATTCTGAAATTAGGAGTTTTGGATTTCGAGGCTGGATTCACAGGAAGACTTAAAAGCCAGCAAGCCATGGGGAGGTAGGCTGGCTGCAGGGTGTGCCTTAGTGGGTAGCTGCTGTGGGTGTGCAGTGGGGGCTCTTGCTAGGCTACAGCTTCAGTGTCACAACCTGTGCCCCAGGTAGAGGGGCAGCTCGTGACAGGTCCCACAGCTCATCTGCTTCCTGGTGTCTGGTCTCGCTCCCTGTGAGGTTCAGTTTATCCTGCTGTTCCTGGGTCCAGGGCGGCCCTGCCTCTCCTCATGGTGCCAGGCTGGGAATGGACAGGTTGCCATTGTTTTACAACCGTGGCAGAGAACGGCTCCCAACGTCACCAGATTCGCTTGGAGTGACCGCGAGGGCTGGGGAGCCCTTTACTGTACCCCCATGAGCACCAGCACGCATGGGAATGGGGGTACACCAGCCGCTGCTGAGGCGGGAGGGCGGATTGCAGCGTGCTGCCTTCCGAGCAGTGGGATGTGGGTGCGCAGCAAGATGGAGAAGGGAACAGTGATGCTTCTGCTTCAAAGCAGAGGTTTGCGTTTTGGTCTTCTGCCTCCTAGGAGATTGCTGCTGTCTCTGGGCTGCTGAATGTTTTCAAGCGGAGCTTTCCTGCCTCTGAAAGGGCCCAGCTTTTTTATAGGCGTGTAAATACTTCGTTGGAGAACTGAATGTCCTGCATCGGCACTGAGCACCCTATCTGTTGTGCATGTCCTACAGTGAAGGACAGTAGCTTCTTCACTTGCCCACTTCTACAGATTTAATTTATTTATCTGCTACTCATAAGGTTGTTTTCTCAGACAAGGTTCTGCAAAGGAAGCTAAAGTGTACATTCACAGATATATTTAGCAATTAAATCCTCCTGTGGATGTGCTTAATGCTTTGAGATAGATGTGAAGTAAGCTATCTGAAACAAGGGCATTTTTCCAGGTGAACTTAGTACTTGAGCAGCTTGAAACAGTTTTAAAATACATGGGGTGTTTTGCCTCTGCCCCATTTAGTGGCTGAAATGAAACATCCATTATAGGCACAGCTCTGTTCCTCATATCAGAGGTGTCATCGTCCATAATTAAATGGATACCTTTGACTACAAAGTTATAATAGAAATTAAAGTTTCACGTGGTTGCCACTGCATATGCAATATTTTTTTTTATCCAAATCCTTTGATAAGGTTAGTGTGAAGTATTTTACAATGTAAAACTGATGAATTCTTGAAAACCTGAAAAGATCAAAATGAGGCATATTTAGATCTCTCAGAGCAAATGAGAAGTAAAAATGTGAACAATATGTAACGTGTCTGGCAAAGGTAGAAATAAACCCTTCAGAACTTAAAAGCACTGGTGAATATTTTGTGTTATGGTGGAAAGGGCCATATGCCATAACTTTTCTTGCTGTTGACATGATTTGGGGACTGTTCTTACTGTTCTGATTTTGTGGAAATACCGTTGTATAAGCATAGTGGTAACTTTTGCATAATGAACTGTACTCTGGTCTGTTAAACTTGTGTAAATAGTTTTTACTCAAGTTGTATTGCAGAAGCTGAGAAAGGAAAATGGCGAGCCTGCCCTCAGAATTTCCTTGGGGGAGGAGGGACTTTTTTTAGAGATGAGATTCTGAGAAGGGAAATAGGAGGGTTTCTTGCAGAAAGGCTGAGCTAACTAGCAATACAGGAAAGATGAAAATGTAAAATCCAATATTCGGTCACCCTCTTCTGCTAATTGAAAATGTTTCTCACTTGCATTAGCTGGATGTAAAGACAAACTGTTTTACTGTTGTTTTGTTTTTTTTTTAACTGATTTTGCTTACTGCTGGCAGGGGAGGAAGTAAGTAAAAGGGAACTGCTATTTTCTTACACAGGCAATGTCTTGAGGAGCAGAATAAATTAATGCAACACAGTTTTTGGTGAGGGTGCGTACCCCAACAACAGGAGAATTTTTTATTTAATATTTTAATAATTGAAACTGTGTGTGGTTTTTTTGTGTGTGTGGTTTTTTTCTGTGTGTGTCTGCATTTGTTTCTGTGTTGTAATTTGTACAGTGTATTGCCAGTGTTGAGTTCTGTCTTGTCCAGGTAGTATCAGCCACTCTTGCATGTTATGGAAATGTCCCTATAATTATACCCATGGGAATGATCTTACATGGTAACGACACGGATGGAGCTAGTCCTGTCTCGGAGATCTAGGAGCTTACTCTTCATTGCCAGGTTTGCCAGAGGTGTACTAAACAAGTCACGTGAGCTGCAAGTCATTCACCTCACTGTAAAATGGGGTCAATCCTCATTATTTTCTCCGTATGCAGAATTCTGATTCATTGGTGTTTGTGGATTGTGTAAGGAAAACAAATATGTGTTTACTTTCCTCAAATGTAAATAAAATGCCTGCTTCTATCTACCTATGTTGTGAATTAATACTGAAATTGTAAAAACATGCTAGAGAGAACTTGCCTATTAAAATGGTGAAGCAATGGCCTTTTGCTATTTTATTAAAGAAAAATCAACCTAGATTATTTTGAGTTAGCAGTACTTTTGTCTGCTTATGTTATGAGATAAAACATTGAGTATTGACTTAACTTCACGTTTCACAGAGGAAGAATTAAAAATTATCTCTGTGAAGGGTGACTATGGAGTTACTCTTTGAAATTCTAATTTAACACTTCAGTAATGGGTCAAGCCTGCTTTGAATCCTCTGTGGGATTATTTGATTTGCTGTCTGGTTAACCTCAAGGAAAATGGGATGTCTTTAAATTACTAGAGGTGCTAGCTATCACCTTATAATGGAGCCACGGGAGAATTTGTTGTTTTAAATTAGGATTGTCCCCTGATGACTAAGGGATTATATGAATGGGACTTATTTTTAAGATGTACCTTGAGGTTGAAAGTTGCAAATTTTTTTTATCTTTTGTTTTTGGGGTTTTTTTGTTGTTGTTGGTTTTTTTACTTGTATAATTGGATATAATTACAGGATAGGGGGGAAAAATTTTTCTTTACCTGAGGGGGGGATGGGGTTAGCCTTTTAGTATTTATTTTGTTTTCAGTCCTATTTATGCATGGAAGTTTCTTTTGTATTTCTTCTATTAACATTAACATGTATGTTTTGTGCCTCAACAAGAAGACTTCAGTTTTTTCATAATAAAGCTGATTATTAAATGACATTCATGTGATTGTGGAACTGAAGGGAGAAGTTCAGCTTTTTCTAAGTAGACAAAGAAGCAGCTTGAATGTTTTGCAAGTTTATGCATGTAATGTTTATCCTGCCAAAACCTTTACAATTAATTTGCGGAGTATTGAAATACAAGTACTCGAATGTTTTATGCTGTGTCATACATAAAGGGAGCATTTGGCAGTTAATTAGTAACTTGAATTTTGGGGATAAAGGCAAGATTTCAGTTAATAATGAATTCCTCCAACATTGTACTTTTCATTCTATTTCATGTTGGATATTCTGTGCATATTGCTGTTACAGGTTGTTTTTTTCTTTAGCTGCAGTTCACTTTTAAAAGCCATATAACACACCTAGTCATATTTTAGCAGGTTACATATTTCTCTATCTTACAAATTAAATTGAATTTTTAAACATCTATAGTTTGTGATATCATAGGGTATATATTAATACAATGGAAAGCTTAGCATAATAAATCATTTTAACAGCACTTAGCATCTCTTCAAGAGTATTGAATGGAGACAAGCTATGCAGTGTGTATTGCATATACTAAGAAATTTCACAAGACTTTTTGACATGAGTTTTGAAATGAGTCGTGGGCTCGGCTCCAGTGCCACTCTGCGCGTAGTCTTCCTGCAGAACTTTCCATTGCCAGTCTGTCATGTACCACGTGCCTATATTTCACCTAAGATTTCTGATATGAGTAACTGTGGCTATACATTGTTTGAATTGCATATCTAACAGAATTTACTTACTGTTGCTTCTGAGGTTTTGATTTGTTTTTTTTTCGTAAGAGCACAAGTATTCTTTACAGTTCCACGTATATCAATTTGTAATCAATTTTTAATTTGTATATCAACATGTTGTGGCATGTTTTTGAAGTTAGTGGTAGCCATGGAAATGTAAGTCTGAGGACCTGGTGATTTTGGGAGGAAATACGTAGTTGTCAGTTCTGTACACACATAGGGGAGGGAAATTTTTTAGGATATGAAAGTTTTTCTGTGCTTTCTAGGAGCTGACATATGTAAATAACATAGTGTGATAACATTTATAAAAACAGAAAATAGGAAGATTTATTTTACAATATTTCCATCAAAGGTTTGTTTACAAAAGGCAAAAAAGCCCTTCTTCTGTCTACTGGATTAAAGTGCATATGACAATGTGCTAGTTGCAGCAGAAGGAAGCAGGGCTGGGCTTGCAAGCCTCTATCTGAAAAATTGCTAGCATGTACGAGTTGGGCTGCTTTGCCACTTCAGGCTGGATAGCTTTCTGGTGATAGGAGAGGTCCTACAGCTACCCATTGCTGGTTGCTAAAAATAGTTGTGCTGCAGTAAGGACAGTACAGCAGCACAGAACCAAAAAACCTCCCCAACCCTCCAAACACCAAGATTTTAACAAGTAAATGCTCAAACAAAACTCACCATCTCCCCATGGCAGGCAGGGTTGCAGGCTAGCTCATCCCCTGAGTCTGGCTGACTGGCTGCATAGAGGTAGAAAAGCTTTTGCAGGGAATGCTTGATTTGCTTTTCTTCTTTTTTTCCTAGAGGGGAAGTATAAACTGAAGTGTCTTTTCTGACTCCTGCTATAAGTGTGTGAGTTCACACAGACAACTTCCAGGCAGAAATGTAAAATACAAAGTGTTATTGTGAAATAGAAATCTCCAGATCAGGGCTGCTGTTGAGTGTGAAGAAACATGATTTTATTATTGGTAGATGACATGCATCTTGATTTGCCTTCCCTTAACCCTGAGGTGAACCTTCAGAAGGTGAAAGATGGCTTAAACTCCTACTAAGCTGAGATGTGGAGATCTCCTGAATATAAACTTAGATGTTTTGCCAAATGTTATGGCCACAAATCATCAGGCTTCCTGTAGAGTTTCAACTTGGCCCAATGCTGGGGTTCAAGTAAGAAAAAAAAAACAAAACAAAAACCAAAAAACAAAACCCAAAAAACCCACTTAACACAATTTATGCAGACTTTCATGTGATGTTTTGTTTTTACTAGCTACTGTTTTCTATTTTTTGTAATAGTAGATAGGTGGCTTAGGCTGTATTTCAGATATGCCTTCTCTTCTGTATTTATGTACAAAATTAAGAATAAAGGAAGAGATACAGATTTTTTTTCAGGCTTGCTTATAGCATTCAGGGAGAAGTATTGAATAAGTTCAAAGTCCTAATGGAAATTTTTTTCACTATTGTAGGGAATTTTTGCTGAGTTGCAGATTTGAGGGATCATTTTCCATGAAAGAACTGGTCACTTAACAAATCTTCCACTAGCAGTTTGGGTTGTATTTTGGTAGGTAATTCATAAGACATCTTCTCCTGATGATCATGTCATTTCCTCAAATGGCAACAACAACTGACTTCATGGGAAACCAGTAGTTAGAACATGGATTGATGTATTTTTAGTTTTCTTTAATGCAATTAAACATCTGGAAGTAAGCAGAGCCATCATGTGAGCAGCCAGATTTCTACAGCATCTCAGGAAATACTCTTGACCACTTTTTGCAAATGGCTGATACAGTTATCTGGTGGATATTTTTTGTTCCAGATACTCAATCTAGTGGCCTGTACACATTGTAAGGGTCAGTTCATCATCTGGCCAATATTCCTTCCCACTTAATAGTAAGTACTTATTATCATGCTTGTTGCTCTGTGTGAAATTAATAAGTATTATTAAGCTTCATGATGGTCTGGTGAGGTAGGGGTCGTACAGGAAAGTCGGTGACAGAAATTACAGTAAGAACCTAAACTGTGTGTCTTGTAGATATTAATGAGAAAAATCAGTAGGGTGATGGCTAGTTGCAAATTAGATGGTCTAATTTGTAAGCATTGATAATAGCTCAGCCCATCGAGTTTCATTTGTAGAAGCACACTGTATCTCAGAGTTAGAAGTTGGTAACTGAGTAGTATCATTGCACACAAGTCCTATCTTAGTGAACTTTTTGCCTTCAGACCTGTGCTATGTTTGTATTAGCTGGGCCTTTCCATACAGAATAAACGAATAAGAAAAATAACTCTCTGGCAACAAATAAGACGAACACTTCATAAGGTGTTTAAGAAAAACAATCTTGATTTCCCTCTCTCCCCTGCTACTTCTCTGCCTTCACAGTCTCTGCTTTCTGCTCATGTCCGACTAAAATGATACAGTAAATGTCTGAGCCCTTGCAAGTAAGGCTGTCACATTGATGTTTAACTGACTTTGAAGCAGTGCAGCTGTAAAGGGGAAATGAATTCTGTTCTCTGTCAAAGCCTGTAAAAGAGTGTTTGTTTTAGCAACTGCTGATGATGGAAGTGTTTATTCCATGACTGCGTTGGTTGTCAAAACTGGACGTATTTTTCTGTATTAATAATATTTGGAATTTTTCATTAGTTATCATTTCCTGCTGGTTCTTGAAAGGCGTATTGAGATGCTGATCACCGTCCCAATCTTTTCAGCTCTTCTTTCTGCATTTGAATGGAAATCTTGGAATTCCATTGGGGGTGGGGGGTGTATGTTGTGCACGCATGTGTAATTATGTATTATATAAAACTTTAAACCCAGTTGCAAATGTCTGGTAGTTTCTGATTCAAAAAAGCAATAGGTTTTTGTACAAGACAGAGAGCTCTTCCAGTTTGTCAGGTGATGGAAGACTGTACCTAATGTGCATGAAACACAGCTGATTAGTCATATTTTGGGGTTTTTTTTTTTATATGACTTCTGTCACAGAGTTTTGCTCCTGATACATAGAATTCCCTCTTGACATAGGAAGACTGACCACAATCTGGATACTTAGTGTTACTGAAATATGTTATTCTGTGTGATTTATTTCAAAAGTAGCTTATCACATGTACTTACCAAATCAGCCATTCAGCACAAAAAAAAGTCTTCTGAAGTGTTTCCAATGCATAGTTGCTATAGTGAGGGGGTGGGGAAAGGTGGGGTAACGGTGTTGGAGTATTTTTAGTTTATTTGGCTGTTTAAGATCGATCATCTAGAGCTGAAACTTAAGGATAAGTGTTTGAAATGTGAAACAATAACCATGCTAAGTAAGCCTGTCATGATCTTGGCATCATCAGAAGAGAGAGCAAGTGGTGCGGGAAGCTAGATCTGTGCTAGTGTTGCTTGCAATGGTATGTAACTTACTAATTACCTTTGCTGTAAAATGGTTGGTAAAAAGCCAAAATACTGCTTCCCTAGTTCCCTAGGATCCTTGTTTTGAGAGGATTATACTTCCTAGTGTTTTTACAAGAATTACATGGATGCCAAAACGTTTCCCAGGCTTCTCTTTGATGTTTGGTACAATGTAACAGGGAAGGCTGACCAAAAATTACTGAGGAAGCGAGTAGGAGAGAGATAAAAAAGTGTGAGAATAAATTAGTCTGATAGCTGTGTATTTATGCATCTTCCCTGTCCTCCTCATTTTCAGTCTGGTTTCTAAAGGAAATTAAATTCATGTGATCGTGATTGAGACAAAACCTGTTTATGTGTGTTTCTGGGGTAGTGTGTGTGTGTTTGCAGTTTCCTTCCTCTGCCCCAAAGAAACTGCTTCTGCAGGTTGCAAGAAAATACTGGTCAGGTAGATGACTGCCATCCTGTTAGTGAAAGAAGGACCTTACCTGTTGGCAGCCTTGATCTGGTATCAGGAAATCACTATGGGAGAGCAAGATTATGGATGGCTGAGGGCAAAAAGTCAGTCAAGTGCAGAGGTGTCGGCATGTTTGTCAAACTAAATTTCCACGCCCCTTACTCTCTGCTTGTCAGCTGGAAATTGAAACACCTCGTGATGCAGAGGAACTGTGAGGTTTAAGGCTTTTGGATTAAAAATCAGAAGACATGTTATATCAAGACACTGTAGTATGCGCTTCAAAATCTATTGATGGAACTAATGTCCGATATTAATATAATCTTCTGAGATATATATGGGTAATTAAAATTTAGAACTCAGTTTCTTTAAAGAAAAGTGTGAAAAGCTTTACATACACTGGGAAATTCAGTTGAATATGCAGATTACAGACCCTTTTATTTTACTAAAGTTATTGCTGGTAGTTGTAGCCTTATTTTTTCATCTGTGGGCTAGTCATAATGCCATGTCTTAACATCCATTATTTTTTTATAAGTCTCTGTTGATTTTCAGGGTAGAGTCAGGAAGAAAATATACAGTGTTCCCTGGCAGTGGTGCAGTGCAGGCCTTCATTCATCCTTCCCTATGTCTAACATAATGATTTTGGCTGTCAGTGTTGCAAGTTGTTTGTTTCAGCCTCAGATACTTAATCAGATTGATTATCTTGGCAGTATTTGATATTATACAGAAAGCATTTGAAATGGCAGTGATATTTCACTGAGCTACTGCTCATGTGGAAAGCCTCATTTTTAATAGTCTCGGTGATAACAAAAACTTACTTAAAAGTGAGGTGGAGATATATGTGTGTAGATATATGTATATATATCTTTTGGCACAAGTGATTGTAGACATAAACCACTATGAGAACTTCTTCTTACATGCTTAGTTCCTATTTGGATGAGTGAAAGCAGTGAGATTTATGTAGTTAGCCTATTTTAAGTGTTACTCAATAAAAAGGTTGAAAAAAGTTTTCTGAATGGTGACGTGGTATAGACAAGCATCACAACCTCAGGCTGTTGCTGGCCAGCTTTGTGTTCATTGGAGATTTCTCTGAGGTAGAAGATGCCCTTGGTCAGGTATGATGCCCCTGATGAGGCCAGCTGCACTTTGAGGAAAACTGGAAGATGCAATGTCTTCTTACATGCCCTGAACAGAGGTTCTTCAGCATAATTGCAAGCCAGCTTCAGCCTCGGCTTCATTAATTCCAAATTCAGTGGTTGCATAGCTTTGCTTCAGTTTATCTTGCAAAATGACACCTCATCAAATTTTTGTACTAGGGTTTCCCCAGAAAAGCCAGTCACATCCAGCTTCTACCAGGACTCACAAGTCCACTGTCTGATGCAGTGTCTCTGCTAGCCAGGACTCTTAGTTTTATCCCTTTTGTCTCACGTGTCTTCTCTCCCTTTCTCACTTCAGAATTGGTGTAAGAAAGGCTAAAACTCCTCTACTTCGTAACATCAAGACAGAAATCAACGTTACAAAGAAAAAAAATTAAACTGTAAATAAACTTACTTTCTAGCAAAAACTTTCTTCATTACTTTCTAGCAAAAACTTTCTTCATTCACCTTCCTCAGCATTAAAAGGTAAACGGCATGGTGTACTTGGTAAGTGAATAAATGCAAGCCTGACTTAGCTTCCTGACTACAGCAGAAAAAAATTCAGGCATGCTTTTTAAGGAATGGTTATTTAAAAGTAATGTGTTTTTGTTGCAGCATGATTATATATTTAACAGGAAACTAGGTTGCAGTCTTTATGACTAACTCTTATTACTACTGCTCCCTTGGTTTCCAGGAGATGATGACTATAACGCTATATAAAATCTTCAGGTATGTAGCATCATCTCAGACAATTTTCATTTTTGTCCCATGGTATTACTGCTCAATCATTATTTTGTGAAGAAATGATACAGGTTTTGAATTTAATACAACGTAATGTTTTCATTTTTCTTCTAACTCCTTGTTGTTGGTCTGGGTGGACCATGGGAGGACAATAATGGGACCATATTCTGAGGCTTTTTGGTTTTTAGTACTCCATATGCGCAAGTACAAATTGTATTTGGAACTTGTGTTTTACATGAAGGAAAAACATTGGCTTTTTAAATCAGTAAAACATACCAAAGTAATTCACTTTTTGAGATGAAATTGAGAATTATTGGGAAGAATTTTTTTTCCTCTCAGATATATTTTTAAAAGACCTTTTTTGTTGACAAAGGTAAGTATATAATGAACAACATTTCTCAACCTTATGTCATTTGCTGCATAGGAACAGTATTTATTGACAATAACTCTAGAAGAGATTGCATGTGTAATTGCTCAGAACTCCAGGTAGCTTTTCCCAAAAAGGTTTGTGTAGGAAAGAAATAATTTGGGACCTGTCCAGCACAGACTTCAATCTGAGAGTTAGAAGCATTAAGTGTTAATATTTTTCTAAAGACCCCCAGCCCTGTTCAGTTACTTTGGTAGCAATGCAGATATTTTCTTATAGCTGCATGTATTTTATGGTTCTTTAAAATACCAGGAATGTTGCTGTCAGTGTGCCTTTTACCATTGTATATTACCATGATTTGACAGCTGACAAAACAAGCATGTGAAGGCTGACATTTGTGCCAGATGTCTTTCATTATATATTTTTATAGGCTTAATTTTTCATGTGTGCACTTTATATTGGCAGCTTTAATATTTTTTGCAGATGAAGCTTAATTATCTTTCTTTTATGCACATTTATATTTTAGTAGATTAAATTTTTACCACAAAATGTACTTGTAATTTAAATTGCTGTGCAGAAAGTAAAAGCTTACCAAAAACATGACCTAAAAAGGTTTTGACCATTCTTTAGGGTTTAGAAAAAGGAGTTGAAAGCATCTTATTCTGATAGAGAAGCTTTTGCCCACCTGAGGAGCCTAACGCTGTATTTTTCCTTTCATTGCCTTATGGTGGCCCTTCAGAAACTCATGAAGCTGATTTGAGGAGCAGACGGAGTCCTGTTATCCGTAATCAAGTGTATAATCTAAAATTTTGCACTGACTTAGCTAGATTTGGATAATATGTTATTTTACGGCAGTTTCTAAATCCTTGACAAACAAGTGAAGTCCCCCTGAAGCTTGAGTTGTCTCTGGGGTTTGGCCCTTCTGCCACTTGGTTTCCTGATGCATCCAGGAAGTGCCTCCCGAGGAGGAACTGAACACAGCAGAGTCCTTCGATGGCCTCATAGCTCCTGCTATACCCTCGCACCAGCTGTCAGCCCACGCTCACGAGAGTATCTTAGGAAATGGGAGCGAAGGGTAAGAAACGCGGTTTAAGGCTTGAACAAGTGTCAGAACTTAAGCAGGATAGGGCTAAGCCAAATTTCTATTTTCTTTTTTCTCAAAAATATCAAGAGATCTGATACATGCTTGTTCTATATGAAGATGTGATTACAGTTTCAGAATTTTTTCACCAGCTGTGTGGATGAAAGAGATTCTGAGATAACAAATAGCCAGTGCTGTGGCATTTTTCTGTGGTGACAAGGACTTGAGTTGTAAAATTGCCAACTTGTCCAATTCAAGTTAGGGTTTTAACATCTCTAGTAATCACCAGTAAGCATCAGTGGGTTGTCTTGGGGTGATGCTCTCATTCTCGCTCATAGGTTCATCTTGAGTCTTATTCTATCAGGACTCTAACTGGAATGTTCTTGCAGAGGAACTGGCTTTGGTAAGTTGTTGGGTTTTTTTGATGAACGCTGTCTTAGAAAATCTGAGTGCTGCTTGCCTGAAGTTGAGCCGTCTGCAGTTGCAGCAGTGCCCCCTTCTCCCCACTCCCTTGCTGTGGCAAGATACATGGGAAGGAACAGAAACTGGGTGCTGTTGCTTTTGCCATAAGTTTATGATCTTGCAAATGGCACTTGATTCTGGAGAAAACAAAATAGTGGGAAAAAGACACATGGTTACAGCAATAGTGGATTCCCTCGCAATCTTAAAGTCTGCTGAACATGAAGGAACAAAAATTCATGGATATTTTAAAAACAATAAATGTTGACTCATTTATGTATTTCCTTTTATATAATGTCACTCACACACTTTTATAGCTCCACTGTACTTTACAAGGTTCTGTGTTTGTGGTAATATCATTGCTGTAATCCTGCCCTTTCCTTCAGCAACTTCTCCCTTAAGAGCTTTCAAATAATGGTTTGAAATGTTAACACTTTTTTTGAAAAATATTTTTTTCTCAGCCCTTAAATGAGCATCACTTTGAATTGTACTTCTGATAGTTTCCATTTTTCTTCATTTAAGAAACCAGGTGGAGCACACTCGTTCTTTTGTTTCCCTTCAGTAACAGAAACCATAAAAATGAACAGGACCTAATTTGTGCCAGCATTACAAAACCAGTAACGTTACCTGCATATATCTGAACACCACTCAAAATTCTAGTTTTATGGAAAGTCTCCTCTCATCTCCCTTATAAAAATGCACATAAATTCTGCATTTGGTAATGAAATATCATGGAGATAAATGAAGAAAAGCATGTGGATGGGCAATAAAATGAGAAATTTGAAATGCAGAAGCCTTTAAAAACTTAAGATACTTATTTAGTCTACTCAAGTGACAAAAGTTTTTGGCAAAGGAAGTGTTATGGCTTGTTAGTTCTGTTATAAATGTATTAATTTGTGTATTTAACTACAAATACTATGATGGATATTTTTATAACCATCCTTTAAGAACATGTTTTATTTTTAAGATATTACAGTCTTGAAGTACATACATTTCTGTTGCACTGTTAACATCAGTAATAGCCGGGAAAATCTAATTAAGACATACTGTTAGTTTTTATGTGCAAGTATATTCTAAGGTTTCTGTTTCCAAATCTCCTAAGCTGAGAACTTAAAATGGTGGTTTCAGTGATCACAAATTTCTGTGTGTTAGTACGGACAACATGTGTGGTACTGTTTCAACATAATTATGTGAATTAAGTGGTTTATATAATTTCTGTGTATCTCAGGATTTGGTCAATAGAAGGTGGCAAAAGTCTAGCCTCTCACAATTCAGATAACCAAGTAAATGAATAAATTGTCATATAAAATCTGACAGAAGTGGTAAGATTGGGCTGTTGCATCTAGTGCTGTTCTACAAATTAAATGAGTGTTTTGCTGTCTCCCAAGTGTAACACACAAATGGATGTTACTAAAATATGCACTATTATTACCAGGCAAAAGAGTTATGAGAAAAAACCTTCAGAGTAACAATCGTACTTTTCACATAAATGCGTTTTGTTCCTCTTCTCTACACGTCGTTTTCCTGTCCTTTTTCTATCTACTGGTGTTACATCACTTGCACGCTTGGTTTTTAAAGGCCCTTGTGAAAGTATCTCTGTATTACTTCCAGCTGAGTAAGTACTCAGTTGCACCTCATAAGCTTTCCAAGTCACGTCTCGCAACAGTGACAACCTGTTAGGAAAGCAACTCTGTTTTTAAAGCCCTGTTCTTGTTCTCATGCACCACGTTAGTGATGCTTGGAGCTGATTGCGGGCCTATCGATGAATGGTGGTGCTGTGTAATTTCAATTATTCCATTCAATGGTGATGTAGATGTTGATCGGTTTTCAGATACTAATCGTGTTCCTTAATATAGCAGTTGGCCACATGTGTGAGCTCATCCCATTAAGGAACGGCCTTCAGGGAAAATGAGCCCTGAAACATTTGGGCCTGGAGTTTATAAATTTCGTAGGAACTGGAAAGTAAAAAAGAAATAGGTGAACAGTTTCAAAGGCAATGACAAAGTACCACTGGCCTATGCTAATGAAAAGCAAATAAAAAAACCAGCCTTTTGTAAGGCAGAGTTATAAGACTTACTTCCTCAATTACATTTTATGAAATTTGTCTTGTACTGAAACTTTGAAACAAAGTTCTTGGGCCATTCAAGTGCTGTTAGTAGTGAAAAAATGTTGGAAGGATATGCAAGGCGGTTTTTATTCTAGAGCCAGTTCTACTATTCAACCTTAATGTCAACAACTCTTGTCACCAGGAATGTAATATAACCAATAGCAGAGCAAAATCTCAGCCCAGCTGTCCGGGGATGATTCCTCTGCTGTTGTAAATTAGCTGGACTTCTTGTGAAAGAAGCTTTCCACGTTGGGAGTGCTTTGGAGAGAGTATCAGTGAAGGCTTCAGCTGCCTGTCATTTGCCTGCCTTAACTGTGTGTTATGTCCATCTTTGCTTCTAAAAGTTGTGTGTAAATAATTACCTGGCATCCTACAAATAGCCCCACAGAGCTGTGATTGCAAAGCCAGCTTTGAATGGGCTCTACACAAAAGGACAAGTAGTTTTTCTATGCATTTGGTTGCATTTGAAATTACTTTTTGCTGTCAGTTTTTTCATTGTGCTGTCATTCTTCAGGTCTATAATTTCAGAAGACTACCATACCTAAAGTTCAAATCCTCATGGTAAACTATTAGTACTCTTAAGTCCATTTGTTTTGTAACATTTCAACATTTTCTGCTCAATTACGGATGTTTGGTTTAGTTATCTTGCTTTAGCCAAATATTTTTGCCTGATACTGCCAATTTTGTGATCTATAGGGAAGGTATGTTTAATTTAAGATCCAAGGACGCTTGTGAAGGGCTTGTGTGTGTGTGTGTGTGTTCAAAGACAGAATTAAGAGTAAATCCTCTGGGTTTTTTCTTTTTTGACCTTTTTAAACTACAAAAATGTGTTTTAATGGGTTTTCTCAATACTGTAATGTGTTGCACGGGTTTTGTTCTACCTTGTTCTTAACCTGCTTTTCATTGCATCTTTCTTGTAGTTTGGCTCCTATGAAATATGAGTGTCAGATTTCTAATGTACAGCATGTTGGAACAGGTTTTACTGCATCTCCTTTCTTTCCATTTGTGTGCTTGGGTGCATGCAGGTTTGAGAATTATCTGCCTTCACGTACTGATTAGAACATTTAATTTCTTTGCAGAGTTAAAAAGAAGACCTGCTTCTGCAACTCAGTACAAATTTACCTGTCTTCAACTTAAGCTGTAGTTGTTATTCATTTTTATACTTTTGATAGATACAACCTGCTTATTTTAATTAAATCTTGGGTAGAAGTCAACAGTGCTGAGAGGGAAAGACCTCAGCCAAACCAGGTATATATTCCAGCTAATGGAGGGGCTAACATTTTCTGCTTGCTGTCAGAAGTACTTGAGAATGGTATTACCTTATTTTCACATTAAAAATAGGTTCAATGAATACTTGCTCTTTTTTTAGATTTCTTTTCCACCCCCCAGCTCTTAATTTTTTTGTTTTAATTGCTATTATTTTTATATGTTCATGTAGCAAACCTTCATGTGGCTTCTGGACTTGAGAGGTCAGGGTACTCCTCAACTTTGCAGCGGAACAGTATATTAAGTTTTATGTGAATTAGATCAGAATATTTTCTTTAATTATAAATTGTAGGTGTGATAGTGTTTGTTTCTGGTGGCGTTTTGAGCGCATCTACTGATGTAAAGATATGCTGGAGCTTTTTTTAAAGCATTAGATGAAATTTTTGTGACACTAAAATATTGTACTATGGCTAGAAAATAATAAAATAAAACTTGTCAGCCAATCAGGATTTTTTCAATTCTGTTGAAATTAGTGAGGAAGTTAGAAGAAATAACGAATTCCAAGGGTACCTCTAGTATACATGCAAGAGCTTTTTAGGCCTGGTTTAGTAATTTGTGATTTCTGTGTTCTGAATGACTGCAAGGATAAACGTTCTTAAAATTTGTTTGTATAGTTTTTCTCTCATGATGTTTGTACATGGTGTTTCCTAAAACCTCTTATTAGCTGTTTTAACAAAAAAACCTGCATCTTATAATGGTCTGTAACTTAAATTTTGCTTATGAAGTTAACTATTTAGAGAACTCAATTACATGTTTTATATTGTTTCACAGAAGCAAACCCAAATCATACCATCTTTTTAATAAGAATGGTAAGTTTGACAGCTGGAGTAGTTGCTCCAAATGTCCAGGTCTCTAATGCCCCTATCATGCTATCTGGTTTTGTCTGAGGTTTTTTTTATTTATCTTGGCTTATTCATTTGTGCATATTTCTCTTTGAAGATTTTCTCTTTGGAGATCAGTTCTCTTCACTGAGCTAATAGAAGCACTAGATAAATGCTTTATTTTTTGAAAGAGATAGTGTCATATTTTAATTTTTTAGAATTTTTTTGCTGCCAAGGTTCTTTAAACGGAGGCAGTAATCGTTTGTTACTTTAGAAGCTTTTGTGCTTTACCTGGATGTATATATCTCTTCAAAGAACTTTACAACCCCTCTATAATCTAACTATGCATCAGTGTTTTTATTTAAGAAACCAGGAAGGTACATATTTGTTTCTGCACCAGCATTAAACCTGGAGCTGCTGGCTACCATTTCTATGCTTAGTTCCCTAGGTCATGCTGCTTGTGCAAAGGTATTGATCTTTAGGATGTTTAGCAATCTTTGCCTGTTACCCCTGTGTATGTTGCAGAATTTTAGACATGGGATATGTTGCCCTGGAGGAGGGCTCATTTGTCAGGAGGCTGCATGTTCTCCCATTTGGGTTTTTTCCAAATGTTATGAAGCACAATTTAAGTTTTGCAGAAACACTTAGCCAGTAATCTTAGTTGTCTTGACAACTATTAGCTTTTTAACACATAAAACAAACCTGAATGTTTCTAGCTGTTATTTGAAATCTTAATTCACAAGGATGCTGGTTTCAGGAACTGAAATTTAGTGCATTTGTGTTACAAAGAACAGAAATAAATATACTACCTTATATGCTTGTTTACTAACAGTGAAAATTGATGGAAACACAATGTTTATGTAGAGCAATGCTACTTGGAAGAACACTTGGGGGAAACAGAATTTTGTTTATAATTTTTTACCAAAAATTATGAGTATTAAAACTGAGGGAGTGCTGACATGCTTTTTCACTGTATCAGAGAGCAGGGAAACACTGTTCTGTTTTTATTAAATTCTGCACAAATCCTGTGATTTCTTGACTTCCTGGATTATCTTGTAAACCTTTTTGGCTACATGGAAGGGATGCACTGACTTGGCACTTACTGTGGTCATAGGAAACCTAGAAGAAGACGCTTTCTTTGCATGGTAAAGTGGAACCTGCTGTGTGTTCTGTTAGTAAAACTTAAAAGCACAGACCTCTAGCTTTCTAGTTGTAGCTGGTGTTTCTGTCGTGCATATTGTTACCTAGGAAAGTTGTGCTGGCAGTGGCAGAGTACACAGAGCAGCATTCCACAGAACTTGTGACTTTGTACCCTGAAAGTGTTTAGCAACCTGTAGAGATTATAACAGCAAACATTTTAATGAACTTTGAAAAAGTTGCTATTACAGGAAGAAAATAATAATTTAACCTTAAATAAACAGTTTCCGAAACCTGTTAGAAAAAAAGTACACAGTTTTACTCGGTGGCTTTGTTTCTGGGTAGACTGTGTGCATGTGCAACAGTTTTGCCTCGTGTTCAGTATACAGTTCATCATGTTGGCCTTACAGGGCAATTCGTAGCAGCAGTATTTTGTATGTAGTACAGCTACAACCAAACAAGTTATAAACAGCAAATGAAACGTAAATTACAACTGAGTTAGGAAGAAAAATCAAAAAGATTTTGACAGTACAGTGTATATCTGTCTATTCTGTATAAAATACAGCCTGGAACGTGCATACCTATTTATTGCCAATCTTGTGTCTTGGCAAAGTGCATTGACTTTTTATCAGGTGGACAAAGTAAAAAGTAAGCTTAATAGGTATCAGGCAGACTAGAAGCTCCGTTCTGCAGTTATATGTTGTTGCCAGGATGTAGTTATTATGAACCATAGTAAGTTTAGTAACAATAATACTACTACTAATGAAATTGTTAGCAATTTTAAATCCCTTAAGCCCATCTGGAAGTGGGTGAGACTACAAACAGTATCCTTTTCACTCCTTATAGCTCTATGAGTATCTTTGCAACAATTTTGCCTTATGTGTGGCTGAGTTGGCTTTAGTTTAGTTAGGCTTTTGAACGTGAAATACTAGGGTATGTTGTATTTTGGGTGTTTTTTTGGTTTACTGTTCCTAAATATGGGCCCTTTAACATGGATTTATTTGTCAGCCATGTGTAAAATTGTGGTCTACTACACACTCTAGAGTATATATAGATCCGTGCCTCATTCAAGTGTTGTCTCTACCTGAAAGGCTGGTGTGCCAGCTTAGCACAAAAACACATGCTGTGTTACAAACCTAGGTGTCTTCTCAATTTCTGCAGTGGGCAGAAATTGCTCCTGTTCTTGGCTCAAGCCAAGGGGTAACTTCCCGCTTGTTTCCTGGACTGGTGTGTCATGTTTGACCAGGTAAATGAAAGCCAGTCCGTTTCTGACAAGTCTCTTTCTTTATATTCTCTTTGGAATGGAGTTTAAGGGTTACTTAAAGAATAAAATAATGCTTCTGATTTATTTGCTGAGGATAGTAAATTCTGCTATAGTATTCCAGTGAGTCGATGAAACTATACATTTAAATATTGAATGGAATGATGTTTCCTAAGCACTTATTTAAACAAAACGTTGTCGGAGTGATGTTAAAAAACACCTTTTAATTAGCTTGGAAAGCTAGTTAATGAGGGGGCCTTCAGGTCTTGAGAAACCCTGCGAGTTTATATTTGCTTTTCAGATGTAAAAAAGGGTTATATGATTGATTAGTATGAACAGCTTCTACCTTTCAGACTGTAGATGAGGAACATAATTCCAAAGGCATCAGTTTGCCCAAATAGCTTGGATATATTTGAAAACATTATTAAATAATTGCTAGTTCTGACTTAGGTACTATTTCTATAGAACCTCTAATGGGTATTCGATAGGTATGGAAGGAAAGGTTAACTATTTGAGTATTTAAACATACTTTTTTCTTTAACTTAAACTGAGCCAGGGTTTTCCAGAATTTTTTTTTTAGCAGTGGCACAGCTCTTTTCCTTCAATACATTCAAGACCACCATGCACTTCTAATAGAGACCTACGGGGAAAATACATGTGCCAACCATGGCCTTTTGGACCACCATTTGGAAACTGCTGCTGCTGAATATTCATTTGCAAGCCTATAGTATAACTCTTGGCCACAGCAAGAACATGTGTTTTAATAGTGTTAGTACTATAAAAATTATGATGCTGACTGTCATGACTTTCTTCTTAGATAAATCTTCCACTATTTCATGTTTGATATGCTGTATTGGAAAATGTAAGTTTTTACACTTGAGTAACTGTACATGTGGAATCATTTAAAAATAACAATACGTACATTTCCCCATATGGACTTTTGATGGGCTCTGATTTTCAGAACAGCTATTAAATGCATGCTCTTTCTTAATGAAAACATTTACATAACATTTAATTGAGTAACATACACTTTGTTAAATAGGAGTATCTTCTTACCTGGAAATGGAGCTTGCTAAATTTTTTTTTCCTTGATTCGGTCTTTATGAAATGTAAGCAAGCCCAGCTTTGGTAACTGATGATTATGGGTATAACAACTTGGATATTACCAAGTACAATTGCAGAATTGCATAAAGTAACTGAAAGAAGTTTATATGGTTGAATTTGTTCTCATGTTCAGGCTGGAAAAGGGTTGAAATAAATCTGAGTTGCTTTTAAACTGAAAGCTTTCAAGTTTTGGTTGATAGTTTCTTATGTGTATTTCATCAAGATGACTACAACTACTTGAAAATAGCAGCAATGAATTGAAGCGGATTTTTTTTCAGTCTATCCATAGTGCTGGTTTCGTGACATTAGTAAACCTCTTCAATCTAGCGGATTTTGGCTTTCGGCTTTGATTTTTAAAGGCGATTTCTTGTTGAGTAATTATTTCATTGTGTTTGTGTTGAGTTGAAACCTGGCACGCTGGGTGTGTGCCCAGATTGCCCACAGTAGCTGTGCATGCAGAATACCAGATGTGTGCAGCTGCTTAGGGCTGGTGCATGTGCTCTGCCTTCCAAGGAAGGTACAGCAGCTGCAACATCAGCTGTCACTCTGCCACAGATAGCTGTGCTTTTCCCTTTACCTGAAAGTAGTTAGGTGTTACTTTTGCTAGGGAGGTTCTAGTTAGAGCTCTTTGGCTTTTACTGTGATGTAAGGCATAAATTGTTGGGTTTTATTTTTGTTTCTTGGTACCAAGGTCTGTGTTTGATGGCAATCAATAGGTGCTTAGCCTGAGAATGTCCATATGTACTGTTTGCCCTGCAGACTCCCCTTTTCTGGCACACTGCTGTCCTGTGAGCTGCCCAGGATGTATGTCTTGCTGTGCCAAGCAAGTGCTAAGCTGCTGAGGTGCTTGAGGTTGTGTCTGTGCAGGAGGGTGCTCTCTGGCTGCACCTGATTTTTGTGTATCATTATCAGCAGATAATGCAGAGTGAGCAGGTCCTGCCTTGAGGCAGCCCTAAAGCCCTAAAGTATTTGGTCTTTGAAATGCCTCTTGCTGTATGACAGTCATTTGGAGGGCCTGTTTTCTAGCATTCCACCCCTCCTCTTTTTTAAACTGTCAATGGAGACTTTGTGGGGAGTCTGTGAGGCTTTCTGAGAAGTCTGCGATACCTGTCTAAAACTATTCTTAACGGAAAAGGTTATGAAGAGCTGGTGTGACTCTTGAGATGCTGTCTCAGGAGCAGACTTCTGCTTTGAAGTTGGCTCTGTCACCTGTTCTGGCTGCAAGAGCCAGCTTGAGAAGACAGATCTGTTGACTGAAAGAAACTTCATGCCATGAAGAAATGCACTGACCCACTTCATCTGTCTGGGCAGGCGGTTGCTCCTTCTCCCTGAAGCTGGAAAGATCAAAGATTCCCAGGTGTGGCCCAGCATTATTTGCTTTCACTGAGTTGGCTAAACAGGGGGATAAGAGATTTCATGAGGGTTTCTCTAAGCAGGCACACCTCCTGTGTCAGTTACATCAGTTTTGTGAGGTTGAGGCTGGAGGATTACATACTTTGGAGTCAGTACTGCATCCTTCATCTTTGAATGCATCGAAGTATGACTGTTTCTGCAGTGTTAATGTTGATATACTGGTACTTCCTGGTAAAGATGATGTTCTCATCTACTAAGACTGCTAGGTGTGTAATGCAGGTCTGAAATCTTCCATTAAGGTACTTTTATTCTCCATGTATCTCAAGGCTCTGTAGTATAAAAAAAAGCGCTGTTTGTTCCTTTTAGCAGATTCCTTTCTTCACTTAGGCATCCCTTGAAGAAATCTCCTTGTTAAATATTCTTTACTTAGAGGAAAGCAGGAAGACCTCTCACTTACTGCCTAAGAAGTGCAGGTGGAGCACAGGACTGAATTGCTTTGCTTTGCAAAATGATCTTTCTCCTTGGCTTCTTGCTAAGTTCCATCTGAAGCAACTGCAGTCATTTTTGAAAGGTCTAGGAAGATTCAGGCATCTTGTTGTTTGAGGCTATGCCTCTGATAGCTGTAGCCAGGACTTCCTTAAGCTTTCTTGAAGTTCTTGTTGAGATACCGTGGATATCATATGGGAAGATCTTAGTTTTCTTTGAATATTCCACAAGTGAGCTACTGGGCTACTCAAGTCATGTTCAGCTGTTCTCATTAATGTGCATACTATGAACTGTAGCAGGTCTCTGTCTCCCTTCTAGAATTGCATAGAAGGGCAGATAGCAGTTACCAGTTTTTCTTTAAAAGGTGTAAACACGTTCCTGAACGTTTTAATCAAACCACACAGAACCCCTGGGCTCTAGTCTGTAGATAGATTATGTGAATATAAATAGAGATGGGAAGAAGTTTTGCTTGGAGAGCCTGTTGACTGTGCTCAGGAAAGCTTGTTTCTTTCAAGTGGCTTTGAGGCATGTTTAATCCCAAAGTTGGATGAATCTTTCATGTTCCAAAGTGCAGCAGGGCAGGAGTGCCCAAATACGGTGTTTGGATGGGCTCATCATAAATGAAAAATTACATAGACTTCGGTTGTTGCCTTGAGAGGTTGTGGAGTCTCCATCCTTGGAGATATTCAAGACCCATTTGGACATGGTCCTGTGCAACCCACTCTAGCTGACCCTGCTCTGAGCAGGGGATTGGACTAGATGATCTCCAGAGGTCCCTTCCAGTGTTAGCCATTCTGTGGTGGTGGCACAGTGATTCCAGTGTAAGTTTCCCCAGTTTGGGGATGAGGGTGGGATGACAGGAATAACTCCATGCAATATGAAGCAACAAGAAGAAAATTTCAGGCAGTATTGGGTTTTCTTTGAAATTATCTGTCTGGTTGGGTAACACCTGCAGCTCTTGAGTCTTCCTGAGGTGGGATCAGTTGAAACCTGCAGCTGCAAATAAGAGCTGTGGCTGATTCCCACCATATAACCCTCTTACTTCACTCAGAGTGATCAGCTGTTCTTTTGAGTCTGAAAACAGACCTCTTCTCTCTGGAGAAGAAATAGCTGTCTGTACTATGGCCAGAAAGGTTAGGATAGAGGTTGGTGGATCATGAATGACATGGAGAGATTAAAAGCAGGACAATTGTAAATTGATTTTTTTAATTTTTTTTACTCACAGTCCAAGAACTAGTGGCACTAAATAAAATTAGCAATAGCTCTTAATTCAAAGTGTGGTATGACTCTCCTTTTGAGGCAGACAGATATAGTTTACATCCTGCTCTGGTACCATCATTTGTGAGCTCTCTTGTAGCATAAAACTTTGTTCTGTATTTCTCTGTTCTTAAGTGGGAGGGGGAAAAGCAAAGCGAAAGGGAATTCTGGATTCAAGGTTCCCTAGACCAAAGCTGCTTTTTCTCATTAATACTGAAAAAAGTATTTGGCTTTTTTGGCCAGAAGAAGTCTTCCTATGGCAATGAATTAAGAGTATGTGAATGAGATTACGTTCTTCATTTGGAAGTTGCTACAATGGGAGGGTCCTGGTCTACTTGTACTGGTTGCTGTACTCATTTGCCTTTTTCAGACATTTGTTTATTGGTTTTCTTCATGGTAAAGAAGATACAGTTAATGGAAGATTGGTATTACATAAGTAAACCCAATCATAATGTGTTTGCATGACACTAGAATATCTAGAGCAGCACTGATGACTGTCATGTTTCAAAGTCTTGAGTGTGTAACCTGAATTATGTTCTCTAACAATTTGTGCAGGAACATTCCTGGGTTTAATTAGTGGGAGACAAAAAGGTTGTAATTTTGATGCAGCACTGATGTCTTAGAGCAGGGGTCCTCAAACTACGGCCCGTGGGTTGGATACAGCCCCCGAGGGTCCTCAATCCGGCCCCTGGCATTTACAGGACCCCCCTGCCAGGGGTTGGGGGGGGAAACCAAGCAGCCGCAGGTGACTGCCTGCCACTTCATCCGTGCGCCAGCCCCCTGATTAAAAAGTTTGAGGACCCCTGTCTTAGAGTATTCAGCTAAACTACAAAATAGCCAGCCATCAGTCTTCAATAGGACGGGTAGTTCGATTTGGGTTTTAAGTTGTTTGGATAGGCAACAACAATTCTGGTCATGACTGGTCATGCAGTCTTTTCCCTTGTCCAAGACTTAAGAAAATTATTCTCTTTGTTACCCACCCAGTGGGATCCTGGCCGCTGTAGCTGCATGCTGAATCTGTTTTTTTAGGATCATTGTGTCATGGCTGGAGGTAAGGGATCTTCTGACCTGCATGGTGACTTTTGGAAGGTAAATTGAGAGTACATGGGAGTAGAAAGTTTTCAAAGTGATTCTAGCGTTTCCATTGCTACTTTGGTGGTGGTGAGCCCAGCTTTATAACTGCTGGTTATGACTGTGTTGTGCTGCCAAAAATTTTGTAGGAATGCAAGAGAGGAGAAAAATTTGGAATTTAACAGTTTATACATCATCCAAAAGTGAATGGAATTTCATGGGGCAAAATGAAAACAGTTATGTATCCCATGGGGATTTCCTCTGCTGAATATCAAAGGTATACTGTAAGCCATTGAGATGTAGGCACTTCTGCTTGAAAAGGTTTCAAGATCCTTTATGATGAAAGGAGTTAGGCAGTTGAAGTATAAGTGTTACTAATGAAGTCTCATTAGAAGGTACATAGCAGTGTTATTTGAAATATCCCGTTGACCTCAGTAGGTCTTTTGTTTTATTTCTTTTTTCATTGTTGCTATTTGACATTGAGACTGTTGAAAAGGTACTGTGATTTGATGTTTTTGGGTATGCCTGGCATTTTCATCTGTGACCTGCCTCACACTGGGCCAAATTCAACTTTGGCAAACCAATGCCCTGAAATTACTAGAAACTTCATCCCTTTAAAAGCAAATCTTGAAATCACAGGAGCTTGCATATTACACTTTCTGAAGTGTTTAGGCATAATGCATGTGTTGTAGTTAAGATGTCTTTGTTTTAGTGTGTATGCGTATTATGTACTTAACTGTTGGACAAAATTATTATGATGTGTACTAGAAGATTATAGTATTTTTCAAATCTACAGAACTTCTAACCAGATTCTTACTACCTTGCAAACAGCAGTTTTGAGTGTAATAGGAAACTCCTGCAGGGTGCTGTTAACTTTCCTAGTAGACCTTGCAAGACAGAGGCTGTCACCTTATGTTTTTGCAGCTCGCAGAACAGCAAGGCTTTAATTCTAAATAGGGTCTTTGAGAACAACCAAAATATTTGCTTAAAAAAGAGAAAGAGAGGGAGAGAGTTGGAGGATGTCAGAGTCACCTGCTCCTGATTTTCATTAAACTTCTCTGATATTTGGGATGTTCTCCCTTTTTCGGCCTTGATGGACACTGGCCAGTTAGGTCAAAATTTGCAACCGGCAGGCATGTTGCAATTTTTAATGTGTTGCTTCCCTAGGAATCCGTGTTGAAAACCAGAAAGTTTATTAATGCTGAAAAAAGCAAATACACTTGATAAATTTGTAATGAAAGTTAATTTGTTTGGTGTATGTAGGTTTAATTGGGATATGACAGGAACTCTCTTAATCTCAACTAGTGAGCAACTTCAGTGACAAATTGTAGCTTGACTTCTGGAGCTGCTGTTCAGAGATCTAAGAATCAAACAGGTGATGAAAAGCGATGTGAAGAGAGCAGCGCTGCTGAAGACTGAGGAGCTTTCTGGTTTTCATTTAAAAATATATTTTAAAAAGATAATTAGGATTTCTGAAAATTATACTTAAGATAAATTATCTCTCGGGTAATTTTTTTCCTTTGTATTTCTGTGAAGTTAAATAAACAGAGATACAATTGTTTGTAATCAATCTTAAATACTTCAACAAAAGCTTTTCAGAAGGTAATATTCCTGGAAGATGCCAATTTTACTGATGCAGCCATTCGTATCAACACCACTGGTAAACAAAATACAGAAGGAATTGCAGGTAAAGAAAACGGAGTTCTGTTACAACAATACCACCTTCATTGCTTTTTTTAGCTGAACTGCATGCAGGGCTCTGCAGTCACACAGTAGAATAGCAAGTGGTTTTATTCCACCAGCTTGGCCAATATAATCAACGTTTATGTGAACAAATTATGGTTAACTGCAACAGGATTATCTCTAATATTTAACCTGTGATCTCTAGAAGCTCAGTGCACATATGTTGTTAAGAAATCGATGGCAGTACCGCAGAGAAGCCTGTGTGTGTAATGAGAAGTGGTAGTTGCCTGAGCGGAGTTGGAAGCAGAGGTTTGTTCCAGGCAAGTTGATTGTGGGGTTGCTGGAAGACATGTCTTGAATCCTCCAGCTTAGGTTGCATCCAGTCAGATGAAACAGGAACAGTGTTCTTCAGCAGCTGCATGTTGGGTTTTTTCTCCATGATTTTTTTTAGAATACTGTACAATTTGTGTACAATTTTACACAAGAGGCTTAAGGGACTTTGTTTATATTGATGTGTTCCTCATCTGTACACGTTGTTCTAGGTATGTACCTTATGAAAAAGGCAATGTAAGGACAAGCAAAGTAAAAATACAAGCAGGAGTATTGTTTTAGTAGAACATATTAAAATGGCAATGGATATAACAATAAGAGGCATAGTCAGAGGGTCTGTATACAGAGATCTTGGCTCCCATTGTAGCTAGACTCGCTGTGGCATAGCAAAATTACATACAAGAATGTAAGGAATTAAAAGTCATAAGATTACCAGGAGTTACAAGACTCCACTGAGTCTAAGTATAGAAGAACATTTTAATGCTTTATTAAAATCAACAGTTAAACGCAACTTGCAGAAAAAGATAAGACCTAGAAAAGTCATAACCTTAACCTAATAACACAGACTTTTTTGAACAGCAGCATATTGGTAAAAGAAATTTTAAATCTGTGCTCTTCATAAGAATCCAGTGGTAGAGTTGGGCAGCAAGGAAAACCTCCTTTGAGACTTTGGTTTAGCCGCTAAATCATACAAAATAAGGCATTACTTGATGTATGGATAAAATGAAAACAAAAAGAAGTAGAGAATTAGAATTAGCAGACTGAATTGATGTTAAGAAGCGAAATAAGCAGGCTGAATTGGACATTTAATACTCGTATTAACTTGAGTTCAGCACAAGTTCTGTCAGTGTAAGACTGTGCTTACTAGTTGAGCTGTCTTGTTTGAAGCTAATGGTTAATAGCTTAAAAGTTGATTAACTTGTCATACCAGTCTCACCATACTTTTGTTTTTCTCAAACTAGATGAAAGGTTTCTTTAAGTATGGTTACTGTAGTACTGCATTCCTGATGATGCTGGTAGCTAATGACACTCTTTGTTGTAGAAATCAGGAAATGTGGGTTGAGCCTCTGCGATCTGTGTGGCTTGAGTATGAAAATATGTCCTAAATGGCAAGGTCTTGCTGGAACAACTTGGTATGTGATATTGCTAATAATAAGTCTGCAGCTTTTGCTTTTCAGAATAATTTACTTACTTGCTAAATGTAATGTAATGCTAAATCACTTCCACCATGACAAAATACTGCATCTAAAACTATCTTTTTATAAAAAGACTTAATATTTCTTAGAGTGCTTGGTATGGGTGCCTGGCTTCTGTCACCAATACTGTCTGATGGCATTTTCATTCAAAATCTGTTTGACACACAGGTTCTGGTTGGCTAAATGGGCTGACATTTAACATGAATTAATTTCATTACACTAATTAAAACAACCCTTGTGGTATGCAGCCTTGTATTTCCATTTGAATTTTTAATTTAAATACAAAGAAATTATTCATAAACGTTTACATAATAGAGTGCTTGCCATAAAGTGCAGTTAATATATGCCAAGCTCAAATGTTTTTACTGTGAGCCAGAGGCGGCTGTGAGACTTTCTTGCCTGTTTGGCTTGTTTTTCTGAGTTTTCAGTGAAGTGTGGGTGGGGCAGAATTGGCACTGGGGACTAGAGAAAGATTTCTGGATTTGCGATTGATTTAACTGAAATATTAAAGTCCTTGTGTTTCTTAGAAATTTCATTTTGACCATATTTATTGAAAAGCAAGATGATTTTACTGAAGTGATGTTGACATGCCTTCCTAAATCAAATGCCTGTGTAGTACACTGGATGTTTAAGGAAGGTCCTAGGGTTACTTGTTCTCTGTCTAAAGAAAAAGTTGTCTGGGGAAATACAGCCCCTGCCCAAGTATCTCCTGTGGCTGCTGCTTGGATCGAGAGCATAGTTTAGTCTCCTTCTTAACCTCTGGTGTCTGTACTAAGTACTGCACCCCCTGGAAACTTTATTATATACTGATCTATTATATCTAGCTGTGTTACGGACCAGCTCCTCAACCATGATCACAGAGGATAATGTGGATAGTTCAGTTCTGCAGAAACGAATTTCATCCAATCAAGGGCATGGTAGTTGTTCGCATGGTGGATGCTGAATGCCTGCCTCCCCATGTTGACTCTTGTTGTGCACTGCCACGTCCTTTGGTGCAAAAATGTAAACGGAAAGATCAAAACCTACAGGTTTTCAAGCATGCCTGAACAGATTGTCATTGTTGCGGTGTGTGTACAGTCAGTTCTGTTCTGTGGGATGCCTCTTGGGTGTTCCTCATTTCTTCACAAGAAAAAGTCGTTTAGTTTTAGCAGAATTAACTTATTGAGAAAGCCTGGTGATTTTAGTTTTCCTGAAGACTGAAATATGAAGAGAATGCACTGAGGAGTATTGATGTGTAGTAGCATCCCCTTGTAATGTGCCTATCCTCTCTGGCCTTCCTGAAGATTGGGGAACTGAGAACAGACCAGAAATGTGTACTTGTTGTCAGCTTTTGGGATCCGTGGCAAAATTTCATCATTTTCTGCAGGTTTACTGGACAATAGTGAGGTTTTAGGAATTATATAGTGGTTCTAAAATAATCTTTCAGATAAACTTTTCATATGAGAAGGAATCTGGAATCTCTTCAGTATCTCCCCCTGCTGTGATCCTGTCGAATAATACAAAATTTCTAGGATTTGTAGCTCTCCCAGTTACATTCAGCTGTGGAAGGAGTGAAATCCCCGGTATGTTAAATCAAACTTTTTCTTCTATTAAACATACAACAACATTTTGTACCTAAAAGCAGTACATTAAATAGTTCAGTAGGTTTACTTAGTGAGAAGGCTACAAATGTTGAAAGGGTGAATTCATTGCAGATAAGACCTGGAAGAGTGGATGGGTTAGAATGCAACAGTTGGATTTTTGGAAGTGTATTGGAAAATTAATACTCCCAATTGTTCTACAAAATGCCAAGATGCCTAGCCTTCTAGTCTGTATTTGTTTGTTCAGGTTTTAAATCATTTAGTTATCTTTGATATGATCTTTAGAAAGTGCTTGTTAACATAATTGTGATTCAGTAGAGTAATTCTTTCTTCATTTTATTGCCTTAAAAGCAATTTTTTGCTTCATATTTAGTACTGTGTTGGTTTCCCTTCTACTCTAAACAGTTGACTTGTAAAGATTGCATGCAAAGTTTGGCCCTGAAGATATGGCAAAATTAAAAATACAACAGGATGGAAAACGGTTGCTGTTCTAGGAGCTAGTAGTTTTGAGTTGGCTTTTTTGGGGTTGGAGAATGGTGTGGGTTTTTTACTTTGTAGATCTGTATATTAAAAACCAAACCAAAATACCAACAGCCCCTTGCCCTGACCACAGAACTCTGCTAGGCTTCAGATCATAACTTGGAGTTACAAATAGGTACCTCCTGCTAATTGAATGGGATATGTATACCTAGTACATCTTGAGTTTTCTAGGATGATATTAAAGCTGCAAAGAAATACCGAGGTGGTGAATACAGTGCCTTTTTAAAGGTTTTGTTTTCCACTTTTTTGCATTACTTCTTATCTTGTTTTATTTTTTTGCTTCATTAATAAGAATTGTAGGTATAAAATCTGGATATTATCAAATCAAATCTAGGCATTCATGAGGTTGGAGCCAAAGTTTCATGACTTGCCAAGGCAAGAAGGATTCAGTAGTAAGAAAAACTGAGTACATTGTCTTTAGGAAAGCATTCAGGTCTCAGATAAGACTGGAATTCTGCTGTTGATTACATCATTTGTGAGGTGCTACATGCATACAATTGCTATCTTGCCTTAACTCACCTAAGAGAAGGCCAGTGCACAGAAATACTTTTTTTCACTAGAATACTGCGATGTCTTTTCTGTTTAATGTGTCAATGCTGCAGCAAGTTTGAAGGAAAGTTACTATATATAGTGATTGCTCTAAAATGTAATTTAGCACTATCAGGCCCTAATTCTTCCATAGGCGGTTTAAAATTCTCCTTCTATAAAATTTGTAGTATATTTGGACTGCTCAAATATGAGTTGGATGAGGGGAAAAAAATAGAAAACTATTACAGTATGCATTTGTTAAGCTCTGTGTAGTGTGGTTATTGCATTTAGTCCTGGGTTCAAACTCTGAAGGGTGGTAGTGCTGATTGAGAGAAACTGAAATTGGGATTTATTTTTTTTTTTTAATCTACATTATTTTGCAAAAGGTAAGGGGGAATAGTTGAATAATTGTTCAATAACTTAGTTGGGATTTTAGCATGACATTTTAAATATATAATCAGTGCTTTGGATTGATTCAAACTTGGAAAACTTTGCCCATATAAGGGAGATGGATGGAAGATGATCCTAAAATAGGAGACTTGGCACATGCTGAACATCTTCAGAGGGGTATGAATGTAAGGACTGTTTCCAGCAAGATAGCTCTAGAAAAATCATAGCATTTTAATGTGCTCTTAAGTTTCAGGCAGCAAAATTTCCCAGTTGTGTGACAACCTCAAATAAAACTCTCAACTTCAAAAAGCTGAAGTCCTGGTGCAGAAAGTAATCTGGAATTGTTCTATCTAGCTTTTTTTAAAATAGTAATACTAAATTAATAAATCCCTCTTGTAATCATCTCTGAAGTAGTCTGTACACTGGGTGCTCTTATATCCTGCTGTTCTGGGATTTTTGCACCTGAAGCTGTAGTAAAAGTAAAACACAAGTTTTTGCCTGTAGGGCACCTACTCTTCCCCTCTCCAGAACTGCTCACTCACATGTTGCTAAAATGGCCAAGGAGTAATGAGCTACCCTTTCTTCTCAGTTAGGAATAGTTTTAAAGTCTTGCTTAGTCTAGAGTAAGGGGACTTGCATCGGTGCAGTGTGAGCAAGTTATTGTTTGTCAGTTAAACCTGATTTTTCTGTGCATACTCTTACTCTGTTATATGTATTCCTTTTTGCCATTGTTGTGGTATCTGTACAGCATAAATTATCCCTCAGGAAAAAGCTAGACTACCTTACAATGAGTGCCTGGTGCTATGAGTGTAACACTGTACACCAGGACTGCGTTCGTGCTGGCTGTAGGGACCTTGGATCCACTACAGAATTGCAATTGTGAGTTCAGAACCTAACCCAGTAACAGATGATATCTTGCTGAAGGTTTCATCTAGAGATGTTAGAGCTAGACCTTTATTGTTTAAGTAAATGCTGGAAGATGGTAGTCTGGATCCATTTAAAGAAGGGTGTGTTGAGTTTAACTGTATTGTATTCACTTAGCCCAATGCGTCACTTTTCTTTGTTACAATAAAGCTTTAATCTGTTTATATTATTGCATCTTATAGATGTTGATGCTTGCAAGCCTAGTGGGATATTTGCTAGGCCAATAAGCATGATAATAAATCTGTTCACTCAATGTATATTAGGGTTAGGCCTTGTCTTGTCCAGGCTTTAAAGGTGTGATCCTGATTGATCTACCTAGCTCGATCTAATTAATACCTCTAGTTAATGGAGTTGAAGCCTAGGGGGAAGCTTATGCATTAACCTGTGAAGTTGAGCACTTCTTGAAGAAAAATTGCTTTGTCTTTGCTAGAGCTTTAGTAAGGAGTTAATTAGATCTAAACAGGTAACAGATCCAATACCACTCTTAATTTCCAGGCGGCGTAGTGCCTTAACCTTGACTGTGCGCTTCCAGGATTTCAGGCTTTCTGTGATTCAGTGCAGTTTCTCTGTTCTTGTCAGCTCTTGAGAACTGTGGGTAGTACAACACAAATGTGATGAGAGGTGCTATGTTTTCCCTGTATACCAAGATACCCTTCTCTTAGAAAGGATTTAATGACCATTTAAAACTCAGAAATTCAATGTTTAAACCAGTTTAGCATTAAAAGCAATGATTATGATTAGGCTGTCTGCCTGTCTTAGGGTTTCATCACTTGCTAGTTTTGAATTATTAGACCTTTTCAACAAATATTGGCAAATATCTCAAAGAGAGAAGGAATAAATGTATCAATGACGCTATAACAAGAGAAAGTCAAGTAAAGGAGAGAGACTTTATTTACCTGAACCGAGGAAGAAAAGGCGTTGGACCCAAAGGAGCTGGCATAGGTTAGGGTGATTTCATAAATGTCTCTGGCATGGGAAAAGCTTTACAAATTCAGTCCACCACATGACACAAACCTGTAGGAAAGTAAGCTTTGTTAGTTACAGTGCTTGTTGAATGATGATGTTTAACAAGCATGTATTATTTCACAAATAGGTTTACTGTAAGCAATCTGCATTAAACAGCCTGGCTTTTGGAAGTCAGTGATTTGTTGTGTGTATGTTGAATTAACTGATAAATTTTACTTTAGATTTCAAAGGTGCATTCAAGATACATTACACTGTCATTAGTAAAGTCAAAACTTAGTCTGAAATGATGGACTAAATTTGACTCAGAACAGGCATACAAATTCATTTATTAATGTTATTTTGTAGACTCTTTAAAGGTGTTCTGTAGGATGATTGAAGCATCTCATACTTGGATGTAATCTTCCATGTAAATGGTCTTATTTTTTTGCTAATGAGACTTTTCAAGTAACTTGTGTCAAGGTGTCAGATCAGTTTTCTTTCCATATACAACAGTGGGAACAATATTTAGGTGCAATTGTAGGGGAAAGATGCTTCAGCTTTCTGGGAAGCATCAGTCTGTCATCACAGTCAGAGATGGTATATGAAGCTAGGCTAATCTATATCTTTCACATCTCTGTGACTCGATGTCTTGCTTTTCTCTATTTGGGAACACGTAGAAGACTTCTTTGAATCTTGACACCAATTAGATCACAGATTATATCTTGTAACTTTTCACTGTATATGAAAATCAACATGTATATGTACATAAGGATTGATAATGGCATCAGTAGGCTGGTTACTTTTCCTATGCATGTAGAAGTGCTTAGCAAAGGGCATTTTTTAATGAGGAGTTTGTTTGCTTTTTCCCATAAGACTACTGCTTCAGATTTGTAATGTTATCTGTTTGTTTAGATAATCGGGAAGAAGTGGAATTTTCTTTGCCTGCAAATGTGTTGTCTTTTCTGTTAATTCCGAAACTCATTTATTGTGTGTTGGGATGAAGCTGCTTTGGCAAATCTCAGAACTATCTGGTGTCTGTTTCTAACAAGGTTTTAATTTAATTTAAAGCATTTCTTATGTCAGAAATGCAAAAGTGGTAAATTGATGTTTATTGCTTCTAGTTAAAATTTCTTAAAAATTTTTATTAAAATTAAAAATGATAAAATGTCTTAGAACTGCTGTAATAGAACATCTTTTTAAAATTAATCTTCTACTTTGAGAGCATGGCTTCATTTTTCCTTGTTTCTCCTCTCTGCTTAATTAATGAAAGGGATCAGTATAGCTCCTGTTTGTGTCTCAGTTCACAGAGATTATTACATTGTCTTGCTTTGCTGTTTTACTTACTTTATTAATAAGGAAAATAAAGTTGTGCTTTTGGGTTTGTTTTTTATTTTTAAGTTATGAGGGTCAGAGACAGACGATGATACTATTTTAACAATGCCCTTTTTATTCATAGCAGATCTTTGTGCACATGAGAGTAATAATGGAAACAGACTGGGGTGGGTAAGATACACTGGAGTTGGTGAGCGGAGGTGCAGGGTGCCAGCCATTCCAAGCCAACGTGCTTTTGTTCCTGACTGATGCCATCAACAAACCAAGCCAGCCATGTTTTTATGGAATTATGACCACATTTCATATTTCAGTTCACATTGACAAAATTTAGGGATTTAATGTATCTTTGAGAACAAAGATTTATTCCAAAATTATTTTGGAAGGCTTTAGCGATGCTGGCCTTTAGTTTGAGCAAAGTGATGGAGTTCTTGTGCCCTGCGTGCTGGTATGCAGATGGTAATTCTGTAGCTGTGCTAATTTGAGTACAGCTGTGATTAACTTGTGCTGCAAAAAACTGAAGTAATCCCCAGTTCTGCCACTTTCTGCTTCTCATTTGGAGAACTTTTTTTTTTTTTTTAAAAAAAAAATTTGTGTTGTGGTTGGAATCTTCCTGTTTCCATTCGGCTCACTTTCCATTCCAATAAAATGAAGATGGCGGTGAAGGAAGTGAACTTTCTTCCCCAAAAGTCAGCTAGATGGAAATCAGCCAAGGATCAAGTTAAGGCATCTCTTGGGAAATCACTGTGGACTTTTTAGAGTGTTGTTTCCAGTGTATGGACATCTGATCCAGGTTATAAATATATAGCAAAGAAGAAAAAAAAAAAGTATGTATGCAAACGCTGATTAGGTTTTTTTCCTGTGTTAGAAAAATGAACAATTTATATACACGAACAATCCAAAGATCAAAAAGCACTTGACAAGATCGTTTTGGGTTATTTTTCTTCTTTTAAAATTTATTTTCTGTTTTGAGTTTTTTTAGGTTACTGGCTGATACTCTTTTAGGTGGAGAAGTTATGGTAGTTAGGAAAAACACGGCCATTAGAGCTTTTGTCTCATTCTTTTCAGTTCCTTGGTAAAAGGAGACTTTTCAGGTTCACCTGTTGGTCTAAGGAAATTGTGCTAAGGAAGAGCAGTACTGCAAATCTGGTGAATATTTTTGCATGAAAAATTTGATGGAAAATATAGTAATGTTTGACCCAAAAATCTACTCTGAGGAACATTTGCTTCCATTAGGAAATCCTTGAAAAACAAAGAAAACAAAAACCCCGAAACACCACCACTAAAAAAACTCGAAACAACCCACTTCAAATACAAATTTATGATTGGAAAACTGAAACATACCTGAGTGTATTGAGGACATCTGACTTTGTCAGAAACTGTGCCATTAATTATCTGTGATTTTTCAGACAACCCTGAGGGAAATGATTTTAAGTGTTTATGACAGAGCGTAAGATGAAGATCTGCTAAGGTTACGCTACAGATGAGTGGTTGACCCTCCAAGAGATGAAGGAGAGAATAGAGGAGGGTATCATGGGAGATTTCAAGCTGAGGAGTTCATGCTAAGTCTCGCTCTGGTAGTACCGTAACACTGGGCATTCTAAATGTAGATATGGCAACTTCCTTATGCAAGGTGTTTCGCATCCTACTCTGAAAAAAAGTCTTTACATCGCATTGTGTAAAATAAAGAAAAGTTGAATGTGAAACTAAAAAAAATGCTACAAGTTTCAAGGCATGATCAAATCTGAACCAGTTGGAGGCGAGGGGGGGAGTACATGTCTAAAGCTAGCTGTGCATAAATTTGTCTATTTTACACTGCAGAAAGTGTCAAATACACAAATAGTGGTAAGCCACATGATTTGAAAAATAATTGCTTTAAAAAAAAAACCCAAGACAACAAACCAACACTCTGTAGATGAGCAATGATGGTTTAAAATCTTCAATATTATGAAGAGAATTAAAGGAGTTTGGGAATGGTGTGTAACAAATTGGGGGGGGGGGGGGGGGGGAGAAGATAACTTTAAATCAGAAGCTTGTGACTGTAGGAAGTAAGAAAGGAAAAAGCAAAACAACCTACAGAAAAAACTAACTTGGCAATTAACAATACAGAAAATGAAGAACGTATTTCTTTTGATTATTTGGTGTGTGTGGTTTGTTTGTTTTTTAAGTAATACTCACCATGTTTTGATATCATGAGCTGCTGCTGAAACCCTTGCCTTTCCTGTAGGACAGAGTAGTTAGAGTATGCCAGTTTCTGTCCGTAACTTCATGGGATTATCTGCAGACCTATCTGTACTGATAAGGTTGATTTTTCTTTTTTTATTACACACCCACCCACCCCTGAACTTGACACATGTGGGAAATCTAGATATACGTAGAAGAAGTTTAATGTCTTGGGCAGGCGAGCTGCTTGTTCTAGACTTAACAGCTTGACTCCAGCCTCAGATAAAATCTTGAAGAGGCTGACCAAGGACTTGATTAACCAGGAATTAAAACAGAGCAATATAATTAATGCTAGCCAGTATTGTTTGACAAGATCATCTCTGATTTTATCTGGAGGAACAATTGGTAGTTTTCATGTAATATGCTAATATACAATATATTTCATTAACAGACCTCAGATAAACTTTAAGTGACTTAAGTGCTGAGGTTGCTGTCCAGCTCCTTCCTCTTCCCAGCAGTAGCTGTGGAAGGACAGTACAGTGTTCCCTTATACATTCTTAAAAGTATTTTTTGTTTCGTTCTTTTAATCTGGAGCCATTGAAAAACAGAACAGAAACAGACCTTGGAACAAAGAGTAGAAATTGGGCCTTTCTTCTCTTTTAAAGAGCTCCCTAACTGTAGGCAAAAATAAATAAAATAAAATTGCATTTGCTATCACAGTTTGCCTGGGTTTCTTCCAGTCATTCTGCATAGTGAAATACATGCATAGAGAGTGCAAATGATGAGCATTTGGATGCTGCAGGGATTCAAGGTATAATTAGAACCATGACTGTCATTCATTCTGGGTAAATCTTTTGATGGCCCTGTGGACCATATAGTTTGAGTTGGCGTTGCATAGAATTTTAAGAAATTAGAACAAGGCAAACTCCATGTACCCGCTATTAATACTGGCTAATTAGTATGTTCCAAATAGGGAATCGCTGAGCAACTAGATTAACAGAAAACAGAGTAACTTATTTGGTCATATGCCCTTTGAAATTTGTGATACAAAATAGAACTCTGTATATCAAAATAGTCTTTAAATGATACAAAAGTGTTTGAAATAAGAAACAGTGAAGAGAACAAGCAAGTACTAGAGAGTTGGATGGATCACTTCACAAGTGGTAGCAAGCTAACAAAATGTGCATTTGAATAGTCAAATACGGAGTTCTGCATCCAGAAACAAAATAACAAAGGTGGCTGTTTTAAGGGTGATGGTGAGTAATGAGCTGAATCCAGGAGTCCCCAGATCGTGGTGGAAAGGACTAATACAAATGTAGTTGTGTGAACAGAAAGCACAGAGCGAAGATGTACTGCAGGAGTCAGGATGTTGTACAATTTGTGCATTAAGCTACAGTAATTATTAGTTTGCTGGCACCCACAAGTTGGGTTCATAAATTAGAACTGCTCCAAGTCAGACCTTTTGATTAAAGAATCAGAAAAGAGCTGAAAGAGCTGAGAACCTGTGGGTGCTTCCCTTTGAAAGGACAAGGCTGAAGTTGGAAGAGGTTACCTTCGCCTGCCCAGTGTTCCTACACAATGAATGGTTCTGCAATACCAGGCCCTTAAGTTAAGCAAATAAATCTATAAGCAGATCCAGGGGCAGGAAGGCTTGATACATTTAATTCAAAATTAAAGGTGCAAGTTTTTATAGGAAGGATAACAACAGCAGAACATTACATTGCCATGTACGGGAGTGGATTTCACAGAAATTTTTAATCAAGATCAGATGTCTTTCTATGAAGAAAAGCACTACTTCAAAGATAAATTAAAAAATTAATTTAGTTTTATTGCCTATAGTAAGATTGTTGGATTACAATACATCTTCTGGTTTTATTAGTCTGTGCTCTGTAATGTGATCAGGTGTTTTCTTACTACACACATTAATAGTGAGTCTCCTTCTAAAGGACCCCAAAAGGGAAGGTGGAAAACATCATCACATGAAAACCCCAGTTCCCCAGCATGATAAACATCTGGCTCTTCGTATGAGACTTGAATTAGTTTATTATTTTTAGTTCACAGACATCTTGAATCGGGGCTGTGTAATTTACACATTACATTTGTATTCAAACTTGTGCTAGTAGTCTATAAATGAACAGTTCAGCAGCAAATATACTGCAAAGGCAACTCTAGTTCTTTGGCATCATATTTTTAATGTATTTCATGTATAGTTGAGAAGTTTTTCATCAAATTCTCATTTTACAACATGGGTGTTTTATTCTTTAACAGTTCATTTACTTAAATTACAAAACATTGTCTTCCCTCTCCCCGCCCCCCCCCCCCCCCCCCAAGTCTGATTTCTTAGTATTTAAATAAAATCTTGGCTCTAGTCTTTTATATATTTAAATCATAGAAGCCTATTTATATGTAAGATATATAAACATGTTGAAACATATACTTACACATATATAAAACAATAAAGCTCAATGCATTAAAAATTGTAGTTTGCGAAGCTGACAACCCACGTAAAAGGGGAAAACAGTTGGGGAAGGTAATATTTTAAGCCACACTGTTAGTATAATATCTATAATTTATGCTGACAGACCTCAATATGAATATGAAATCTGATTTTCAGTTGCTTGCATCTTAACCAAGTTTTTGTGGTAGGCGCCTACCAAAAGCTGAATTAATAAATACTTGTTCTGTATTTTTCAGTGGAAAATTTCTAGCTGTTTTTGTGCATGAGACTGGTTAAAACTGTATTGTGTTCTTTCTTAACAATTTTATAGGTTGTATGCTTTGGAGTGAAGATTACTTTTTTTTTTTCATTTTCTAGGAAAAAAACCCATTTTGTAATGCTTTTTTTTTTCTGTCCCAATGAAAGAACAAGCAAATATGGCCAGGGTGTAAGCTTTAAGATATAATAAGGGCCTAAGTTTCCGTAACCACCTCCACTTACACATTGCCTGTTGCTCACGCTGGAAGCAGGCATAATGCTGATCCTAAATGCAGATGATGCTGTAAGTGAAGCAGGTCAACTTACTGATGAACTTCTTGGAAAGCTCTCTTATGAAGGGTAACACTCGACACTGAACACTTCTGAATACTGCAAGAAATGGTGCATGCTGTCATGAAATGGGTAATGAAATTAAGACAGAACATTGAATAGGGTGAATACTGTGGTGAAGTACAGTGGACAGCACAGTTAGAAAAGGGCACGTGCATGGTTAAATGCATTATAATTCATCCACATGAGGAGACTGATTTGTCAGGTCCTAACTCAAGAGCTTGATTTTCTATTCCTGTGCTCTATTTGTTTGGAGTTTTTTGGGGGTGTATTAACATAGAAGCAGGGCAAATGAGATGATAACCCTTATTGTCATGTTAACCTGTTTTTGACTGTGTTAAGGGGTTTCCAAGTGTTTTTTTTCTGCTTTTTGCTGTCATGTTTTTATAACTTAACTCTTTTGAATGTTGAGAAGTTTTATAGGGGTGGAAAGGAAGCAGTGCCTCTTCATGATAGAAACGTGATAGCAGAAAGAAGTGTCTCCAGGATCACTTACTTCCCCTCACTGTCTGGGGATGGTTTTAATGGCTTTAGTCTCCTGCAGATATTCAGTTGCACTCACGCCAAATTAACTATTATCTTGTAACTGGTTATAAATACTAAGGGATAAAACAACCCTGAAGAAAGTTAATTCAGGGTTGGAACTGCACATCTTCTCTTGTAAATATTGAGCGTTTCGTTTCATTCCTCTGTCAGTCACAGCTTGTTGCCTTCAGCCTTTTGTCAGCTCTTTGGGGTGAGGAAACCCAAAATCCATTGCCTGAGGTTAAGGGTTCACAAGCCCAAGGACCTATAGGGGTATTGCAAACACAAGTACAGAACTTGCTGTTACTCAAAAGTACATGTAATAGAGGGGTTTATTCTGTCTCTGTCAATGATTAGTGCACATGTGGTACATGTGTAAATGCTTGTGCTCTTTTTTGTGGGGTTTTTTGGTGGTTTTCTTTTTAATTTTTGATTATTATTATATTTAAGGCATGTACTTTGAGCGAAATCCTATAAACTCGGAAAGAAAATTTCTGCTTTGGAACTGAAATGAACATTTATCAATGGTCACTATAGTAAAGATTTGTACAGTGTCACAGAGTTTGTTTAAAAGTCAACGTACCTCTTCCTTCCCTCTCTAATAAACAACCAAAACCTTCATTAGCTGCAGTACTTGTACATAACCAGAAGTGTGTTATCAGATCATCTCAAATACATGGGGTGTGTGTAGTAGAAAGGAAACTAGTCTGGGACAGATAGTGCAGTTTTTTGGTGTGTTCTGCCATGTGAAGGGAAGCTCTGCAGTTGCAGAAATCCAGATGTGAATGTACTAAATGAAAATGTATTGAAGATCCAAACATTAAAATTACTAAACCTGTAAGTATTAACTAGTTTTGCTTGAGGTTGGGTCTTTCTGGTGTTTTTCTTCTGTTAGTGGGTTCAGGGGAAAGGGGAGTTGGTTTATTCTTTGGGTTTTTTGTTGGGTTTTTTTATTTTTGGGGGCGTTATCATTCGAAAGAAGACACTATCTCCATGTTTCCCATGCTGAGATGCTGGGTGAGTGTATTTCTCTTGAGACCAGAGCATCAGTTTCTTCTAATCATATGAAAGTGCGAAGTTAGAAAGCCAAGAGAAGATGAGGGAGTAAGCAATTATAGTAACGATGAAAGGTAGTATGCACACTGGAAGAAGTGCTGTTCTTTCAATAGCTAATGCTGTCACATACTGAGAGATCTTATAATATACTTTTAATATTTAAATTTTGCTGTTCTGTTGTCAAATTTTCCTGTTCCATTGTCAAAACACTCTATTAAAAAGACAATTTTGTTTAACACAAAAGAATTTTACTTAGAACTTCAGCAAATGGATAATTAACCAGCAGTATGGCAGAGCTATGCAAATTCTTGCATACATTATTGATAGTGACAGCAAAAAAAATCCCAAGTAAACAGAAAGGGACAGTTGATTTGAGATTGATATACAGATATATTTTCTGTATAAACAATAATATGGTTCTTATATACTGGAAGCACGTTTTCAAGCAGTTGTTTGCTTTGTAATTTTAGGTAGTGTTATGAAATTTGATTCTAAATATATTAACAGGTACTGGTGGAAAAATACAGTTGTTAGATTCCCAGCAGTCCAACAGTATCAGTATTCCCAAAATGTGCCATTACATATAAATGTTTTCTTTCTGGGTCACAGCCTTTTCTCTTGTTAATGCTTGATGCTTGTGACCATATGTTCTCTGAGCATCCAACTGCATCTTTTGAGATGATTTACACAGACCTAGATGTGTTTATGTCTGTTTTTTGAAGCAGAAGTAGATAAAGACTTACAAGTGCCTTTTTGGCATTGGTGCAGATGCTTCTTGCATGGAAAGTGGTATTGAGAAAACTCGGGGTCAAACCTCCTAACCTTACTTGTTGATACTGCTGCTGTTAACTGAACTCTGTACAGCCACATACTCCCGTTGCACACTTAGTACTGTTTCCTTCCCTACTTGAGCTTTCCCAGTGACTTTAGCACATCTCCGAATAAGGACTGAAACTCAAGTTGCTACTTCTGTAAGTGAGAGATTTTGAGCAAGATTTGCCTTCCCCCTTCCCGCCCCCCCCCCCCCCCCCCCCCCCAACTTGTTTGAAGGAATGGTTTTAGAAACTCCGTGCTGCTGCATCTCAGTCAGAATATAACCTTTTTTTGGTCCAAGTCCATTGCCAACTTTAAAATTAAAATGAAAGTGAACATTTCTGGTCAGTTTAAATATCTTGTGGGTTTTTTAAACGTTATATTTAAACATATATGTAATGACTGTTTAGTTTTGCCTCCCCTTTTTTTCCTATTCCAGGGAAGCTCATATGGTCAGGTATTTAAAAATAACCCTCTGAGAAAAACTCTTAGAGTCATATTTACCTGTGCAAAGCCCTAGCTGAGATTGGCCCAACGTTAAGGCATGGAAAGCGTTGTGTTGCTGCTTCCACCTCTCCAGGGCCAGCCCTCTTATGCCACGTTGGTGGTGCTCCAGTGTTGTGCCTGTCCATCAGCCAGCCTCTGGCTCATCGCCGCAGCAGTTTTCCTGTGACAAGCATGATCAGTTGACTTCCTTTGCTTGTTTGTAACACCGTAACCTTCAAATAACTTGTTTTCCCAGCTGGGCAATAGCTCTGCAGCAGCCTTCCCTATAGCTTCTCCTGTAGCCTTCCACCAGGTCCCTGTCTGCTCCTTGCCCCAAAAAATGAACAGAATCTTCTTAAGAGTTTCAACACATATGGACTCTATTTCTGACACATTTTGTGTTTAGAATGCTGAAGTTAATGCTTTAATGATACTAGTATAGTTTGTTTTCTTCAGGGCAGTGGCTGCTAAAGTTGCTGCTAATTGCTGTGGAGCTGGGGTGAGTGGTAGCCGTCGCAGGGAGCCATGTAGGACAGTGTTCAGAGGTACTCAAGCAGGATTTGTTCTTGGGTGTAGTTGTGTGGTAGGCTTGTATTTGCATACAGATTTCCTTTGTTTTTCCATGAATCTGTTCTGACTAATCCTTTGGCCTGTATTTCATTAAAAGTGTTGACTGCAGAATGATGGTTTTGGTAACAGATGAAACAAAACTTTTCCTTTTTTCCTTTGCATGTGCATGTACAAAATAAAAAGTACAGGATGACCTTTTTCATTTGATAATTGAGAATGTGCCTGACTTTGTTAGGAAAGCCATAGACTAAGAGTACGATTCACTGGTCTTTTTATAAATTAATGCCAGTATGGTCTATCAGTTCTTACTCCCACTTAACCCTCTTATTCTCTCCTCTTCCCATCCCCCACTGCTCCCTCCCTATTTTTAGAGGCAACACAAAGCTGTTTTGCTTCAAGCGAGGGACAAAAAGATTACAAGAGTTGTAATGTTTTGCAGCAGATTTCTATAAAGTAGATGAGCCATGTTTGTACCTTGTACTCCTAAAACGGTGCTAAACTGTTTCTATGTCGTATCCATGAATGTTGGGCTTGTTTACTTCTAAAGCTTTTACTTGTTATCCTCAAGCTATGGGCGAGTTATGGCTGAAGTTTGAATTGTGGCAAATCTGCATGTGAAGAGTATGGGTTCACGCCTTCTCCATATGAGAAATGGTGCTGTGTAATGTTCCCTACACGCTTGTGCAAATAAAACTGTGTTCAGAGCCTCTGCACTCCTGTAATCTGCAGACTGCATAGTGAGGAGGAGTATTAAAGGGGACCGTTTATGTGGTGGTGATAAAAATCACACATACTTCCAGGAGACCTAAAGACCCAGCAGATTTTATTGAACTTTGAAGAAAATCACATGCATGTTTATCTGTGTTGATAAATATATGTAACCTGCACAGAAGGGGGTTGTAAAGACTGCTAACATTCATGTTTGCGTCAGATGCAAGTTTGCAGCATTGCAAACTTAGTACTGAATGTGGACACTAGACTTTTAGCTTATGTGAAGCGTACCAAATGTTTCACAGGATTTACTTGTTTTAATAGTAAAATTAGGAAATAGTAAAATAGGAAATGTTTGTGAGTTTGCAGGTTTATTTTAAAGAATGCAATAGAATCCATTGCTAAAAAAAGGGACAATTCAAGCAAATGCTGTTAGTATAGACAGATACAGAGCAGTCAGCATAGCAAGAATAATTCAGTTGAATAAAATGACTGATTAGTTCTTTCAGTTTTAAAGCCTGAGATTAAAAAGTGTTGTGAGTGCTGTTATTCATAAACTTAGGCTATAGCAGAAACTCATATTTCCTATAGAAAATGTAAGAATGTGATGTTGGATGTGTTTACTAAAAACTGAATTTTAGTATTTTTCCCTGGATATAACACAGCGTGCACTTGATTCGATGTGAGAAGCACCTTTTTAACAAGGCAGCACTTTTTAATCAGTTCATCAAAGCCATCTAGAAACCTATCCTTATTGTAGTTAAAAGCAAGTCAGTCACTCCACCCTGGTAGTTTTCTTCCTTCCTGAAAGCCCCATCCTTCTGAAACATTCATTTTTCTATCTCAGGTTGCTATTAGCACCCTTTCAGTGTAAGGTCTTTCCCTGTCTGCCCCCATGACAAGTTTTAGCTACCTTGCAGTCACAAGTGAGGTGATGAAAACGGGCATTTTAAGTAGAATAGGTGCACACAGCCGGGCCTGGAGCAGAGTTATTAAAATTTAAATAGTTATCCAGCTTGCTTCTCCACCATTGTAGGAGATCTCGTTTTATATCTTTATGCAAAGCTCATCTAGGGAAAAAAAAGTAATAAATGAGATCTTAGATTTTAATAAGTATTTAATTTGGCATTGCCATTAGTTGGTGGGGCTTTTTTCTTTCTGTGTTGAACTGTCAGTTCAGGTTTTTGCTGCCTTTGATAAAGGGTTGCAGTAGCACTCATTGGGAGACACTGAAGTTTCATCTTTTGTGAAGTTGATACTGATAACAGGTTGTAAAGAATTATGGAATCTACACATGGCTGAGTGGATCTGGGCTTTTACAAAGCAGGTTTGACACCCAGCCAGTTTTGGTCTCTGTAGACCTAATAAATGAAAGAGATTTTTCCACTGCTCTGTCACAGAAAACAAAAACGCAGCTTACTGAATTGGCTGTTCACTGCCAGTTTAGGAAAAAAAATTGTCATTTTCTTGCCCTGTATAATAGAAGCAGCATTAATTAGTAGAAAGCACTAAAACAATCTCATATGCTTTTTGTCTGGTATTTGAAGCTTAAAAAAATTTCCCTTTTTATATATGATTGTCGTAAGAACTTTTTAGAATTTTAAGTGTTGTCAAACTTCAGCAATCAAATTGCATATTTTCAGACAGCTCTTAAGCAGACAGGAGTTGTTACAAGAGCCTCTTTCAGTGTTAAACTGTTGGTTTGCAAACTCCTTCTGACATCTCCTATGAAAGCAAAACAGTCCTTTTCTTCTTTTTAACTCAAAATAAACCTGTAATTGGTTTATAGGGCCTTGCACTCAAGTTGATGACATTTCTGTCCGTCTGGGATGCAGAAGGAAGAAACCGGGGAAAGAGGGAGCCCCTTGCATCTGGTTAGCAGGCCCAGCTCTGTAATTGTGTGGAGATCAAAGAACCATTTGATGGTGGCTGTTAACACCTTCCAGCATAATATCCCCAGCGCCCTCTCTGCCCATCCTCCTAGCGCAGCTCAAAAAGTTGGCACTCTGAAAGACCTACCTCCTGAACCAAAGGAAGATAAATGGGAATGAGAATTCGGGGTGTATGGGAAGTAGGGTAGAAGAGGAGGTAGAAGAACTGTGAGGTGGGAAGCCCTGGTGTTACCAAAAGATGACTTACGAAACCTTTTGCGGGCTATTGATAGGAATGGGAGGCTGACCATCCTGCTGACATGTGAGAGGAGAAAAGCAGAGTTAGGCATGCCAGCTGGCCAGTTATTAAAGAAAACCAAAAGGCAACTAAAGAAGATTGGTTTACATGCTCAGATGCCCTGCACGTGTGCAGTGGTACCAGCCACGCCAAGGGTGCAGAGCAGATGCAGTGCAAGAGCTGGGAGCTGCAGGGCCGTGGCCAGGCATGTGCACTGGCATTTCCATGCATCCCCTAGTGGATTGGTTACTGAGAAAACTGGAAAATGCAGTCCTCTCATTTGCAGTCATTAAGACAGCAGTAAAACTGGCCTGCCTGGTCAGAAACCAGTCAGGTAGCAATCACATGAAAGGCCCTTAGCTTCCCAAAGAGTTGCTGAAGGGAGGAGTAGTGCTCATATGACTCAGGGAGCGGATGAGGTGGGTCAATAGTCTCTGAAATGCAGCAGGATGGAAATGTGACATGGGGGTGTTCAGGGCACTCCAGAGAGGTGCAATGAGCATGACTGATAGCTGTAGCAAAGTGTGAAGCTCTTTACCTCTTTTATTTATAGTCAGAATTTCTTTGCGACTACCTTGCGTGAGAGCATTACTTTCTGTGAAAGCTGTGGACTGCAGTTGCTCTGAACTGTAGATACGACAGCTTTTCCATTTGCTTCCACTTGCGCTACAGGAACACTTGAAACAATGAAAATATTTTCTCTCTTGTGAGAGATGCAGCTTACTCCATTTGTATTCAGCAGGACCAAAAGCAGTTTCCTAATTTTTGGGGGTGTCTTCAGAAATATCCTGGAGCCAAAGAAGAAAATGAGTCATCAAATTTAGTCATAAAATTGGAGCTGTTTTGAGTTTTAGAAGAACTGAGTAGCATTCTTGGAGCAGTTTATTTTACTCAGTGTTAGAAATCATACAAATTATGTATGTTTTGTATATACATGTGTGTATGTGTATATATATGTGTAGTATGTACTATCTGATTTTGTAGTAAATTGAGTTATCTCATTTTAAACATGTATTTCAATGCTGTCCATTCTTTTTTGCTCAGAAATTCATGGGATATATGTATAATAATTCTTTGTTTCTGTGTTGTAACCGCCACTGGAGGTAAGTATTAAAACCATTTCACATTTGGGGAGATTATGTGATAAAGAAGCTGTTTCTTCATCCGGATTCCATAGTGAGTTGCTGGTGAATTGGTTTAAAGGAAAAACAAAAAAAAGGGATGCTTGGCAAGAAATTCAGAAATAACAGAAACCAGGCAGCTCAATTTAAACCAAAATACTGAAGTTACTGTTGTTGTGTTTTTCCTCTTTGCTGAAAGACTTACAAAAACTTCCATAACTGCTGCACTGTCCAGTTTGGAGTATATTAACTGTGCGGTGTTCATGGTGTCCAGCTGCACTGGCTGAAGATGAAAGAGGTACCACTGAGACCATAGATTAAGAATGGGGCTTGCTCTGTCCATCGACTGTACCGGGGGTTTTCATCAGTTCTTCCGCAAGGACTCAGGCTGGCAAGCTTTAGCACTAGGTGCTTCCCTAAGTTTTTGAGGGTGTTCCCCCCTGTTACTAAATTTTCCCATTGGCTACTGCTATAAACCTGTGAAAATTAGGCAACAGCACAGTTCTGTCAGACTAGCTATAGACCAGTGCTATGGCTGTTGACCAGTTTGGAAACTGCTGTTTGGGGTATTCGGAGATTCTTCACCCTCTGTAGGAGAGAGACAGGAGATGGCGATGGTTGTTGGGCGGTAGAGGTACGTGCCTCACAGGGGTTGTCTGGCTCAGGCAAATGTATTCACCTGACGGCAGATGTGCCTAATGGCTAGTCTTTGGGCTAGCAAGTGTTAATCTATCTGTGCCAAGTGGAGAAGCATCAACAGGTGAGTGAGAAGGTTTGATGTGGCGGGATAAATCAAGCTAATCTGGTAGGGGGGAAAAAATGGTCACTTTTGGAAATGAAAGTCCTTTTTCTTTTCCCTGTCTTCTGACTTCTCCCCCGTCTTGGCCAGGTTGCCATGTTGTCCCCTACTGTCTGGCTGGCTGTAAAAGTTTTCTCAGCCCTTGATGAACTGATTCAGTTTGCTAATCTACCAAACAACAACAACAAAAAATTGAATAGTTTTATGCTAAATTAGTGAGTTGAACAGGTTTACTAAAGGATAGCATGAATACAAGGAAAGGGACAGGAGCACAAGAAGTTCTTAACAGAACTGTTAGGTTCTTAGCTGTTAGGTTGGCTCAGCACCCTGGTGTAGCAACCCACTTTGAACATTTCTGGCCAGAATAAAGTGACGATGTTTGGGGTATTTCCATGAGAGGAAGGATTTGTGAGTTCAAGTAAGAGATCTCAAAAAGGAGATTATTGAGTTCTACGAATGTAGCCCAGGGGCTAGAGGAGAAATCAGCATATTAGATCAGAGCTGTCAAGCTTTGAGGCATCAAAACCACATTTGCTTACAGAGTATTGGTTGGAAAATATTCTCTGCTCCTTCTCATCATGGGTTTCAGGCTCACAACCTACAATTTCTAGAGCCAAGTACACTACTAGAATGGCAAAGTGGTGCTAAAAAGGACATTTTATTCAAAGAATCTCACAAATTAGGCACAAACAGTGTAATAGACTCTAATGACCATTGGTTTATGAAGAAAACAGGGCATGACATGCATTTTTGTATGTTTAGGAGAAATAAAATTTCTCAGTTCTCCTGTTTTTTATTCTCTGCTCTGTGGAAAACTTTCTTGTGCCTTTGGCAAATGTATGATTTTTATAACGTATTTTTGAATTTCTGGAAGTTACCTGGGTTGAAAACTAAAGCACAGTTTAAAAATAGTCATAAAACCCTGTAGCAAAAAGGTGGTTTTGCTCACAAAAATAAATGGTCACAATATATTCCTGTTCTAAGCCGTGATAAGGGGAACAAATTTAAAAGATTGGCTTTGGTACGGTGCTCCCAAATGTGTGCCAGGAGTCATCTTCACTCTGAGATATGTCTGTCCTAAGAGCCAGTTCAGTGGCCAGAGTCAAATGCAGTACAGGTGTATTTGCAGTTACTCTGAGGACTTTCTCTTAGCTTTCTATGCAAAATGTCCTTAATTACTCAGGTTTGGTTTTGTAACTCTCTGATTTAATAAACAGAAAAAAGTGAAATCACACATAAGTATGTAACTTCCAATTTTCATACACCTGAGACATTAGTTTGAAAATGTAACAGACTATACATAGATTTATATTAGTTGATACCATATGGATAACATACTACTATATACCCTTTACTATTTGCTGTGTAGCTATTTTTGGCACTGTCATTCATAGACTTAAGAAAAACACGTTCTCTTGAAGAGTACATGAAGTGAGGTGAGATTAAATACTGGTCTAAAATAAGCATTTATGAAATGACCAACTAAAACCTTCAGTCAGCCAGAACGGTACTTGTGGTGCTGGAAATTGCTCTGGATCCTAAGAAAGCCCATCGGGGTCATGGGCTGATGTCCATAAAGGTATGATACTTTGACTCACTTTGCATCTGGTGTTTCTCCAGGTGCTTGATAAAGCATGGGAGAGGCATTTGACCTTAAAAATACGGAACTGAAGCTAAATTCCCCAGAACTTGCGGTGGGGATGGGGTTAGCAGTAGAGGGTTGGTGTTGTGGGTGCTTCTTGTGTCAGACTTGGCTTCCAGGACACAGACTTCTTTTCATATGATAATAAGCCACAAAATTAAGGATGCTGTGCTACAGTAGTTGGAAGTTGTAGATGCTGTTACCAGTATTCGTAACACAGATTTATTTTATTTTATTTTTTTCTTAATAATATGTCCTAAGTCAGTAAAATCAATGGAATGCTTACAATAGCAACTTATAAGGTTGCTATTCCATTTTATTCTACTTTTCAGTGTGAGGACAAGCTGTGAGCAGCTGTGTGCAATGTATTGTGGAGCAGTAACCTTAATGTGGGAGTCTGTTTATTTGCATAAGAACCGTAATGTTTTATACTGAACTCATTGTGTCATGTCATTTGAACAGATTGAAATAAAAGAGTAGACAACACTATACATGTTGATCAATGCATGAAGTGGTTATTGTGTTGATGCTATTGTAGCATTAGTTAAACAGGATATTACAATTCTTTGAGATATTTCTTGAAATTAGAAAGGGAAGCATGATTTGGGAATTTTTGAAAGTTCTAGTATTGTAGGAAATTATGTTCCTTATGATGATGTAAAGAACGGCTTCCCTAAACAAATTTAGTAATAGAATTAATTTTATCATGTAGAGAAAGAATCCTTTGTCAAATGGTGCCAGGAAGTAAATCATAGCAAATATGTTATTTGCCTGGTAGTTTGGCTTTTGTGATAATTGTATTAGTAACAGCAAGCTGCTGAAGGTTTTCAAGGAATAGCTTGTACTTAAAAAATGCTTGAAAATACTTTAAAAAAAAAAAAAGAAAGAAAAAAAAAAAAGAAAAAGGCAATCTTAAAATGAATTAATGGTCTTGGAGCAATCTTTGCTGTTGGGTAAGATGTTTGATACACTTCAGCCAGCTGGCTTAAGTCTGTAAGAATACACTTGTCCTAAGGAAGGTTAGTCTTTTTATGATTAGTTCACTGCACTGAGCCTCACCTTTTTCTTGAAGTGTATCACTAAGTGTTTATATATTCACAGATCTTACATAAATACATGCAGTCCTAGAGCCTTTTCAAGCATTTATATTATCAGTGTTTTATGATTTGTTTTACATGAAAGCTTTCCTACTTGACGGTGTAGCGTTTTAGCCCATAAATACTGATTTTGATGACAAAATAATTAGTTTGTTAAACAGCGAGCATTTTTGGAGGTCTTCTGGAAATCAGATGAGTTTTTAGGAATGCTATATAATGGTCTGTAGGAACTAAATCTACTACAGTTGCTTACAGTTGAGAGACAGCTACCTAGTGCCTGATACTTCTAATCAGTTGGGCAGTGCTGTATGAATGGAAATACTTTCTTTTCCTTTTCTTCATTGAAAAAAGTCCTTTGCTGACAGCAAGTATGTTATACTCTGCCAAATGAAACAGTGCATGAAATTCTGCTCTCTTTTTTAAGGAAGAAGTTTCATGTAGTTTCCATGATTGCACGTTGAAACTTCAGTACTTCATTCAACCTAATTACATTTTTAACTGTAACTAGTGATCAGATAATTATTCTGGCCTTAAAAAAAATAAATAAGCTACCTCTTACAGATGCATGATAGCTAGTTTTATTACTTAAATTGAATTAAAGATACAATAAAATAATTTATTAGTGATTTTTGAAAATGGAAATGTGCTTTTAATGCTTCATTATGTTTTACACACTGATGTTAAAGCTTCTCATTTTCATAACAATAAACGTAGAGGTTCTAGGAGTGTGCGTGTGGGTCAAGTACTTTTTTTACCATAGCTAATCAGCACTTTTTGAAAATTAGGCACATCAGATGTCTCTAGACTAAATGCGATCTCACAGGAATAGTTAGCTATTCCTTACAATTCAATTATTTTGTATTGAAAAATAAATGTCATAGTGTATTTAATCCATACCATAATTTGCATGCATCTGTGAGCATGTGATGCTTTTTTTCCTTCTTTTCTCGGTCTGCCCTTCTGGACCATGTTTGTACAGAAGTATTTACAAAAGCCATTGAGAAATCATTGTCTTGTTTGCTATTACGAGCTCAGTAAAAAAATTTGTAAATTGGATTTTGCTATAAAAAAACGTGTAGTCTGTTTTGAGATGTTTTCCTCTTTCTGTATATTACCTGACAGTGTGCTGCATTTGTTTCTTATGCTGAGATAAAATAACTGCTAAGCTGAGAAAAGCAAAGAAAGAGTTTCCCAGAGTTTCATACAAGAAGGTTGTTTCCCCTCCAGGCAGGGGCAGATGATCACAAGCAATAGTATTGTACGAAGTTACCCTTCCTATTTTGAAACTGATGCACAACTGCTCCTAATTTTGTACAAATGTGAAGTAAAATGGATTTGCTTAAATTATCTCTGTTAGCTGTGCATGACCTTCACCAGGAATGAAGCTAACCCATTTTACTTAAGGTTTTTGTGGCCTAGAAATATTTCGTGAGCAGCTGTAGCTTTTCAGGCAAGCGCTGGTACCTCTAGGATGAAAAGGGTGGCATTCGAAGAAATGCTAGCTGGACCGTGTGCTGTCATCTGATGATGCTGTTTGAACATTGCTTGTAGGCATACAACAGAAATGGTGGTGGAGACAAAGGCGGTTTGCACGGTGCGCGCTCCAGCACTGTCTACCCACAGCCACTACTCCTCGGTTTGACCACTGGTCTCAGGTGTTCATACTTGCACAGTTCTCGTTTCAGTGAGCTGGATGACTAAGGCTATTAAGGGCTGCAAGGGAAGTGCCAGGGATTGCAGTAAGGAAGGCTTTGCCTGATGCTTCGCAGTGTGGGATGCTGGCTGGAGTTTTTTATAGCTTTGCAAAACATTAGCTTTTGGGGCTGGGCAGTTGCCTCTAGCTTGTTTTTTTTTTTTGCTGCCAAAATTATTCAGCTATCTGTAAGAATGTGTGGAAAAAGTTATTTCTCATTGTAGATTAAAAAAAACCAAAACACCACAAAACCACCTTTTTTTTGGAAATGTTCCATGTCCCTCCCTTTGAAGCAGAGACAAGGAGTTAGGTGGCAGTGTGGGAAGCACTGGTGATAGGCACTGGGGAAGAAGAGCGGCTTCTGAGTCACGGCTTTGCCTTTGTCTGCACTGCGCCAATCTCTGTTTTAGCAAAACTTCTAAAGGAATCGCAGTTCTTGCTTGCCATCTTGAGCATGTAAGAGCTGTATGGCCTGAAAGGGGAGGGGGAGTCAGAGCTGGAGGATAAAACCGATGCCCTGTGCCCCAGCACCTGAGAGTCAGCAGCAGAGCTGTGGGACCCTGTCCTGGCCCCACGATACCATAGGCTCTGGGCAGGGGAGGCAGACCTGGGGCGGCAGTGAGAGTTAATGTGAGGGTCATTGGGGGAGGAAGGAGGGGGAGTCGGGGGGAGAGTGTGGCACTGCCAGCCAAGCCTGGAAGTGAGTGAGCCAGGAGAGATGAAAAGCCCTGGGGAGTGTGGGTGAGGAGAGACTTGGCAAGGGCGCTGAAGGTAAGAACGAAGGACCATGGCTTGAATCAACAGGGGACAGAGGACATGGCTTGAGGAAAACAGGCAGAGGAGTTTGTTCTGGAAGATCCTTTTCTCTAGTGATCTTTAAATGTAAATAAACACTGCCTGATTTCACTAAGAAGCTCCTTGAGAATATGGTTTTAACCATCACCTATGGCTAGTCCCCATGCAGAGAATTGTTTGGTGCTTGCAACCAATTTAATGCTTTGCCGCTGGAGCTGTGCAGTAGTATATCTAAAGATTTCAACCCTACTGCTGTTTTTTGTTGGTGTTACTGTACAAGATCTAATGTCTCAATTTCTTTTTTCTAGAAGCAGCAAGTGCAAACTTTTTTGCAGTGTGGCAGTGTCCGTGTCAAGGAATGTCAAAACTGAGCTTGTTTTTGCAAAGCTTTTTTGTTTGGCTCCTCATGAGGAAGCCTTACAATTAAACCATGTGCTGACGTGCTGGTTTTTTCCACAGGACCCCTGCTTCGTTCTGTGCACAGGATGGACTTGCCCCGGGAATGAATCTGGTTGATGCAGTGGAGAAGGCTGTTCTCTGTAGTGCCCCTGCCTCACTTTCAGCTGAAGTCGGGACGTGTGTGGTGGGCGAGGCAGGGGATCGCCGGAGGCAGAAGCCGTTCTGGTGCTCTGCGCAGCTGCATGCTGCCCCAGCGAACGGGACTCTCTTCCTGGCTGTGCTGCAGACTTCCTAGGTGATGCTAGGTAAGTTGCTCAGTCCTGGCTTTTCTCAAGTCTTTGCTAACTGTATGCGTCTTACTTTCTTGCGGGTGACTTGATATCTTTGGATCTGATTTGGAAAAGTGCTGAGTACTGATAACCGCAGTGAGGCAGTGGGGGTTGAGGTTTGAAAGTGCTATATAAAGCACAATGTAATGCTAAGTGCTGTGAAGAAATTAGGTCTGAGTTATGCCAAACTGGAGACAAAGGTGTCTTCAGAATTGGAAAATAATTTTGACCTTAAAGCTGTCACTGCTTTAGTTAAGAAGTTAGAAATAACACAGTTATTCTAAGTTGGGAGCAACGGAGTACCAGTAGGGCTAACCATTATGTTGAAGCACTCAGCTGCACCATTGAATTCACAAAGAAATTACTTGTTCCATCTACCAAAAAAGATTTGAGTAGCATGCAGTAAATAAGGTATCAGACCATATGCCAAGAGTAAAGCAGATTGCTGTTTTGATTAGTGGCATTTCTGTACGCTGCATGAAGCAGAGGTGCTGTGGAAATGGTGTGACATAACTGCGGTGTATACTATGCCACAGAAGCAAACAAAAGCAAAGTTTAGGTTTCACTGAAACTTACTTCTGACATTTCTTCCTGTGAGTGCTTGCCTCTGGAGATTGGTTTTAGTGTATCACGTAATAAGATTTCAGGTGCAAGAAGCACAGCATTTTTTGATGTGTCAACTCAGATAATATATGTGCTTAAAACAAAAATGACGCGTAAATTCATCACTCGTTGCAGGCATATGCCTCTTGTGCCTGGTTATTGTGTCAAATACAAAGTAGACAGTGTTTGTAATGCCCACTATCAGAATGGCTCAAGGTCAGAATTTCATCTGCCTTTCTTCAGGCTCAGGATTGTATTTTCTCAGTGGGATGTCCATAGCTAGCTACAATGCTGTTGTGATCAGTAGATAACAGAGATTTTTTTGGCCAAGGCATGGTTAAGCTAAATATTGTTTTAACTTAGCTAACCCGAATGCAAAATATCTAACTTTGTATCAGATTTTATGAATTGAACCAAGAGCGTGTCTTTGATGCCTAGAAACATAGTGAGTGTGTTTGCCAGATAAGCTGTTGCTCTCTATTGCAGGAGAGAGAGACAGTAAAAGCTGTGAAGCTTTGATAATGGCTAAATATTAAATTAAATACACAGAGTAAGAATGCATGTTTCCCTTCCAGCCTGCTCATGGGGGATCTGCTACATATGGCTCTGTGAAAGGCTGCAGTAATGCTTTAGGCGCCGAGCAATGTTTTTAAGTGCAGCTTTCTAAGAAAACCTGAGGTATTTTTGTTTGACTGCTGCTGTGCAGTGCAAATCATTCTTTAAATCTTTAAACATAAACAAAGAAGAGAGGGGGGGTGCTGAGGGAAACAATCTGTATTTTATGAGCAGAAGTTAAAAATGAAATTATTTGCTTTACCTAGAGCGTTGAAAATTATGTTGCAATTAGACTGATGCAATAGTACACATTACGAAAGGATCGCACAATTCGCAGAGCCCGCTGGAGAAAAGCACGGGACTGGAACAGCAGGGGTGTTGTGGGCCTGCGGGGCAGCATGCTGGCAGAGCTACACGGGGAAGATTATCGGCTAATGTGGAGAGAGAAACGCCAAGAAAAATAAAAACTCTGCCGTTCCTGCGTATCCCATAAAACAGGGGGTGGAGGGGAGGAGGAGGGCGACTTGTTTTATCAATGTGCCTACTTTATTTTGGTGGCACATCTAATCCAGTACGGAAAATGTTTTCTGTTATGTGAAAGAAAGAAAGAATGGAAATGGAAGCTAATTTTGAGCTAATATAGTTTGAAAGCTGCTAATAATAGTGGCATTTTATTCAGAGCGCTCTATTTCTACAATATAAAAGTAAAATTCCTTTGGGTTAACAGAAACATCTGTTGAACAAATTGGTTCAGTTTCATGAGTCTGTTACTAATTCTGAAAAGTAGATGGTGTTTTATAAAGCCAGCGGAGTTGGGGGGTTAGTGCCCATATTCTTTAATTTTTTTAATGTTATAAAAGTAGGTCATTTTGAAGTGAATACAGTAATAATGTGGTTAATATTTCTAGTATTTCAAGCTTTACCTTTGCTTTGATGAGTGTTCCTCACTGGTTTTAATCAGCATTATTAATATACTTTAAAATCATGGGCTTCCAGCTTTTTATCAAGTTCTTAGTAATGAAGTAATTGAGTAATTTTTAAAAAAAGGCCTTTTTTGGTGTATTTCTGCTTATATTTCCTTGTATCTGCAGTTCTTTTCTACTCAGTTTTACTTACGAAGTTTGAACATTAACAGAATTTTATTTGCTCCTACTGCTATTTTCTTATTTGGACTAATTCTTTGTCTGTAGCTTCACAGTTGTGGGAAGAATATTGTAGGTGACAAATCGGTTTGTGTCTTCACATGGTCAAAGCTAAGAATTTCGTAAGAGTCAATAAGCTGATGTCATATGAATTAATAAAAGAAGACAGTTAAAGGGAGAAATTAAAACATTCTGAGATTCTGTTCTCATGCATCAGGAATGCTCTAATTTAATCTTATACTTAAAGCAGTTCAGCTTTCTCAGGTACATACATCTATCAATATCATCACTGAAACTAAATCACAAGTAAGTGTAATGTTAGTATGCATGCAGATCAAATTAAGTTCTGCGTGCTTTCTGTTAAATAGATAAAATCAATCCAGGTTGTTCTTTTGTACTACATGTAAGTAGTTGTAATACTTTGACACATTTAAAGAGAAAAACTGAACTTTGAATTGAGACAGTGAATATATGTATTTTCTTTGTAGTGCATATATTATGTGGAAAATACAAGACTGGCATTAAGCATGTACATTCAATGTGATTGTAAGCTATGGCATTTTCAGCTTTGTGGTCAGTGTCTGTTCAGAGTAGCTCCGTGTATGAAGGATGTGAACGAGCATTGACAATACTTTCTAATGTTACTTTAACAGATAATTTCCTTTACTTTTTATTATGGCTAATTTTGAAGCTGTAATATGTATTACTTATGTGATAATTCATAAAAGTTGTCTTCTTTAAAGTAGAAGATAATGCAAGTATAAATAAGAAGGACGGCAGTGTGAGGATATCATTGCTTTTGAGGGTTTGCTGGGCTGAGGAGGAATGGAGACGTGCAGCTGCGTTTTGTGAAGGTGCATGTGAGTATTGGCAGCCCAAGGGGCTGCCCTGCTGCTGCTAAGATGTTGCAAACTCCCCTGTGTGAGTTTTGTCCTTGGTGCAGCTCGCTGAAGTTTCAGATGACGTGCATGAAATGAAGTGAGGGGGAAGCTTTGTGGCTGAAGTCCTGTGCCAAGTCTTTTTGAAGTCATATGCAGCAGCTGTGCTGTAGCTAAAGAAAGGCTTTCTTTGCCTCCACCGTAACATCTGCATGATCTTTAACAGCAGAATTGTTCCACTATGATGTATCGTTTAGCTAATCCGGGTTGCCTTCATTAAGTCTTTCTTTCTTTTCTTTATTAGAAACGCTCATGTTACTTTTCGGAGTAAGTCTGCAAAGATATGGACTTGAGTGCTTCTATGTAGAAGCATTAGGCTTCAGTTAAAAAAAAAAAAAGAAGTCATAAGAGGAGTTGAGACTTTGAGCCTGTAATTCAGTGAAGCTCTGAAGGTAATTGGGCAGCTTCAGACTGCACCCCATGAACTGGATTTTTCTGTGTCCTGCCTTGTTTGGAGGGTAGGAGCTGAACATGGGGCCAGTTTCTGTGGAGAGGTGACAAATGCAGCATCGTTGCCGGTAACCTTGGTCCAACGGGTTCCAGAAGCGTGGCTCGCACCCTCCCTGCTGAGACATTACCCAGTATCCCTCGGTGCCAGCGCTGCTGCCGCTGCAACGCTGGGGTGGGTTGGTCAAGGGAGCCAAACCAGTGGTCATCTAACCACATTTTTGGTTGGGTTACTTGGCTGGCTCTTTAACTCTTTGAACTTGCAAACTGCAGCACTGGACAAATGTCTGTGCTGAAGATGATGTGGAAGAGGGATGGCAGGACCAGCCTCTGCTCTGCCACTTCGAAGTTGTGCCTTGACTTGAGGCAAGAAGGTGGCAGCCGAGGGAAGTGTTCTTAGGAACTGCATGTTGGACCATATACCGTGCTTACTTTGAGAGTTACGTGAAGGGAAATCAATAGATCAGGTGTAATTGAATTTGAAATTTTAGCTTTAGTGTTTCTTTCGGTTGGAGGTTTTTGTATAAGGGCTTTTAAACAGAATCTGTATTTAATCTTCTTCCAGTTTGAGACTAAGAGGTCTCTTAATTGTTCACTCTCTGTTAGCACTGCAAAGCTGGCACGTTCTCATGGTGAAAGGGTGGGATCTAATTGTCAGAAGTAAGAGGTTGTGGTCTTGGGGAGCAAAACAAAGGCAGAAATGCTGACACTTCTTCTGTGTTAAGGATTTTGGTGATCTTGAGTGTAAATACCTTGCATTTATAGGGCATACATGACTCTCAGGCATCGTGTCACGAGCTGGATCTGGAGGAATACATCGTAAATTAAATGTGGGTGGGGGTTTTTTGTAAGTAAGAATTATCACATTCTATTATCGGGGATTACTGGATAGGCATTTGCTTTTCAGTTGAACAATATGATCAGTCTTCCTGCGGTAATTTCTTAGGAGAATGACTGTCAACAGAAAAGCAGAGTGCTGATTTATGTAACTGTGCTCATTGCAGAAGTTTGGTTTGTGCGATCCAATTAACATAAATAAGCAAAGTAAGAGAAAAGGTGCAGGAAACGTACTGCTGCTTATTAGGTTTGTTAAATGGTATTTTCAAAATTATCTTCTAGTCAAGTAATGATTTTCTTCGATTTATGCCAGGAGGGCTGTGTTACTCCCCATACTCAGTGTCTATAAAACTGAACATGTATTTGCCGCAATGAAGAATTAATACCATACTGTGCAAAATAACAAAGCTGCTATTACAAATTACTTGAAATACTGCATATTGAATGGAAAAAGGCAGATCTGCCGGCGTGTGTGATTCAGAGCGCAGCCTGCCTGCTTGGGGGAATGCGATGCGCCTGCCTCCCTGTCCGAGAGTGACCGTGACCACGTCAGCAGGGACTGAGCACGCCTCGGGTGACAGCTGGGCGTTTCAGTCTCACACATGGAAAACATATGTGTTTCCTAACACCTAAGGTTAGGTCCTAGAAATAGAGATGCTTGGCAGCAGTAGCCCAATACATGCATTTTATCTACACATTCAAAAATAGTTGGTAAAATAAGAACTTAAGACTAATCTTCAAAACTGAGCACGTGACGCGTTCTGGTTCCAGCAATGTTACCGTGAGGTAAGGGCGAGCAGCTGAGGACTTGTTTCAAAAACAGGAAGTGCCCACATTTATATAAAATTGCATAGTTTCAGCTGTCATAAATGTGGTTTCAATGCAGTTGCAGGAGTAAAGCCCAAAGTAGTTATAACCAGCTTACTTCCTCTTCCAGTCAAAGTGCAAATAGCCATATAATTAACAATCTGTGGCTCGTTTTCTCTAGCTGGGTTAAGTATTCTGTTTCGCCTGTTCAGTCACTGTATAAACAGAGGGAACTTCACTTGCTTAAGAACATTTTAAAACACAAATTTTCTTGGTCATAACCAGATCTGCAGATTCACAAAACAGTATCTTCGATTGCCCCTCGAGCTTGGCAGCAGAAATGAGACCTGTGAGTGTGGCTGGCATGGTGCCAGGCTCCTTGGAGAAGAGCGATCCTTGCCAAGTTGGCTTCTTGCCACGGTAAACTGCATGGGGCAGCAAAACCTGCTGCAGAGCTGGTAGACAGTTTTTCTCTTTAGGGACTTCCTTTCTTACATTCCGTTACAAATTGGCTTTATTCGAAGTCTTTTATCATTAATTTTTTGAGGACTGATTGCTCAGCTTTTTTGGACAGCTTTTTTTCTGAGTTAATTCACCCCTCCTGCCTCTGACCATGCTTGTGCACTTAGGATGGCAGAAACCCATGAGTACACAAGGATAAGGAAGAGTTCCTCTTCCGCACATGTACACTCTTGGGTTGGTGCAAACGTATTTTAGGCTGCTTGGGGCCTTTGAGGAGAGCCCAAACTTTTCATCCAGACAAGGTCTGTCATCACTTCTCTGTCTCTGCTGATATCAGGCTCTTAAGCAGTAAATATCTGCTCTACTCTGCTTGTTTGGGAAGAGCTGTAAGGAGGCTTTCCAGGGAAAGGGAGTTCTCCCAGGAGAGTGTCTCCAGGGAAGGTCTGCTCAGTTACTGAAGCTGCAGCACTTGCTGCATACTGTAATTGACAGTAGACCTTTTCTTCTTGTGACGGATTCTTGGAGAGAGGCTTTTCTTCATGTGAGAGGTAGGCACTGCATTTTGCAAAGCCCTGTGAGAAACCTTTGGGCAGAGCTCAACAAACATCACTGTGTCGTAAACACAGTATGAGACAGTTCCCTTCCCCTTCCTAGCTTTCCTCTTCAACGATCAGATAAATAGTGGAGAATAGTTATTCAAGACCTTATGAAATGTCATACACTCATAGTGACCATCTTTTGACTTTATGCAAGAAAGTTAATAGTCCTTAAAAGGACTGTTTCATCCTGTGCTACTCAAGGTTTTTTCCCTTCTTCAGGAAAAGCTGGATAACCCATTTTGTTGTCACTGGAACAACCAGAAAAGCTATGTCAATGACCAGAACCTTGACTCATCTTTCTTAATGGAGTTTTAAAAGCAAAAGCAGTCTTAAGAGCCTCTGTGTAAAAACTAAGGTACATCCGACAGTGATTGTGAAGGGAACAGAAACCAGGACAGAGTTCTGCTTCCAGCTCCCTAGTGTTTTTAGCTGTAATTTATCAGAGGAGAGAAGGGAAGACCAATGAAGGTGAGAAGTCCTGTTTGCATCCTGTGAAAAGTCAAGGTTGCTAGGTATATTGAGGTGTTCCTTCCATTCTAAATGAAATATGGAAGGCTTTCAGGACATGGCAAGGTTTATAACATTTTTAATTCTGTAAAGGATTCCTTCCTATTTGTGCCTTCCAGTGTTTTAAGAGAACATACAGCTGCCATTCTGAAGGGGATGGTTGCACAGCTGCTGCTGCTTACTCTGTGTTGCTTTTGCTTACTCTGTGTCTCTGTGTGTAAGTAATAATTTATTATAACATCAATATAACATTACCTTCAGTCTTTCAGAAGAGCCTTATCTTAGGTGCTTGCCAGAGTTACTCATGTGTTTCTTTGCTTAGCGTGACATGGCCGTATTTTCCTTCGTGGCTTAGTTCCTAGCCGAAGCACAGGCGATGAAATGTGCTCACATTGCACTGTGTTTTATCACTGAGTTAAGGGATTGGATGGGGTTGTGTTGTAAAAGAGGACAGTAGGGCCAGTCAGTTTGATGCAATGAATAGATTGCTCTTATTCGTAGAGGAGTATGGTCCAAACAGTGGTCTGTGGGCCAAGACCAGCCTACAGGAAATTTCCATCTGCTCTGCTTTTCACCGAAGGAGATGGAGAACAGCTTTGCAGCAGCAAATGTTGGCCAGCAACTGGACTGTATTGGAGGCTTGCCACAATCCAGTTTAGAAGGCTGCCTCCAGGGGAGTGGAAGAAAGCGGAGTGGAAGGGGCGAGGGAGAAGAGCCTCCCTTCTCTTGCGGTCCTTTCCTATTTCTGTGATGACGTCTTGACAGTATTTCTAGGTTAGCTACTTGTGGCATGTGCAGGCTGGTCAGGTTGGTGACTACCCGGAGGACTAGGAAGTGGAATCTGTAAGAATTAGTTGGTGGGAGGTTCTGCATCCAACCACCAAACTATAATTGCAAACCCCTTGTAGTAAGTGACCTCTTTTAATAGAAAACCACATCCTTTAAAACAGTTCATTAAATATGCCCTTGTCAATTACAAGCTACCATGCCATATAAAAAGCACCTTATTTGCATATGAAGTAATTCAAATTCAAACTTCTAATTGCCATTTGAGAAGTCAAATACTGATTTTTATGGGGATTTTGATACAGTTTTTTATTGCCTTTCAGGAGAATTTCAAAATGAATTTGAGACTGTAACTATTGAACCTGAAAAGAGCATGGGAAGCTGGAAAGGTCTATGTATACATATAAACCAAAATTTTTTTAAGAAAAAATTGTATGTGTATTTTTCATTGGCATGCAGTGATAGTCTCTAAAGTCTTTATAATCCTGAGATAATACACATACCCATTACATGAGAGCACTGAATACCTTTTTGATCTGTGCGGGTCATCCCAAACAAAAGCCTCTAACAGTCATCTCCACACTTGGTTTTGTATTTTTATCATCGTAAGGTTAAATACTAAATAAATATTTAGATTTTTATATGATATATAATTCTTAACTTTTGTATTTTTTTTTTCAGATTCCCTTTTAAAAGAATTTTCACATAGGAAACCATTAAACTCTTGTAATAATGAAGATGGTTCAGGTGAAAGTGAATTAACAGAAAAATCATGTACAAGGAGGGCGCTAGCTTTAAGACCTTGACTTATTATGTTTCTCTTTCAGCTGATGGTAGAAAAGCTTTTAAGTTACTTTTGTGTATGTGTATTTATACAAATAATCTGGGTTGCTTAAGTCAAATACAGTCAAATAGAGAAATATATGCACTGTTGTAAAGAGTTATTGCAATTAGCCTGGCCTCTAGCATGTGTAACAGAATTGTTCTTCTTAAATAAAACTGAATGAAAGCAATTATCCAGTGTCATGTCAGTTGCTCTATGGACCTATGTGAAATCCGGGTACTTAAAAATTCCCCTAAGCCTCATCAGACTCCTGTAAGGTTTCTGGCTCTGGCATGAAAGGTATGTTTGCTGGGGACAGATTATTTCTCCTTATCTGGAATGGGGCTTGCATGAGCCAGCGAACCAAAATGCTAAGATCAGTGTTGAACTCTCCAAACTGCTCCAGTAATATATAGACTAGTATAAATTCATGCTCGGTTGCAAACTTTCTAAAATCACTTTTTCCATTGTAGAAGAATGAGAAGAGATGCACAAACAGGCAAAATAACAAACAGCTTTACAGCGTTGCCATGCTACTGGATCACCTTGGGGTTTGAGTCAGGTTTCCTGAGTTCTCAGGTTCATTCCTTCAGTCTTGTTGTCTTGTGCAGTTGTTTGAGCTCTGCTCTTTATCAAAGTTTTCTGCCAAGGTGAAAAATTGGCATTCAGACAGGTAGATACCTTTGAGTACCTTCAGCCTTCCTGTTTGTGTTCGTAAGACTAATTTCTGTTGCCTTATTTTCTTTGCTGCTTCTTTTATATCAGGCTTTTTCCATTGTTCTTTGCCCATTTTGCTGCTGATAAGCTGAGCAGGGTGAGTTTCCTCTAAATGTCATCCATTTTGCTTTTCCCTGGATGAAAGACTATTCACTTTTCCCTGGCCTGAGTCATAGGTGATACCAGTCCTGTCAGCAGATCTCTGAATGCTGTATGTATATGTGCACACGTTTGACTTATTTTTTATATTCAGGTATATAATATATAAATGAACATCTATGTTGTTTATATTTTTTATATAGCATCTAACAGCTCATGAATGTCTTGTATATGATTGTTAGTATTAATCACTTTATAATTAATTATTTTATGTTTATATATAAAATAACATCTGCCAACGTGTTTCCTAGTTGGATAAATCTGTTTCATTGCTTTAAAATGTTGATTTCTATTTTACTTTTTTGTTTAGGAGAAATACAGCATTACCAGTAGTTGCTTTCGTTTTCTAAAGATCAGGCTTTGACTGAGACTGATCAGTTTATGGAAGTATTATATGACTTGATGGACAGCATTCTAAAGAGATGTGCCTCATTAAAGAGTGCGTAACATCTTCGGCTCCATTCCTGTGTATTTTTATTCTGGTGGGACTCCTATCTAGCAATATTCTCATTTAGAAGATTTCTCTAAGGTTCCGGTTATTATCTTTAATAATTAAAAGGTGGTCTCAGGGCTTCTCCCAGCTTTTGTTTGTTCTTTCAGATCTGGTTTCCATTTCAGATAGTCAGGCACTGGAACAGGCTGCCCAGGGAAGCGGTTGTGTCACCACCCCTGGAGGTATTTAAAAGACAGGTAGATGTGGCACTTAGGGGACATGGTTTAGTGGTGGACTTGGCAGTGCTGGGTTAGTGGTTGGACTCGATGATCTTAAAGGTCTTTTCCAACCTGAACTCTGTGAATCTAGAGTTCTTACATTTTCCTACAGCAAGAAAAATTACACAGTTCAGTAAAGTTGTGACACTTTTAAATTTTGTTTGTTTCTGCAGAATTCTAAATGAATCTTCTGTCACTGTTATTAATAAGGGACACAAAAATGAGAAAAAAATCATTTTATGGGCATGTAGAGAATTGTTCAAGTATTAGGTGGGCACATAGATCAAAGTTCTACCTTGTTGGGAAGTTTGTTAGCCTTTTAGGTATGAATGAGGGCTCATTGAGAATGGCACAACTTTCTTCTAACTGTATTTGCAGAACAGAGCCATGGAGGTCTCTCCAAGCACAGATGCCAGTTTAGAAGTTCATGGTTTTTTTGTTCTGCATTTGACAGTAAATGTATGTCCAGACATGGTCAGGTCTGAAATGCGTAGGTTATTGGTAACATCACATAAATGCAATAAACTTTGCTGGTGGATACCAAAGTATCAGGCTTGCTTTAAGAGCTGCTAAGTAAAATCCTATGGTCTTTGTTGTACAAGAGGTGAGGCTATGACTATGGACTGTTTTGGCCTTAGAAATCTGTATTTTGATTTCTTTATGTGGAGTAATTTTTACTCTGTCATTTAGTAAATTATTTGATTTCATAAGTATTTGAATTTTGTATGTGAACAGATTTTATGACCTGCTTAGAAATGGCTTAATGCTGTCACATTCTCTGGTATATGTTACTTAAGTGATCTGAGCGGCATGGGCTTGCTTTTGTTCTCTGTTACATTTACGAAGGGTTTAGCATCTAAAAGTCAAACGTGAAATGGAGCAATGCAAGTATTTGTGTGAGAGCTTACTTGTGTTTATAACCTTGGAGACAGGACACGCTTGCCTAAATGCAGCTGTTTAGTCCGGTCCATCTAAATTAGCTTTTTGTGAAATTATGAGGTCAAATATTCTCCTTTATTTTTAGCCTCATTTCCTATAGAAACAAGGTTCATGAGGTCACGCTGTGCATTTGTGTACATGCACACGCATCGCTTCATCTCCCCTCAGTAGCTTTTGAACCTGTTCATGATTTTGAGCACATTTTTTGGCACGGTGGAGGCCTCAAAATTCACATCCCACAAGTTTTGTGAAAATAAGTAGCTGAATATAGGTGGGATCACCTAAAGGTGCCCTGACAGAGGGAAAGGTTACAGAGTGAAATAATCATCTTAGTTGCTGTGAATCCTAGTGATGGGAAAAGATAGACTTTAAACAGTGTCCCAACTGTGGGAAAAGCTTCATTCAAAGTTTTCACCTTTCTAGACACCAAAGTCAACCAATCAGGAGGTGTAAATTTGTGGGAGATGATGCTTAATTAATTCTGTTGTTCTTGGGACTGCTCATTCCTTAGATGATGATGATAATAATAGCAGCAGCAGCAGCAAAAATGTTTCCGTGCGATATATTTTTGCATGTTTAATTTTTAAAGTAAATATGCAGGGATATTCTTTTTACAATCTTAATTTTCAGAGACAGTTTTTGTTTTCACTGTGAACATTAATTTAAATGTTTGCATAGCATCTTCTCTACCTGTTAGGTCAAACTTAGCAGTTGCTTCCCCCTACTTTTAAAACAACGGGTACCATGAATGCTTTCCAGCCCTGTTTTGCACGTGGTTCTGGATTGCAGCTAGCCAGAAATGCTGGAACATTTTGTGGGGAGAATTCATGTCACTATGGTTGTACTCCAAGGGAGTTAACTGGGAAGAACAAGGTTGGTACAGCATGCGTATTCAATATGGAAATAATAATAATTATTAAGCTAGCCAACAAGAAGTGTATTCTTAATAAAATGTGTGGGTTTTTTCAGTGTAATTATCTGACTGTATAATACAAAAATTGCTTTGAGAGTGGGTCAAAGATTACACATAGCAGAGGCTTGTGTGATTGGTTATGAACAAGTGAAATAGGGTAAACTTTTGACCCGGCAGCAGCAAATGGAACTGTGTAAAGCACCTACAGATGGCAGGATTTAACATATAGTCGGTCTCTCGCCCTTTCACAGCAATTACGATCATATTACACCAGGCGCAGAGGGGAAGGCACTTCGTAACTGTAATACAGTGCGTCTTTGAAAGTTTTGAATATGCAGTTGCGTGTTTTGTTTTTGCAGGACCATCAATTAGGTTAGCAAGAAGAATTCCACTTTTGTTGCTCGTGTGTGACTCGACGAGTTCCTGACCAGCGTGCCAAGTCCATTTTGAACAAAAAAATCATTTGAACGGTCTGAATAATTCTGATAATTCAGACTGCGGTGGATTTATTGCTAGGCTTGACCGACTCAGTGAAAGTTTTATGCTGTTCTGCTGCTGATGTGGGGTTGAAGGGATGAGGAGAATGTGGCTTCAGAAAGAGGTCTGAGAAACAACGCTCCCAACCAGCTCCTTACATTCTAGTGTAGATGCATACATCTTCCTGGTTGAGTTTTAAGTTTGCAAAATTTAAACAGCAAAAAGACCAATTGATAAACTGTTTTTTGACAGTATTGTGGCATTTAGACAAATCAGTGGCTTTCATTTTGTTTGTACTTACGAAATACTTGACAAAGTAGAAGTGAAAGAGTAGTGTGAATTAGAAATGAATGATTTCTAATGATGTGAACTTTGTCAGTTAACAAAATCAAAAGCCCAGTTGCACTTTTGGCACAGAGTGATAGTTCTGAAGTCATCCGAGCATATTTCATGTAATTCACTGCCTGTCAGGTGTTTGTGTGTCTGTGTGTGCACGTGTGGACTTCTCCCATGTTTGGTTTTATTTATCACGCTTTGACGTACTGGCATTTGGGAAAGACGTCTGAATTACAGAAGGCATGCTTCCTTCTAGTTGTGATCCAGCCACTATCTCCCTTTCCGTCTCTTCGCTTGCCTTCTGGCCTGTAATCTGATGCGTGTGCCAGATGTGGGGAGGTGGAACAGAAGCAATCCAAGCTTTTAGACCATTTCGTGGAGGGGGTTATTTTATTATATCTGTGGTTCACAAAAATTTTCCTTTGGTTTTCCAGAATGACTTCTACGAAGAGTAGAAATTGCAAGCATATGTTAATAAGCTAAATAAAATACTGAAAAATGCTGTTTGGAGGAAGGGAGAATTTTCAAATACTGATAAAATAAAGGGTGGGTGGTTGGCTTTTTTTCTTTTTAAATCATGCTGAAGCTTGTACTGTACATAGACTGCTGGGTTTAATTCCATTTCTTTTTGGAGACAAATTGTCTTCATTTTAGCCGTGTCTGTACCTGCAGCAAAGAGCTGCTGATGAAAGCTTTAAGGTGCTTAAACGGCTCAGTGACTGCTACCACATAAGTTTGATCTGGTCACACAAGATTTTGGAACTTTACTGGTTGTTAAATTATAGTGAAATGAAAGCTGTTCTTCTCAAATGCTAAACAACATACACTGTGATAGACTAAGTCCTTCTACAGTTTTCTGACCCCTCACACGCAGACACACACACCAAAAAGCAAGCAAACAAACAAACCCACCATGAGAACAAACTAAGTAATTTAAAAATACCGCTTCTGCATTCATCTCTTTTACTGATGAGCAGGCTTCATATTCCAGGTCTGAGCTGCACTTGAAATTTGCCTGGACCTGTTGAAGCCCCAGCTCTTCAGAGGAGGCTCATGAGCCCTGCGCTCCCTGCCAGGGCTGAGCTGTGGGGGTTACAGCTGGCCTCTGCCAGAGGCGGTGGGTTGGCAGAGTTACCCAACAGACCTCCTTAAAATGTCATTGAGTAATCTTAATCTAAAGGTAGTAGCAGAATTCTTCAAGGTGAGGTGGTTGTCTGTTGTGTTAATGACCTGTATGAATTAGGGCTGTTTGCATGACAGCTATTCCGCCTGAAAATAGGGGCAGTTACTCCCTTTGTTCTGCCTCCTAAGTACCAACTTCATAGAGGTATTCTGGATTTGTGGTACTTGGGAGATGCGAAAACAGAAACCAGCTCTGTAGAGAAAAAATATTCTGAATATATGGAGTAGAAAGGAAAATGAATTAAAGAGATGAGTTTCATACATGAGAAAGTGATTTTACCTGGTTATGTGCTTTTTGAAATACAAAAAAATATAAAAATGTTTTTGCTGAATGTTATTATTGAAACATTCTTGAAATATCATGGGATTATTCCCATAATTTCACTGATTAAAATAGAAATCTAAATGAAGGACCTGTACTTTTCACAGCTATTTTGTAAATAATACTAACTAGTATTGTATTCCAGTAACTGAAAGATCTTCAACAATTACAGCTACTTAATAAATACCCTGTGTGCTTCTTTAAAACAAACACATCAACCAAACTGAGGGATATAGTAAACCTTTAGCCAGTGACACATGCTTCATAGTGCTTGCATATTCTTCTGATTCTGATCATTATTTCTTGCCACAGTTTAACAGAAATGCTCATGTTTCCTAATCGTTACTGGAAATAAAGTAGTTAAAATGACTCTTCCTAGTGTCACTCAAAGCTAAGTATGAAGGTTTCCATTATGAGTTGCACAAAACATCCTTATCTATCCTTTGGTAAGTAGGTGAAATGCCTGTGTGCAATATGTGTAAGCTTCGTTTCCTTTCAGTTTTATCTAAATACCTAATTTAGCGTTCCTTTGTATGTGCTCTGAAAGAATAACTTACAAAAGCTATCATTTCTTACACTACATCTTGCATACAGATACAAGTAAAGTGTGGCGAGCTTTTTCTGCTCCCAGAAGGCAGCTTTCCAAAACTGGTGGAGTTTTTCCTTTTGTCCTGTATGGAAGCATTTTTCACCTGTGTCAGTATTTACTCGTGCCAGTGCTTCCCTGGTCTGTCTCGGGATTGAAATAAGCGTGGCAAGAGGGCACCATCACTTCTGTGCCAGTAATATGTAGGTTACTGCAAGTGAATTACTGTCACAGGAATATTCTGGATATGGAGAAGATTTTAACTTGTCATTAAACCATTGTGTAATCATTACAAATAAATTAATGCATAGATTACATTAGTATGTAGTATAACACGTAGTTATTTGCATGCTGCTCACCAAGCTACGCGCTGTCTGACTGGAGGATAAAAGTAGTAATTTTCCCAACAGATCTAGCAAAGAGAGCTGTTTTGCCTGATAAATTTAGGTTGCTAGTGGAAGAGCAGACAAGGTGCAGGTTCAGACCGTGTTTTTAATACATGAAGCATCAAAATAAAGGTGAAACATTTATTATAAGAAAGAGTTGAATTTGGCTCTCTCCATTTGTAAATGAGTTAGGAACTCTAAAGATCCCCATCCCCGAGGTGTGTGATCTTCTGAGAGAGATACTCTCTTTAGACAACTCCCCACCTAAGCTGTGGAGATCGCTAGCTTTGCACAACATAATGTGGCATAACAAACACCTTAACCCCACCACCACCCCCCATCCTGAAAAAAAAAAAAACAAACCAAAAACCGAAAACCAAACCACCAAAACCCCAAAAAAACCAAAAACCAAGACACATTTGTTTTCCATGCATGTGGGAATTTAGGTTGCTGCCTGCCTTTAGCAGAAGAGAGGGAGGCAGGGATGTGATTTTGGGGGGCTCCCTGGCCCCGTTGGCTCAGGGGATGGTTTTGACCTCCTGACAGTCAATCCCAGGCACAGCAGGAGCATGGGTCCGGTGCAGCTTAGTGAAAGCTGATTGACACTGAGCACCAACCCTCCCCATAAGCTTATAATAATTTGTGCTTAAGCACAGGTGGTGAAAGTAGTAGTGCAAAAAGAAATAAGACACTTAAATATGGGGAAGGTATGGGGCAAGTTGTGGTGAAGCACGTGCTGTGTGGGGTAATGATGATTGTCCATCCCCTTTCACGTGGGGGCTTGTGTTCATCCCAGTCCTCCATGCTGATATTCCTGTTCACACATCAACATAGGGGAATCAGAAACTGAACTCCACCAAGAAGCATTACTTTTCTCTTCATTACATTGAACTATTTTTGCAGTTGGGCATAAATATCAAGACTTTTTGACAGCTTCTTGTAAGTCCTGCACAGGAATTTTCTTATGACGTATGCACATTTTGTTTTACTATCTGAAGGACTCCATTTGTGCAGAGTAATATATTTCGTTTGGTCTTCGGAATGATTTGATATTTTGAAAATTTAAAAAATTCTCTTATTTAACTAGATTGCTTTGCTGTGGGTGACTTGATGGGAAAATAGCACATGCCTCCCTGCCTACTTTGCGTGTTACCTAAATGGAGTAAATTCAGCTTGGAGAGGCTTGGGAAGAAGAGAAGGATTTAAAATTATTCCCTTTTAATTAATCCCAGGAAAATTCTGGGAAATCTGTTACTACTTAGTGCATGCTGTATGTCTTTTAACTCCATTTCATTCTGATCACATAGACAAAAATCAGGGGGTTGGGGTTTTTCACACTGATACTTTGGTTAGTACATGCAGAATAAGGTGCGTGTGTAGGTTGTGTTTGTTTTTTTCTTTTTAAAAGCTTGTTTTCTGTTAAGGAAACATTCCAATGATGGTGTTAGTTAAATCTAGCTTTGAAGTGCTGACCTTTTATGAAATAATGTTTTACTACCAATTGCTATAAGCCAGTGGTGATAATTTCCTCCCCCCTGTAAAATATAAATCTTTGGTTTGTTTAAACATCATGTTATTTGAACAGAGTAAGCTCCCTCTGTGGCAGATTATAGTACATTTGTTCTTTGGGGAAAAAGAAAAAGAAACAAACACAAGCAAAACAAAGAAACAACCCAAGGCTTATTTCTTTGTTTTCTTTCTTGGCTAACACATAAGGACCTTGGGTCCTACTACTGCTGTACTTCAGAGGGCAGCTGAACAGATAATTTATGCATGTTATATGCTTCTAAGTCCTCAGCAGTCTAAGACAACACAAGGATTCCATCCTAAAAAGTAAAGAACGTTCTGATCTTACTCCAAGAAAGCATTTGCACATAATCTTTACAGTCAAAGACATTTGGACTTAACGTTAGGTAAGACAGTTCAGAGAGTTCGCAAGATTAAGTATTTAATTGAAAGCATTATTGCTGTGGTGTTAACTAACAAATAAACTATCTTCCCACCATGGTACGTTCTCATAAATATTCTTATATTAATGTATCAGTTTGGGGTTGCAATTAAACGGTTTTCTATCCAAAGCTTTTTGCACATTTGTTTTTTATTTGAAGTACTTTTCAGAAGTTAAAGTGTGGTATTAACACAAGGGAAAACACCACTCTAGCTCATGAAAATATAAGAGAGTATCTTAGATTTCCTAGAATTTTTCCTGTGGCTCATTCTGTTTTACATAACTTAAGTCCTAGTAGTATATGTTCTTCTGGTAAAGTTGCCGTAAGTAGAATCAATCTTTCTAAAATTAATTATTTTCTGGTTGGACTATTCACGAGGTGTCTTAAAATCAATATAAAAAAATAATCTGCTGAAGTACCTCTCTGTGTAATTCATATCGTAGTATACTACTGCTTTCTTCAGGTTCAGTCTGCTGATAGTCTCCAAGAAATTCTGAGTGTGGAAGAAGACAGCTTTTTTGATCCCTGTTCAGCAGATCCTGACAGCTCTGCCCGTGGAGCTAGTGCCCTTTCCAGGGTGTTTGCACAAAATTATTCTGGAGCATTTCTGTACTGTCCTAGTAGAGTTAGCAATTTTTTTTCCTTTTCCTGCATGAATATGTTTAGACTTCTGTATTTGTAAAAGAGCTAACATTCATTGTGCTTTCTCATGGGTATCGCTGGTGTTCAAGGCGGTATTTGACTGTTTCCATAGTGTCACTGTAACTTGCAACCTGAGTTAAAAAGGCAGCATGCCTGGTATTACACTCTTAAATACACCTGGTTTACTGACTGACCTTGAATAGGTCATTCTATGTCTCTGTTCATCCTGAGATCTATAAACTGTAGATAATAAAACATATCTCCACCTTTGCAAAAGCTCTTTGAAATCCATGAGTAAAAGGTATCCCATAAGGTCAAAATATGAATTATTTATTGCTACATGACATGCACAGCATGCAGACTGTAGGGCTGTAGAAATCCTGTCTGTTCCTTATTCCTCTGAGAACAGAAGTCATACCTTCAGAGCTCTACTTAGAGAAGAAGTATTCGTTGCATGAAACCTCATGCAGTCTTCATGTGTATGAGTATGTGATAATATTGAAACTTTGGTACCTCCAGTGAATTGGTTTCAAGTGTTAATACCCATCTTCCCCTGACAAGCGCAAATGCAGTTTTCAAAATAATAAACTTTTTAAAAATAAAGAGTTAATATGAGAAGATTAGAAAGAATAGTCAGAGTTGGGGGAAGACTGGCTTTTGAAATAAAGGTATTAGAATTTCATGGCATCGCAATTGTAGTAGGGTTACTACAGAGTAGCAGGTCACTTTAACTTCCAGGTAATTGCTAATACTCATAGCCATTATCCATTTCCTACTATTTGACATGCCAGCAGTATGCTTTGAAAGAAACTGATTTTTCTTTTAGTGTGTTCCCTAGGGTTTGATTCTATACATCTAAGTATAGAAGGAGGAAAAAAGTCACGTTCTCTGCTTACTATTTATATTGTTTATTTTATTAATTTAGGTATGTGTTATTCAAGATAAGCTATCTATACATATATATAGGTAGCTAAAGATATGAAACATACAAAAAGCAAGAACAGGCATGTTGCAAGCCAGTTAGGGCTTTACACTTCAATGTGAACATCTTCAACTGTACTTGGAAATCAGTAGGCAGCTAGCACGGGTTCTGAAGAATTGGTATACCAGTTTCTGCTGAGATCTGCTACTTTAATAATTGGGTTTCTCTATATCAGTTTTGGCCTCTAAAAGAGTTTAAGGAATGGTCTTCAGCAGAGCACACTTAAATTATCGAACACTGCGGTGCATGACATTATTATAAAGTTAAAGTGCTTGGCCTTTAATCCAAGTCCAAACATTAGGTCAGAACTGTATCCAGCTAAATCCAAAATAGTTTTTAACTATTGGGGATAGGCCCAGACTTTCTAGTACTGACAATAGAGGGGTTCTTGCTCAGATTTTAAAACTCCCCTGGGGATGCCAGACTCCTGGATAACTTTAATTCTGTACTGCACTATTGGAGGAAGTGCAGTTTTACAGCTGAAGTCACATCCAGTTGGGAAGACTGGGGAGATGTTACGAGAAAAATTGTGATGGAGGAGGGAAGCAGTCCTATGCCCAAGTAAGATTTTTGAGAAAATTGTTTGAAGAAAAATTACTTCTACATGTCTTAATGTAGCTGGTTTAGAAGACTGTACTTTTAGGCCGTGGTAAATTGTTTGGTTAAAAGGAGCCATCTGCTTGGAAATATTTCCCTTCATGTTGCCTTCCCCCTTGGTTCTTTTCCATTATGCTTTAGGCATCATTTTGCTTGTTCTTTGTATTTATTTGATACTTTCATCTAGCCCTCTTCACAGCTGTAGACTCTGAGGACTTTGCTAGTCTGATTTTTCTTATCTGCCCACTGCTCTGACTGTGAGTGTGGCTGAGGTACTGCAGGCTATATATTAATAAAGGTAATTCATCTGTATAAATTTACATGTAGCATAGATACTAAGGGAGTGTAATGTATTAAAGATTGCAGGGATCCTGTGCCATGGAAGCTTCCGAAGTACCTAAAACCTAAACAAGTACTTTATCACTGTCTTTTCTTTCTCCTTATCCTTCTCAGTATTCTCCACTGCAAATAAAAATGTTAGTGTCAGGGGTGTACCCGTCTCAGTACTCCCTTTGCTGTGTATTCCCCTTGTATTATGAAATACATAAACTCATAAAATAATATTGCTACCACTGAAGTTTTTTTTAAAACCCTGCTTTAGTAGAGAACACCATTGCAGCCAGGAGCTGTAATCCCATGATGCCTGGTTTTCTAAAATCAAGGCATTTTAATTGACCCTGGTACTTAATTCCCAGCACATCACTCATTATTTCCACTGGGGGCTCTCTGCTGTTGCTCCTCTCAAAAACTGTTCTCACGTATACCCTTCCTCACTGCCAACTAGTATATGCCTATATATAGTATGTACAGCTAGCATATTCAGAATTGTGTTAAATCCAGAGTCTTCAGACAGTGTATAATGTAATAAATTGCATCTGTCTTTGCTAATAGGGACATAGATTTACCATTCTTTATTGACTTATTTCCATGTTTTTTAAATCTTCTTTTACTTTAGAGATCTTAGCCTACTGATCTGGAAGGGCGTACGTTTCTGGATGGTTATCACTGTATGTTGTATCCACTCCCGTGTAAGATTAAAAAAATGAAAAAGTTTGGTTTTTTTCAGAGGCCTTTCAAGGAAAAAAATAAATCTGTCAGCTGTCTCCTAATACCTTAACTTTCTTGGAACAGTAACATTAGCAAGCACATGCAGTGTCAAAAATGCTTATCAAGAGAATCACACCAGTTTGAGAGCACATTTTCCTTTAATATTAATTAATGGCCCCAGTTCACTTAAATTATATTGCATCCACCCGTGTTAGGCTGTTGTCTGGGAGAACAAATGACTCCCTGAGCCTTGGCTCTGCTGAGCTAAGTTAGAAGCAATTTCCAAAATCAGAGTGGCTATCAGAGTGTTTGTGTAGATGTTCCAAAAAACAGCATCCTGAACGCACAACTCTCATCACACACTATAAAGAGAAAATCAACCTTCCAATGTCCAGGACTCTACGTGGTCAAAATTAGCACCGCAATGTCATCTTTAAATCAGTTGATACAAACGTATGATGTAGAACACGGTCTTTAGACATTGCTCAGCAAGTAAGGCTGGCTGTATTGCCCTCGGACAGTGCAGTGGCTGTGCACTGGGTGTTGAAGGCTGCCCTGTGGGGCATCCTGCTTCTTAGGCAAACGTATAGTTTGGAAGCACAGAGCACATCAGTTCTCTCACAGTTGCTTTGGTTGTCTGTTGACTTGTGGTTGAATTTCTGTCTTTTGGAAGTCATATATGACTTTACGTCCAGATTATTTCACAGATCATCCCTGTCTTTTGCTGTACTGCTGTTAAAACTGCCAGCAAAATGTTCTCTGCGAGGCCTTTTGTCTTCATGTGTTGCATGCCCTGCCTGTTGTCTCTGTAGTTTTGGGGAAGAAATCGCACAGGAGAAAGGACAGTTAATAAGAAAGGACTTAGGTGATCTCTTCTGAGAAGGATACCCTCTTCACTCAGGGTAAAGGGCTTATGCAATGTTATTTATTATTATGTTATTAACTTGAAGCTTAGGAAATGTGGGTTCCTTAGAACCTGGGGACAGGCAATCTGTAAAAATCTAAATAACTCGTAAATCTCATATTAAGGATGATTTGCTAAGGGTTTTAAGAAATAGTCCTGTGAACTGTGAGGTACTGCAGTTTCAAGATGAGAGAGTCATGACAACCACGTGTTTGAAAGATAAAAAAACAGAGTATCTTTGCCAAAAGCAAAGCAGTGAAATAGCCATGTATTCTCCCAAACTTGACTTTTCTCCCCATTAACTGACCTTGTATCATCTTGTGCTTCAGTACAACATGCTTAAGTGCAGTCTCTAAGAAAACGGACTGTGCCATCCATATTGTTGATATTTTTGTTAAGAGTAAGGTAATGCTTTTTAGATTGCTTTTGTGGAAAATTTAAAATGTGTAAACATGGTACGAACCACTAATTTTACACTGTCTGCCCTGCTATTTGCAGTTGGTAGCAGTTGCAACGTGTCTGCCATCGATTTTCAAAGTTTACATCTGACTGACTTCATACTGGTGTACAATATAACCTTAGTATGTGTGTGTAGGAGTTCTCAGGATGGGACAGGTTTTGCTGTATGTTCTAAATATTTCAGGTTAAAATGATTGAGCTGTATGCAGTTTCTGAGCCTTTCTCTTCAGTCTTACATACGCACCTACTTTGCAGTTCATTTTAGGGAAAACCCAGAACAAACTGAAGTTGAGATATAGATTTCTGTTTTGGAATTCAGTGTGTTGAACTTTTCTTTCAAGAGTTAGCAGTAGACCCAAGTTCAGACATGTTTCCTCTCTTATCATAGACTTAAATATTCAACACTAACCACATTGGGGTTATTTGAGATTGTGTAGCATTTCTGCTCAGAATTAGGTTTCTGTTAGAGTGTTATGTCTTGTTTCTCCTGCAAATAATTACCTGCATACCTACATTATGCTGTTTCTTTATTTAGGTGAAATGAGTATTGTCTTCCATGTTTTAGAGCTGCCATTTGTTATTACTGGCACTAGTAGCAAACCTGCACTTTTGTTGGACGAGAAGTGAACAAGTCTGGTTTCTGTTGAACACATAACTGTCATTGTTTTAAATATTTCTCAATACCCTACATTCAGTGATTGCTTTTGTATTAGCACAAGGTAGTTTTTTTAATCTTTTACTCTTACCAAGTAAAATTTGAAGTTCTTGAATTTTCACACTACTTCAGTTAAATCTCACTTTTGTTGCATCAACCTCATTATAAAAAGGAGCACAGACCAGTTGTCCTAAAGTTGATAATTATTTCATACCAGAGTATTTAATTATTTTATTGTAAATCAAATTAATTCCATCTGTTGGTACTTTTCCTTTCACTTTTATTTTACTTGGTAGGCTGCAGTCTCTGGCTCTTGGTTTTCTCATCAAATAGTGTTATCTCTGACAGCCCTTGTAGTTTTCAGGAGCATTTGTGCTTGGGCTCAGTGAAATGGGTTTTTTGATGATTCTGTCTGATACTGGTAGAAATTATCACCAGAACACTTTAAAACTCTTAATAGAGAAGCTAACTTTCTTTAGTTTCTCTTCTGTACCTTGTATCATCCACTGATATTCAGGATGTTTAATAATACGGAAATTTGAGGCATGACCCTGCTTTACTGCGCACTTAATTCCTAGTGGTTTAGTCAGTCCTCTGTATTTACTGCTGCTTACCGAAGTTCAGCATTCACGCTGACTTTGTGCTATTTGAAGTCCTTGTATGATTTGGCTAGAGCAGATGATGAAGCATTAAATTAGCTGCTTAATTTATTCTCAAATTTGTGAAAAGCAACTGTCCTTACGTTCCAGTTTCTCCCATGGGAAGCTAGTTGTGATTGGTAGCATCTCCCTTCTTCAGTGAGATTTCTTGGAGGAATGTGAAAGCCCAGAAGTTCAGTGTCTGCAAGATATAGTCTCTGCCTGTTTCCTCCTTGCTGCTCACAGGAGTTGGCTTTTCAAATGTGCCTCAATGTCTGCAAGCCGCTAGCAGTTAGAAGACTGCTACTGAACATAGATGAGACATAAGAAGAGGTCTAGGTGCAAAGACCTGCGTATTCGTCACCAGGTATGGTAATTTGCTGTATTCTGAACTAAAGGTAGAGGTCCCACTTGCATTAAACACAACAGCAACTTTCTGTTTCAAGGAAAACCACATGCAATGTATCAAATCTTGCTGAGTTCACACAGCGTTGCTGTTATGGCCAGATGGAGTGTTACACTGTGCTGCCTTGCCTGGTTATCAGAGACCATGAAATTTCACCAAATGATTTCTTCCTTAATCCTCTACCCTGGTTGAGTCATATGATGTCATTTAGGAAATATATTTGTTTCTAGCTGAGACTACATGAAAGAAAACCTGCCTTATCCTTGGATGAATTAGTATGATTTTATTCCACTACTAATAATAAACATTTTCTAGTCTGACTTTTGTCTGATTTAAATCTCAGCCATTGAATCTTGCCAGCTGTTGGTCTGCAAATTTTGGGAACCTTTTATTATCAGAAGTCTTTTCCCATGTAAGTACTTCTGTTCTGGGATGAGGTGAAATAAAAGAGTTTGAGCTGATTTTTTAGAAAATACATTCACTAAAAGGCACATTCTGTAGAGCTAAAAGTCATTTCTTTTTAAAGAAAAAACCCTGGACTCTTCATAATTTAGCTACATTCTGTAAAAAATGGATGGTAGCACTAGATATTATTACATTTATGTAATGTATCCTGTTAATACAATATTTATTTCTGTGCTGTAGTATCTCCATTCTGGTTCTGGTTTTCTTTGCTTGCTCAGCTTCCTGTGCTGAGTTCCTCTCATGTGCCATCAGTGCAGTTGGAAGCAACCCTCTCTCTTGAACTTGTCTGTCTGTGGGCTGAGGACCATCTCCAACAGAGCTTCTTATTGTGTGTAACCTATAGAGAGCACCAGCCAGCACCCTGAGGTGGCGACTCTGGGGAATCTGACCTGACCCTTTTTTTAGTCCGTAAGAGGAGAAAGAGCTGACCATTTCCAGAATGCACCAAAAGAACCCCTCTTTCTTCTCTCTTGCCTTCTTAATTAAAGGCAATGGAGTAAAGCAGTAGAGATTTAAAACAAAACAAAACAAAAAAAGAGCACAGTTACTAGCGGACATGCCCATACAGAACTTACTTGCTATATATAGCACATACTGCAGTATTGGATTCTCCAGTTAGATAATGCAGAAACTTGCACACAGAGTAGTCTGAGTGGGTCGCTGGGTACATACTTACGAAGTTACGAGAGCCATGATAAACTGTGTTCAAGAAGCACGGACATTTTCATACTACAAAGAGAAGTCAACGGTAATACCTGAGAGGTTGAGAGAGCAGGGAATGTCTTTTCATTGCCTTCACAGGGTCAGAAGTTGCAAGGTGCTTAGCGCTGTTGTTATGTATACTGATGTATACTGCTGATACGGAAACTGACTGTGAGAAATGCCAAGCGCTCCAACTTTCACTGGCAGTACGTTTGATATGATTCTTGTGTCCCTCAAGACAAGATGCAAAAGGCAGAAAACCTGTAGTTATGTATTTATTTTTCCTCATCTGGTACAAGGAAAAAGAAAAATTTACTTAGTTTTCAAGTAGTGGTGAATTAGGAGTTCCTGAACTGGTGAAATGTTGATACCGTTGACATACACATCAACAGGTTTCTAGTTTTGATGTGAAAACACTAATGTTTTGTTAGCGTTCAGATTTTAAAAATTCACCTAATACTGGAAAACTGTATGCTTCTTTCTGCTTTACTGAAATGTAACACATGAAAAAAATCATTGTACTGTCTTTGTTCCTGACCTGAGCAGTAATATCCTTGTTGTGTTTCTTGGCAGTAAGTCTTAGTAATTTCTGTTTGTCTGTCTTGGTGCCAGTGCAAGGCTTTGCCCTTCCAGTCCTCCTCGCAAGCGGTACTTAATGCTGCCTAGTCAGCTTTCCTAAGAGTCAGTGGCCTCTTGCCTTGAATTAAGCCCAGCAAGTCAGCTTTGTAATCTTTCAAACACTTGTTGAAGTGTCCCACTATTCTGCAGTGTAAACTAGGGCCGTCACTAGAGCTGGCAATTATGGTACCCCTTTGGGTACTCCCAACTGAGAGGATTGCAGGGATATTATGAAGGTGGAATTGGATCCTCCTGGATATGGTATAGAGGGTGAGAGAAAGGACTAAAAACTCATGTTTTGGGATTAAAAAGACTGAAAAGATGTTTTGGGATTGCTTTACCAGTCCTTGCCTCAGGTGTAGGTATGTTATGAAGAAGGGCAAACACCACCAGACTGCGTTGTAGTCTGTCCTCATCTTTGCCAAATTCGCTCTTTCTTAAGAGAAAATAAAGGAAGAAAAAGAAAACGCAAACTCAAGAGAACTGTAATACATGTACGCTGAAAGCAGTATTCTGTTTATCAGTTTTGATTATTTGATCACATTAAAACATAAACTGTAAACATTTTAGTGAAGTGTTTCCTTGTGTCTACTGCAAGGCCACCTGTGGCTAGGCAAACAAAATGAAGTATTAATGAAATATATGTCTTCGAGAAAATTTAGATAACCCTCTTTTGCTGTGCAAGATGTCTTATCCTAATATGAAAAAATCTGTAGTGCCAGTATTGGTTTTAAAGGTCACCTGCTCATCCCCAAATTATGTGTATGATTTCTGTGAAATTCTTATTTAAAAGGAAGAAACAATTCTGTAGTTTCCACTGGAAGCATGTATTCACTGCCTGATAAAACTGAAGAGCCTTTCCTCTCTTGCTGTGGCATGTTCTTATTTATGTTCAGACTGGTGTTTTCTAACAGAAATATTTTTTCACTCATTTCTTCTTTCCTTTCTGTCTAGAATCAGTCTGTGTACTGCAGTGGTATATTCCCTCTTCTCCATTCACTTTATATGTACTCTGTTCTTCACTAAGCAATCTTTTTAACAACATCTGTATACTTTTACTCCTTTCAGTCTTCACATTTTATTGCTACAACAACCCATTTCTGTTACCTCCTTTTTATTTATGCGTAATTCTTTCCGTAACACTGTGATTATTGTGTTTGTGCTCACCATATTGTGATGTCTTTGAATTTCCTATCTTATGATTCCTGTAAATATCAACAGTACAGTTCTCACTATGGTATCTGACTGGTATGCTCTTGTTTTTTATGTTTTCCTTAGATTTGTACTTCATAAGTGAAGTATTTTGTGTATGTGTTCTTGTGAAAGTTCGTTTTCCTTCTGGTGCTTGTCTATTAATACATTTTTTTGAATACCAGAGATTTTTTGTAATCTTCATAGTTTTTCCCACATTTGTATCATTTTCCAATTTAAACATTATGCATTATGCACCTTCCTTCAGCTAAGGGATTAATATGGCAAATGCAAGTGACAATTTGTTTTAATAAAAGAAAGTTAAGATCACAAAGCAGTTCTTGGTCTATAAGGCTTAAAGTTATATGTTGCTCCAAATAATGTTCATTTTGCTTACCCTGTGTAGTGTGGCGCTTTAAGATGGAAGGACATACTTAGAAAGAACTGGCAAAAAAAATTACTCCATTTAGTCTGTATGTTTATGTGTTTTTCTGCTGAATATACTGTATTATATAGCCTTCTTATGGAACCAGATTATTTCCTCCTGGACTGAGGATCTTTCTTGCAGATTCTCTCTAAAGCCTGGAAAAGGAAAGAGTAGAAAAGAGGATTCGTGCTGCTGCAGGAGGGGCCTCATTCCCGTTCCATTTCCAGCTCCTCAGCCACAGTAAGGTTGTGCCTCAGCTTTGATCTGCTAGCCTTGGAGCAGGGATCTCCCAGAGCCTTGGGAAGGGCCACTTTCCTGAGTAAGGCTGCCCCTAAGGAGAGGAGTAAACAGAAGGGGTGACAGGGTAGTGTCGGGAAAGATGGAGTGTACAGGATAGCCACTATTCACAATTTCCACTTTATTTTTCTGTAAGTACAGCCACTGTCTCTAACACTAACCTCTTCAATTTTGGGAGAAACTGTAAGTTTATGATCAGTGTTGTCTTTAAGGAGAATGATCCAGTGCAGTGGGAAAAGATGGAAGTAGAAGAAGAAAAGGAGATAATTCTGTATCCTGATTAGACTGGAAAAGAGTAGAAACAATGCTGCAAAAGTTGTTCTGTGGGCTTGAAAATCACTGTGAGATGCTTCATCCACAGCGTGGTGAAACAGTTTGCAAACACCAGCACTGGAATATCAGGTGAAAGTCTAGGCTGGTCCGTGCCCACCTGTGCTCTCAGAGGTGGACAGGTCCAGGGGGAATCAGCTGGATGCCTTTATGCCGTGTGCCACAGTAACAGGGAAACGGTGTGCCAGCGTAGAAGAGGAAAGGTTTGTTCTGCTTTCAGTCTGTGAAGTACTTCAGTGAAGGCAGGACAGAGCAGTGTGTTTGCACGTATACTTTGCCTTTTACAAGCAAGAAACACCTTCTGAACAGTGAGGTGCAAACCTGTCCAGGGCTTGGCACTCAGGAGGGATGGGAACTGAAGCTGAAGCTTAGCTAGGTTTCCCCACTGAGCACTGTATTTAAAAAATGGTTCAGATGTTTGTCAGGGTAAAAAAAAAAAAAAAAAAAAGGCACTCGGACTGGAGGTTGTAGTGCAAATCATTTGTTATTTGCGCGAGAGTTGGGTGCTGGGAGGAGTTCAACCATAGGATGTTGCTGAGAGAAGAATATTTATTGCAGTAGAATTAAAATTACAGGCAAAAAATTAAAGTACTCTAGGGGAAAAAGAGAATGCTAGCATGCCAGATATTCAGTATTAAGAATGTTTAATATTTAGTTTAGTCTCATGTGACATGTTTATGACCAGTGTGTGTACCCCAACGAAGGCAGTGCCTAAAATTGTATTCATAATTAGTTTTGGTGCAAGTAGAGGGAGCACATGTATTCCTCTTTTCCGCCGACAGTGCAGTTTGCTTTTCGATAGAGGAAGATGCAAAATGATTTCAAGTGTGCAGGGTTTGGGTTTCTCCCGGAGTTGTACCCTTAAAATCAGCAGAAGGGAGGGAGGGGAGTTACTCTGTCTATTATCATCAAGCTCTGCTAATGTAGCCTGGGCACCACGTGACTGCAGAAAAGGCTATTATCTCAATGAAAAGGAAACTGCTTTTTAGAGCAGCAACAGAACAGAAGCAGGAGGAATTTTCGAGTACTCCACCATGCTGGATTGTCAAAGGGGGATCTCTCTGATCAGCAGTTAGGGAAGGATTAGCGTGGCCAGTTTGTCAGCTGTCATTAGAAGCAGATGACAGAGATGATAAGCTGCTGTGTGCGCACGTCCTCACTCAGCATGTGCTTTGGTTTACATCAAGACATAACACTGGTTTGGGAGAATGGAGAGCTGATATTTTTAAGGCTGTAAATTTACTGGTATTTGTGTCTTTTATTATTATTATTTTTTCCTTCTCCCCCCCCCCCCCCCCCTCCTGTTTTTAATAAAAAGCCAGTGTGATGGATGAGGAATGTATCTACATCTTGATCTGAAGACGCAGGAAAACTAGTGAGATCTGCCTTCAACTGCAAAGGCTGGAAGACAACAAGGTGTGTTTCTGAAGTGCTGTGACTTCATTGTTAGGACTCTCTTTGCACGTATGTGTGCTCCCATGTATGCATTGTAGGTGTCTGGCTGTTACTGGGGGGTATGTGTGTGATTGGGGAGGGCAAGGGGAGTGTTGGTTTGGGGGAGTTGGGGGGAAGAGCTGGTTTTTCTCTGAGCATGAGACTGTAAAGATAATGTTTCTAAATAGTGAATACAAAGAAGTAATACAAATTTGATTCTCCAGTTTCTGTAGCTGTTCCCCCCCCCCCCCTTTTTTTTTAATGTCTACAGGTGTACTTGTGGCTGCCTGTGACCGTTTTATGGGTTTATGAGGCTAAATATATCTTAGTGCACAGGAAATATTTTTGTAAGCAAGTTTTCTGGCATCCAGAATAATACACAAACCTATCTATATTTTCCCACTGTCAAGATGAGGTGGAGCCTGAGAGTGTCTTTTTCATTGCAGTAATTACTATTCAATATTTGGTAATTTCTATGCACATGAAAAAGTCCAGAGTAAGTCAGACTGAGACATTTTTGTAATAAAGCTTTCTCTTTCTGACCAAGAGCTCAAGCAGACAAAACACACTGAAACATTTGTAGTTGTTATATAACTTTTTCTGTTCTCTAATCTTAACAGTTTTCTTTACAAGTATGTGATTCTGTAAACATAATGACATTCATTTAATCTGCAGACCTTGTATTTATCTCATGGTTATGCATGCTGATGTCATTAAATATCTTGGCAGTATTTACCTTTCTTTTAACCTTGGGAGGGCAACATTTAATATTGGAGATTAAATAATAATAACACCTGAAAAAGGTTATAGATAGTTACTTGCAGTAGGTGAAGATGGTATGCCGTCTCCCCTGCTCGGGAAGTTATGTCAGGCTTGTTGGCTTTATTTTCGTGTCATACACAGCATTAAGCCCAGCATTGCTCTTTATCTCACAGCAATAATACTAATCCCAGACAACAACAACAAGAAGAAGATAAAATGAAGTGTTTGGATTTGCATAGGAGTGCTGATCATCGCTTCTCTAGAATTTTGTCTCTGAAGTTAAGGGCAGGATTGCGAAGATGTATATACCCAGTCATTACTGCAGTGCACTGGCAGTTCGCTAAAAGTGTGTTTTCCCAGTTTCATATTGAAATAGTGGTGGTGACTATCATGCTTAGAATCCATTTAATAATTAACTAAATACATACAGGAAATGCCTTAGTTTATTTTATGTAGGACTTTGAAAAACTCATGCTACTTTGAGATAGGAGGGGGGAAGGAAAATATTATTGTTTTTCAAATTAATGTAGTATGTGTTTGAAGAGACTTTATTTCATACTGTGAGGGCAGAGCCAGAAACATAAACAAGTTAGTGCTATTTATTTGCTTGTTCTCTTTTGTCTTGGTTTGATTATTTTAATTGCAATATACCTACGTTTTGATAGAGAGGCCTGGGGCAGGCGGTGCCGTTCAGTAGAGGCTTGAGAGCCTGTCATGTTCGCCACACCAAATGTCGAAGCCACAAGAACAATGAAACTTCCTCTCTGCTTCTTGTGTTTTCTTCCTTTATTTCATTACAGAAGATCTAACAAGATAGTGGGGGCCAAGTAGTGCTTACTGAAATGCTGGCACCTACGTTTGGTAGAAAAATAGATTTTTGCTGCTGGTACAGTTATTTTGATTTGCCTAATGCCTTTTAGGATGTGTTAAGGGGAAAATTCAAACAAAATCAACTTTTTGTGTAGACTGTGTTCTTCAGGTGGCTCTGTGTTCTCGCAAAACTCAGGCTGGGGTGTTTTCTTTTCATAATGTCCTGGTTTCAGCTGGGATAGCGTTAAACCATGACCCATAAGCAGTTTCTTACAAAAGTATGTTACGTAGCATATATAAAACTTGAAGCGATAATCTTTGACTAGAGTAATTTTGTTTGCCTGCTCTTTAAAATTTTGTGTGCTACTGTAGTCAACAAGATTACTGGTAATGTTGAAAAAGTGTTGCTTTCTTTTTTCTTTAGTTTTTTTCTTTAGGTGTTTGGTTTGTTTGTTTTGGGGGGGGGGGGTGTTGGTTTGTTGGGGTTTTTTTGTAATCATCTCTATAAGGTAAATTTTCTGTGCAAGGAAGACATGACTGCATTGCAAAATATACCATGTTGTAAGGAAAAAACCCTTCTTGGAAAGTCTGAGCTAGAGGAGTACTCTGAAATATTTCATTTCACTCCAGAGTTCTCAGCATGATATTTAATAACATGTCATTACGAAGTCAACTGGCTGGTTAGATTTTGCAGTACCATTTTATTTATTTGCTTAGACTAGTGACAGGCAAAAAAATGAGGAAATGTGTGGCAACAACCTTGATACTCAGAATCTACTTAATTAATAAATTGAATAAATTTGTTAGTGCACCACTATAGAATAGACCCATAAGAGTGGTAAGAAAGCTGAGTTAAGGACTGAGGACTGGGGTCTGTGAGCCAAGCTGTCTGAGCTGAGTAAATGAGAAGACTGTAAGTTGATAATCACTGTACCTGTGAGGAAATCCTGATGGAATCATTTTACTGCCTACATTCCTCCTTAGCTTTTACTCACTTATGTTCAGGCCTAGAAGGATGCCTGAATTGGACTAAAAATTATCATTAGCAGGTAAAGCTTTAGCCTCTGAGGGCAAAGGGTAAGATTTGAAAACCTATGTCCTTCAGAAGTGGGCTGCTCTCGGTACCCAGGAGTCTGTGGCTGACCCTGCTGGTAGTTTCTCTGGTAGCTGGAGTTGTACAGCGAGGGATTGGGAAGGGCTGGCTGGGAGGTGAGGATACAGAGTGTAAGGAAGATCACGGGAATTTGATGAAGATCCTAAATGAAGAATCAAACCAAAGATTTATGAGAAAGGTGCTTAATTTGCAGTGTGTGTTGTGCCCAAATCTCCTCTTTGCTGTTCCCATTTCATTTTGTCTGGGGACGCTGTCCCCAAACAGACTTCATCGGGATACTGTAGTGCTCAAATTTTCCATTCCCGATAGCACAGGCTGTGATTGAGCAACCACCTAACACAAAATTCTCCTGAAGAAACTTCCCCTAGAACTGCCTGGTAATAAAATTATCTTTGTTACTTTTCCTCAAGTTTTTCCAGGTGTTCAATCCAACTGGTTTTAAATGTCTGTATTTTTTATTTTGGGACAGTGTATTGCAGGCTTCTGGTCAACTCCTATGAATGTAGTAGGTGTTTCTTCCCCTCTTTAGTAATTGTATTTCATTATATTCCAAAATTAAACATACTTGGAATATATGCTAATTCTTTCTTAGGACTTGTGGTTGTTCTTTACCAGAAATGTTTTCATTATTAACACAAATTAATTTCAGCTTATTTTTATAAAGAGGATGAAGTGGTTGATAATGAACGTTCAGCTTTGATAGTACAGTAACCTTTTTTCCTTGGGCTGCAGGATACAAACATGTTGCATCAGGCCCATGGAGTGATTTATGTCCTACAAAAGAGAGAAATAACAATTTGACATCTTCCCCTAGTAGGCTAGAAGGAAAATCCAAGCTTCAGTGAAGTCAGTGATAAAATTCTGATTTATTTCAGTTGAGTCATAACATCCCCTTAAAACTCATCAATTTTTTACAGAATGTCACTCCTGCTGTTAAGGGAGCTGCGGTAAAGCTTATAGGGTGTTGCCTGTAAGTGTTGTGGAGGCCAAAGGTATATATGGATTTAAGAAGGAATTAGGTACAACTGAAGATAGGCTCAGAGGGAGGAGGAGGGACAGCAACACCACAGCTAAGTTTGAACCACTGATTGTCAGGGACAGAGAGAGGAGGTATCAGGGGGAAGGAACACTCTGCAGCTGCGTTGCACTTTTTCCTAAGGCATCTGCTCTTAGCTTCCATGACAGACTAGTCACTGACTAAACGTCTCTTTCATTTGACTCATACAGCCATTCCTATGTATGTTTTATTTGGTCATAGTCTGTATTCATAGATTTATATATGTGCGTATATGTGTATATATATATACACACACACTTGTGAGGACAAAGCTTGTTTCCACAAGGTTTTGTTCCTTGGCAGCTGACCAGCTAGAGCAACAAGATTTTTATGAGTTGTGTTTTCCTTTTAAATGCTGTAAAATGATAATTAAATCTGCATCTTCTTTTGTTATTGTTGGTTGCAGCATTTTACTAAAGCAAATAGAATGAAGACCAACATGAAATTTGAAGTGGGTTCACAGATCAGTTTTTAAACTCACAGATGTATTAGGTATCTATTTGATTAGGGTGTACAGGCTACTGTGGGCGCTTAATTTTTATCAAGTTAATTGTACTTTGAAAGTGTTTGCAAGACGCTTATGTGTGGCTCTGATGTAATTTATTGTATTAGCTTTGATTTATGGGCTTAGTAACAGTGTGTGTAGTTAGTACTCTCGATGGCTTTGCCAAGAGTTTTACATACATCTAACATACATCTGTATTAAGTACAAAACTAATTCTGCATGTCGGGAGATGATACAGGTATAATCTTTTATGCATATAGCTGTATTCTCTCAAAAAGCATGTACTAAATTGGTGGTTCTTCAAACTTTAATAAGAAAAGAATAATTAAATGTTTTCTACTTCCCAACTCCTACACTGCTGCTTCACTATAAATGGATGATACTGGTATGGGTACCAGTATCAGCAGGAAGCACGTGCTGAGGGGAACTACCTGCTCACACAAATGCAGGATAGGAATAGGGGCCAAACCCCATCAGATCTCTCCCATAACGTTCAGGACCACATCCTTGTCATCAAGGCACCCTCTGGGACCACGGCTGAGGCAAGCCACCTTAGGCTGAGGATGATGCTGAGTTTTCCAGGGCAGATGTGCTAAATGCACTTGAGAGGCACAGAGGGTGGATAAGCCAGGCACCATACTGTAGAGGATGACTTTTCCAAGAAGTGGTGCAGGGTTCTGAACCTTGTGTGGTCACCAGCCACGTTCCTGACTGACAGAGGATGTCACCTTGAAATCAAATTCACCTCATGTCCAGCTGTTAACATTACAATGCCTGTGGCCATTTGTGGAGCTGAGTACTAACATTTATTTAACTTGAATATAGATACGTTTCACTTTGGTCTGCTGTTAACTTGCAGCCTTCTGGAACAAAAAAGCTTGAATTCTAGAGTCTTAAATTGAAACTTTATTGTTATACACTGTTAAACTAAATGCGTGCTTATGTGAGCATCTCAGTGTTTTAGAAGGAAATATATCTTGTAAGTATGTGTGGAGTAGGTTATTCATTTGCCATGATAACAATGTCAAGATGTGTAGAAATGCTTTACATAATGTTTAGGTACACTTCCTGCAAATCAGAGTTTTAATTCAGTGGTTGGCATTTGAAAGAGCAGCCTGAAGTTTCAACGTGCTTCCTAGTAATAGGTGGTTGGGTAGAAGAGAAAAATAAACCTCCTTAGTGCTGCAGCTACGTGAAAATCAGAAACGTGAGTTCAGTTTTGATTAAGTACCAGAGAAGACACGTAGAACTGAACTGCAGCAAAAAATTCAGTAAGATCATGTGTTTTAAGTAACAGTATCTATTCCGGGACTGCAGTAACATTATTTTGATGACCAGGTTAGAGCTGTGAAAGGTGGTATGCAACATAAGCATCTCTTGCTGAGGCTCCAGTGCAGATTTGGGTTGCACATCACATTGCACCTGAGTGTGTAGAGATGCTAAATTAATCCTAATGACCACGAGGACCAGCACCCCTCTAGCTGCATAAAGTCACTGAAACTGAGACTGATAAATGATGGAACTCAGATTCAACTATGACAGGTTTGATATCTCTGTGTGTAAGTTCCATGGAACTTGTATGTATTCCTTACTTTATACATTTGCTACAGAAACATGGTGCTGTTCTCTCTGTCTCATCCTCTGCTTTTTACTTTTTACCCTTATGGAACCCAGTTGCCTGAGTTTTTTATTAATGGGATATGTTTTATCTAAAGTAAACAGACTGGTATTTGACAGGCATTTAACTGGAGTTAAATCCTAATGTAAGCATGTTCGTGACACAGAGATGCGTAAATGCCTTTGTCTATTGTGATAAGTCATATTTTTCTCACTGCTAAGATAGCATCTTGAAAATCACACTGACATGTGTAAGCTTACTGGTATTGTAAGTAATGTATACATTTCTATCAGCTATATATATGAGATTAGAAAATGTTCCTGATTTTAGTTTTTCCAGGTGCCTTACACTTGTGAGAGCAATTGTTTCACTCTTCCCCTCTCTCTGGTCTGGTTTTCCCCTTGCTTTTTGGTGGTTTCTTAGGGGGGAAAGTTGGCGTGGGAATTTAAGTGGACAAATAATAGTTTTGAAACTGAGATTGGCAGAGAGGATTCAGTGGGAGTTAAAATATGCTTAACTCGCTGTTCCAGAAGTACCATCAACTGGAAATGAAAGCTATTTAAATACAAAGTTTCCTGTAATATTATCCTTTTCAGTGTTGTTAATTTGCTTCGTTTGTCAGCTACGCTGTTCACAAAGTTTTACTTTAAATCACCATAGATTTGTAATAGTAGACTTCTAAACTAGTCTCATAAGTAATGTTATTAATTGTGAATTATAAGAAAAGTTCTAGATGAAATAAACATCTTCTGTGGGAATTTGGACTCCTTGTTTTCCAGTGAAAATGCTTGCAGGCTTAATATTTTTTGCAGCCATGTTTTGATACTTATCAAATGTAACCTAGAAGGTTTAAAAGTTTTAGAATTACTTTTCTTTGTCTTTTTTTTTTTATTATTTCAAACTTAGCTACCTGCCATAAACAAAAGGATGCAAGAGTGACTAGTTTATTACCAATAATGTTCTGGCATTGTATTTTGGTTTTTAATCTGGTGTTTTAAGGGGAGCTTTAGTGGTATTTATCTGCATTTCTTTTGTCCTTGAGTACTGAGAATCAGAAACAATTCTTCATAACTAGAGAGAGGTGGAATCCCAGACCAGAAATTATGATACAGAGTCTTGAAAAATTTTTTGCAGTAGTACCACCTGCCTCCTATTCGACAGTGTTTTGGTGGAAACAAGTCTTCTCCTCTTTAAAAGTAGAAATTGAGCAAACCTGTTACATGTTCTGTAAAAGAAAAATGGTATTTTCTTCCTCTGATCTTTTTTCTTTGTTGTCTTATTAAAGCCTAGTCTTGCTATTCCTGGGCATATTAGAGGTGGCTGACGTAGCCTAATCCGTAAGCAGCTGAGCGAGTGGCTCAGTTAAGAGCCTTAGCCTATGGGAATACAGAAGGTGGGAGCCATCTTACAGTGCTGAGGTCAGCCTGGACGGGTTTTTTGCAAAGTCTCAGGCAGAACAGTGGTTTCTCAAACCTGTGGGTTTGAGCAGCTGAGGAAAACTTCTTTCTCCTCCAAGGCTTAGGTGGATTTTAAAGAAAGTCCTATTAAATACCAGTCTGTAACACTGAACATTAAGGTTAGCCATCAAATGATTGTTATAGCATGTGTTAAAGAGCTGCTGCCGCCTATTTGCAGCCTAATGTGTTTATTAGACAGTCTTCCCAGTGGCATCTTGAAGTGTCTTTCAGGTAAAAAATTCATGAGCATTATTGGCTTTCAGGCTGCAAATGGAATATGTCATCCTCTTACTGTCTAATACACCACTCTAAAGCCATTACACAGGAGTAAGGGAAAAGATATTGTTGAGGAAGGAGCCTTTGGCTTAAACATTTGTTTATAGTCTGTTATGGCTTTTTGTAGACTGAGCAAAAATGTGAGTAGTAGGTGTTGGAGCCAGTGTTCTCTTCTATACACAGGCTCAGTGGCATTTGCTAGTAAATTATGTTCCTTTTCTTAGTTCTAGTTTGTGGAGTTCAAGACTAAAGTAGAATTTAGTACATATTACCATAAATGTTATTTTAATGTTAACCTGCAATAGGCTCCCTTTCAAATGAAATTTCAAGTGACGAGTGTTATTTTCAGATAGAAAAGGGTACAGGTGCACATCAGATTTTAATACAAGTCCTTTGAAGATGACTATAATTTTTCAGCTTGCTGCCACCACCTTCCTCACAAAAACTCTGTTTTCACTGCATGACTGTTGTAGGTGGCAAAGATTTTAGGTAGTTTCATCTACAGTGAAAGTGGTAGTGCTGTTTCAGGGAAAAAGCATACCCTTGAATAAATTAATTTGCATTTTTAATATAAGGATACCATCACCAACCAAGTTATTGGATGTTTTGCTGATTCTGGCAGACTGACATTGTTTCATTTGGGATATATCCCAATTCCACATGTTCAGTGATGAAGAATGGGTATAGTAAGTTGATTGTAGAACCTGTGGCTTTATGTATACCAGGGATGCAGGAGAATGGTTTAATATATCTTTAACTTCCTTTTCTGTCAAACTTTTTAGCGGTGGATCTCTTGCTTTAATTTAATTTTACCAACAATACAGTCTTTTTGTGTGTGTGTGTGTGTGCTCCTTTTATTTCCTTTGACTTTCACTTTTTTTTTTTTTTTAAAAAAATCATTTCCAAACCCTTATCTTTGTCTCTCTGGATTTGTCGAAATACCTGTGCAAAAGACAGTGTGGACACGAGAAAGCTAAGCTTTTCCAAGCGCCGTGCGGTGCCGGGGCGGGTGGGCCTGATTAGCTGGTTGGGATTCTGACGGGTGCTACAGTGAAGAGTGCTGGGAGTCACAGCGGCCCTTCCTTTGGAACTGCTGTGGGTCACCAGTGGAAGCTTGGCCGTGGTCTCCAGTGGCTCCAGTCTCTGATCTGGAATCTTATCCTGCCTCTGACAGCCGTTTCCTTTTGAGGCCTGGGAAAGTGGCTAGCAGCTGCTGCCTTCTTCAAAAGGGTTGAAGATTGCAGTATGTATCAATATTGTATATGTCCCAATTCAGAAATGGAGCTGATGAAAAAAAGAGTTCATAAGCAGGAAAAAATGTGAAGAATCAGAAGCTGCATGTGACTTCCAACTTTCCTGTGACTTCTACCAGAATTAATACTGCACAGAGTATACCAGTAATTATGAAACCAAGACCGAAAGCTTTTGGTCATGAGAACTTCACAGGAAAAAAGTGTGAATTACAATGGTTGCAAGTTTGAGTTTATAATTAACTACAGGAATATGAGCTGTTTATATTTTTTAGTTGGACTGTTAGGGAAAATTTGTGCCAAACTTTTCACTGACTTCTAATGTTTTTAGTCAGTAAACAGTATTTTTACTGTTTGATACTCAGTAAAACAGTTACTTTAATACATCAGTTCTATATTTGTCAGTTGTACCTACACTAAATGCATGTACTGGTGTGCTAGAAGGGTGGTTGTATAGTACTGCTACCTGATTGTCTGCTATATGGTACTTTTCTTTTTGTTTGCTACTTTTCAGATTGAAATAGCAGCTTTGAAGGTGTAATCCTCATTTATTCTTTAACTGCATTTGTTAGGCTTATAATAAATCTGACAGTTTAACAGGCCTTGTTTGGAAGATGGCCTGCCCTGATAAGAGATAAAATGCACATTATCTTCTTCTACATTGACTCTGGATGATTAACTGGAATCACTGATGCTGAGGATCAGTGCTGGAAGGTTTGCTTTGCATGCTGTGCTCCTTCGTGGCGTTTGAGGAGTGGAGGAGATGTTACAAATTCACACAGCTGATTTGTGCTAGATATTTTCCTGTCTCCTTCTTCACAGGGCCTCTTTTTTTCTTTTTTCTCCCATGTGTTTTATTTTTGGGTTTACATTGTTTTATTTTTTTCCCTTTGAAAGATGAATGTCTTGTAAAAATATGTTTACTATTGCTTTATAATTAGGTTAAATCTGTCTGTACTCTTAATTCAGAGCTGTTGCTGGTGCAGAATGTGAAGGAGGATGTGCTGTCATGATGAGAGCAGAAACTATTGTTTTATTACTGATAACAAAAAAAATTAATTTAAGCCTCTTTTAGGCTCTGTCGTTTTAGTCTCCCAACATGTGGTAGAAACTGGTTAGGTCTCAATGACTGTAATTACTAATATATACTGTCCAAGAGTTTATTAATTTAATCTTTCAGTGTCTGATTTGCATTTAACAGTTGGAAAAATTAGACAGTGATTTTTGTCTACAAGTATTTTGGATGCTTAGGCCTGTATTAACAAAACTGAGAGAGCAGGACAATAGACTTAAGTCTAAATACAAAGAAAATATTTACTTACCTGAGATGTCCTGTTAGTGCAGGTCATCTGTTGGAGCCTAAAATTAGTTCTTTAGGTACTTCTAGTAATACTAATTCTGCTTCTCTAATTATCTCCTTCCTTGTATGAAAATGCTGTGGTGCGTGTATTTATCTTTTCGTTGCTTCTCATTGATGGCCAGTAGAGTTGAAGCTTGAGAGGCATCTGGGTCTGTATTAGAAGTTCAGCACTTAGTTATTGTTGTAGGGTTTTTTGTAGGACAAATGGATTAATACATACTGAGAAAAAAAATCTGCTACCACCAATGAAGGCAAAATACTAATCCCACAGTGTGGCATCATGTTTGTATTTTGGAAGGCAGTGCAGCTCCCAGACAACTTAGACAATAAAAAAGGGAGTGCCTGGTCTTGCATGACAGTTCGTTCTGAAAGACACCCATGCAAATTCAGCTTTGTAAGACATTTTCTTTCAAATAAAAATTGGTTTAGTTCAGCATCTGACATATCATGATGCTATTTTTTCATTAACAAATGCCTCTGTCTCTCTGTCCTCAATGCAGTGATTACTGCTGGTTTTGTTTTTACTAATTCTGAATTTGTTTAATCCTTTTCCTAGTCTGTATTGCTCTAAATAAGCCTTGCCCACTTTTTCTAGATTTTGTTTCAGAAGACATACGGTAGAGCTGATACTACATTTTCATATCTTCTAAAGCACTAAATGAACCAAACTGTTCAATTTCTTTATCGTTCTTCTTTCTGGAAGTTCCTGCAGAGATGTATAAAAAGATCAGAGGAGCAGGATGAATGCTGCTTTCTAATTTAAGGTATTTCCCTATAGGGGAGGTTTACTGGAGTAAAATTTTGAGCCTCTGACTTGGCATTCTGCTCACAGTGGCTTTGGTTCTGAATTGTCATGTTTCCTGGAAAAAATTCAGACTTCAAGTTTGTGAGTTTAATTTTCTGGTTTGAGAAGCTGTGTGGTTCAGGAGACTAAGAATATTTAGAACAGCTTTAAAAGTTCCTATATTATCTTGTTAAAAATATTAATTTACTTAATGTTATGAATTTTTGTGCATTATAGAACAATTAGTAACAATGAATAACCAAGAGATTTTGAGATGGATAAATCAATGTGTATGAAGGGAGTTAGGGCAGAACCTAGAAAACTCTATATGCAGTTTAGCTGTTCCTGACTCACAGGTGTTTGTTTGTATGTCTGATTCATCTATCAATTCGATCTAAGTTCATGAGGTTTTCCCCTTCTCACTTGAAAGTTTCCTAGGTACCTGCTCTTTAGTACTACATGTGCCCAGAAGTACTTTCTTCTGAAAAATGTGGGTTTAGTTCCTTGCTATGCTGCATTAAATTTGTAGAGGTACCTAAACCCTCCAGATACCTTCATCTAGTAGTATGCATAGATCTTGAATGTGAATTAGCTCATGGGAAAAAAATGAAATAGCTGCTTTCTTTTAAAAAGACATGGAGAAACTAGGAGGGTGCTCACCTCTTTGACTCTATTTGACTTGTTAGAGCCATTGCTGAGGAATGGGAGATACAGGTTTGCTACCCTCCTCAGCCTGAGCGATTCAAACCTCAGTCCCTTGTGTCTTAAGACAGGTTTGAACTACTTACCCATGAGTTTAGTGGTAAGGGCTACGCACCTAAAAATACCCACTGCACTGCAACAGTTAATTAACCTTGCCCTCTTTGCTTCATAAACATCCAGTTTTGACAAGCAGGTAGCCTACCACCTAGGAGGCTGTCCCGTGTGATGATAAATACAGGCTTGAAACCCCTCTATGAAGAGGGAGCTGAATCTCCATCACCTGGTTTCTGGCTGGTTTAGTTGGTACGTAGCATTATGGAAGAGCAGGGCAGCAAATTATCTATCCAAAGCTTCTAAAAGTGGATTCCTCCTCATTTCTTCTAACTTGGGAGAGGATTTTAGTTTCTGAGTCCCAAGAGAGTAGAATAGCAGAACTTTACCTATCCCAGTCAGCCCCTGAATCTCTAGGGAGATAGGGTCTGGAGGCACATCCATTTGATTTTAACACTGTGTACTAGATGCTGCTGAGTGACTTTCATTTTGGCCTGTGAGAATTTTTAGATTGCCTTAGTACCATGCCTCTAACTCTCCACTTTCCAAGGCACCCAACGCTGGATTTTGCACTCTTCTCTGGAGCACAGGCACCAGCAACACAGGAGCTGCAGAGCCTATACAGATCTTTGAGGTATAAAAGGTGATTTTTAATGAAGACGTAGGGGAGAGCAGAAAGCAAACATCTTAGTAGGTGGCAGATTTCCAGAAAAACTTTATGATGACTAAAAAGAAACAGGTAACTCATTCTAAGAACAAACTGATAATGCTGCTGAGAAAAAGACATAATGGCCTATAAGTGCAAAAAAAATAAAATAATTTGTTTAGAGCCATTTACTGTGTTTAATAAGGAGCAAACAGGATGCTAGTTTCATAATACCAGTTTTGTTCACTTAGATACAGAAGGATGAGTGTTTATGGTGGAAGGTTAGTTTTAATGTGTTGTCTGAAGGCTGATAATGTAGACCTAGTGGAATTCCTACAGAACAGCATCAGTGTGAATGCAAGAAGAATTGAGCTTTGCATTGGTGGAGCTACTGGCGAAGCCGCAAAAATAAACTTCCCTTTGCAGTAACCCTGACAGAGTAGGTGGGAAAATTGTCAATAACTGTTCCTATTTGTTTTCTTGAGGAGGAAGGGGAAGTGGAGGGGGGTGTTCCCCCCTAAATGCTTACCTTGGTCTTTAATTCTTACTCCTGTGGGGGGATAATATGACAGTTGAATATTTGACAGCTTTTCGTGAATTGTTGTGCTTGTTTTTCTCAAGAAAAATTGTTAACCAATTCACATTTCTCAGGTATTACTTGGGAAGCATAAGAAACAAAGGACTTTCCCAGCCTGATTTTTCTTCTGTATTTTGGGTCACCATCTGAGTCTGGCTTAGAGATCAGATGATCTTGGGAATGTACAGCTTTCGTCATGTTGATGATTTTTGTGTCATCCTGGTCAGTGAAAAATTTAGTCATTGAAGCAGATCCTCAAGGACAGTTCCAGCTCTCCACCGACAGCTACGTTGGAACTGCTGTCTCCTCAAAACCTCTTACTGTCACAGTTTTCTTAATAGTATCTTAGTCCTTTCTTGGAGCCCCACTTGTGATACTTGTGAAATTGCCTATTTTCAAGAAAGTGCTTAGCTCCTTAGTTGTTAAGGAACAGTCAGTGTCACAGGCTATGCTGGAGGCTGCGGTAGATGTTTCATATAGTCTGCAGTAAGGTCGGTGTTTGTATGATGCTGTGAGTGCCCTGGCAGGGTCACTGGGAGTTCCCCAGCAAGTACAGAGGGATGGAGTTTGTGATTCGAGAGCTCAGCTCTGCTGCGCTGCAGAACAAGAGCCATCTTGCTCTTCTTGCAGTGGATTGTTCTTAAAATGTTGGCAGTACGTATATACATGTATAGACTTAATAGAGAAAAAGATAATCCAGATGGTTTTCAAGTAGAATCTGATACCATCCGTGTCAAAGAGCAGCTGGGAGTTACATGTTTCAGGCATGATCCAGTCTTTTTCATGAAGCTTGACCAGTATTTAGAAAAAGGAAAATGACTCCAGTTTCTCCTCAAAATGGTTAAAACCCTATATTTTCAGTACAAAGAAAGGAATTTTTATTCCTTTTTAAAATTTTATTCTTTTTTTGATTTAGAAAAATGTTAGGTGGCGTTTGGTTCTGAATCTGAGACAGCTCCAAGTCTTGGTTGCTTCCTCAAGTTTCAATAAGTAGCCTTCTCAGTATCCCTGCAGAACTGCTTGGATCTTAGTCTCCAGGCTGTTTCTGCCAATGCCTTCATTCAGGCAGTTCATTGGGAAAGCTAAGTGTGAACATCCAATTGCCAACACATACTCTGGCTGCTAAATTTTATGAATTGTCAGAAAGAAGAGAACAGCAGTTCCCTCATTAAGTTCAATGCATGGCTGACCAGGCCAGCAGAGGGAAGGGAACTGGTGGGGCAGAAATGAAGGACTTGAAGGAGGTGGTGAACCCTCTTGTTTTGATACCTGATTTCCATTTTATGCCAGTGTGAAGTGATCATACAATTACAGGCTCCAGCTTTTATTCTAACATGGTATGAATCACCTCCTGGAGATGCTCACCTCCTTCATGGCACTCGTGTTTGTTTTTCTGCTAATCCCAAACAATACAGGAGCTCTCTGAAATGGCTGGTAACATCTCCCTGCCATCGTCCTTACAAAACTGGCAGCAACTAGGCAGATGGTGAACTAGGGCTGCCCTGGCTTGTATGAACTTTTTGATCATTTACATCACCTCCCTATGCCCTTTGTAATAATGATTTCTGCCTCCAGAATATTGGTACTTATTGAGGAGTATGTAAACTGGGACAGGTGAGTTTCATGTGGTCCTATGGTGCGTAGGACAACAGACAGCCAGGAGTGGGGCAGGATTTCCATGGGCTGTTCATTGCAAAAATTATAATAAGCTTGTGTTGTTTTAACACATGATAGCTTGACAAGTTATTTTCCTTACGAGTTAGATGATATGTACAAAATATTTACCAGTTCCTCCGTGATCTCTGGTGTTGACGGATGTTCACTTTCTACAATATTATACATGTACTTGAGCAAGCATATATTTTCACTAAAGCTGCATGTGCTGCCGTTTCATGTAGCTGGGATATGTTTGGTTTCATGTATTTCAGTTTTGTTAGGTTTTTCTTGTTGTGTGACACTATGGCTTTTCCTTTGTCTTTCCTCATTCAGCCTTGCAAAATTGCCATGAAAATTCAGCAACCCAGGCACAAAACATACTTATCTGTTCTTACATAACTGGTAACAATCAAAGAGATGGCAGCGCTTTGCTTGTCCACCACAAATTTTCTTCTGAAGGCATTTGTCGAGTCATAAACACAGTGGTTTTATTGGTACCTTTCAAACAAACTTTTATTTCAGATAGATTTGCCAAGTAAAAACTGAGTTGAGCATGGAACAAGAAACTTGGAAACATGAACAGAGAACTCATGACTTCTCCGCCATAAACCTTTCTTGCACTTTTTTCCTTTTAGTTGCTGATATGTGTTCAAGATGAGTGGGATAGGAGAAAATACCTCTGACCCATCCAGAGCAGAGTCAAGAAAGCGCAAGGATCCTGATCAGCTTGGACCCAGGTTAGCCCATTTATGTCTGAAGACATTGAAAGACTAAAAAAATGTACCATGCACATTTCTTGCAGGTAGAAAATGACAAACTTACCATTCTTGTGAAGAGAAGTCAGTACCAAACTACTCTGCAGTAATTCTGTGTCGTGGGTTTGGGGTGGGGGGTGGGGGCTATTCTCTTATATTATTATTTGTTTGTTTTGAATCCAGTATAGTGTCAAAATACAGAATTTTGGTGAATATTTAGGAGCTATGTAAAAATCTTTTTTGGCTAATCGTTGCAAGGTGTCCTCAGTCACTTATCTGGCAATCTACGATTTTTTGCCACCTCTTGTACATCATAATCAGGGACTTGAAAAATATTTTTCAGTTTTATAGCAGTTGCATTATCAACATAAATTTTAGATTTGCCACTTATTCACCATTTTTTATTACAACTGTCCTCATTTCACAGTGAGGCAGGGAGTATGGATTGTTAGGTTTAACTTTTTAAGCTGTTTTATTTTCTCATACACTGTCGCTATATGATGCTCCTTGGATTCTCAATGCCATGTGGAAGGATACTTGTAAATGTTCAAAACCCACCCACCCCAATTAATCTTCTGTTTTGCATTTCAAATCCCAAACCTCTTTTGAAACAAAAACACACTTCTGGGAAAAAATATGTAACATCTTTTTTAATCTACTTTCCTTGTTCCAAAGGAAACCTTTCTACCTGAAAAACTTGTAAGTTATATTTTTGTTGTGAGAGAAGGCAGTTCTCTCTCATTTTGTTAAACTGCTCTTAAACCATTTGGCATCATCTTTGAGCTGGCCAGAAGGCAAGCAAACTGACATTAAATACAATGTTTTTATAATCTCCTCTTTCAGCCCTAAAAGAAGCACTGAGAAACGCAATCGTGAGCAAGAGAATAAATACATAGAAGAACTCGCAGAGCTGATTTTTGCAAATTTTAATGATATTGACAACTTTAACTTTAAACCTGACAAATGTGCAATCTTGAAAGAAACTGTGAAGCAAATTCGTCAGATAAAAGAACAAGGTAAGAGGACTAATAAATCGACTGAATATTTTCTGTGTTGATTATTCCTATATTTTTGGCAAACCCAGTAGTCTCTTCAGCTTTTCTTTAGCAGATTCCTAGGTTTTTCATTAATCAGTAATGACAAATGTTGTAATGGTATATAAACAGAGTGTGTTAAGTATCATGTTCAATATTTTAGAAATAAGCTTCACAGAGAATTTGGAAATTGCCAAGAGGGAGAGAAAAACAGTCAGTCTGATGCGTGCATCTAATGGAATTGGAATTTCTTGTGCTTTTACAAAAGTTAAACTAGCAGATGGCTTTGAGGCTGGGGTGGGGGGTAGGGGTGGGGGGGCAAGGCTACTTACGTACTTTTACATGGATGATGAATCCATGCAAAATAGGAATAATCCAGGAGAGTGGGGTATGAAAGTATTCTGCATCCCCCATTTGCTTGCTTTTGTTGGTATGAATAGATATTGTGGACTAAATTATCTACGTCTCTTAAATGATGACATCATATCCTCAACTACAATAGATTTGAAACTATTCTAATCTCTAGATAGGGTCCTGTTATAAATGTAAACCAGAGAACGTGACAGTTTTCTTCCTGTTCTTTGTCTAGAAGATTAGTTTTGTATTTCTTTTCTTTTGAACTATTTCCTATTTAAAGAAAAAAAACAAAATCTTTTAGAAACTTTAGATTTTTGGAAGTGGGTTTTGTAGCACAAGTCTATCTGGGCAGGTATGAATAGCACTGCAGGTGTTCAGGGAAGATTCAGATTCTTACAAGTAGTATTAGTTTTATTTTTATAGAGAGGATATCAATCTCTTTATATTAGAGTGATTCCTTTGGTTTTCAAACACTAACATCTTTCACTTTTTTCGTATTCTGTGATTTCTGTGGGAAAATAATTCTTCCTTTTGCATATTATATGTGTGAAGTTATAAAAGTAGAGATTACATGTTGCATAATATAGATACAGCTTTATTTCTAAAACCAGTGGATAAATACATCTGCAGTTTCAAAGTTCAGCCTATTCAAAGCTAAATGGAAAGTGGAAAGTGTCAAATTGTGTCAACTGCCTCCACAGTGGCTCTAGTTGATTAATCTTCAGGAATGTACCTATTTCTCAGCTTGTTCTCTTCTTATTGCTATTAAGTTGCCATAATTTTTAAAGTGGCTATTCTAGTGAAGTTGCCGTGCCCCATGTTAGAAGTATACCTTTTAACCTGGCAGTGTCCATCATCATTTTGCACCTTGCTGGCTTTTCAGATATGTTTTTTTCTTTATTTTCTTTTCTTCTTCCTTCTCTCACTTTCAGTTTTGGATTTTTGTTTTGCTGACACCAAGAGATGCATTCTCTTTATCCTTACCTGAGAAGGGATAAAGACCAAAAAAAATATGTTTTCCTGGGAAGTGGATGCACAGAGAAAAATCTGTTAGTCCACTTGGTAATTCTCTCAGTGGCTGAGAAGATATAGTCTGAAAATCTGGCTCTAACTAAGGCAACTTTGGCAAATCCACAGTTTTGTTGTTCAGGACCAATATCATAAAAACAGTTTTCATATTGTTATAAAATGTTCACACTCATCAAACCAGGTTACATATAAATTATTAGTTCTTTATGGGCCAGAAGTGTATGAAAGCTGAATGTGCACTTAATTTTTTAAGCTCATAAAGTTTTATTGCAAAAACAACTGAATATACATTTCTAAAGACAGACTAAAATGCTACGAATACTATTTATTTCAACAAGTAGCAGTGGTTTGCAACCCTTGAGCAATAAAGATACTAAATTACTCTTTATAATGTTGATTTGTTGCATAAGGTTCTTCAGCTGAGGACAATTTGATTGTCTGTTAACTGTCTGGGTCTTTGCATGAAACACATAGCTGGTACCGACTAGACTTTAAGACTCTCTAGGGGCCATTGCAAAACAATGAGACCCTCAAGGTGGGCATTGATGGTACCTCAGGATCTAGAAGCAAAGATTAGAATACTTGAAATTATTCCTTTAAACCAATTAAAAGTTTGATACTGATTTCTGCGTAGAAGCTACATGTGTTTGTTGTAATAGTAAATTTAAAAGGCTTTTCTTTTTAAGAAAAATTCAAGTGACAGCACACTCTGAAATGCAGTGTTGTTTTGTAATAGGCATTTCGTTAACAAATAGGTCTCACATGCAGTAAACATTCAAACTGCAGGAAGGGTACAATACACCTGTACCTCTGTTGAGTGCCACAAAAAACCTGGCCTAAGCAAGGCAAACACATTGAAGACCTAATGAGGCTATTACTATTGCAGTCTCATCTTTTTCAGGTAGTTTATCACCTCAGATTGGGAATCCTGCACTTCTATATATTCATCATTTAAATGCATTAACTTTTAGGTTGTTCTAAATCTTTGATTGCTTTTCCATTGGCAAGACATGTTAGAAGACCTTCATAATGGTGAAACACTTGCGTTGTCTTAACAATATCTATTTCTAAAATAAAGTCATGAGAATAATACTATACTTTAATAAATTGCCATGAGACTCAGGTTAAAAATCATATTTTCTTACGTTTAAGATGTTTTGTTGATTATTTAGCATTACACTAAATACCTGTAGGAGAGAACTAAATGAACACCCTGAAATTCTTGAGTGATTCTACACTAACATGGACAAATCAAGATGGCTCAGTTTTTACAAGCTGAGCCAGCTCTACATTTCTTCAAAGACAGATCAGATTAAATTAGTGAAGACTTATTTTACAGTTTTATTATTTTGAAGCTTTAGTAAAGAGGTTGGATTTTCGAAATAAATACTAAAAACTCTTCACAAACATTCATCTCTAAATAGAATTGCACATTAAGGTCTCATTACTTTCAAAAACGCGGTCAGTTATAAATACCTTTTAAAGCCACTGAAAGCAAAAAGTTTTATAGCTGCTGCTGAGATTTGACAAGGAGACTTTATTTTAGGTTCTAGGAATGAAAATGAAGAAGGAAGAAATACAGATTGATATTCATTTCCCATGTCAAGCTTGCTGGGCTGGTAGCTGAAAAAGTAATAGATTTATTGCTGTAGCAATACCATCATGTAAGTTAGTATAATGTTATCCTGATCTATTTTATATGCAAATACAGATTTGCAATATTATATTTGTTATCTTTATATCATTTTTCACAGTATATACTTCCAAGATTCTTTAGTTGTGGTATGTTTGAGATTCAGTTTATTACAATTTGCAAAGCAAGTTGCAAGAACTTGCATATAACTGAATTCATTAGAAGAATTAAAGATACTTGGAAGATGTAACCATTGCATGTAGTTTTAATCTGGGGTTTGAATGTTTTTAGTACTTGGGAAAATGGAAGACAAGTGGCTTTACAGAAGCTTAAGTTTCTACTGAGGATTTTTACCATATTATCTTACAGTGATTGGATAGAGATTTGTGGATGTCCAGAGGAGATAAAAAATTGTGATTTTTAATATGAAGATGAAATAGAAGCTGTATTCATGTAAATCTTACATGGGTATTTCTACTGGGGATTTGAAACTTGTGTTTCAAGCACTTGGGGAAAAGAGTCATTCAGTTTTTTATTTATAACGTAAAAGTGATATGAAATGGTGGGCTTATGGTTGTGTTACATGGTCATGGAAGTGTAAGCTCTCCTGTTATTCTCAGTCTGTGTTAAGTTACTTTGAAAGAGTAGTAGTCATATATGTTGCAGATGTGTTCATAATATACACAAATGTGTACAAGCACAGTAAGTTCCAGTTTACACGTGCTTAATTAAAAAAGCTTCTTTTAAGCAAGTGTAAAGACCACTGGGGATAAATGTTCTTTTGTATGCCAGACAGCCAAGAAGCTATAAAGCCATTTGATTGTACTTAAGAAATATATTTAGTAAAATAGTGTCTGATTGATGCCAGGATCCTACCTTTGCAACTACAACTTCAGCACTTAAGGCAGATTAATTTCAGTTGTGCAAGTACTGCTGCAAATGTTTTTGCATATCTGAAGACAGCAGAATTCTGAGAGCAAATGAGAGGAGTCTGCATTCTCTTCTTCCCTAGCTTACAATCAGCTGAACTGTTTCAGATCAATCTCATTTGATTTCATAGCTACAGTAGTCCTTTTCCTTGAATCATGTCATTTGCCTGACTCCTCTCACTCACTGTGTGCATTTTGCTTTTTTCTTTCTCATTATTATTTTTGGCTGCTTCGTCCCTCTTGAGCTGATTCCCCCACCACCACCACCACCCGCCCTTCTTGGTATTAAGCAGGATTTTAAAATTAAACCTTTGCCTTTAGTTTAAAGCTCTTTTTATTCATCATACTAACATAAGTCTCAGCAGGTAAATAACTCACACTGTAAAACAGACACTATTTGTTACTTTTCACTGCTTGAACACCTCCTGGTTCAGGCTTTGAAACCTTTTCTTCATTATCTAGTTGTGCTTTTACTCTCTTCTGGATATCAGTAATGCAGTAGGTACAGAGGATGCTGAAGATCACCTTAAGCTTCTTCAGCAGTTTCTCTAGCTAAGCAGTCACCTCTGACCCCTTCAGTAGGAGTGCTGAAGAATGTGTCCTGACATCAAGTACAAGAAGTGGGTTTTTTTTCCTCAAGTCCCCTGTGTACCTTTTATTAAGCTTCAGGTCTGCATCTCTTGTTTCTCTCCTGGTCTCCATGCCTTTCTGTTTTCTGTAGCTTTTTTTCAGGATGGCGTCCAGAGGGATATAATGTACTGTGCCAAAGGATCCCCAAATGCGATTTTAGGTCTCAGTTCCATTTTCCTGCAGAGTCCAGCTTTCATGTGTCACTGGATTCTGAAGAGGTGCGGTGTTCTGTAGAACAGCTTTTCAGTAATACAGGGAAGGGGTATCAGGGTGGTGATTATCAGTCTAGCTATTAATGTACACTTCGGAGTTGTCAAATTGTGTTTTCGTAATAGCCTTACAAGAAGACAGACCTTGGACAGAGCGAATCGCCATGTGAAAGCTAACCAGCGTTGGGAGAAGGGGACGTGCTTGGGAAAGGGAAACATGCAAGAGCTATGGAACCTGTATGAGTTTAAAAAGACTTGTTGTTAATCATGTGTATCTTCTTTTTCTGGTTCCATATTTGATAGCAAAACCAGGTTTTGCTTCCCCGTAGCAGTGCTACTTCGTAATCAGTCACTCCAGCAGATAAGTCTATTGTTGCCTCCAGTGTCAGTATGTAAGTAAAGTTGCTTGCTAAAGGAAAAGAGTGTGGCCTTAAAGCTGTGACAAGGGGTAACTTTGCTGCTACTTTGAATTTACCAGATCTGAATTTGGATTCACATTTCACAAGGTATTTAAGCAACTGCCTAACTTTAAGCAGATGAGTAATCCCTGTTAAGTCAGTGGAACTACTTAAGGGTTTAAAGTTATGTGCATAAATATCTTACCAAATCAGGATATTAAGACGAGAGCGTATGCAGAGCTGGTTTTTATTTGTTGGGTTTTGTTTTGCAAATATTGTAGTTGGTCAGTTTTACTGTAATTATTTTTTTTTATGTTGATTGTACTTGAGGTGGCAGGAGATTTAAAATTTATGCCAATTTTTGAATCCTTTTTCTTGAAGGAGTTCTGTATGGCTGTTATTATTTATATGTGCTGTACTTTCAGCCTGATAGGATTTTAAGACTGAATTAAGTGTCAGAGGAATTTGTGCTGTGAAGTCAAGCAATTTATGCAGCACATTTACAAAAAATCTATTACTGAATTTGCTTTGCTGTCTCCTTTACCTGCAGCTGAGAGTGATGCACTGAAAATGACTTTGATCTTCCTCTGTACATTGTAAAGCTTTTTGGCTAAATATCCAGTTATGTTGACTTCGCTACTTGCATGCCTCCAGAGAACTACTGATTTGCTGAAGAATTTAAACTGGTTTAATTTAAACTGGTAATGCATACCATCAGTTTCTTTTCTGTCTCTGAAGAAAAGTAGTCCATTAGCCAGCAGACCCATCAAGTGGGAAATTTCCTGGGGTTTGCTTATTTTAATGGAGTTGTGTATCATGCAGAATAGTTGGCTTAGGCCTTACCTACACATAAGTTATGGCATTTTAGCTATGTTAATAGTTTTCTGTGGAAGCAGTGTTAGACTTTTCTTAATATGACTTATGAGAGGAGTAGCTGAAGATGCCTTTATGACATATGGGCTTAAACTGTTGAAAGAGTTGGGATTGTTCAGCCTGGAGAGGAGAAGGCTCCAGGGAGACCTTATTGCAGCAGCCTTTCAGTATGTAAAGGGGGCTTATAAGAAAAACAGAGGAGACTTTACTGAGGCCTACAGTGACAGGACAAGAGGCAGTGGTTTTAAGCTGAAAGAAGGCAGATTTAGATTGGACATAAGGAAGAATGTTTTTATTGTGATGGTGGTGAGACACTGGAACATGTTGCCCAGAGAAGCTGTGGATGCCCCATCCCTGGAGGTGTTCAAGGCCAGGCTGGATGGGGCTTTGAGCAACCTGGTCTAGTGGAAGGTGTCCCTGCCCATGGCAGGGGGGTTGGAACTGGATGATCTTTAAAGCTCCTTTCCAACTCAAACTGTCTGTGATTCTGTGATTCTCTTGCTTCAAGAAAACAGACAAAAATAATCATCAAACTGGTAATCAAAATTGTGAAACTGGTGGAAAATCTATGCACTTAATAGGATTTAGTGGATTGGTGTCACTTCTTGCTTCCTAATCATGGTTAAAGCCCTGTCTGCTGTTTTAGAATAAATATAACCTTGTTCCCCAAAGTTAATGAGACTGTTTACTCATCATCTGATTAGGAGATTTAGGTCAATTTTTTTATTATTTATTTTGAAGAACAGCAATAGTAGAGTTGTCCTGAGGATGTGCAGGCTGCAGACTAACCTGTGGGAAATGAGGCAGATGCTGAAAAGCCTTGGTTCCACCATTGCTTCCCTCCTCTTGGGCATGAGTTTCCATGCCCTCCCTTACCCTGACAGTGTACAGTTGTGTGGTGAGCCTGAGCAGTATTTTTTATTTGACTGGGAGGGGAGGATCTGTCTCCCCACAGATCCTTGGTGGAGCTCCCTCCAACACAGGTCCAAGTGTGCCAGCAATGACTGAGCCGTGGGCTAACACCCACAGCTGTCTTGGCACTGTTGGCCGTTGCAGGGTGTCGAATGATTACTGTCACATAAGAAGACATGTCTCTTGTCTGTGGCCTTCAACTCTGTCAATTATGGGTGACTTCAGTTGAGATAATTTGCTTGAAGTCTTTGATTACTTCAGTTCTAGGGATAATTTGCTTGAAGTTTTAGACCAGAAATCAAAGCTTTGACACCAAGTTGTGGATCAAAGTTGAAATGAAACTAAGTGTTCACTCCTGTTAAGACTGTGGTCTTTTTCAGGTAGAAATAGTTATTTTTGGCAGGTGTTATGGGAAAACTTGCTTGCTTGTTTTGCATCCTACTTGTATTTTGCTTTTCTTTGATCTTTATTTTGTTTTCTTTCATAAATTCTAAATGACCAAGAGAGAAAATAATTCAAACTAGTGGAGCATGGTTGTTTATTTTATGTTCTGTAGCTGCGCAGATGGTTGAGATCTAAGAGGTCTATAATACTAGTGTTGGGGGATGCTGTAAAGGATTGAGATGCTTCTCCTGTATTTACCATGCTTTAGGGGGTGTCTCAAGTGTTCCCTCTTCATCCTTTGCAAGAATATTTTCATTGAAGTTTTGGGTTTGTTACTTCAGTATTTAATGACCATAGAATGGTCTGTGTACTTCTGGGATTGTAGTAGAAATGTCTTGTATAAGAAAGATAGAGACATCTCTTCCTGAAATTTAGGATTTTGGAGGCTACCTCCTTGCAGATAGTGTATTGTTCTCAGGCTGTGTTTAAACTGTCACTGAGCACTTTAAACTTCAAAGCTTTACAGAGTTTCTTTCGTATTTTATCATGTAATCTCTTATGAACTGTGAACATCATGAATGCATTTGGCATTTTAAATTTGGGGGGAGATTGGAAATACAGAAGTACAGGCTGTCATCCAGCCCTCCACAATATGAACTAAGCTCTTGAGACTGGTGTTTCTTAGCAGCTGCTCTGTTCTTCAGAGGTGTCTGGTCAATAGCAAATACTGAGTTGAGGTGCAAAAGAAAAATTGGGGGCTGCTGACCCAGGTCTTAATGTTTGTGTTTGTAGTCTCTTACTGCTGGAAGATGTGCAATGTAAGAGGTGCTTAATGTACAACATCAGGGCTTGCTGTGTGCTTTAGATTAGTGAATGAAATGTACTAATCTCAGCAGCATGTAAAGCAAGTAAATGAAGGAGACTTCATATTACCTTGACTGTCTCTGTGCAGCCTAGTTTATGGAATAGCAAATTAATTTACTGAAAGTGGTGATGATACTTCAGTCAAAATAAGATCATCTGTTATAAGGAACCTAGCTTTTTTCACGCAGCTTTTATCTTTTCTGTTTAAAGACTGCATCCTGAAAAGTGATAGTATGATGTTGAGTCACTATAGAGCGCAATGCCTTTCATACCATGTTTGAATCCTGATAACCTGTGGATTCACAGCACATTAAAGGGGTATTGATCAAAGGCTCCTCTGTATTCAGACTAGGACCAAGATAACTGCATCTGTTCCAAGTCATGCATTTTGTTACTTCTGTAAAAGATTCTGCTTGTGGACAGTTAGTTAGAAATAGGAGTCCTTGAACATGAAATGACTGAGGATATGAAAACAATTATTACTTAAGCTTTCAGGTTTTTCTTATGAAAACCCACAGTGTGCAGCTGGGGAAAAAAACATAGACTGGAGTTTGAAGAATGATGTGGCAGATGATATGTACTTGCTCTGTCATGTACACTGTTGAGCTCCTAGTGAATGTCCTCAGACAGATGGTTGGAGAGCCAAGAAAAATATACCTTCTCTTTCCTTTCATTAGTCTCATATACATGTATTTTATCATCTCATCTACATGTATTTTACAAGCCAATGGGTACTCTGCTGTCTGCACAGGCTCTCCCTCTTCCCTCTGAAAGCAAACCACTCTTCTTTAGCTTGCAAAAGTTCAGAGCAAATGTCAGAAGATGGAGACAGAAAAGTATGTAACATTAAGTAGAAAACTTCCAAAGTAGATACTCCATAACTGGAGATGCTCCAGATATTGCTATCTTATCTGAAATAGTATCCGTGTGCCCCTTTGGAAGAAGCAGCAGTGTGGTACCTCTATTCACAGAGGCTCTGTGCATCTTGAAGCCGAAAGGCGTGTCCCTGCAAACCTTGCTTTGCTTACTGATGCAGCTTGAAATGAAGCTATGCAGCATGCCTGCCACAGCGGGCTTCTAACACACAGAGGTGGGATACAGCCTAACAGCTGGAATCTGTGCCCAAAGCCAGCTCATGTGTAAGGTGCAGATTCTTAGTGGAAAGTTAACTGAAATTTGAAGCAACTTAGTAAAGAAATCAGTAGGTTCCATCAGTCTTCCCGAACAGATTTGAATGTCCTTCAAAACTTATATTGTAATTCAGTGGAGGTTCTTGGCGTGATGCGGGGCTTGGTGAAACGTCTTGGCATGCATTACAGAGATCCAGCTAGACAGTTAGAGTGGTCCCTTGTTGTCTTAAGACGTGTGAGCATGAAGAGCACTAGCCTGTTACTGGCACTTTTTCTTCTGAGGCACAATTTCCTAGAAAGACTTGGAACAACCTGCAGTTCCCATGATCCTTCTGAGGGAGATGTCTTCCAGAGGCGGGTTATTCTATGTCAGATTAGGTCTGGGCCTATGTTCAACATTGAAGAGGAAGTATGTTTAAATATAACAATTGATTCACTTGGAAATGTAAAAAAAGGAGAGGAAGAGGTATCAAGGTTGTAAATTCTAAATATAGATCGGAAGACTCAGGGGTCCCTCATTTAGGCTTTTCTTGGTTTGTTTGTTTTGGTGTTTGCTGGAAAAATATTGAAATATTTTGTGCTAATAACATTAAATTGCTCCTGTCTTCCTTCTTTTGTATAAAACTTTTCACCTCCTTAGCTTGGAGGAAATATTTGAATGTTTGAGTTTATTTTTCTATCTTTAGTTATTTCTTAGTATCCCTCTCGACTTTTCTGAACACAGTGATCCCTGTCACTAGCTGTCAAAAGTAACATTTTATGTAGAATGGATTTTCTTTGTATTTCCCTATTCCTTTCTCCCTTTTCCCTTGAAAGGCTTTATTTTTGTTTCAACCTTTGCTGTTTTCTTTCCTCTCCTTTTTAATGATTGTCCTGCATTTTGTTTTTCACTTCTTCCCCAGTTATGCTTTCTCTTGCCTTCTAGTGTGGCTTTAGCCATAATTTTAGGACCAGCATCACCATACTTGTGGCAGTTTTATTTCATTCAGTGTTGTCTCTCTGATACTGTTTTTTCTCTTAGAGCTATGGTAGGGAATCATGGAATAGTCTTAGGGAATGTGACAAAACTTACTAATGAATCGTTGAGTGTTACACTGATCGATATCAAGGATTATTGTGATTACTATTAAGCTTGAAACTTGAGTCACCATCTGTCTAGCTGCTAGAGATGCTGATTTTAACTGAACATTATAATATAGCTTGTCAGGCCATTGTACTTAATGTTCAAAATATAATTATGTGTTTTCAGTTGGCAATCTAAAATGTAAAGATGCCCAGTAAGCTTTTTTTTTTCCCCATGTTTTTTTTTTTTTCTCAGTGATACAGGCAGAGAAGCCAGTCCATAAAACCTTTGTTAAATACAACTGTGGGAGGATACTGGCTTTCTCAGGGTCCGTTGTGAGTTATGGTGCAAGAATACTCTTCCTTTCCCTGAGCTCTGTGATGGTAGTGGCCATTGTCATTAGTTCTTTCTTTGAAGCTCAGGCAAGGGGTATATCCTTTATCTTGACAGCGCAAACCCTTTCCAAAGGTGGGGGTTTGGTTTCTTTTGTTGTTTTTGTTGTTTGTGGTTTGTTTTGGGGGGGGGGGGGGGGGGGGGGGGCGTGCTGGTGGTTTGTTTGGTTGTTTGGGTTTTTTTTTCTTAATGAAGACTTCAGTCCAGATCTAAATGGCTTAGAATTTAGATACTTACCTCAAACCTCAGTATCCTTAAATGTTTAGGCTGAGGTGGACCCATAATCCTGTGGAAATGACAACTATTATTTAAAAGGTCTCACCTGTTGGTGCTTTAATGGGTGAAGCGAGGAGCAGACACCCACGTTCCTTTTTGCAAGCAAGTAAGTAAATTGCAGACTGGAGGCAAAGGTTCTGGATTGTCACTTCTGACCTGATGCACAGGCAGGGCAGCTGAGCTGCACTGCATTACCAGCCTTCGTGTCAAGGAGGGACATGACTGGAGGCAGACCTTATTCTTCAGCATTTCCTGGTTAAAGCCACATTTGTCCAGCATACCCAACGTGGCACCTGTCAAACAGGGCCACCTCGCTCCCAGCCTGTGCGGCGTCAGGAGCCTGGGACTGGGGAAGAGCAGCGAGGTTGTGGAGCTGGCTGCGGCAGCACCCACCACCACAGGTGGAGCATCCTTTCCAGTGAGCTGCTAGTTGTACACCGTTAAGGGAACTGCTTTTAAGGCGGTCAAAGTTTCTTCTCAGAGGAGAACTGATGAAGCTCATTGAGAAAATACAGAAAGCAATACTGTTTGTGTTGAATTATTTTCCTGGTTATGGATTATACTGACTTACATGAGACCAGGTGCTGATCCCTACTTCATGACTTTGAAATAGAGAACAAGAAATGATAACCCCTAATTAATTAAGTTGTAAGTATGGTTCAGTCTATTGAAAGGAGCCCATTTGTACCTATCAGTTCTATTAGCAGGCATTTTAAAATGTGACAGAACAAATTAATGTAATTGAGGTTAAAAGTGACTTTGGATGTAAATCTTAGCAACAAGATAAGCCAAGCTTTTCTAGGGTAATGAAAAAAGAACTTTTAATTTTAGAGAATATCCTAAATGATACGTGTTAATAGTCATTGCCATCCTTCCAGCAGCCATGCTGTATTCATAATGTACCTGAAGTAATGTAGCCACTATTGAAATATATGAAATTAATCTTAAACGCAAGGTTTGGATATAAAAAAAATCCTTCAAGTAGCTAACATGCAGAAATAAACAGGTTCTTTTAGGAAGCTCTTGTTTTTCCTTATGCTTTCCTTGCAGTAATAAGAACATTTCTGTTTCTAAATTGATTTAAATGTTTGGCCGAGGCCTGTGGTGTTGGGTTAGGCTGCAGGAAGAGGGGCCCCAGCTTCTATTTCTGAGCACTGGGCTATTACAGGGAGAAAACTTTACTTGTCCTTAATGATTTAGAGCTTTTTTGTACAAGATTTATCTACTGTAATCTGGACTATTAGAAGCAGTAGGAGCCCTGTTATCCATGTTAGCATGGACACATTAAATTAAACTTGTTTCAGTTCTTCCTTAGCTGTCTTCAATTATCTGTGCTCCATTTTGGTCTATGCTTTATTATGGAAACTTTTTTTTCTTTCGTGGGCTCACAGGGAGCCAATGATCCATCATATTTCTTTCTGGTGTGCCATATTAGGTCTCTTGAAAACTTTTTGCAGTCGTCAATGGCAATTTCTAAAAGCAAAAAGATCTTTGCCTGTTGCGAATGATCTGGTGTGTCACAAAGATTTATCATCAGCATCCTAAAATAAAGATGATATTTTGTAATCATGGCAATGTGGCATGCGAAGAAAGGGAGTCATCTGTTTCCTTTTAACAGTTGGTTCAGTATATAGGAGTAAGGCTTGAAGAAACAGAGTCTGGCTAGATTAATATTGCTTTCCAGTATGTTATTTTGCCCTAAGTTTTGAAACCTGTACGTTTAATTAGCTTGGCAACTGCATCTGCAGATTCTACTCTAAAGAGTGTTAACTCTTGTATCTTTATTTTCAAAATTTTCCCTGTGTTTTTACATGTCAGAGAACCAACTGGAGAGCTGTTAACTTTTGTGAAAGCATTATATTATTTCTGAGACAGTGATGGAGCCCTGTTTCGGACTAAATTATCAGATTCTGCCCTATTTCTTGTCTTGGAAAACATCAGCTCAGCCAAAATGTTGAAGAACATCAGGCTCCCACCATTTAGACATTCATATTAATACTGTTTTTAGAGATGAATTATCAAAACAAGATGAGGTTACTCATTAAGTAAATATCTAACACTTACAAAACTGTAAATGCCAAAACATACGGTAAAATTTTCTGTCCTAATTCAGTACATACCAAAGAAAATAATTACTCAGTTAAACTGAGTGATGCCAAATATTTCTATCTACTATTTCAGTGCAGAGGTCAGTTAGCTTGGCTCTTCTTTTTGAAGTGTAGCCATATTAATGTAATAGATTCTAACTCAGTGCAGATAGATGCATGGCATTTGTTATCATGTACACTTGAGTAGTTTATGTGAGTGTTTTGAAGTCATCTAAGTACCAACAGAGGCAGAACTGTTTCCTGAGTATGTGTTTGTGTATACAGCTACAGACACATGTATTTTGAATCTGCTTATCTGATTCCAGAATAGAATAAGTGACTGATTAAACTGAGGGTATTTTTGAGTAAAGCATCGATAGCCAGTGTACTTAATCTACAATGTGTACTCCTTTGTTGTCTAAGTACTGTATTTTAGGGACTTGCAAAATATTCTGAAGTACACCACAACCCATCAGAGATTGGAGATTGTACTAGTTACTACACAGTCCTAGGAAGTGCGTATGCAAAAAAAGGCCCGAAACCCCAGCATTTAAAAAAAAAATTAAAACAGTGAAAATTATAAATTCTCAGCACCATCCTGTATTTTAGCCTTTTGATAAGGAATTCTCCTGGGCAGACAACACCTTTGATTAATTTATTTATGCTTTTTCTCTAGCCAGTCAGCGTACACTGGAAGGATAGTGTTAGCGGTCATTTTGGAGAAAAGAGAATATCACTTAAAAACATAGGAATATTCATACACACATTGGATTTGTCAGTTTGCAAGCTAAGCACACCCTTTCGTTTCATATAAAAGCGTATGTTGAATGTACTCAAATATTTTAATAAGCTAAGAGCTCTCTAAAAATTCTGCAGGAGTAAAACTACATCCAGTTTATTACTTTCCTTTTTTTTTTTTTTAAACTTAGTGGAAAAGGTCCGTGTGGCAGCATCTCCATGGGTTCAACAGCTGATGGGCGTGATGGAAGCTTAATTCCATGTTCAAGAGATTAAAACCAGCTTTCCATTCACAATGTGGTAGTTTGATGTAGCCTCACAGTTTAAAATGAATCATGGGGTTAGAAGTAGTTTCTGGATCCAGGGTTGCTTTTAGTCTTGGTTTATATTTCACTTAAATTGTAGGATGGCAGTTGTCCTTCTGTGTCTTTACTGATAAATAAAAATACTAGAAATAATCTTGTTGGGGGAATTATTTCACTTGCTGTGTTGTTTTGTATTTTTATTGCATGCTGCGGACAGATTGAGCCGTTGAAGATTTGGGGTCCCAGATAGGACACTTCATTCTTCCGTTGAGCAGCAACAAGTGGGTTGTAACTCTGGGGTTTACTTCAGTCCCCAGTCCTTAATTTACCAGGAACTAGTGACCTTCTGAGGTAATCGCAGGTGTGAATAATCTCGGCCACTGCATTAAGCAGATAAATCTGAGAATAGTAGGTACATATTTCTGCAAATAATGCTATATCTGTAAATAATGTTGTCATTTTTAGTTGCCGCTGTTAAATCCAAGAGTTAGCAATCTTCAGAGAAGCTATTTAAGTGTATTTAGAGGGTGAGACTCAGCCGCAGTGCTCCGAATGGAGCCGTGTGCCGGGAGCACTGACACTGCAATACCCCAGCTCACAGGGCTTGGAGCCAGCTGGCCCCTGGGGCGAGGGGAGGAAGGAGGGAGCACTTCCACTGCTGCTGCCTGTCTTCTTCCTCACTTCCCAGAAGTAGACCGTTGAGTTTTGTAATAATGAGAGAAAAATAAGGATCATGCTTGTGATGACAGAAAAGACAAGCAAAATGAGAATGGAGAAGAGACCAAGGAAAAGGTAATAAAATGCCTATTAAATTATTTAGCAAAAAATACATACAGAGATACTAGGCTCCTTTCTGTCCAGCAGTTAAATATTATTCTTGGTGAGTTGAATTTCATTATTTTTGTCCTTGTTCCAGTTTAACTGAATGGGTGCAATTATTTCTCAGGTACTACTTCTTACAGAAGTTGTATTGGGTGACAAAAATGCTGACTTGTACAAAAGAGGAGTGATGGAGAAATGTCAATATTATTAAGAGAAATGAAACTGGTATTAATTTTATGTGTTATTACTTCTGTTTGTTGCTATTCCTAAATCCTTTGTGGGTTTTCAATTCTTTTCTTACTTCCAGCGTCCATGAAAATTTTATACACTGGCTATTGTTACTGAATTTTCTAAGACCAGACATCAATAAAAGCTTGAAAAGCTCCCTGAAAGTTTAGCTGTATTTGGTGTTTTTGTGAGAATGCAAAGCTTTTCGTAGAGCCAGTGTCTTACTGATGCGTCTTTACAGTGGGGCAGGTTATGTGTGGGCTGGGAGATCACCTGTACCAATTAGAAGTTGAAAACATGGCAGAGAAGAAGTTACAGCATTGCAAGTGCTGTTACTCCTGAGCAAGTAATTGAGCTTACAGCTTTCCTAGGGCTTTTAGCTTAAGCCCTGGGGTCATTTACCATTTAAGTGTGTTTCCACCAACAGTAGTAAATACAAAGCTAAACCGTGTGTGTGTGATGAGTGGAGCAGGCATGGGGAGGCACAGGGCACTGCTGGGCAGCCCTGGGCAGACAAGCAGGTGGGTGGGCACGCAGCCCTTCCCAACCGAAGGGGAGCCGAGCCATGCTAACAAGGGGGCTGTGTGTTGGGGAGGTGGGCAAAGCTGTGCTCTTAGATTGCTCACAGTGAATAAATGTGCTGAGAAAAAGTGCAGCTGTGCTTTTTTAATATGCACTGCAGGAGATTTCAGCAGCCTGATGATATATCGTGCATTAATGTTGAAAAGATAAACACATTTGGAGAGCACAGGAAGGCCTTGTGTTTTTATGTTAGCAGAATGCTTCCTAATGAATAAGAACGTGCTGCTGGCTTCACAGAGCCATATGGCAGCTTTTCTAATTTTAGTTCAGTGCAGATGCATAATTCTCCCTTGTTTTACCTCCTAAAACCTTCCTGAGATGTTGCATAGTTTTTCTTGTAAGACTTGATCTATAGTTTTGGGGGGGTGGGAATGTATTCAAGAGTCTAATAGCTTCTGGACAGATGTATGCTGTATGATGAAAGAGCAACCTCACTACATAATCACTTCCCTAAAATAGTAGCTAACTTTATTCACAGGGATGGGATAAGCTGGTCTAAAAATTGATTGCTGAAATAGTTGCTGTTTCTTAGGCACCGGTCTTTTGAAAAATTGCTTGCTTTCAGGGAGAAAAACCAACTTGTGTCAAGGCAATGGAAACTGGGTAAGAAACATGCATGTCGATATCAAGTTCCATGTGAGCCATGGATTGTAGTGCTTTGAATTAAGCAGTTACAAGGCAGAGGTGCTTTCCCTGTGGTTAACCAAGCATCAGAATAACTTACACATTCTTCACTGCTTTGCTTCATCATGTATAGTGATCCAAAACTCATGTTACCAAATACAAGCTTTCTTTTTTTGTTGGGGGTTTTTTTTCTGGTTTTTATTCAAGTCAGTACCTTTGAAGGTACTTTTTGTCTAGGCCTATTCATGTTAAAAATCTCCTGTCTGTTACCATAGCCAGTATCATTACTTAGCAATAGTCCTACTCAGATTTTTTTATTACATCTACTATTTTAAATGTTATTAAATCTAACACTTAAAACTGTAATGTCAACTACAGTTTAGTAGTTTGCTAAGTTTACTTTCTATTATGTGTTTTAATGTGTATTTTTTTAATACTGTATCTACCCTTATCTTGGTCCTATTACATACTGTTTCCTTGATTGTTTGGGTTCTGTTTTTGCACACCAATTCAGGAGAGACCAGAAACCACCCAGGGTAAACTTACTCACAAATATGCATGAGGCAAGACAAAAGTAGTTGGCTAAAACATACAAAAAATTTGAGAAGATTAAGTTGTTTTTAAGACAGTTAAAGTGTAAAATTTAATTGCATTTTTAAACATTATATAGCATTTACAATCGCTTTCCCATGATTGTAACGGTATACTGTTGCTGTCACTGTTACGGGGATCTTTCTTCATTAGTGTGATTCTCCTAATGTGCAGAGTTGAGCTTTCTAGTATCCCTTATGGTAAATCTCTTTGTTTATATTTTTACTTATTATGTAAATGAGGGTATATGATTTGAGATGGGTGTGGCATTTCAATAGCAATCCAATAGAAAATTATGAAGAACGGCAATTATACAGGACACCTGATAAAACCTGTTTTAAACAATATTGGATAATAAATTTGATTCTGCCTGTTACAGGTTTTTTTCTTTTAATCTCTTTTCTCAGCAGTTTGTAGAGCACGGGTGCTGCCCTGTCCAGGGTTTCACCAGCATCTCTTTTTTGCTTCTCTTGTTCTGTGAAGAACCTGAAGTATTTCGCCAATGCAAAATAAACTACATGTGTGTTGACGCAAATTTTGTCTTTCAGATTATGCTTCGTCTTTCTGCAATCCCTGCAGAGGCTATGTTTTTGTTCTTTACTTTAAAAAGTCATTTTGGTTTTGTAGAGAGCATCAAGATGGAAATATTTATGTGGCTGGGTTCATTAAGGAATTTGGAGTAGAGCTTGAATACAGACAGAGAGCTTTTGGGGTGGTTCAGCTGGTCCTGTCTGCCCACCTGTAGGGAGGGGAGGGTTTGAAACACAACTAAGAGAAGGTGATGCCCATCAGTAGCACTTCTGAGTCTGCTGTCAGAAACCCAGAGAGAACCAACGTAGCTTGAGTTGAGAGGATGGAAAACTAGGAAGGCTTCCGAAGTTAAAATGTAGCAGGAGACTTCAAACTATTGCTTTTGGCTTCTCTTTCTCTGACTTAGGAAATTCTGTTAAACTAATGTGATTTCACAAAGGTTTGCTTTCAGAATCTGTAATGAGCTTCAAATAAAGCTTGAGGCTTTCCCACTGATGAATTTGTCAGAAAATATTTATAAGGGTTTTTTTTTTTTCCTTCTCTCTTCTGTATATTAACGTAGAAAAGTAAATACAGTTTGTGATCACTAGGAAGATGCCCAATTGAAAATATTAATATGTATTTTAGTATATTACTACTTATACAATTGTAAACATAGCCACAGTTTAAAGTTTAAATTACACACATCACTAAAGCGCTACATAATTGGATGTATATATTCTTTGTAGTATCTCTCTCAGGAGTACTTGTATTTTATTTAAATTTTTTTCTCTCTCTAGGCTAAAGTCTTAATTGAGCAGAGCTGATAATTATTTCATGTGTGTGAGGTTTATTCCACTATAATTTAGCTAAAATGCGCTTGATCCCTGGTAACCATATTCGTAAGTATGGGACCAGTTTCTAATCTAATACTCCCTCTCCAGTGGAGATTTCCCTGTGTGGAGGCGAGGCCACGGGAAGCCCCTTTCCACCCCGCTTACCTCCTCTGCGGGCACAAGGCTGCGTTTCTCATTCCTTACTAAATCTCACTCGGCTAGCTGTGTAAGCTTTCCTGGCGTTTTCCATTTGAACAGGGGCATTGCTGTTCTAGGAGGTGGCATCGCTGGAAGGTGCGAGATCAGGGAACTGGCTCCTGTTTGCTATGGAAAAACCTAGGGTCTGTGGTTAGTCACAGGGTAATACCAGCAACTCCCGTGGGGCTGGAAAAAAGGCTTCCGAGAGGATTTGCAAGGTTGGGCCTCTGCAGCTATTTTCCTAACCCCTAACATTCAAAAATCATTAATCTACTGTAGAAATAATAAACTCTCTGTGCTTCTGATTTGTTTGTAGGGCCCCCAGTGAACCTAAAAAAGATAGAAGTGAAAAAAGGAAAAGTAAACTTTACATTTTTGCGCTGCTGCTTAATGCCAGAAGCTGGAACTGTTAAGAAAAACAAAAAAATACTGACTCGTGATAAATGCATGAGTGTTGCCGGCACTAGAAATTCATGTATCAGTTGTCGGTTTTTTCCAACCTTCTTCAACAATTTTTTTTTCTCAATTAGCCCCACGTGCTGTGTCACTGAAGAAAAGATTTTCATTTCAAGACGTTCCCCACGTCTGGCTGTCAGGACGACACTGCTGACAGGGTTTGCACTTACTTTTCCTCTGTGTGCTGATAGATTCTTCATGAGAGGCTCTGTAGTTCAGTCAGAAATAGATAATTTATTGAATAGTTGAACATGATCAGTAGCTGCAGTTTATAACATTGGCAAAAGTTACTGCTGGTCCTACTCAGAGGCTGTCTGTGGCTATGGTTTCCTATACAATGCCACTTAAATGTATAGGGACCTGTGGCCTGAAGGTATAGCCTCTTCTAAGCTCTCTGGCCACTTAACTTTACACAGTTCAGTTACAGATCCAATTATGAAGTCCATAATTTTGGAGTACTTGTGATTTATAAAGCTTTTCAGAATACCTAACCAACCATCATGAGTAGCGTAGTGTACGTTGTCACCTTCACTGGGAGAGGCAGGTAGGCAGTGTTTGTGTCTAAATAGTATTTTCCTATTTTCTGAGTTCATTGCATTTTCCTTGAGGAAGCGCTGTGTTTATTGATCTCGCAAAGGTATTGGGCCCTCTGTGGAAAAGGGTGTCTAAGGGAAAAGAAAGTGGAGAGATTGAATGGTTGTGAGAGACAGCTGATGATGGAACAGAAATGGTCAGGGATCAAAGGGTTGAAACAGAGAAAGGGGGAACCAGAGGGGAAAGCAGCCCCTGTCAGGGACGGGTCGTGAGGCTAGAGAGATCCTTGGTCTGACCTGGTATTGCAGCTTCTGTGTTGATTACCATTCTAGTAATTGAATACATTCTCCTTTTCCTTTGTATAAAACCTCACCAATCGGCATAAAAGAGAACAGCTGCTTTTATGGATATGCTATTGGTGGTTTGTATGAACTCCATGGTTTTAAGAGTGAAAAAAAAAATTCAGCAAATAGTTTGTATTATGTGAAAAACAGGCGGTAAAAGTAGTCTTTGTAAATTGGTGAAATGAGGAAAGACCATATAATGAATGTGCTTGCACACCGTTGCCGGACCACATCTGCAGCCCCCTCTCCATTTCTAGCACACGGAGAATAATCCCGTGTTCTCTGATACTCAAGGTGGTACCAGTGGCTGAAGCAGTGTGGGGATGAAAGCAGGAAGCTGATATCTGTAGCCATTATAATATTTTGCAGTGTGAAACCGGGGATCACTTTATGCTACCAGGAACAGATGTTAAACAAATATCAATGCTGACTTTATTAAAAGATCAACCCTATCTTTAGAATCTTTTAGAATTCTTAGAACATGTTTTCAGTATTGTGTCATCATATGGTGCCAACTCTGCTATGTTGTAGTATGGGAAGGATTGTTCTATTTTTTTCAGTTACATCTAATTTCTGCTTTTTGCCAAAAGGAGAAAGGAAAAGAAAAAAAAGAAAATCTCACTGTAGTCCTCAGTCCAAACCAGAAATACTAATTTTGTGTCCTGGTAAGCTTAAGTGGAAGAGGAAGGGTTAGTAGTTACTTCTACTGTATTTATTTCTCTGAGATTATGCTAATCAGAGTGATTTAAATTCTTCCATTAGTTGAAACAGTCCTTCTTCAGAACAATTTTATTTCATCATTATTCACAGTGGTGTTACATTGTGTATGAACATACCCTGAGAAGACCGCTAAGATTTTTCTGGTTCTTTTTTCATGAAAGCCAGAAACATACAAATCTAGGATGAGACAGCCCAAGTGACCAAAGCCTTATTGCCAGCGGGCGATCACTGATAGGAGAACACCCAGGGGTTCTCAGAAGCAGTTCCTTTACTGTATGCCTGAGCAGCATATATTCACACTGACCTTGTAACCTCTGCCAAGGAAAGAGTTCAGAGGAACTTTGGCTGCAGTATTGCAGACCTACAGATTGTGGAAAATACTGTACATTTGGGTACATTTCAATCTGTATGACTGATGTTTTAATTTTCACTAAGGGTGATTTTCTGAAGGCCCTTTGCTCCATCTGCACATGGCACTTTCAGTAATTCCTACAATGAATCTTCTGGTTTATTTTTGTAGAAGGCATAAATTCTTGTTATCATAATTTCATGTGCTTTCATGTTTATTAAAATAATCTTTTGCACAATATTACAAATAAGAAATATTTAATTATTTTTAATATTGTAGGTTGCAGCATAGCCCTAGCTTTTACACAGTTGCTTGAAAAATAATAAAAGAATGTTTTGAGTATAGAATTAGAAACAAAAAAAACTAGTTTCATTAACTTACAATGTAGAATATGTATTCGTATGGTATTTTCATTACTTTTATTACTTCTTCCTTAAACACCAGTATCCTTCTTGGAATAGAAAAATTAATACAGTCCATTACTTGATAGGAATTATAAACCCTGTTGATTTGAAAGTTCTAATATGTATGAGTATCCCTTATATTTGGAGTTGGCTGTGATCTGTGATACTGTATGTAACATTGTAATATGTGGCATTATGATCCATAAACCTTAAATCATTATTTTCTTGCCTGTAGTTTTGAAATACAGCACTTGAAATTGTATGTAGTTTCAATAATAGATTGGTAAATAAGGCAGTATGAAAATTATGTGATCGTAAAAATGTGGGTGGAGGCATGGGAACAGAAATGAGATTGCTGTTTATCAGTACTGAAACAGTAGATTGCGGACTTAAGTTTTTCCTTCTAAACATAGCGATCGTGGAAAAGTTGTGCAGCTGTAAGCTTTGCATGCTCTTTTAGATCAGTCTTCTACTACACCTTGATCCTGGCTTTTGCTGATTGCACCTTGATAAGAAGCCCTTGTCTTTGCCCATTGTTGTTTTGTAGTTCAGTAAAATGTCTAGCAGAGAAATAGCAAAAATTATTTCATTTGTGCCATAAAACGTCAAAACTGAGAAGCAAATATGCTAGTTATGCTTCTGTTGATCATTATGGGAGACTATTTAATCTCATTTTCAGAATTGTTGTGTTGTAACTGTTTCATAGCTAGTCCCAATACTCTCTGGGCTCTTACTATATCACTTAGAGAGCACTGCACTGTCATTTAACACATAGTTTTCTTTCTTGCAGAAAAAGCAGCAGCAGCTAATGAAGATGAAGTGCAAAAAGCAGATGTATCATCTACAGGTCAGAGTGTCATCGACAAGGATGCACTTGGACCAATGATGCTTGAGGTGAAGAGCAAAAAATTTCTTTATTTAAGCCAGCTCTGCTCCCCCTAGGATGAAGAGCAGTGTAATGAAATGAAAAAGTGGAGAGGTTGCTGTAAAAGAATGGTCAAGAGAGACAAGCCATCCTGGCTGCTCAAGGGTTATGTCATTAAAAGCAGGCAGCATATTTCTATTGGATTCAGTGATGAAACTCTCTTTAACTTGGGGTGGGGAGAGGCAGAGAAAGAGATACTTCTACTGCTTTGTGATGCAGACAGCTTGAGGGGCTTCAGTTGGTAGCAAGTCCTGGGTTTCTGCATGTGCATGTTTTGTTTGTTCTAAACCACAACAGATTTGGGAGACCTGTTGTACCTAAGCATTGACTTACATATACAGTATTATACATGTGAATATTTCCTCTAAAATTGCATGTCATTACTATACTGTTTTAATGTTTTATCATTTCAGCATGACCCTTCCCTCTAGAATATGAAAGTAATCTAGGAGAGCTTTTCAACACACCTATTTCAGTTTGTTCAGTTAAGATTTCTGTCTGATTCTAGCTATTAATTTGATATCCCAGAAGGCTGCATGGTTAAAACCTAGTTTCAAAATCTATTAATAGTAATGTTGGGTAGGTATGTTATCTGGGAACCTAATGTCATGTGCTACTGTCCTTTGGCACTACTGCTTTATCTGCTCAAGCTCACTTGCAAACTGTTTATTCCTGTTCTGACTGTGGACTTTATCTGCAAGGAAGAATAAATGTTACTTTAGATAAAACAAAAACACAAACTCTGAGTCAAGCTAAAGGAACCAACTTTGGTAGAAGCATAATTATTCTGTGATTTCTGAATGTTGCAGCAACAAGATGCATGTTATAACAGCTTTAAGTATTTGCATTATTTTTCATGATTTGTTAGATGAAAACACAGTTTTCTGTACTACGTATGAAAAAAAGGCTCCAAGGTCACAGTACTAAACATAAGGAAGATTAGGCAGGTTGGAGTGAAAACATTTTTCTTTCAAAAGTGGAGGTAACAAATTAATTGGTTTGATTTAATTTAAGATTTATTGTACATGCTCACTGAATTGATTGTTGTTGGTTTTGCTGTCAGACAAGGTTAAACATTCATCTTTTGCATTGCTCTGTTAAAATTTGTCTTCAATTTCCTATTAATTTAATTGTAAGGACCTGTTTTAATTACAGGAAAAATAAGGATAAGATGACTTTTTTTCCTGGCTTATCTTGCATGATTGGCTATTGCAGCAAACCTGACATGTAAAATCACCCATCTGATCCGTTATTCCATTTAATTTAGTTTTCATTTGCAGTAAAACCATTGCATATTAACAATGAAATATTGTGGAACTAAATTAATAAACTGTGGTCCTTTTGCACCAAGAAACTTAAAAGGACTGAAAGTTGTTATACTTTTGCTGTGAAAAGACTACAGATACTTTCTTTGTGTCTTTATCTCCTTAAGGAAATGAAATTAAGTTATTTCATCTTACAGAACCCCTTTATATAAGCTCTTCAAAAAACTACCCTTTTCCATTGCCAAATAATAATAAAAACGGCAATGGTGATGAACAGTTTATTAGTTGATTTGGTTTAGAAATACGATTATCTGTTTTTATTAAAGAATAAAATGAAGGATCCTCAAAATAGTGACTGTTTCCAGCTGACGAAAGTGAGTAAAATTAATCATGCAGCTGCCTCTGAGGGATATTTGAACATGCTTCTTGGTTAAAGCATAAAGTAGATAAGAAGGGAGGGTGAAAAATAATAAAGAGAGCTGACAACGTAGCAAAGAACACAAATGTATTTTCTGTTCTAGTATATCATCTAAAATAATACCTGTTTTCTTGTTTTCTCTTCCAGCATGTTGTCCATTATTTGTTCCCCCATTGTCCCAGTAGCTCTGAAAAGAGATTTTTTGTTGTGGTGGCATGTATCTGGGGAAGGAATTAAGAAATTATTGCAAAAGTGGAAGCTTCTAAAAGATTTAAGTGGCTTGGTGCATTAACTTGCTCAAAAGCCTGTTGCTGCTTACCCGTAACGTTATTTTATTATTAGAATAGAAAGAAATGGCATATAAAGCCCTCTAGGCTCAGATGACCACTTCTGTGGTCAACCCAAGAAGCAGCTGTGAGGAAACAGCACAGAGCACTTCCTTGCCAAAGAAGTTGCCAGAGTAGGAAATAGTAGGGAAAACTGGAGATTATTGTGGGATGCCAGTAATGCTTATAATCTTTTGCTTGCCATCTCTCCTTAGGACTGTGATAAACATCTGCTATGGCTTTGGTTTTGCAATCCCTTTGAGTTTGTGTAACTGCTGCCAAGCAGAATGGTTCAGCCAAACCCACACCCATCTGCCAGCTCTAAATGCCATGTGGTTTCATGATGGGCCAGTTCAGGGACTGATGTGGCTAACTTTTTTTTTTTTTGTATTCATTTTCAGCCAATTCAGTTCTCTGGTCCAGCTTCTCATATCCTCAGTACAGGGAGCTGTCATGATGTAGAAAGGACTAAACCAAAGACATCATGTTTACATTGGCTTCAAGCAGTAGTGAAATGCAGTCTAAGACACTAATGCATTGCAGAGGTGCTGATAGGAAATTGTATTAGAGCCTCAATTAATTAAATCTTCTAAATCATTGTTAGTTAAACTAAATACTAGTCAGCATAAAAATGTCATGAATGTTATGAAAGCACATGGAAAGGAAGGAGCTCTGCAAAGAAAGTGAAGTGACAGGAGGAACCAAGAATGATCAGAAACAAGAAGATGGCAATAATAAAAAATGAAGTCAGAGATTAGAATTTATCAGGAGAAAAAAAGACATATTTTATCCTAATTTAGAGGCAGTCAGGAAGAGTATATACTTGTACGTTTATTTTTGAGGTTTATTATTTTGTAACTTAAAAATAGAACAAACAAAGCATTTGGCAATGATTGGCTCAGCCACTCTGCTTATGCATTGTGCTTTCACTGTCCCTCCGCTTTGGCAGAATCATTAACGCACTTGGGGAAGGACCTCTGGAGCATGTTTAGTTCCACCTCCCACTGTAAGCAGGTCTGACTAGAGCAGGTGGCTCAGGTCCTAGTCCAGCCAAGGTTTGCATATCTCTGGGGAAGGAGATTTCATAGCCTCTTTGAGCAGCCTTTTCCTATATCTGACCAACCCTCATGGTGATTTTTTTTATTTTTGTATCTCCATGAAGCTTCCTGTCTTGCAAACTGTGTCTGTTGCATCTCGTCCTTCCCTTGTGAACTTCTGAATAGAGCCTGGCTCTGTCTTCTCTTTAGCCTTCTGCTAGGTGTCTGAAGACAGACGTAAGATCCCTCCTTAGCCTTCTTTTTTGTACTGTCTGGATTTGCTACATGCTCAGCAGTGTACAATATTTGTAATACGTATCTGTAGCCTGAGAACTTGAGAACTGCCAGCTAAGACCAATGCACAAGTGTACAAGTTTGGTCGTATCAAAAATGCCACATGCCTGTATATGTTTGCTATGGCAACTCCTCCTTGTTAGACTGAGCTGAGTTCAGGTTTAGTATGGATCCATTTGGGTTTAATTAACCCTGAATGAATCATGGGTTGCCTGTCTTTCTGACTTGCTTCTGTCCCTGGAGGAGCAGTAACTGACAACTGTTCTAGTGATTTCCCACCAGTCATCAGAGAGGTGAATAAATCAGGCAAAGCTGCAGAAGTCTGTGTGGGTTAATTGATAATGAATGTTTAGACCAAAGGCTTTGGTGCTTTAAGTTTAAATGTATCCCCCTTCATCTGCTCATGACATAAAGTTAGAGGGATGTATTCTGAAATATTTTTACCATTCACAACCATGTTTGCGTCTAAGGAAAAGAAAGTTTGGATGAGAAGTTCTTACTGATACTCAGATTTTTACTTTATCCTCATCAGGTAAAAGTGATGTAGTATTTGGCTTAGGCTTCAGATAACATACAGCAGATATCTTGGAAAGAATGCAGCAGCTAGGTTGTCACTATCACAAGAGATAAGGGGGAAACTAATCAGCAGAAATTACTAATTTAGACACTTCCTCACACAAACTTTAAGTCCTTTGGAATACCATGGAGCTAAGTTGAAGAGGTGAAAGTCTGGTTCCTGTTCCCTGGATCGTGTGTGGACTGGATTAAACTGGTGTCAAATAAAGAAAATGAAATCAGTCCTGGGAGTAGGGACTAAAGCTGCTCCATCTTGCTGCTCACTGCCTGCCCTCAGCTCCCTTTGCCCTTCTCTGCTTTTAATGCCTCATGTTCCTGGCTGCATGGAGCCTCACTTCTACGTGAATATATATTCACAGGTGCACTGCTGCAGGTGGGGGGTAGAGCGTTTCTCCTTCTTTCTGCGAGTGTTTTCCTTGCCTTGTGCCAGCACATCTTGTGATGTTTCCCTGGGATCAGTCTCCCTGTGCTGCATAGAGGACTGAACAGGCTCTAGGTGTAGCAGAACCAGCTTCTGATTCAGGTTTCTTACTTCATAGGTAGGCAGATAGGTTGCAACCTCTTCCATGATTTGTTTGTTTGGGATGGGGGTTTTCATTTGTTTTCATATCTGGGTTTCATTATTTTGCAAGGTGTGCACCTTTCTGTGCTTTTACACAGGTTTGATATAAGTAAGATTAGGTGCTCAATCTGAAATGTGTCCTTTGACAAGATTATAAGAAGTGGGATGGAGGCAGAAAGATTCAGCTATGCCTTCTGAAGTGAATATTTATTTTCTGGGTATCTTATTAATCTGATTGTTTGATATTGTGTTTCTCTCTCTTCCTCTCTCTTTTTCTCTTTCTCTCTCTCTGCCTTTTTTTTGTTTTTTTTCCCCTTTAGGCCCTAGATGGGTTCTTCTTTGTAGTGAACCCAGAAGGTAATGTTGTGTTTGTTTCTGAGAATGTGACACAGTATCTAAGGTACAACCAAGAAGAGCTGATGAACACAAGCATATATAGCATCCTGCATGTAGGGGACCACAATGAATTTGTCAAAATCCTGCTGCCAAAATCTTTAGGTATATATCTTTTCATCATATCATACATTACTCATTTAACCTTGGTTTCATAAATCAGCATTTCAATAACTTCAGTTAATGTCCTTGCACTACTTACAGTTTCATCATATATACTATTTATTTTTAATGTATATATAGACTGTATGAATGATTAATATTATTCTCAAAAGCATCTTCCACTTTTCAGATTCTCCTTTGTTAAAATTACTCTTAGTAACTCATGTTAGCTGATATTTTTAATGGATCTCCAGAGTGAATCACTGAAAAGACAGCGTTAGCTATGTGAACTCTCTGTTAATTCTCCTATGCTGGTCATTGTAAGAATGGCCCAAAAGAAGGAGAATATAAAAGAAAAATCAGAAAACTCCTTATGCTAGAATTTTTATGTCAGTGTCTTTAGTCTCACCAGTATTTACCCTTATCTTTCAAAACCTGTGAGTTGCAGCCACTTTTAGATTCATATTAATTTTGGGTTTAATGTCATTGGTTTTTGAAGGAGGTGAACAGAAAGAGAAAGTCAATACTGGGTGCCTCATTTACTCACAGCAGTTTAAAATATATTATGCAATTCACTTCAGCATGTTATGACTGTACTTACAAACCCTGAAGAATCAAATATGTAAATGGCTAAACCCCACAAATTACTGCCTTTATTGCATTTTATGACTGAAGAGGGCAAGTAAAGAGTATTTGAAATACAACCCTGCTATTTCCTTATGTGGTGTTACATAAATTTGCTCTGACGGGTGCCCAGTACCTATATTTGTGCATCTCAGGATTTTGTTTCCTTTTTTACTTGTCTTAAGCACTGTGTTAGGCTTTAGTTTTATCCATCACTGCACCCAGGTCATTCTCATGCCTTCAGTCGTTTCCCATTGTAGCTGAGACTATGTGTTTCAATATATTCCCGACTGTATTGCTTCCTGTTTTTATACATGCATATTGGTTTCTTTTCTTTCTGTTTCCAATCTGGACACAGATTTTTATACAATGCTGTCATCTCTTTTGTATTAATCACTTTTAAATTCACTGAACAGATCCTACATACTGCCTTATTTCTTCTGGGCACATAAAATAACTTGATCTACCCAGTAGGGTTTTCACTGGACTGTGTAACTTTTACATGCACCAATATTTAGACACTTATC